>NC_064268.1:9816250-10432142 GCF_003254725.2 Canis lupus dingo
CATGAATGAAAGAGGAGAGATCACAACCAATACAAAGGAAATACAAATGATTTTAAAAACGTATTATGAGCAGCTATACACCAATAAATTAGGCAGTCTAGAAGAAATGGATGCATTTCTGGAAAACCATAAACTACCAAAACTGGAACTGGAAGAAATAGAAAACCTGCACAGGCCAATAACCAGGAAGGAAATTGAAGCAGTCGTCAAAAACCTCCCAAGACACATAAGTATAGGGCCAGATGGCTTCCCTGGGGGAATTCTATCAAACGTTTAAAGAAGAAACCATACCTATTCTACTAAAGCCTTTCCAAAGGATAGAAAGGGACAGAATACTTCCAAACTCGTTTTATGAGGCCAGCATCACCTTAATTCCAAATCCAGACAAAGACCCCACCAAAAAGGAAAATTATAGACCAATATCCCTGATGAACACAGATGCAAAAACTCTCAACAAGATACTAGCCAATAGGATCCAACAGTACATTAAGAAGATTATTCATCATGACCAAGTGGGATTTATCCCCAGGAAGCAAGTTCAACATTCCTAAAACAATCAACGGAATGGATCACATCAACAAGAGAAAAAACAAGAACCATATGATCCCCTCAATAAATACAGAGAAAGCATTTGAGAAAATACGGCATCCATTTCTGATTAAAACTCTTCAAAGTGTAGGGATAGAGGGAACATTCCTCGACATCTTAAAAGCCATCTACAAAAAGCCCACAGCAAATATAATCCTCAATGTGGAAAAACTGAGAGCCTTTCCCCTAAGATCAGGAATATGACAGGAATGTTCACTCTCACCATTGCTATTCAACATAGTACTAGAAGTCCTAGCCTCAGCAATCAGACAACAAAAAGAAATAAAAGGCATTCGAATTAGCAAAGGACAAGTCAAACTCTCCCTCTTCACAGATGACATGATACTGTATATAGAAAACCCAAAAGACTCCACTCCAAGATTGCTAGAACTCATACAGCAATTTGACAATGTGGCAGCATACAAAATCAATGCCCAGAAACCAGTGGCATTTCTATACACTAACAATGAGATTGAAGCAAGAGAAATTAAGGAGTCAATCCCATTTTCAATTGCACCCAAAAGCATAAGATACCTAGGAATAAACCTAATCAAAGAGGTAAAGGATCTATACCCTAAAAACTACAGAGCACTTCTCAAAGAAATGGAGGAAGACACAAAGACATGGAAAAATATTCCATGCTTATGGATTGGCAGAATTAATATTGTGAAAATGTCAATGTTACCCAGGGGAATTTGCACGTTTAATGCAATCCCTATCAAAATACCATAGACTTTCTTCAGAGAGTTAGAACAAATTATTTTAAGATTTGTGTGGAATCAAAAAAGACCCCGAATAGCCAGGGGAATTTTAAAAAAGAAAACCATATCTGGGGGCATCACAATGCCAGATTTCAGGTTGTACTACAAAGCTGTGGTCATCAAGACAGTGTGGTACTGGCACAAAAACAGACACATAGATCAGTGGAACAGAATAGAGAATACAGAAGTGGACCCTCAACTTTATGGTCAACTAATATTCGATAAAGGAGGAAAGACTATCCATTGGAAGAAAGACAGTCTCTTCAATAAATGGTGCTGGGAAAATTGGACATCCACATGCAGAAGAATGAAAATAGACCACTCTCTTGCACCATACAGAAAGATAAACTCAAAATGGATGAAAGATCTTAATGTGAGACAAGATTCCATCAAAATCCTAGAAGAGAACACAGGCAACACCCTTTTTGAACTCAGCCACAGTAACTTCTTGCAAGATACATCCACGAAGGCAAAAGAAACAAAAGCAAAAATGAACTATTGGGACTTCATCAAGATAAGAAGCTTTTGCAAAGCAAAAGGTACCGTCAGCAAAACTCAAAGACAACCTACAGAATGGGAGCAGATATTTGCAAATGACGTATCAGATAAAGGCCTAGTTTCCAAGATCTATAAAGAACTTATTAAACTCAACAGCAAAGAAACAAACAATCCAATCATGAAATGGGCAAAAGACATGAACAGAAATCTCACAGAGGAAGACATAGACATGGGCAACAAGCACATGAGGAAATTCTCCGCATCACTTGCCATCAGGGAAATACAAATCAAAACCACAATGAGATACCACCTCACACCAGTGAGAATGGGGAAAATTAACAAAGCAGGAAACCACAAATGTTGGAGAGGATGTGGAGAAAGGGGAACCCTCCTGCACTGTTGGTGGGAATGTGAACTGGTGCAGCCACTCTGGAAAACTGTGCGGAGGTTCCTCAAAGAGTTAAAGATAGACCTGCCCTATGACCCAGTAATTGCACTCTTGGGGATTTACCCCAAAGATACAGATGCAATGAAATGCCGGGACACCTGCACCCCGATGTTTCTAGCAGCAATGTCCACAATGGCCAAACTGTGGAAGGAGCCTCGGTGTCCATCGAAAGATGAATGGATAAAGAAGATGTGGTCTATGTATACAATGGAATATTACTCAGCCATTAGAAACAACAAATACCCACTATTTGTTTCGACGTGGATGGAACTGGAGGGTATTCTGCAGAGTGAAATATGTCAATCGGATAAGGACAAACGTTATATGTTCTCATTCATTTGAGGAATATAAAAAATAGTGAAAGGGAAGGGAGAAGAAATGTGTGGGAAATATCAGAAAGGGAGACAGAACATAAAAACTAACTCTGGGAAACGAACTAGGGGTGGTGGAAGGGGAGGTGGGCGGGGGGTGAGGGTGACTGGGTGACGGGCACTGAGGTGGGCACTTTACCGGATGAACACTGGGTGTTATTCTGTATGTTGGCAAATTGAACACCAATAAAAAATACATTTATTAAAGAGTAAAATCTTGCCATTTGCAACAATATGGATGGAAGTTGAGGGTATTGTGCTAAGCAAAATAAGTGAGCCAGAGAAAGACAAATACCATATGATTTCACTGATATGTGGAATTCAATAAACAAAACTGATGAACAGGAGGAGGGGCAAGATGGCGGAAGAGTAGGGTCCCCAAATCACCTGTCCTCACCAAATTACCTAGATAACCTTCAAATTATCCTGAAAATCTACGAATTCGGCCTGAGATTTAAAGAGAGAAAAGCTGGAATGCTACAGTGAGAAGAGTTTGCGCTTCTATCAAAGTAGGAAGACGGTGCGGGGGGCGGGGGGGTTAGAAATAAAGAAACAAAAGGCATCCAAGAGGGAGGGGCCCCGCGAGGAGCCGGGCTAAGGCCGGGGCGAGTGTCCCCAGGACAGGAGAGCCCCGACCTGGAGAAGCAGGAGCTTCACCGATCTTGCCGGGCGGAAAGGCCTCGCAGGGAGTTAGAGTAGGGCCCCAGGAGGGCGGGGATGCCCTCAGGCTCCCTGGGACACTAACAGACACCTGCGCCCCAGGGAGAGTGCGCCGAGCTCCCTAAGGGCTGCAGCGCGCCCGGCGGACCCGGGAGCAGCTCGGAGGGTCTCGGGCAGAGGAAGAGGCTCTGTGCGGAGGGGGCTGCGCGGCTCCGGGAGCGACTCAGAGGGGCTAAGGCGGCGGCTCCGCGGAGGGGGCTGCACCACCGGGAGCACGAATCCAACAGCGCAGGCCGGGAGCACAGGGCGCTGGGGACACAGCCCAGGATCCCGCCTCCCCTCGGGACAGGCAGAGGCCAGGAGGGCCCAGGACCGCAAGGACGCTACTGCCCCGAGCTGAGCAGATCAGCGGCCCTGCCCCCCAGAGCATCCAGGCCCTGCAGAGGGAGAGCTCTGTAGTTACTGCGGGGGCTGAAGCCAGGGCTCCAGAGCTGGCCCCGCCACTGGGGTTGTTCCTCCTGGGGCCTCACGGGGTAAACAACCCCCACTGAGCCCTGCACCAGGCAGGGGGCAGAGCAGCTCCCCCAAGGGCTAACTCTGAAAATCAGCACAACAGGCCCCTCCCCCAGAAGACCAGCTAGAGGAACAAGTTCCAGGGGAAGTCAAGGGACTTAAAGTACACAGAATCAGAAGATACATCCCCGTGTTTTTTTGTTTTTGTTTTTGTTTTTTGCTTTTTGATTTGTTTGCTTCCCCCACCCTTTTTTTCCTTTCTTTTTCTTTCTCTTTTTCTCTTCCTTTTTTCTTTTTTCTTTTTCTCTTTTCTTTCCTTCTTTCTCTCCTCTCTTTTTCTCCTTTTCCCAATACAACTTGTTTTTGGCCACTCTGCACTGAGCAAAATGACTAGAAGGAAAACCTCATCTCAAAAGAAAGAATCAGAAACAGCCCTCTCTCCCACAGAGTTACAAAATCTGGATTACAATTCAGTGTCAGAAAGCCAATTCAGAAGCACTATTATACAGCTACTGGTGGCTCTAGAAAAAAGCATAAAAGACTCAAGAGACTTCATGACTGCAGAATTTAGATCCAATCAGGCAGAAATTAAAAATCAATTGAATGAGATGCAATCCAAACTAGAAGTCCTAACGACGAGGGTTAACGAGGTGGAAGAATGAGTGAGTGACATAGAAGACAAGTTGATGGCAAAGAGGGAAACTGAGGAAAAAAGAGACAAACAATTAAAAGACCATGAAGATAAAGGAAAATAAATGACAGCCTGAGGAAGAAAAACCTACGTTTAATTGGGGTTCCCGAGGGCGCCGAAAGGGACAGAAGGCCAGAATATGTATTTGAACAAATCATAGCTGAAAACTTTCCTAATCTGGGAAGGGAAACAGGCATTCAGATCCAGGAAATAGAGAGATTCCCCCCCTAAAATCAATAAAAACCGTTCAACACCTCGACATTTAATAGTGAAGCTTGCAAATTCCAAAGATAAAGAGAAGATACTTAAAGCAGCAAGAGACAAGAAATCCCTGACTTTTATGGGGAGGAGTATTAGGGTAACAGCAGACCTCTCCACAGAGACCTGGCAGGCCAGAAAGGGCTGGCAGGATATATTCAGGGTCCTAAATGAGAAGAACACGCAACCAAGAATACTTTATCCAGCAAGGCTCTCATTCAAAATGGAAGGAGAGATAAAGAGCTTCCAAGACAGGCAGCAACTAAAAGAATATGTGACCTCCAAACCAGCTCTGCAAGAAATTTTAAGGGGGACTCTTAAAATTCCCCTTTAAGAAGAAGTCCAGTGAAACAATCCACAAAAACAAGGACTGAATAGATATCATGATGACACTTAACTCATACCTTTCAATAGTAACTCTGAACGTGAACAGGCTTAATGACCCCATCAAAAGGCGCAGGGTTTCAGACTGGATAAAAAAGCAGGACCCATCTATTTGCTGACTACAAGAGACTCATTTTAGACAGAAGGACACCTACAGCCTGAAAATAAAAGGTTGGAGAACCATTTACCATTCAAATGGTCCTCAAAAGAAAGCAGGGGTAGCCATCCTTATATCAGATAAACTAAAATTTACCCCGAAGACTGTATTGAGAGATGAAGAGGGATACTATATCATACTTAAAGGATCTATCCAACAAGAGGACTTATCAATCCTCAATAAATATGCGCCGAATGTGGGAGCTGCCAAATATATAAATCAATTAATAACCAAAGTGAAGAAATACATAGATAATAATACACTTATACTTGGTGACTTCAATCTAGCTCTTTCTATACTCGATAGGTCTTCTAAGCACAACATCTCCAAAGAAACGAGAGCTTTAAATGATACACTGGACCTGATGGATTTCACAGATATCTACAGAACTTTACATCCAAACTCAACTGAATACACATTCTTCTCAAGTGCACATGGAACTTTCTCCAGAATACACCACATACTGGGTCACAAATCGGGTCTGAACCGATACCAAAAGATTGGGATCGTCCCCTGCATATTCTCAGACCATAATGCCTTGAAATTAGAACTAAATCACAACAAGAAGTTTGGAAGGACCTCAAACACGTGCAGGTTAAGGGCCATCCTGCTAAAAGATGAAAGGGTCAACCAGGAAATTAAGGAAGAATTAAAAAGATTCATGGAAACTAATGAGAATGAAGATACAATCGTTCAAAATCTTTGGGATGTAGCAAAAGCAGTCCTAAGGGGGAAATACATCGCAATACAAGCATCCATTCAAAAACTGGAAAGAACTCAAATACAAAAGCTAACCTTATACATAAAGGGGCTAGAGAAAAAACAGCAAATAGATCCTACACCCAGCAGAAGAGAGTTAATAAAGATTCGAACAGAACTCAATGAAATCGAGACCAGAAGAACTGTGGAACAGATCAACAAAACCAGGAGCTGGTTCTTTGAAAGAATTAATAGGATAGATAAACCATTAGCCAGCCTTATTAAAAAGAAGAGAAAGAAGACTCAAATTAATAAAATCATGAATGAGAAAGGAGAGATCACTACCAACACCAAGGAAATACAAACGATTTTAAAAACATATTATGAACAGCTATACGCCAATAAATTAGGCAATCTAGAAGAAATGGACGCATTTCTACCAAAAAGCCACAAACTACCAAAACTGGAACAGGAAGAAATAGAAAACCTGAACAGGCCAATAACCAGGGAGGAAATTGAAGCAGTCATTAAAAACCTCCCAAGACACAAAAGTCCAGGGCCAGATGGCTTCCCAGGGGAATTCTATCAAACGTTTAAAGAAGAAACCATGCCTATTCTACTAAAGCTGTTTGGAAAAATAGAAAGAGATGGAGTACTTCCAAATTCGTTCTATGAGGCCAGCATCACCTTAATTCCAAAACCAGACAAAGACCCCACCAAAAAGGAGAATTACAGACCAATATCCCTGATGAACACAGATGCAAAAACTCTCAACAAGATACTAGCCAATAGGATCCAACAGTACATTAAGAAAATTATTCACCATGACCAAGTAGGATTTATCCCAGGGACACAAGGCTGGTCCAACACTTGTAAAACAATCAATGTGATTCATCATATCAGCAAGAGAAAAACCAAGAACCATATGATCCTCTCATTAGATGCAGAGAAAGCTTTTGACAAAATACAGCATCCATTCCTGATCAAAACTCTTCAGAGTGTAGGGATAGAGGGAACATTCCTCGACATCTTAAAAGCCATCTATGAAAAGCCCACAGCAAATATCATTCTCAATGGGGAAGCACTGGGAGCCTTTCCCCTAAGATCAGGAACAAGAAAGGGATGTCCACTCTCACCACTGCTATTCAACATAGTACTGGAAGTCCTAGCCTCAGCAATCAGACAACAAAAAGACATTAAAGGCATTCAAAGTGGCAAAGAAGAAGTCAAACTCTCCCTTTTCGCCGATGACATGATACTCTACATAGAAAACCCAAAAGCCTCCACCCCAAGATTGCTAGAACTCATACAGCAATTTGACAATGTGGCAGCATACAAAATCAATGCCCAGAAACCAGTGGCAATTCTATACACTAACAATGAGACTGAAGAAAGAGAAATTAAGGAGTCAATCCCATTTACAATTGCACCCAAAAGCATAAGATACCTAGGAATAAACCTAAAGAGGTAAAGGATCTATATCCTAAAAATTATAGAACACTTCTGAAGGAAATTGAGGAAGACACAAAGACATGGAAAAATATTCCATGCTTATGGATTGGCAGAATTAATATTGTGAAAATGTCAATGTTACCCAGGGGAATTTGCACGTTTAATGCAATCTCTATCAAAATACCATGGACTTTCTTCAGAGAGTTGGAACAAATTATTTTAAGATTGTGTGGAATCAGAAAAGACTCCGAATAGCCAGGGGAATTTTAAAAAAGAAAACCATATCTGGGGGCATCACAATGCCAGATTTCAGGTTGTACTACAAAGCTGTGGTCATCAAGACAGTGTGGTACTGGCACAAAAACAGACACATAGATCAGTGGAACAGAATAGAGAATACAGAAGTGGACCCTCAACTTTACGGTCAACTAATATTTGATAAAGGAGGAAAGACTATCCATTGGAAGAAAGACAGTCTCTTCAATAAATGGTGCTGGGAAAATTGGACATCCACATGCAGAAGAATGAAAATAGACCACTCTCTTGCACCATACAGAAAGATAAACTCAAAATGGATGAAAGATCTTAATGTGAGACAAGATTCCATCCAAATCCTAGAGGAGAACACAGGCAACACCCTTTTTGAACTCAGCCACAGTAACTTCTTGCAAGATACATCCACGAAGGCAAGAGAAACAAAAGCAAAAATGAACTATTGGGACTTCATCAAGATAAGAAGCTTTTGCACAGCAAAGGATACAGTCAGCAAAACTCAAAGACAACCTACAGAATGGGAGAAGAGATTTGCAAATGACGTATCAGATAAAGGCCTAGTTTCCAAGATCTATAAAGAACTTATTAAACTCAACAGCAAAGAAACAAACAATCCAATCATGAAATGGGCAAAAGACATGAAGAGAAATCTCACAGAGGAAGACATAGACATGGCCAACATGCACATGAGTAAATGCTCCGCGTCACTTGCCATCAGGGAAATACAAATCAAAACCACAATGAGATACCACCTCACACCAGTGAGAATGGGGAAAATTAACAAGGCAGGAAACCACAAATGTTGGAGAGGATGCGGAGAAAAGGGAACCCTCTTACACTGTTGGTGGGACTGTGAACTGGTACAGCCACTCTGGAAAACTGTATGGAGGTTCCTCAAAGAGTTAAAAATAGACCTGCCCTATGACCCAGCAATTGCACTCTTGGGGATTTACCCCAAAGATACAGATGCAATGAAACGCCAGGACACCTGCACCCCAATGTTTATAGCAGCAATGTCCACAATAGCCAAACTGTGGAAGGAGCCTCGGTGTCCATCGAAAGATGAATGGATAAAGAAGATGTGGTTTATGTGTACAATGGAATATTACTCAGCCATTAGAAACGACAAATACCCACCATTTGCTTCAACGTGGATGGAACTGGAGGGTATTATGCTGAGTGAAGTAAGTCAATTGGAGAAGGACAAACATTATATGTTCTCATTCATTTGGGGAATATAAAAAATAGTGAAAGGGAATATAAGGGAAGGGAGAAGAAATGTGTGGGAAATATCAGAAAGGGAGACAGAACATAAAGACTCCTAACTTTGGGAAACGAACTAGGGGTGGTGGAAGGGGAGGAGGGCGGGGGGGTGGGGGTGAATGGGTGACAAGCACTGAGGGGGGCACTTGACGGGATGAGTACTAGGTGTTATTCTGTATGTTGGCAAATTGAACACCTATAAAAAATAAATTTATTATTAAAAAATAAAAAGTGAAAAACATTAAAAATAAAGCTAAATCTCTCTTCATCACTTCTTCGCAGTCCTCCCTATTGTACATGATTATTATCAGTTTTGTCTATTTTGAGGCAGAAACTATATGGGGTTGTTTTATGTACAAAGTATATGTATAACATAATGTCATGCTTTTAAAGCCTCATTATGTTTTCTTTTTTTTTAAATTTTTTATTTATTTATGATAGTCACACACACAGAGAGAGAGAGAGAGGCAGAAACACAGGCAGAGGGAGAAGCAGGCTCCATGCACCAGGAGCCCGACGTGGGATTCGATCCCGGGTCTCCAGGATCGCGCCTTGGGCCAAAGGCAGGCGCTAAACCGCTGCGCCACCCAGGGATCCCTCATTATGTTTTCGAGATGGGTCCATATCACATATAAGCTCTTCAAAGGTAGTGATCTGGTAGGATCTTGGGCATTATAAATGTTTACTATATCTGATGCAATTCAATTAAAGCAGCATCAAGGTATCTGGGCAAAGACATTGTCTCTTCTGCAAAGGATTTCATGCCTGGCTAATTCACTGAGCCTCTGTGATGGGTCAAATATTTCTGATGATATAGTAAGAACTTTGCTGTACTCTCTTTCAATTAAAAAAAAAAAAAAACTTTTTGGAGGGCATCCTGGGTAGCTCAGCAGTTTAGCGCTGCCTTCAGCCCAGGGTGTGATCCTGGAGACCCGGGATCAAGTCCCACATCAGGTTCCCTGCATGGAACCTGCTTCTCCCTCTGCTTGTGTCTCTGCCTCTCTGTCTCTCTCTCTCTCATGAATAAACAAGTAAAATCTTTTAAAAAAACTTTTTGGAAAAACATTCATGGGAAAGGGGAAATCCTGATCCTGGGAAAGTTCTCAAAGGGAAACTTTGAAGAAGTATCAATATTTCATACTTGCATCACACTTCTTACTTTGCAAAGCATTTCTAGAAATGCTGTTGAATAATCAAAAAATTCATATAGATATTGTTATTTCCACTTTACAAACAAGAAGCTGATGCTCAATAGATTAAATGACAAAAATAACAATTTGCAAATAACCAAGTTGGGACTTGAATTCAGGTTTTCTAGTTTAGAAAAAAAAAACAAAAATAAAAACAAAAACTTTTTGAATAAGGCTGCATGTCATAGTCCATGGAAAAAAACTATTTGCCATAGGATGTACCATTCTATTTTTTAATGGTTAGGAAACAAATTTAAATATGAGAACGGAAGGGAGATTTGCAGAAAGTGGCAGCAGACTTCAGTTTTTCAAAATTTCTTCAAACCACTCCACAGAAGACAGACAAAGCACCAGGATGGTAAAATCAAAACCTACAAACAACAACAAAAAGGTGATAAGGCATCTCACAAACTCCAAAGCATGCATAGATAAAGATAAATTACTGATAGCTCTAAGAGCCAAGTGGTATTAGTATCTGTCAGAGATAAATTAGAGAAGAGTAATAAGATGCTGACTGGACCCCAGAACAGGAGAAATCCTAACTATCAAACAGATACTCTAGGCAGCATAGGGAACCAATTCGCCAAAACAAAACAAAAAACAAAACACCTGAAATTAGAAAGGGTTTCTGACACTTCAGTTTTGGGGAGAGTGCAAGAGGTCAACTGTAAAGTGTGAAGGTACCAGAAAAGTCCAGGGACTACGAGTTTTTAAAATTAAACTTCCATGACAAAGTCTTATGTTGGGGAGAATCTGCTGGAAGTTATTCAAATTGACTAGGACAAAAAGGCAAAAAAGAAAGAGATTTGAAGTGTAAAAACCTTCAGTATTTCAGTAATTAAAATGTTATTTGCGGGGATCTCTGGGTGGTGCAGCGGTTTGGCGCCTGCCTTTGGCCCAGGGCGCGATCCTGGAGACCCGGGATCGAATCCCACGTCGGGCTCCTGGTGCATGGAGCCTGCTTCTCCCTCTGCCTGTGTCTCTGCCTCTCTCTGTGTGACTATCATAAATAAATAAAAATTAAAAAAAATAAAATGTTATTTGCCATTAGATTTTGGTGTCTTTACCATGTTTATGTAGTATCTTCATAGTCTCATGAAATTTTCAAAAATTGGAATAGCTGGTGAATTTTAACAATTTTTGGCATGTATTCTTATGTTCACTTTTTTTATCCTTTAAGTTTTGTAATGAATTATGATGATGCATTTCTTAATGCCAAACTCATGCTTATGTTTCTGGCATAAAATCTTTTTGAACATGGTATTTTCCTTCAATACACAAGATTTGTATTTCTTTTTTGCCTTTTTTATGATACTCATACTCTTTGGTTTTGTTTCTTATTTTTCTGGTAGCATAACTATGAAATCATTCCAAGA
This sequence comes from Canis lupus dingo, assembly GCF_003254725.2. NCBI lineage: Eukaryota > Metazoa > Chordata > Mammalia > Carnivora > Canidae > Canis > Canis lupus. The sequence continues at coordinate 9,827,833 of NC_064268.1, forward strand.
CCAATGTCATGGCGATGTCCTTCTTCTAGGAGGCTTACAGTTTCAGGTCTTACATTTAAGTGTTTAATTCATTTTGAGTTGATTTTTGTGTATAATGTAAGAGTCCAATTTCATTCTTTTGCATGTAGATGTCTAGTTTTCCCAACATCATTTGATGAGGAGACTATTCTTTCCCAATTGTGTATTCTTGGCACCCTTGTTGAAGATCAGTTGGCCACATCAGTGTCAATTCCTGTTTCATTTGTCTGTGTATCTGCCTTAATGCCAGTATCGTATTGTTTTGAATACTGTAGCTTTGTAATACGTTTTGGAGTCAAGAAATGTGATGCCTCCAAGTTTGTTGCTCTTTTTAAAAATTATTTATTTATTTGTTTGTTTGTTTATTTATGAGAGGGAGAGAGAGAGAGAGAGAGAGAGAGAGAGAGAGAGAGAGAGAGAGGCAGACTCCATGCAAGGAGCCTGATGCAGGACTTGATCCTGGAACTCCAGGATCATGCCCTGGGCTGAAGGCAGGTGCTAAACCACTGAGCCACCCAGGGATTCCCCTGTTGTTCTTTTTCAATACTGATTTGGTGCCATCCCTCTTAGTATTGCTTTTGCTACATCTCATAAGTTTCAATGTGCTGTGTTTTCATTTGTCTTGAGGTATTTTCTAATTCCATTTTTAAAAAGATTTTATTTATGAGAGAGAGAGAGAGAGAAAGAGGCAGAGGGAGAAGCAGACTCCCTGTGGGGAGCCTGATGTGGGACTTGATCCCAGAACCCTGGGATCAAGACCTGAGCCAAAGACCAATACCAATGTTCAACCACTGAGCCATTCAGGTGCCTCACTAATTTCATTTTTTAAGAGGGGAGAGGGGCAGAGGAAGTGGAAGAGAGAGAATCTTAAGCAGTCTCCATGCCTAGTGCAGAGCCCGACAAGGGCTTGATCTCAGAACCCTGAGATCACAGCCTGAGCCGAAATCAAGAGTTGGTTGCTTAACCAATGGAGCCACCTAGGTGCCCCTCAACTGTTTAAATTTAAAGTAATTACTGATAGTGAAGGATTTAATATTGCTATTTTGCTGTTTTCTGTTAGTCCTGCAGTTCTTTGGTCTGCCTTTTCCTTTCTTCTGTCTTCCTTTCTGTTTTGTTGAATTTTTTGGTATTGATATGTTGTAATTCCTTTCTTTTTTCTTTTTTTTTTTTTCCTTTCTTTTTTCTTTTGTAATTTCTACTGGTATTTTTTGTGGTTACCTTGGGGCTTACATAAAATATAGTTAGAAGAGTCTATTTAAAGCTGATAACAACTTAAGCTTAATCACATAAAGAACTCAACATTTTAACTTCTTCCCTCCCCCTACTTTGTTATTGCCATTGAATTAGCATCTATTCATATTATATCTTTTAATATATTTTTAGTTACTTTTAATACTTTAGTCCTTCAACTTTTATACTAGAATTAAAAATTACTTACTCATCACCATTACAGTGATACAGTATTCTGTATTTATCTATATATTTGCCTTTACCAATGAGTTTCATATATTTTTTTAAAGATTTTATTTGATTTACCCCAAAGATTCAGATGCAATGAAACGCTGGGACACCTGCACCCCGATGTTTATAGCAGCAATGTCCACAATAGCCAAACTGTGGAAGGAGCCTCGGTGTCCATCGAAAGATGAATGGATAAAGAAGATGTGGTTTATGTATACAATGGAATATTACTCAGCCATTAGAAACGACAAATACCCACCATTTGCTTCAAAGTGGATGGAACTGGAGGGTATTATGCTGAGTGAAGTAAGTCAATCGGAGAAGGACAAACATTATATGTTCTCATTCATTTGGGGAATATAAATAATAGTGAAAGGGAATATAAGGGAATGGAGAAGAAATGTGTGGGAAATATCAGAAAGGGAGACAGAACATAAAGACTCCTAACTCTGGGAAACAAACTGGGGGTGGTGGAAGGGGAGGAGGGCGGGGGGTGGGGGTGAGTGGGTGACGGGTACTGAGGGGGACACTTGACGGGATGAGCACTGGGTGTTATTCTGTATGTTGGTAAATTGAACACCAATAAAAATTATTTTATTAAAAAAATAAATAAAAATAAAGATTTTATTTATTTTTTCATGACAGACACACAGAGAGAGGCAGAGACATAGGCAGAGGGAGAAGCAGGCTCCTCTCCTGGAGCCTGATGCAGGATCTGATCCCACCGGGACACACCCTGAGCCAATGGCCGACTTTCAACCACTGAGCCACTCAGGCATCAGGAATTTCATATTATGCTATTGTGTTACTTTTTAACATCCTTTCAACCTGAAGAACTCCCTTTACCATTTCTTTTTAAGGCAGTTCTAGTAGTGATGAACTCCCTCAGCTTTTGTTTGGGAAACCTTTATCTCTCCATTTTTGAGGGATAATTTTGCCAGGTAAAGTAGTCTTGGTTGGCAGGATTTTTTTCAGTTTGAATATATCATGCAACTCCCTTTCAGCCTACCAAGTCTCCGAAAAACAACAACAACAACAACAACACACACACACACACACACACACACACACACACAAAAACACTGAGAGTCATAAATGTTCCCTTGTATATGAGAAATCACTTTTCTCTTGCTTCTTTCAAACTCCTCTTTGTCTTTGATTTTTGACAATTTAATTATAACATATCTCAGTGTGGCTATCTTTGGACTACTGTTTGGTGTTCTCTAGTTTTCATCAATCTGTATGTACATTTCCTTCTCCAGAATTGTAACATTTTCAGCTTCTATTCCTTTGAATAAGCTTTCTGATCACTTTTTAATCCCCTGTCCTCCTTCTGGGACTCCTATAATGTGTATATTGCTCTTCTTTATGGTATCTGCTAAGTCCCTTAAGATTTCATTTTCATTTGTTTTCTTTTTGCTCCTCTGACTGAATTATTTCCAAGGATCTGTCTTTGAGTTCCACTTATCCTTTCTTCTGCTTGATCTGGTCTGATATTGAACCCTTCTCGTGAATTTTTTAGTTCAGTTATTGTGTTCTTCAGCTCCATTTCTATTAAAAAATATATATATATTCTACTGCCATGTTGAAATTATCACTTTGTTCATGCATTATTCTCTTGACCTCAGTGAGCATTTTTATTATGGTTATTTTGAATTCTCCATTAAGTAAATCATAAATCTCCATTTCACTAGGGTTTATTTCTGGTGATTTATCTTATGCCTTTATTTGATACTTATCTGCCTGATTCTTTATTTTCCTTGACTCTCTCTGTTGGTGTTGGTGTTTTAAACAAAGCATGCACCTCCCTCAGTCATCATGGACTGGCCTCATACAGAAGACATCCACCGATCAGTCTGGCCAGAGATTCTGGGCATCTCTACAAACTCTTTACTTCCCCCAGGAACAGCAGAAAGCTGTGTTTTTGTCTCTTTGCTCTGTGCTAAGCCATAAGGAGGAGCTATGGCATTCCATCAGTCCAAACCACAATCTCTGTTCTTTGTCAGGTGGCTACATTGCATTAAATTCTCAAGGTTCCAAGTCTATAAGACTGATGCCAGTTTTAGAACAACCATGGAAAAGTTGGGACATATGATATATAAATTATTTCCTTCCTCAAGGAGAAGCCGAGCTGGGATTTTTCATCTTCTCACTCTGTGATGAGCAGGGGTAGATACTATGATGTCTATCAGTCCAAACTGCCATCTCTGTTCTCTCCCAGGGAAGCCAGACTGTGCAAGTCCCATCAGAGCTCCAATATTATGACAAAAGCATCCTCTGGAGAGCCCTCCCAGAAAATGTAGGTACTGGAAATGCAAATCAACCCCCTTCTTTCCTGTGGAAGAAGCTGGGAGCTGGGGTGTGTTTGTCTCTTTCTGATTATATAGCACTATTCCAGGGATAGGGATCCTGGCAAGAAGGTGTCCCCAATGTCCCTATAAGCTTTGTGAGTCTGGTTGCATGTTCACTTGGGGTACAGGAGACTTTCAATTAGTATCTTGATTTCTCAAAAAGAGAATCTGTGAAATGCTGCTGTATATGTTTGTTTCTGAGGGAAATGAGGGTTCAGGGTTTACCATTCTGTCATCTTGCTAATGTCCCCTTCCCCAATTGCTTATTGCAAAATTCCTGATTTTTTTCATCACTGATTTTTAGTTATTCAATGGGCATAAGAGAAAAATATGTACTTTCTGTAGGAAACAAAAATCATATGTATGTGTATAAAATATCAAACTTGTTTCTTTTAATTTTTTTATTGGAGTTCAATTTGCCAACATTTAGCATAACACCCAGTGCTCATCCCGCCAAGTGCCCACCTCAGTGCCCATCACTCAGTCACCCCAACCCCCCGCCCACCTCCCTTTCCACCACCCCTTGTCCATTTCCCAGAGTTAGGTGTCTCTCATGTTTTGTCACCCTCACTGATATTTTCACTCATTTTCTCTTTCTCTTTATTCCCTTTCACTAATTTTTATATTCCCCAAATGAATGAGACCATATAATGTTTGTCCTTTTCCGATTAACTTATTTCACTCAGCAGAATACCCTCCAGTTCCATCCACGTCGAAGCAAATAGTGGGTATTTGTCGTTTCTAATAGCTGAGTAATACTCCATTGCATACATATAACACATCTTTTTTATCCATTCATCTTTCGATGGACACCGAGGCTCCTTCCGCAGTTTGGCTATTGTGGACATTGCTGCTATAAACATTGGGGTGCAGGTGTCCTGGCATTTCACTGCATCTGTATCTTTGGGGTAAATCCCCAGCAGTGCAATTGCTGGGTCTTAGGGCAGATCTATTTTTATTTTTATTTATTTATGATAGTCACACACAGAGAGAGAGAGAGAGAGAGGCAGAGACAAAGGCAGAGAAAGAAGCAGGCTCCATGTACCGGGAGTCTGACATGGGATTCAATCCCGGGTCTCCAGGATCGCGCCCTGGGCCAAAGGCATGTGCCAAACCACTGCGCCACCCAGGGATCCCCAGATCTATTTTTAACTCTTTGAGGAACCTCCACACAGTTTTCCAGAGTGGCTACACCAGTTCACATTCCCACCAACAGTGCAAGAGGGTTCCCCTTTCTCCACATCCTCTCCAACATTGGTTGTTTCCTGTCTTGTTAATTTTCACCATTCTCACTGGTGTGAGGCAGTATCTCATTGTGGTTTTGATTTGTATTTCTCTGATGGCAAGTGATGCGGAGCATTTTCTCATGTGCTTGTTGGCCATGTCTATGTCTTCCTCTGTGAAATTTTTGTTCATGTCTTTTGCCCATTTCATGATTGGATTGTTTCTTTGGTGTTGAGTTTAATAAGTTTTTTATATATCTTGGATACGAGCCCTTTATCTGATACGTCATTTGCAAATCTCTTCTCCCATTCTGTAGGTTGTCTTTGAGTTTTGTTGGCTGTTTCTTTTGCTGTGCAGAAGCTTTTTATCTTGATGAAGTCCCAATAGTTCATTTTTGCTTTTGTTTCTCTTGCCTTCGTGGATGTATCTTGCAAGAAGTTGCTGTGACCAAGTTCAAAAAGAGTGTTGCCTGTGTTCTCTAGGATTTTAATGGATTCTTGTCTCACATTTAGATCTTTCATCCATTTTGAGTTTATCTTTGTGTATGGTGTAAGAGAATGGTCTGCATGTGGATGTTCAATTTTCCCAGCACCATTTATTGAAGAGACTGTCTTTTTTCCAATGGATAGTCTTTCCTGCTTTGTCGAATATTAGTTGACCATAAAGTTGAGGTTTTTGTTTCTATTCTATTTTGTGTGTATACCATTCTCTATACTGATATTACTTACTATTACTTACTATACTGATAAATTCTGTGAGATATATACTATATTTAAAACTTCCTCTTAAATTATGTTTTTATCAGCTGTTCCTAATATTTCTAGTTTTTTAAATGTGTTTGGCAGTCGTGTTTTTTTTTAAAAAACTTATTTTGCAATAATTCAAAAGAAATTTCAAATAACATAGAAAGGTCATATAAACCTTTCACTGAGCTTCTCTCCTTTGATACAGAAGAATATCACAACCAGGACACTGATATTGTTACAATGTGTATAGTTCTATGCCATTTTATCATATGTGTAGATTTTTGTAAACTACCACCACAATCCAGATAGAGGACTATCCTATCATCACAAAGTTCTCAGTCATGCTACCCCTCTATATAGTTACACTACCACTTCTTGCCCACCCCGCTATCCCTAAGCCCTGACAAACACTAATATGTTACCCATCTTTATAATTTTGTCATTTCAGAAGTGTTATACAAATGGAACCTTATAGTATACAACCTTTGAGATTGCATTTTTCGCTCACCATAATGCCCTTGAAATCCAGCTAAGTGTTGTGAATCAATGGTTCATTCCTTTTTGCTGCTAATACATGACATGGACTTACCACAGCTTAACCTTTCGCCTACTGAGCAACACTTTGGCTGTTTCCAGTTTTTGGCTATTACAAATAAAGCTGTGATTTTCTGTATATAGGTTTTCTTAAATATTTTATTTATTTATTCGAGAGAGAGAGAGAGAGAGAGAGAGAGAGAGGCATAGACACAGGCAGAGAGAGAAGCAGGCTCCATGCAGGGAGCCTGATGTGGGACTCGATCCTGGGTCTCCAGGATCACACCCTGGGCTGAAGGCAGTGCTAAACCGCTGAGCCACCTGGGCTTCCTCCTGAGTACAGTTTTTATGAAGACATACATTTTCATTTCTCTGAGATCAATATCTATAACCCTAATTGCTAAGCCATGCCATTTACTTATTTTTTTTATTACTGGAGTTCAATTTGCCAACATGTAGCATATCACCCAGTGCTCACCCTGTCAAGTGTCCCTCTCAGTGCCCATCATCCAGTCACCCCAACCTACTTATTTTTTTAAAGAAACTTTTCTAGAGCAGCTAAAAAATTTTATACTATCAGGAATGTATGAAAGATCTAGTTTCTCTGCATCCTTACCAACATTGGACATTGTGTCTTTTTTTTCAAATTTTAGCTGTTCTAATGGGTCTGTAGTGATCTCTCATGGGGCCTTAATTTGCATTTCTCTAATGCCTACTAATGTTAAGCATCTTTTTATGTACTTGTCTGCCATCCATATACCCTATTCAGTGAAATGTCTCTGTTTTTTGCCCATTCTCTAACTGGATTGTTGAGTAATGAGAGTTCTTTATATATTCTAGATGAGTCCTTTATCAGATATGTGTTTGCAAATATTTTCTCCTGGTTTTTAGCATGTCTTTTCATACTCTTAACAAGGTCTTTTACAAATTAAGAGTTTTAACTTTTGATGAGGTCCAATTTACGGATTTCTTTTATGGATCATGCTTTTGGTAGTATGTTTAAAAATTCCTCACCAGCCCTAGGTCCTGTTCTATATTTTCTTCTAAAAAGTTTTAAAGTTTTACATTTTACATTTAGATCTGTGACCCATTTTAAGATGATTTGTGTATGTGAAGTTTAGGTTGAGGTCTTTTGTTTTGTTTTGTTTTTTAATCTATGGTATATCTAATTTTCCAGCACCATTTGTTGAAAAGATTGCCCTTCCTCCATGCAGTTGCCATTACTCCTCTGTCAAAAACTAGTTGGCCATACATATATGGGTTCTCTTTTCTGTTTGATTGACCTATGTATTTTTCCCATCACCAAAACCAGTCTTCAAATTGAACAGAGTTCTTCCCGTATGTTATTCTTCTCCAAAATTATTTTAACTGTACTTGTTCCTTTGCCTTTTAGAAAGTTTATATTTCATAAATATATTTAATTTTTATTTTATATGTATATAAAACTTCCACATTATATACATATATCAAGTTAACATGTTATACACTTTAATATATATGCAATTTTCTTAATGAATTATATACCTCAATAAAGCTGGAGAAAGGGTAAAGAGAAAAAAAGACCAAAAGCTTGATAGAAAAAGGGGAAAAGACATGAAAAAATAACTGTTAGGAGATACAAAAATGTCCTTAAACATATTAAAACATGTCCAAATTCATTCAAAATTAGAAAAATACAAGTTATTTTTTTATTTTTTTAAATTTATTTATGATAGTCACAGAGAGAGAGAGAGAGGAAGAGACACAGGTAGAGGGAGAAGCAGGCTCCATGCACCAGGAGCCTGACGTGGGATTCGATCCCGGGTCTCCAGGATCACGCCCTGGGCCAAAGGCAGGCGCCAAACCACTGCACCACCCAGGGATCCCAGAAAAATACAAGTTAAACAATACTGAGATGCCACTTCTCACCTATTAGTTTGGTGAAAATTAAACTCTGTGACATGGTAACATATCCTGTTGCTTACAATGTGGGAAAATAGGCACTCTAATATATTGTTGATGGGAATGCAACTGGAAAAACCCTTTGAAGGGGAATTTGGCAATATCAAACAAAGTTCATCTACAGTTAGAGACACTGCTTCCCCATTTTGTGGAGAAAATTGCTTCCACAAAAATATATATGTGCAAAATTATTTGTTGATGTTGTGTGTAATTTCAAAATAATGTAAACAACTGCAAAGTCCATACGTAGAAGAGTGATTACATAAATCATATCCACAAAATGGAATACTATGCAGCTGTAAAAAAGACATAGAATGAGGAAGATCTCATTGACCTGCTATGGGATGATTTACAGGATGTATCTTTAAGTTTAAAGAAGAAAATGCAAAATTTTATGCTACATTTATATAAGAAAGGGAGGATATGGGCACCTAGGTGGCTCAGTTGGCTAAGTGTCTGCCTTTGGCTCAGGTCATGATCCCAGGGTCCTGGGAACAAGCCCTGCATCAGGCTCCCCACAGACCTTATCCTCTCTGCTTCTCCCTCTCCCTCTGCCCTTTCCCCTGGCTTGTGTTCACTCTCTCTCTCATGCCCTCTGTCTCTGTCTCTCTCTCAAATAGAATCTTTAAAAAGAAAAAAAAAGAAAGAAAGGAAAGAAGGAAGAAAAGAAAGAAGGAAGGAAGGGAAGAGAGGAGAAGATACAAGAGAATATACATGTATTTGCTAATTTGTGCAGAAAGAAATACAGGAAAAATAAACTAAGTCCTATTAAGATTGGTGGTTGGGAACTTGGTAGAAAGAAGTAGGTCATGGAAGCAGATTAAAGGCTCAAGGAGGTGTACTCTGCATATTTTTTGGTATACTACTGAGTTTTAGAACCGTGGTAATATTTCACAAGCCCTCAAACTCATCATCATCATCCAAAATGCGGGGGGAAACCCAAAATGAAATATGAACAGTAACATACAAACTTAACTGTATTCGAAATGAATAATATCATCATACTGAGTAGGTCTAGATAGAGAAGTACTAACCCAAATAATGTGAGAAAACATTATTTTGACCTCATAAAACTAGGCTGATGAGAAAAAAGAACAGAGACATGGGTTAATTATTCTAATACTTTACATGTATTCTAGGAATAAGACAATAAACATACCGGGAATAACAAAGAAAAAAAGAAAGAAATAAAAAGGGACTGGAGGTTTGAAAAGGGATGAGTGGTACAGAGTAGGAATGATACAAAATGTGACCTACACAGAGATCCACAAACCCCTGCTCTGGAAACCTTTCATTTCAATGACTCAAAAGAACAATGAATGACAGGAGGGGAAGACTTCCATGAGGACTGGGACTAAAGGAAGAAAGTTATACCTTTTTCTTTTCTTGGGGCCTCATCCTGAGTCATAGTACTGGCAGGACCTATGAAAGTTTCCTCTCCTTGGTATACTCCTCTATGAAGACAGCAGGAACTCAGTTAAGAGGCACTAACACTGTTGTGCTTTGATGAAGGTTGCAAAGTAAGGACACTCTGAGAAGAGAGAGCACAACAGGAGTAGAAAGAACCACAGTCAAACGACAGATATCATATAACTCTCAGGTAGAAGCAGCTATCCTTGCAACAGGCAGCAAAGCTTTGAGCTTTAGCTAAACAACTGTGTCACTGGCAAAGATTTGGATCTCAGGGAAGGCAACTAAGACATGGGTGCAAGACTATCAGTTGTTTCAACTGGGCCATGACAATGACAACCCTAGTTACTTTGCCTCCCTTCTGCCCTTCCTTCTATGAAATCAAATGGTCACAAGTAAGGTTAGGATGATTTTTCTTCCAGGAATTCCTGAATGGGGCATTTGAGAATGAGCCCTTCCTATACTGAGTTGCACATAATTTTATTGCTAATAGTAACTATTCTTCAAGGAATGCATTATAAATGAAAATCTCTTTATTATAGAATAGGCATCCCTAGCAACTTGATAATATTCAAAGGACTGGAAGAAAAAGCAGAAAAAGTGTCCTATATCCTGCTCATACAAGGAAAATGGCCTATTATTAAATTGAAGCAAAAGAAAGGATTATTTATCAAGAAATTCCCTGTTTATACACATCAAAATGGGATACTGGGTTGGACATGCCTTTTATTCAGGACAACTGTATGTTCAGGGGGTGACTTGCATTCTCTTTTGACTATCAGCACTTGCTCAGGGCTACAAAGGGAGTCCTGACTTTATAGGACACTGTCTTTGGCATCAAGTCTAAATATACTTCAAAGAATTTTGGGCATATATTTTTCATCATATCTTTAAAATCTGGTTAGTCTTGTGCAGTGAGTGGAGATAAACAAGAGGAGTTCTTAATCACTTCACAATTTCAGAGCAAAATAGAACCCTCCTCGGTTTCAACAACCTTATGTGGCCACTCTCCAAGTATGCAGCAATGTTTATTGTGGTTGACAATTTGCAGTTCCAAATGTGGAATAATAATGTCACCAAGACAAACAGATGGTAATGGATATTCCTGTTAACAGGTACATGAAGGAATTAAGTGTGACAATATTACTTATTGGGTTGAAGATATGGACAGAGAGAAACTTAGTGAAAATCTTCCTGAATTTGCAAGAAATACTTCAAAATTTTATTTTATTTTATTTTATTTTTAAATTTTATTTATTTATGATAGTCACAGAGAGAGAGAGAGAGGCGCAGAGACACAGGCAGAGGGAGAAGCAGGCTCCATGCACCGGGAGCCCGATGTGGGATTCGATCCCGGGTCTCCAGGATCGCGCCCTGGGCCAAAGGCAGGCGCCAAACCGCTGCGCCACCCAGGGATCCCCTACTTCAAAATTTTAACTGCTAGAGAGCCTGGCATCTTTTGAGAAGGGTGAAGCATAATGTTGCTCATATGATCATTAGCCAAAATCTTGGGAGGTACCAGAGTCAGAGTCATGCATTTCTTAATAGTATCTGTACTGCTAAGAATTCTCTTTTTTTTTCTTTTTTTTTTTAATTTATTTATGATAGTCACAGAGACAGAGAGGCAGAGACACAGGCAGAGGGAGAAGCAGGCTCCATGCACCGGGAGCCCGATGTGGGATTCAATCCCGGGTCTCCAGGATCGCGCCCTGGGCCAAAGGCAGGCACCAAACCACTGCGCCACCCAGGGATCCCCTGTACCCCTGTACTGCTAAGAATTCAACCAGTGTTGAATCTTTCTGTCATGAAAAGATACCACATTTCGCAGCTTTTATGGCTTATGAGCTTGGCCAAAACTTGGGAACAAAGCATGACTATGACCTACAAGTGTCATTGCCAGAACCTCTGTCCTATGCATGAATTTCTTACTGTCAAATGGACTTCAGCAATTGTAGCTCTGACTACTTCCCCTAGCAATTGCATAAGCACAGAGACTACCTTTTAACAAACCTGAGCTCTGGCACTCCCTTGGAAAGTCATATTGTAAAGGGAAAAAAAAGACACTAGGAAAGGAAAAGAATGTGATTGTGAGTATCTTGAATATTAAAAGGATCACTATTGTCTGCCCTCATGCCAGCTGAAGAAAGGTTCAGATTATACATCTGGGATCCTTCTACAAAACCTGAAAATTTCTAAACCTGCTGCCTCAGAGTAGATGAGTGTGACCTGTGAACACTGTAATGGCATCTCCAGGTGATGCCAGATAGATATCTACAAGCAAGATGGCACTCCTTACAAAGAACAAGGTTACTGTTACCAGGGCTGATGCTGAAGCATCAGTGTGTTAAAATTTTTGGAAAGGGCACAAAGGTTACCTGGAAAGCTGGTATCATTACATAGAATACCAAAGGGGGCAGGTTTGAAAACTGTGGCAGTCAATCAAAAGGGATGACTAACATCTTTAGTAAGTACAAGGCCAAAGACACAAAATGTGAAAGGCTGTTGACTGAACTGAAAAACATCAAACGCTTACCCAGTTCCCCATGTAGGACATGTAGTATTGGAGAGCAGAGTTTTGTAAAGCCATAGACAGAAATGATGAGAAGAAGATGAAGGATGGTACCCGACGTGGTCTACAGAAGATCCATATTAATCAAACCTGCTTAGATACCACTACACTCCACTATGACTACAACCTGGACAAATGTCATGGAGGGGTATTCACAAAAATTTTAAGAATGTCACTGTGTCTACATCTATACCCCTCCTACATGTGAATCAAAGGGTTATAGGGACAGTTTGAATAGTGGCCCAACTCTACATGTTCCCTCTGACTCTCAGTATGACAAAAAGCTAATAATCCTAATCTGGATCTTGCCTAGCCTTTTACTATTTCTCATTGCTGTTATCTTTTTGTTTACTTACATCCACTGAAGATCTAACAGCAGTGTCACTGCAAAAAATTCATCAAAGCAAGATTAACAAACCTGACAAACATTTGATAATTGCCTTCTTTCTGGTAATAAAGCTGAATATGAAGTCACATTAAAAGGCCTTTTTTTTTTAAAGATTTATTTATTTGAGAGAGAGGGAAGGGTAGAGAGAGAAAGAAAGCGTAGAGGGAGAGGGAGAAGCAGACTCTTCACTGAGCATGAAGCTTGATGTAGGGCTCAATTCCTCCATGTGGAGATCATGATCTGAGCAGAAATCAAGAGTCAGACGCCCAACTGAGCCACCCAGGCACCCCACTAAAAGAAATGTTTAAGAATTGGACTGGACTCTGTAGCTTTGATGTCCCTCAAGTTCTAGGGAAATAGGAATTCTTCCTTTTTTCCATCTGTCTCTCCAAATGTTGAATAATTATTCATTTTAAATTAAAAGAACTTAAAGCAGCTCCTTATATGAAGCAATCTTTCTTGTTCTGTGCCATCCAAAAATCAGGTTTCCAGAGATACGGGGCAATGAGAGGCCTCAAGATGTGATCTTGACATAACAAGGAGAGTTCATCCTCCATAGTAAGGCTGAAGTTTATGACCTTGAACTTAAAGAGCTATTACTGAGCACCCTAACATTTCTACAGAGAGTTCCTTCAAAATGATCTCTGGAACTTATGATTCAGAGCACCCATTGTAATCTATTCTGTCAATCTGCTCTAATCTTAAGGATTTTTCCTTAGATCAAAGGAGTATGTCAGATGAGAAGTATCTCATTACTAGCTCCAGGTGTTTTAGATGATTCTCATTCCAGTCACTTTGTCTACTTGGCTTTCCTCTTCATTTTTGCATCACAGTATCTATTGCTCTGGCCTCAGCAGATTGGCTTTGTTCATAACTTTTCTTTTTTATATTTATTTATTCATGCGAGACACACAGAGAGAGGCAGAGGCATAGGCAGAGGGAGAAGCAGGCTCCTCACAGGGAGCCCGATGTGGGACTCAATCCCGGACTCCAGGATTACGTCCTGAGCCAAACGCAGATGCTCAACCACTGAGCCACCCAGGCATCTCATGGCTTTGTTCATAACTTAACTGGAGAGGACAAACATCACTTGCTGTTTGATTAAAGAAGGAAAGGGGTACCTGGGTGGCTCAGCTGGTTAAGTGTTTGACTCTTGGTTTCAGCTCAGGTCATGATCTCAGGGTGCTGGTATAGAGTCCTGTGTCAAGCTCCATGCTCAGTGCAAAGTCTTCTGGTCTTTCTCCCTCTGCTCCACTCCCTGCTCTCACTCTCTCTCAAATAAATAAATAAAATCTTTTTAAAAGGAGGAGGAGGAGGAGAAGGTAGAGGAGAAGAAGAAGAAATGGATTAGACATTTCTACTGTTGAATGAGGCTCTGCAGTCTGGGAATCTTTTCTTTCCCAAAAGGTTCAAATTCTACTTACTAGCCATTCATTCACTTACTCATTCATTTATGCTATAAATATATATTGAGCACTTACCAGTAGGTTAAACCATGTAAAATTGACGGTATTAGGCCATTTTCACCTACAAAAATGGTAATTTCATATGGTCCAACCTAATTCTATATCCAGGCACTATGAAACCTACCTTTAGATTTCTGCTTATAAATGAGAGGTGAGAGTTTTTGATACCTAAAATTTCTTTTAATCCTGATTTCTTATAAATATTATTATCCCCTGTAACTTCACAAGATTGGCCTTAATTTCCTAGAGCAGATAGTCCCTACTGTCAAGACTTAGAACAGTACTGAACAAATAAGAGACTAGGGTGTGCCTGAGGATCCCACCATCAGTTTTTTGGTAGTTACTGTTCTACTTTCTTCTGAGTTTCAAATACTCTTCAAAGAACAGAAACCTAAGACTTTCTTTGTCCAACCTCAAAGGGAATAACAATACTGGCAAAATATGACTGCGTGCCATCCTACTTACCCCACAACCATGGCTGGAGTAGAGAACCTGAAATGGCACATATAAATAACAACCTGGAACTTATCTAGAAGAGATTTAAACAAATCTAGTATTCACTGAGGTGACAGGAGTCTATCTCTTAGAAGGACAGTGACTTCACCTCCCTGAACAAAGACTTTTAAGAATCACTAGTGAATCTGAGAATAACAGAGAGACCCTGCTCAAATCAAGAAGAAAAGCTACTAACCACAGCACTACATCCTCTTTCACTTCCATAGTTTAAGGCATGGTTGGAAAAGACTTGAGATGTTATTCCCCAACACTCTTCTCAGTCCATTAGTGTGGAGTAATTCCAGTACCTGGATGTTCCAGTATTACAGTTTCAAAGGATGGTGGAGGGCTAGTAGCAAAAGTAAGGGTAGACTCCATTGTATCTAGGCCCCTGCTATAGAATCTCTTCTGTGAGCATAATAATGGTGTTTGAGTGTCTGCATCACGCCGAGCCTTTTGCTTTAGTTGGTAGAACTTGTACTGGGTCCAGCCATATACTCCACAGTTGAGCAGACCCTGGGATGATGCTGTTAGAGCCTGGAGGAGATGAAGTGATGGAACCCATCCTTCAGATTTTCAAAGATCAAGGGAATAGTACCCGTTCCCCTTATTTATAAAGCATTGTTATATCTCCTATATCTCAAACATCAAGATCTGGTGTCAGTTTTTTATATTTGTCTAGCTCTTCCTGAACTTACTCTTCACACTGTACCTTGTTACGGATGACTGAGACCTGGTCATATTTCTTAGCATATACATAAGGGAAACGAACTGGTTTCAATGCTCTTCCTTATTACCGCCATTTCCCAGGCGAGGCTTGAGAACAATGCCCAATCAGTATAATCAGATAACCCAAAAAAACCTTAAGTCTGATGAAAGAGGTAAAGTGAGAATCATTCTATTTCTGTATTCCTCTTTCCCCGTTTACCTAGAATAGCTAATTTATCCCATTCAATTCATCCTGAATGGGAGAAAATCACCACTATCAGTGTTTCATAAAAAACATTATCTGGTAGATCTTGTCTTTTTGTTACCCATTCCTAAAAATAACACCAATAAGATGAAGTTAACTAGAGATACATATGCTCTGGAATGCATGGCAGCACTTTCACAAAAGTATCTGCTTTGTGAGGAAAATTTCACATTCTTCATAACTGAATATAAATAATACATTTTCTCTTTTGCAACACAGAAATAAATATGCTAAGGGAAAAAACTGTGCTTACTGCATAATGGCAGTATAAGAGAACAGGATAAGAGGGTGTGAGAAAAGATGTTGAAGGTGTTACCTGGAGAACACAGAGGGCCATGTGAAGCTTCATGTCCTGTGGCTTAGTTAGCTTTATGATCATCAGAATGACAACTGTGAAAACACAAAGTATAAATCTTCTTGCCAGCCGCACCTGTTTGAGCATAAAATTCCCAAGTCTACATGCCTACATACTGTGAGAAATAAAGCTATAGGCATAATAAAGACTAAGAATGAGATTAATCAGTTACATAAACCACTGGGCCTTCGGTCTACAACTTCTATTCCTCATTGACTAAACTTTGCAGGTTATTAGTGTAGCAATGATGATAAGACACACTATGGGAAGATAAGTTGCACTTCTTAGCATTTCAGAATTTATCAAGCTCTTTCATAAGCATTATCCGATCCTCACTACACTTTGTGTAGTACAAAGGACAGGTGTTAATACCTCTGAGTTCTATCAGGATGTTTCCTCTCTTAGGTTTCATTTCATGTCCAATTACCTTAATGTCTAAAACACAGGAAGAAAAAGAAGAAAGTGGGACCAATATAGATTTTACAGCTGGACAGGAATTTTACAAATTGCAGTCATCCTTCTTGGTGAGACCATTTTGCTTGATCTGAACCCAGTAGGTGCCCTCATCATTCATTACCTGGCTCTTTCCCTTAAGATACCTACCTGGACCCCAGCAGCAAAAGAAAGCCACTGGGTAGAAGCGAACTCGCTGCTCCACAATATGAATCACTGCCCACTGTTCACTCCCCAGGAAGCCAGTTGATTTTACAAACTTCTTATACAGAGTCTGGGCTTGGATAAGTAAGACCTAAACATGGGTACAGCAGTGAGTAGTTTGCCTAAGGCTTGGCCAAACTTCCCAGCTCTAGCTTCCTATTGTTGTAGAGGGATCACTTCTCTCAGGATCTGAGAGCAGAAAATTTCATTCTCCTGTCTTTGCCATCAAAGACTGGCTTTTTCTGAAAGAAAATAATCTTCAGAGTCAACTTTTTGCTTGCCCAAGGGAAATGGACAGATAGCCAAACCTGTGGTTACAATGTTCAATACATAAACTTTACATCAACTCTCAGGCTTTTTTTTCCTAAGTGAGGCTAATCACAGAATGTATGGGAAGTCAAAGCTAAGATCTAACCAGACCCTTTTTAAAAACACTTCACTAGAGATTGTGTTAGAAAGTATTCTGTGCTTAATACCCTTAAAAGAAACACTTTACGGGATCTCTGGGTCGCTCAGCGGTTTAGCGCCTGCCTTTGGCCCAGGGCGTGATCCTGGAGTCCTGGGATGGAGTCCCGCAACGGGCTCCCGGCATGGAGCCTGCTTCTCCCTCCTCCTGTGTCTCTGCCTCTCTCTCTCTCTCTCTCTCTCTCTCTCTCTATGTCTATCATAAATAAATAAATAAATAAATAAATAAATAAATAAATAAATCTTAAAAAAATTCTTTTAAAGAAACACTTTAGCACCATGGCTGAGCTTAAATTCTCAACTCTAAGCAAAAGAAGTTTTAAGAAGTCTCTTTTTGACCTTAGATGGAAAATAGATAGTTTTCCCCTTCCATTTGGGGGCTATTCAAATAAGATTAAGTTAATGAAAAAAATATATAAATCAGTTCAGAAGTCCAACAAACTCTTTATGGGGAATAAATTAGGCAATAATCTTGGTACAAATCTTGGTAACAAATCTAAAATTTTCCCTAATAATCTAGACCCATTTTCTAAGTTAATAAGCCAATTATTTAATTAAATTTAGCCATGTAATTTCCTTTCCCTACATACACAGAAATCAAAAGGAGGCTTTTACTTATTTGGGAATATTTATGTCTAGTAGAATCAGTTCTGATTCTAAATGCCCACTGAAGCTTGAGTTATTTTTTTTTAAGATTTTATTTATTTGAGAGAGAAAGAGCATGGGACCATGAGCAGGGGGGAGGGGCTGAGGGAGAGGGAGAAGCAGACTCCTTGCTGAGCCAGGAGTCCAACTCTGGGGCTTGATCCTAGGACCCTGAGATCATGACCTGAGCTGAAGGCAGACACTTAACCAAATGAGCCATCCAGGCACCCGAAGCTTGGGTTATTTAAAGAGGCAAACAAGGAAGGGACAGCCCTGGTGGCTCAGAGGTTTAGTGCCGCCTTCAGCCCAGGGTGTGATCCTGGAGATCCAGGATCAAGTCCTACGTCAGGCTCCCTGCATGAGGCCGGCTTCTCCCTCTGCCTGTGTCTCTGCCTCTATCTCTCTCTGTGTTTCTCGTGAATAAATAAATAAAATCTTTAAAAAAAAAATAAAGAGGCAAACAAGAATCACCAGGTGAGGCTCTGAGATACCTGCCTCTCTTGTCATTCAGTAGAACATCAAAACCATCCTAATATAAACTATTCATTTCACCCTCTTTACAAAGATGCTGATTTGAGCCAAGCTATCTCTATAACTTATTTTTAAGTTGTCAAAGGAAATACTCCATAAATTGATTTGGTACACATGTGCCAGCTGTGCCAGCAAAACAAAACATATCTGTGGGATAAATCTGGTCTGCAGGCAGTTTGTAATACTTGAACTAGCATGTGAAGAGAGGAGAAAATGACACTGAAAAGTAGATATGGCAAATAAAAAGGCATATTCGCTTGTGTGCTGATTTTGTACTATGCATTTATGTGTAAATAACATACTGTTACACGGCAAATTATTTTAACTGTACATCATTCTGATGATGTTAAATGAGTATTTAGTAAATGCCTAAGCCACTTTAATCCCAGTTAGACATAGCATAAATGCACATATAGAAAAGAAACCTTCTTCATTATTTGGAAAATTATCAAATTAAATCAAAGCATATTTCCTGTGTTCTGGAGTGTTAGCCTGTATAAAGGGTATACTTGATATATACTAGTTTTCTGGTGTGGTCTTCCATGAGGATCCACAGGAACATATATTAGTTAGTTCTAGGGTGAGCATAATTCTCACCTAGTGAATATAGACTCTTTCCCCACTAATCGTTTAATTTTGGGAAGCCCAAATACTGAGGTAGTAATTAAACTATCAATATCTCTTAGCTACCTTCTTAGTTCTGGGACTTTAGGAAATGTCTCTCCATCCCATTTTTCCCAGGCCCTGGAAATACTGCCATATCCCTCCAAATTCCCTTTTTCTAGAAAGGCATACCACAATGGTGAGGAGGCTGAGGAGAAAGCTGGTCAGGAAAATGGTGATCCCATAAAAATAAAGTGCACTACAGACTGATGTGTTGGCAGAAGGCAGTTCAGCCATGGCTGATGGTGAATACATCAGAATACACCTAGGAAGAGAATCAATGGACAAGAGTACTACTACGGATACAAGACTAGAGAGATACGAGAGATACCCATTTGGTACAACAAAATTTAATAAGTATGCAAATTTTACTTATCATTTTGCCAACCCTTGCCCATAATACCTTAGTCCTTCTCATATACACATTATCTTCCAGTCACTTTGCATTGTATTTCTACTTATGTATTTTTTGACTCGATTATACCTTGTTCTATAGACTACACCAAATTTCCATATTACCTTGTTCCAAATACAAACAACTTGGCCAGAATGTATGTAGAAAGTCTTTTCCATATCTCTATATGAAAAAGAAAAGGTGTAGTCTACCATTAAAATGATAGATTTGATCCTTGCTTACCTGTGGCTCTGGGTGAAGTTGTGGAAACATTCACTGATATTGCCCAGACAGAATACAGGTATCATCAACAGCAGAGGTATCAGGCTGGGAGGAAAAAAAAATATCAACCTAATATTCAGATATTTTTATGCTCTTTCCCCTTCATAAAATACTCTGTTCTTCTCTCAATTCCATCACCCCTCTACTCTCCACAAATACACACCCACCCACCCTCACACACATTTAATTTCTTCAAGAAAAGTGCCTCAAAAACTTTATGTATACTTCTTGTCCAACTGCTAGGTAAATGGAGTGGAGAATGCATTTCATATCTAAATTAATGAACCCTAACAGACAGTCTTTGGGTGTGGGTCAAAGTGAAAGGAAAAATCTAACAAGGAGTTCTGTGCTAACATTCTATGACAACCAGGAATAGCTTCATTTTCATCAGCCCCTTCCTGGGAGCTTTCTCAAGGTATACATTTAAATAATCCATTATTTATCTAGCTAAATATAGCCAGGTCCCTATAAGATGAAAAGACCCAGAAATAAAAGTTACAAACTCTTAACATCAACTCTGATAGGACTACTACTTTAGATGAGATCCAGACCCTTTGGGGGGTAAATACTTTTAAGACTCACCCAATGTGTTATAAAGGTAGATGAGATCTTGAAAGCCATCTGCTATAACTCTTTATGATATAAAAAGGGATTAGAAGTCCAAAAACTTAAAGGGAAATATTTGTTGAAGGTCACATAGAGTTAATGGCAGAATTAAGGCTAAAATGCAAATCTGTAACTTCAAACTGCTTGCTTTTTCTATCTGGGAATATGGTACCAATGATCCTATGTTTGTTGCTTCCAACTCAGGCTCTGTGAGGACCTAGGAGTGATAGACTCAATGGAAATAAAAGGCACTGTCCTCCTATTTGTTCCCACCTGGACCATAATAATGAGTTTACACCTTTCTAGAATGGAAAGCAAAAACCTTACCTTGACAAAATGATGGCTATTTGACCAATGTGACAAGTATAATCTATAACCTGTGAAAAGAATAAATACTAGTAAAGTCTTAGAATATTGTCAATCATAGTATAATAAATATCTGGTCATCACATACCACTTGAATAAACAAAAATCCCCAAGAGCCACCTTGCTTCTGTCAAACAATATTTACTACAAAATTCAAATAAATAGATAATTCCTGGGATGCCTGGGTGGCTCAGCGGGTTGAGCACCTCCCTTCAGCCCAGGGCGTGATCCTGGGGTCCCAAGATCGAGTTCTGCATCAGACTCCCTGCACAGAGCCTGCTTCTCTCTCTGCCTGTGTCTCTGCCTCTCTGTGTGTCTTTCATGAATAAATAAATACAATCTTAAAAAATAGATAGTTCCTTAGCATGGGAGACAAGAGAATTTTATCTGTATTACTATATTCTAAAACATACAACAACAGCCACAAAGAGAGCCTGTGGAAAGTACCCTAAAGTAAGACTTGGATATCACAATAAATTCTCTTAAGAATAAAGGTAAGTAGAAAAAAAAAAGAATAAAGGTAAGTAGGACTCCTCCCTGTTCTATTAATGGTTCAATCTATGCTCTTTTAGATCCAGGGAAGTGTGGACTTTTCCAACCTTATGGGTGGAGTAGCAGTCTATGTATAAGATGACCAGCAGAAAGCTTAATAAGCCAGGACTAGTATAATAGAGAGGGGTTATATAAGCCCCTTGGAAATAATACCCATGAGACTCTAGAAGAAAGAACATTCCAAACCCCCCAGCTATGTTAGACACTGAAAAATAGCTTACAGAAAAATGTTATCTATCCACCGGAAGTTTATGGTAAAAGACTTTGAACAGAACACTTTAAAGTGAGAATAGAATAGAAAATAAGTTTTTTTCTGTTCTGAGGTAAGAGTTTATATTATATTCTAGAATGGCATTGTTAGGAATCAATAAGCATTAAGTGAGCAATTAATCAATAATCAGAGGTGGGTAACTGATTTGCCCTAAAAACTATGGATCAGGAACAGTAAATGATTTCAAGTAAGATAGCCACTGCTGACTCAAATAAAATGCGAAAAAAGTAAAATTCGTCTTTGGTGATCTCTTCCACCTACGTCCCTTCATCTCTTTTTATTCTATCCTCTAGATGTCTATTCTATCCTCAGGCTAACCTGTGTTTAATTCTCGTTCTTACCTTGCTGTCAGTGAATTTCTGATTAAAAAAAAAAACCTTACTGATAATAGTTTAGGGCACAAGTCTTGCTAGGATATTTAAAAGAGAACTCAAAATGAAAAAAAAAATTTCAAGATTCCTGATATAAAGCTATGATGACAGAATAAAAGGCAGTGAGGTTAAAATTTGGGGTTGGAGTCTGTCTTCTTGGAACGATAGCATGAGTTATAAAGTACAGTATGTGCATTTCTATGCAAAGAAAACAGTAGAATGCCATATATAAGAGCTAATCTTATGTCCCTCCCTCCCCTTCCTTCAAAGATTAATTTGTTTTCCTCAAGCCTCAGAAAAATATCTCCTCATGTTGTTCCCATTCTTGGCTTTTGGTCTCATCATGGTAACTTCTTTAGAGAATGACTCTGTAGCCAAATAACATCTCCCAAATTCCAGTCTCTTAGAGCTTGTGAGTGAATGAATAGAAACTTGAAATATTAGCCATATAAGGCTGTTGAATTTTTTTAGACATTGATCTCCTTGAGGGAGGGAAATGAACAGTTTTTTGTAGTATCTTCCAGCTCTAGGATTCTAGGATCGTGTAGGCAAACATATAAAAGGATATATATATACATAGATAGATAGATAGATAGATAGATAGATATAGATAGATAGATAGCCATTAATAAATTGTAGGAAACTGAGAAACTCTACAAGTTTAAAATATAGAAAAGTAATTGTAAGTGTTGGCTCTCCAGAGGTAAACGAGAAAAAAACACCAGAATATAGTCCTGTGTTATACAATGTGATAGCCACTAGCTAAATGTGGTTAAATTAATTAAATAAAATTAAAAATTCAGTTCCTCAGTCACACCAGCTACATTTTAAGTGCTCAACAGCCACACATGGCTAGTTGTTACTCAACTGGACAGTGAATGAAATATTGTGATCATTGCAGAAAGTTCTATTGAACAGTATGCTTGGACAGACTATAACATCTTGTTCAGGATGCTAACTAAGGGAGATCCTTTGCATTAATTTTTCAATGATTTCCTTATTGCCCATTTTCCTTTCTGCAAAAAAAAGAAAAAAAAAGGAGAGTTTTCAAAGCATTCTCTGCTCCTTATCTTTTCCAACAATATATATCTAGAACAAGGCTAGAAACAAGCAAGAAGCATATCTTCTTTAGAAGTCAGTCAGATGATTTAGAGTATCACAGCATTTTAGAGCTATAAGGGACATTAAAGATCACACAGACCAATACTTCATTTTATGATGAAAACTGATACCCAAGAAAGGGAGACAATATGCCCCATATCAGATAGGAGATAAGTGACAGAACTGTGTCTAGAAGAAGACAGATTCCTTGATTTACCCTCAAATATCTTTTCACAATGCTATAGTACCATTTACTTGTTCAACAATTTTTTAAATTTAAATTCAACTGGACAACATATCGTACATCATTAGTTTCAGATGTAGAGTTCATTAATTCATCAGTTGCATATAACAGTGCTCATCACATCATGTACTCTCCTTAATGCCCATTACTCCATTACTCCATCCCTCCATCCACCTCCCCTCTAGCAACCTTCAGTTTGTTCCCTATAGTTAAGAGTCTCTCATGGTTTGTCTCCCTCTCTATTACCTCCCATTCAGTTTTCCTTCCCTTTCCCTATGATCCTCTGAGCTGTTTCTTATATTCCACAGATGAGTAAAACCAAATGATAATTGTCTTTCTTTGACTTATTTCGCTCAGCATAATACCATCCAGTTTCTATTCAAATTTTTATTGAATTTCATCATGTGTATGATAATATATCACTTTCATTTGGTCTAGAACTGATCTGTAGGCCCTAGAAAAAGGTAGGTGGAGAAGTTTTCCAGATTCATTTACTCCATGTCACTCTTAAATAAAAATTCCCCTTTAAAAAAACCACAATCGGGGTGCCTGGCTGGCTCAGTCACTGGAGCATGCAACTCTTGACCTCGGGGTTGTAGGTTCAAGCCCCATGTTGGGTGTTCAGAATACTTAAAGATAAAATCTTTAAAAACAAACCCACAACAGAATGGACACTGTAGAAGTAAAAAAAACAGGAATATTTAGTAAGATTTATATAATAATATTAAAATATATCATGACAACCAAAGAAAGAAATAAAAATTGCTAACATAATAAAAATGTTTTCTACCAAGATCACTTAGTGATATACTAAAAAAGAATCAGAAAGAAACTGAGTGTATATACAATTGCATACTATTCAGCAATAAAAAAGAATGAATTACTTATACATGCTATAATGGATAAACTTCAAAAGCATGATGCTAATTGGAATCAATCAGATACACGAGACTATATATTGGATGATTCCATCTATACGAAATGTCCAGAAAAGGAAAATCTATAGAATCAGAAAGTAGATTAGCAGTTGCCTAGTGCAGAGGGGAGAGCAAGAAATTAACAATAAATAGACATGAAGGATTTGATTAGGGTGAAGAAAATGTTCTGGAAGTGATTTATGATATTACTGTAAAAGCTAGTTAAGTCTGCTTTAGAAACCATTGAATGGTAACTTAAAATAAATTAATTATGTGATATGCAAATATGTACACATACACAAAAAATCCAGAGGTACTTAGTGTTCTCCTCTCTGTTGTCAAGTGTAATACTATACAGTGTCCCAAATTCTCTTTGAACCAAAGAAGGAAGACAGCTACTCCCCTGATCCATCTTGTTTTCTGATTACCACACTTTAACCCCCTGCCTTTCTGCAAACCAGTATCTGTTATCCACATGTGCTGAAGAAATACAGCAGAGCAAAACAGACACTCTTCTTTTCCAAAACTGTAGCCCAAATCCCATTTGAGCAAACTGTGTTCCTTCCTGACTCTTATTCTTTAGTAACTATGAAGTTTAGCATAGAGCTAAGATGGATGGAACCAGGCAGTAATAACAATACCGTAAATAATGTTTCCTATAATCAAAACCTTTGTTTTTTTTTGATGGCAGGAAAGAAGAGGAAATCTTTTCAACAGAATGGAAGCTCTGTGAGCACATGATTTTTCTTTCATTAACCTGCATGCATTCACGTACCCAGTGCTGAATGATAACACCATTTATCAAGAACATGGATTTGTTTTAGCACACTGTTGTTAACTATTAGCTCTAATAAAACTTACCAGTGGAAATGTGCTCTGTCCACTCTGGTTGTGTCTAATCTTCAGCTCTTTGTACAGATACCAGATGTAATTGACAGTGTAAAGAAATGAGGAAATGTAGAATATCTAGGTGAAAATAAAAAAAAAAAAACTTACCACAACTGTCTTCTTTCAATTTATTACATCATTTCTCTATAATAATCCTACCTAATTGTCTATTAGTAACTTACCATCTAGCATCCATAACATGCAAAACTGGGCCTGGGAATTCTACCCAGGCCTACTTATTATATGTTCTGGATTCCTTATTTTATCTTTTTGATTAGCCACAACATTATCCACCTCCTCTGACCCTACTGCCCCCTTTTATAAAAATATCATAGAATGTTTTTTTCTATTTTACTTTCTAATTGGAAAGACCATAAGCAGTTCCATTTCTTTTTTAAAATTAATTAATTAATTAATTAATTATGATAGTCACACAGAGAGAGAGAGGCAGAGACATAGGCAGAGGGAGAAGCAGGCTCCATGCACCGGGAGCCCGACGTGGGATTCGATCCCGGGTCTCCAGGATCGTGCCCTGGGCCAAAGGCAGGCGCCAAACTGCTGCGCCACCCAGGGATCCCCAGCAGTTCCATTTCTAATAATGATAGCCAGGCTATTTGAACCAAATTTCTCGTTAAAAAAATTAAACAAACTGGATGAAATATTTTTTAAATACTTAAAAGAATCAAAGCTCTGACAAGATAAGAAGGAATCAGCAGGACAAAATCCCAGAGAAAAAAATTTCTGCTTCCATCTTTGATGAAATAATAGAAATACATTTTGCCTTTTAGCCTCAAAAACTAAAAATTGGGAAAAATATATGAAACACTTGGTTTTCAAACATTAAGTAACAATCAGTGCAGAACAGTAATCCCTGAAAGAAGAAAAAAAGGGAGTGTCCCAGCTTACTGGTGGGAAAAGTGAGTGCAGTGACGGGGAATCCAAACACATGGAATGTCTTGGTGAGTAAGTAGACAGAGTTTAGAGTGTGGAGAGGCCAAAGCAGCTATAATACGTGAAGCATATTATCAGAGAAGAGGTAGCCACACAGATATAGTGCTCTGGAGATTTGCAGAAGTACCCTCAAGTCCTTGATTAAGTACTGATCTATGCATGTGAGACAGAAAACCATGAAGACCAGGAACAGAATAACCAGAGAGAAATAGGTGAAACAACTTCCAAAGCAATAGTTTGTGTCTCCATTAGCCAGAGTGCAAAGACTTCCTAATATATAGGTAGGAAATGAAAGTACTACAGAATAATAAGGTAGAATTCTAAGAAGAGTATTGGCTCACTAATGGGACAAATTAGCTGTACATGAAAGACTGCCTTAATGAAAGTTTAAAAGCAAGCCTTAGAAAAATAAGCAAGCCTTGAAAGGATCAGACAGATTCAGAGTTAGCTACATCCAAGGCAAAATCAAATTTAAAGGAAAAAAAAATATATATGTGTGTGTGTGTGTGTGTGTGTGTGTGTATATATATATATATATATGGATATATAGGAAAGGAATATATATAGTTTTTTCAATGAACAATGTAAAGTCTGCAATGTCTGGCATCTAATAAAATCTTATAAATCTTGGTTGGCTTGTGAGCTCCACTGAGGAGCCAGAGGTTGGGCAGCTGCTGCAGCCCTGGTCATTCCTGGTTCCTGGACCCTCAGTGGCATGGTATGCAAGTGACATTAAAGTGGCCCTGGTTCCCCAAAATGGAAGCACCTGCCCCCTCTGCCCAGCTCCATACATGATCAGATTATGTAAACATATGGGACAAGACCGATAAGCCTGAAGCTTTCCTGAAGCCTGTTCTGAAGCTTTCTTACATATCTGGGTACCAGGTTTTACCTGAAGAGATGGCTGCCATATACTTTTTGCAGCTGGTTTGATAGCACATTTCAGCTCCAACTTCGCATCCTGAGAACATTTACACATTTCTGCAGGTCCTTTTTAAAATACAACTTGAAAGACCTTAAAACTTCCTGCTAGCCACAAGCAGATCTTTCTCTTCTGCTCATCAGTAAACAGCTGTGATCCACTATGATAGATTTTCCAAACAAAAATACCTGGAGCACTAGTTTAGCAAAGAGGTCCTCAGTGCCACTCAACAAAGCACAGTTTCCCTAAATTCTTTTAAAGAAGTGACCATATTCAACTACTTGAGCTTTGTTATGGCAACCCCCTGTCCAAACTTACTTATAGACTGATACCTTATTTCCAAGGCTGAGGAACAGAAAGTAGCCTCTGTTTTGAGGAGGTAGAAGTATACATTTTTTTACTATTACTTGTTTAGAACCACATTTTACAAAATGCCTTGTTTCCTTTATTACTGTTTCTAGAAAGGAAAGTTTTATTAAAATTGTTTTAGTCTAAATATAGAAGAGTTTTAAGAATTAGGGTTTATTTTGAAAACTTCTGAGTTCAATTCTAACATATCTCTGTACCTTTCAAAGTAAGGTAAAATTCAGAGACAGTTGTTCGATCAGATGGCTTAGAGAAATTTCTGGAATGTTGATATTCTAAGATTCCTTATTAATGAATGTCTGACTTCAAATCTAACCAAAAAACTGCAACATCATTCTTTGTAGATTTTTATTATATAGTGTTAACAAGCTTACTTGTGAACAAATAAAATGCTTCAGCTATTTGTTTACCTTGCCTTATTTTTTTTTAAGATTTCATTTTTTTAAAGATTTTATTTATTTATTCATGAGAACACACAGAGAGGAGAGAGAGAGAGAGAGAGAGAGAGAGAGAGAGAGAGAGAGAGGCAGAGACACAGGCAGAGGGAGAAGCAGGCTCCATGCAGGGAGCCTGACTTGGGACTCGATCCCGGGTCTCCAGGATCACGCCCTGGGCTGTAGGCGGCGCTAAACTGCTGAGCCACTGGGGCTGCCCAAGAGTTCATTTTTTAAAAGATTTTATTTATTTGAGAGAGAGAGAGAGAGAGAGAGAGAGAGAGAATGAGCAGGGGGGAGGGGCAGAGAGAGGGAGAACCAGATTCCCCACTGAGCAGGGAGCCCAACATGGGGCTTAACCCCAGGATCCCAGAATCATGACCTGAGTTGGAGGCAGACACTTGAGTGACTAAGCCACCCAGGTGCCCCAAGATTTTATTTATTTATTTGAGAGACAGTGAGTAGCATGAGCAGGAGAGGTGCAGAGGGAGAGGAAGAAACAGATTCTTCATTGAGTGCAGAGCTCTACATGGGTGGGCAGGGCTTGATCCCAGGACCCTGAGATCATGACCTGTTCAGAAGTCAGCTGCTGCTCAACCTGCTGAGCCACCCAGGTTCCCTTTACCTTGACTTCTTAAGAAGAATTATAAATGATACAATGAAGCAGGAAAATATGGCCCACACCCAAGAGAAAAATTAATCAATGGAAATGGACTCAGAAATAATAGATCATTAAAATCAGTAGACAAATATGTTAAGGAAACTATTACAAATACACTCCATACCGTCCAAGAAGGTAGAGGAAAGTAGACAAATAGAGATATGTAAGATATAAAAAAGACCTAAATTGAAATTCTAGAGATGAAAAATACATGAAGTTAAAATATGACAAAGTTGAAACTGCAAATGAAAAGATTAGTGAACTTGAAAATATAGAAATAGAAAATATCTAAAATGAAACAGAGGAAAAAGACTTTAAAAAATGAGTAGGAGTGGGCAGCCCAGGTGGCTCAGCGGTTTAACGCCGCCTTCAGTCCAGGGCGTGATCCTGGAGACCTGGGGTTGAGTCCCACATTTGGCTCCCTGCGTGGAGCCTGCTTCTCCCTCTGCCTGTGTCTCTGCCTCTCTTTCTCTCTCTGTGTCTCTCATGAATAAATAAATAAAAATCTTTAAAAAAATGAGTAGGATCCCCTGGGTGGTGCAGTGAGTTAAGTGTCCAACTTGGATTTCAGCTCAGGTTGTGATCTCAGGGTTGTGAGATCAAGCCCCATGTCTGGCTCCACACTCGGTGCAGTCTGCTTGGGTTTTTTTTTCTCTCTCTCTCTCCCTCTGCTCCTCTCCCCCACCTCAAATAAATAAGTAAATCTTTTTAAAAAATTAGCAAACCCTCAATGCACAATGGGACAATATCAGGAAGGTTAATGCACATAGAACTGGAATTCCAGAAAGAGTAGAGAAGCAGGGAAAAACAAGATATGTTTGAAGAAATAACCAAATTTTTTTCAAATTTAATGAAAATAGAAAGCATAAAAAACATGAAAAAGAACACACCGCCGAGACATATCCTAATCAAATTACTGAAAATCAATGACAAACAGAAAACAAGAAAAGCACCCAAGGGTGGGCACCTGAGAGGCTCAGTAGTTACGTGTCTGCCTTGGCACATGTGGTGATCACAAGGTGCTGGTATCGAGTCCCTCATCAGGCTCCCTCTCTCCCTCTGCCTCTGTTTTTGTCTCTCTCTCTCTGTATCTCTCATGAATAAATATTTTTTTAAAAGGCATCCAGAGCAAAAATCTTATTATACACATAGGAACAAAGATCAGAATGACATCACATTTCTTATAAGAAATAATAAAATCTAGAAAACATGGACACAACATCTTTAAAATAACTGAAATGGAAAAAAATTGTCAACCTAGAATTCTATACATAGAAAAAATACTTTTCAATCGGAGAAGGACAATCATTATATGATCTCATTCATTTGTGGAATATAAAAAATAGTGAAAGGGAATAAAGGGGAAAGGAGAAAAAATGAGTGGGAAATATCAGAAAGGGAGACAGAACATGAGAGATTCCTAATTCTAGGAAACGAACTAGGGGTGGTAGAAAGGGAGGTGGGCGGGGGGTGGGGTGACTGGGTGACAGACACTGAGTGGGGCACTTGATGGGATGAGCACTGGGTGTTATTCTATATGTTGGCAAATTGAACACCAATAAAAAAAATTTATAAATAAAAATACCTTTCAAAAACAAGGATAAAAGTAAGGACTTGTGCAGACAAACCCAAAAGCTGAGAGAATACACTGAAGCAGACCATTACTATAAGAAACGTTAAAGGAAATCATTCAGGAAAAAACATGTGGTAACAGAAATTTGAATCTACACAAAGCAATTAAGGGTACCAAAAAATGGGAACAGTTTGGTGTCTCCTTAAATAATTTAACATACTATGGAAGGAGCCTCAATGTCCATCAACAGATGAATGGATAAAGAAGATGTGGTATATATATACAATGGAATATTACTCAGCCATTAGAAATGACAAACCCACCATTTGCTTCAACATGGATGGAACTAGAGGGTATTACGCTGAGTGAAGTAAGTCAACCGGAGAAGAACAATGGCTACATGGTTTCACTCATACGGGGAATATAAGAAATAGTGAAAGGGATTATAGGAGAAGGAGGAAAAATGAGTGGGAAAAATTAGAGAGGGTGACAAAACATGAGAGCCTTCTAACTCTAGGAAACGAACAAGGGGTAGTAGGAGTGGAGGCAGGTGGGGGGATGGGGTGACTGGGTGACGGGCACTGAGGAGGGCACTTGACAGGATGAGCACGGGGTATTAAACTACATATTGGCAAATTGAACATCAATAAAAAATTTTTTAATAATTTAACATAGAATTACCATATGATTCAGCAACTCTACTACTACGTACACACCTCAAAACAAAAACAAAAACTCAAACAACTACATTTATATCTGTTCTTATAAAAGCACTGAGAACAAGAGCCAAAAAGTAGAAATAGCCCAAATGTCCATAAATATATGAATGAATACATAAATTGTGATATATACATATAATATTATTCAGCCATAAAAAGGAATGAAGTACTGATATATATGCTACACAAATGACCCTTCAAAACATTATGTTAAGTGAACGAAACCAGACATGAAGGTCACATTTTGAACGGTTCTATTAATACAAAGCATTCAGAATAGATATAGCTATAGAGACTGAACTCAGATTGGTGGTCTCTGGGTAGGGAAAATGGGGAGAAACTGCTTAATGAGAAAGGGGTTTTTACTTTGGAGTGATAGAAATGTTTTGGAACTAGGTTGTGCAGGTTGCACAATATTGTGAATGTACTAACTACCACTACACTGTTCACTTTAAAATAATCAATTTTATCTTATGTGAAATGCATCTCAACAAATTTTTTTCTTTTTCAAGTTTTTATCTAAATTCCAGTTAATACCAACAAGGGGTAGTGGTAGGGGAGGCGGGTGGGGGATGGGGTGAGGTGATGGGCACTGAGGGGGACACTTGATGGGATAAGCACTGGGTGTAATACTATGTGTTGGCAAATAAAACTTCAATTAAAAAATACGGAAAAAAATAAATTCCAGTTAGCATATAGTGTAATATTAGTTTCAGCTGTAGAATTTAGCGATTCATCACTTATATACAACACTCAGTGCTCATCAAAGTAAGTGCCCTCTTTATTTTTTTTTAAAGATTTTATTTATTTATTCATGAGAATACATAGAGAGAGAGAGAGAGAGAGAGAGAGAGGCAGAGACACAGGCAGAGGGAGAAGCAGGCTTCATGCTGGGAGGCCGACGTGGGACTCAATCCCAGGTCTCCAGGATCGCGCCCTGGGCTGAAGACAGCGCTAAACCACTGAGCCACCCGGGCTGCCCAAGTGCCCTCTTTAATACATATTTAACCTGGGGCACCTGGGTGACTCGGTGGTTAAGCATCTGCCTTTGGCTCAGGGCATGACCCCGGGGTCCTGGGATCCAGCAAAAACAGTTTTAAGAGGAAATTTAGAACAATAAATATCATAAGAATACATAAGAACAAAACCAATAAATACATAAGAAAAAGAAAGATCTCAAATAAACAACCTAAATCTACACCTCAAGGGACTAGAAAAAGAGCAAAATAAGCCCAACAGTAGTAGAAGGAAATAACAAGATCAGAGCAGAAATAAATGAAATAGAGGATGAAAAACAACAAAAAGATCAACAAAATTGAGTTTTTTATAAATATAAACAAAATTGACAAACTTTTAGGTAGACTGATTAAGACATAAGGAGAAAAGATTCAAATAAATAAAATCTGAAATGAAAGGGGAAACATGGGATCCCTGGGTGGCGCAGTGGTTTGGCGCCTGCCTTTGGCCCAGGGCGGGATCCTGGAGACCCAGGATTGAATCCCATGTCGGGCTCCCGGTGCATGGAGCCTGCTTCTCCCTCTGCCTGTGTCTCTGCCTCTCTCTCTCTGTGTGACTATCATAAATAAATAAAATTAAAAAAAAAAAAAGAAAGGGGAAACATTACACAGGAATAAAAGGCACAGCATTAAGAAATACACTCAGTAATATTGTAATGGCATTGTATGGTGGCAGATGATAACTACACTTGTGGTGAGCACATCATAATGTATAGAGATGCTGAGTCACTACGATGTATACCTGAAACTCATACAATATTGTGTCACCTATAGTCAAAAATTTTTTTTCGTGAGTTTGATCAGCTTTAATGGAAAATAATATGGACGTTTTGGTAACATTATTTGATTAAAATGTTAACAGAAAATGAACTGGGTACTAGGACAAAAGGATCATTGATTCAATAAAATTTAATTATCATTTCTCATTGTCAAAAAAATAAAAATTAAGGAAAGACATTACAACCAATACCACAGAAATACAAACGATCCTAAGAGACCATTATGAGCAATTATACACCTACAAATTGAATAACAAAGAAGAAATGGATAAATTCCTAGAAACATACAGATTATCATGCTTGAATTAGGAAGAAACAGGAATACTGAACAGACCAATAATGAGTAAGGAGATAAAATCAGTAATTGTCAACCTACCAACAAAGAAAGTTTCAGGACAATTTGGTTTCACTGGTGAATTCTACCAAACATTTAAAGAGAAATTAATGCCTAACCTTCTCAAACTCTTCCAAAAAATTTGCAGAAGATGGAATACTTCCAAACTCATTTTAGGAGGCCTGTACTATCCTAATCAAAGCTAGACAAAAACACTACAAGCAAAGAAAATCACAAGCAAAGAAAATCACAAGCTAATATCCCTGATGAAATGAAGTGCAAAAATCATCAACAAAATACGAGCAAACAAAATTCAACAGAACATTAAAAGGATCATATACCATTGCCTAATGGGATTTATCCCTTAAAGACAGGATGAGTCAACATATGCAAAACAATAAATGTAATACACCACTGTTGAGAGTTTACTTAAGCCACTCCATGGCATTGCTGCCTTGATAATCCATATTGTTGAACCAAGCAGCCTGCAGGGTCCTTAAACAGATACTAACCCCCTCAGGCAAGTGCATGCCCTTGATAGCAGTCCAGAGTCACAGTAAATATAAGTTCCTTATATGAATTCCCCAACAGCCTTTGTGATCAACAGTACTCTCTGCTTTCTAGCACCAGTATGCTTTATGTGCCCCTTGGCACTTTATGTGCCCCTTGGATAAGACCCCCATGGGCTTATGAAAATTCTGCTTCTTTGGCTGAATTGGTTGATATGACCCTGACTGGGAACCCCAAAGCATCCCACCCACAAACCATATGCCCCAGCTTCTATCTCCCTGTCGGCACTCTGCCCTCGACCTCCCTATATGGCCCCTTGATGAGTGCTGTATACTTCTTCTAGAACCTGTCCTGTGCTCCTCTTAACAAATTTAATTTAATAAAGTCATAACAAGCACATAAGCAGAATGAAGTACAAAAAAAAAATCACATGGGCAGCCCCAGTGGCTCAGCGGTTTAGCGCTGCCTTCGGCCCAGGGAGTGATCCTGGGGACCTGGGATCAAGTCCCACGTCTGGCTCCCTGCGTGGAGCCTGCTTCTCCCTCTGCCTGTGTCTCTGCCTCTGTCTCTCTCTCTCTTTCTCTCTCTCTCTCTGTCTCATGAATAAATAAATAAATAAATAAAATCAATCTTTAAAAATCACATGATCATATGAACAGGTGCATTAAATTTTGTCATATTTGACAAAATTATCCTTCCATAATAAAAAATTCTCAACACATTAAATATAAAAGAAATTTACCTCAACATTATAAAGGACATATATAATAAGCCCATAGCTAACATCATACTCAGTGATGAAATCTGAAAGCTTTTCCTCTAAAATCAGCAACAAGACAAGGATACTCACTCTTGTCACTTCTATAGGAGTCCTAGCCAGAGCAGTTAGACAAGAAAAAGAAAAGGTATCCAGGGATCCTGGGGTGGCTCAGCGGTTTAGTGCCTGCCTTCAGCCCAGGGCATGATCCTGGAGCGCTGGGATCGAGTCCCACATCGGGCTCGCTGCATGGAGCCTGTTTCTCCCTCTGCCTGTGTCTCTGCCTCTCTTTCTCTCTGTGTCTCTCATGAATAAATAAATAAAATATTAAAAAAAAAGAAAAGGTATCCAAATTGTAAAGAAGGAAGTAAAATTGTCTCTTTTTTCAGAGGACATGATCTTATACATAGAAACTCCTAAGGACTATATAAAAAAAACTTTAGAAGTAATAAATTCAGTAAAGCTGCAGGATACAAAAAATCAACCTACAACAATTGACTGTGTATCTAAACACTAAGAACAAATGATATGAAAAAGAAATTAAGAAAACAATCTAACTCACAATAGCATCAAAAATAATAAAATACTTAGGAAAAAATTTAGCCAAGGAGATGAAAGATCTGTACACTCTAAACTCTAAAACACTGATGAAAGAAACTGAAGATACACATAAATGGAAAGATATCCTGTGTCCATGGATTGGAAAAATTAGAATTGTTAAAATGTCCATACTAGCCAAATAATCTACAGGTTCAATCTCTATCAAAATTGCAAAGGCATTTTTTGGAGAAAAATGTAAACACAAAAGACCTTGAATAGCTAAAGCAATCTTGAGCAATAACAACAAAAATGAATGATTCACACTTCCTAATTTCATATTATGTTACAAAGCTATAGGAAGCAAAATAATATGGTAAAGTAAGCAAAATAATGCTTATGGCAATTGGTATAGAATGGTAAGCAAGCAAAATAATAAAGAATAAAAACAGACATATAAGACCAAAAAACCAGAATTGAGAGCCCAGAAATAAACTTAACCATTTTAACTAATCTTTGACAAAGGAATCAAGTATAAACAATGGGAGGGCACCTGGGTGGCTCAGTTGATTAAGCTTCAGCTCAGGTCGTGATCCCAGAGTCCTGGAATCAAGCCCCACATTGGGCTCCTTGCTCAGCGGGGAGCTTGCTTCTCCCTCTTCTGCTCCCCCTGCTTGTGCTCTCTCTCTGTAAAACTGTGCTCTCTCTCTCTCTCTGTGTGTGTCTCTCTCTGTCAAATAAATAAATAAAATCTGTTTTAAAAAGAATAAATAATGGGAAAAGGATAATTTTTTTCAATATAGGGTGATGGCAGAACTGGATATCCACATTAAAAAAAAAAATTGTATCCTCACACACAAAAGTCAACTCAAAATGGATTAAAGATGTAAATATATGACCTAAAATTGTAAGCTCCCAGAAGAAAACACAGAGGAAAATGTTAATTAGTCTTGGAGATAATTTTTTTGATATGACACCAAAAATAGGCACTAAGAGCAAAGATAAGCATGTGGGAACTCATTAAACTAAAAACTTCTGCACAACAAAGGAAACCAAATAAATATCAACAAAATGAAAAAGCAAACATATATAATGGAATTAAATATTTGCAAATCCTATATATAATAATTCAATAGCAATAACATAACACAAGATAATATGATTTAAAAATGGGCAAAGGACCTGAACAGACATTTTTCCAAAGAAGGCACAGAAATGGCCAACAGGTATATGAAAAAGTGCTCAATCTCACTAATCATCAGGGAAACACAAATTAAAACCACAGATATCACCTCATACCTGTTAGGATGGCTATTACAAAAAAGTCAAAGAGAGCACCTGGGTGCCTCAATTTGCTAAGTGTCCGACTGGACTACTGCTCAGGCATGATCTCAGTGTCATGAGATCAAGCCCTGCTTTGGGCTCCATGCTGAGCATGGAGTCTGCTTGAGATTCTCTCCCTCCCTCTGCCCTTCCCCACACTTGCTCTCTCTCTTTCTCTCTCTAAATAAATAAAATATATTTTTTTAAAGTCAATGATACAAGTGTTGACAAGGATGTGGAGAAAAGGAAATCCTTATATACTACTGGAGGGAGTGTAAACTGGCATAGCCACTAAGAATAGCAGTATAGAGAACTACCATATGATCCAGTAATCCTACTTCTGGGTACATATTCAAGTGAAAGAAAATAATTATCTCAAAGAGATACCAGCATTCTCATGTACGGTGGAGCACTATTCACAACAGCCAAGACATGGAAACCTAAATATCTATCAGTGGATGAATGGATAAATAAAATGTGATTAAATACACACACACACGTATATTATTCCACCTTTAAAATGACATAAATTCTTTTATACAAATTTTTTTAAAAAATGAGGCACAGATGATATATATTTTAAAAAAACATAAATTCTACCATTTGTGAGAACATGGATGAATCTGGAGTATACCATACCAAGCAAAATAGACACAGGGAGACAACTACTACATGATCTCACTTATTTGTGGAACCTAAAAAAGTTGAACTTATAGAAACAGAGTGGAAGGCTAGTTACCAGGAGATGAAGGATGGAGCAAATGGGGTAATATTGGTAAAAGGGTATAAACTTTCAGGTGAATAAGTGATAAGATGATTAAGTTCTATAACTCTAATGTACAACATGGTGACTAAAGCTAATAATGGATTTGCTAAGAGAGTAGATGTTAACTATTCTCACCACATACACAAAATGTAACTATATAAGGTAATGGATGCCTTAATTAACTTGATTGTGATAATCATTTCACAACATATATGTATAATCAAAATATCACATTGTACACCTTGAATATATAAAATATTTGTCAATTATACCACAATAAAGCTGGAAAAAATAATTAAATGGTAATCATAAAATGTGTTAAGCCTTTTGATTAAAGGTGACAAAAGAGAGACACTTGGGTAGATTGATTAGTTAAGCATCTGATTCTTGATTTCAGCCAAATCATGATCTCAGGGACCTGACATCGAGTTCTGTGTTGGGCTCCACGCTCTGTGTGGAGTCTACTTCTCTCTCTCTCCCTCTCTCTGCCTCTTCCCCCACTCACATGCTTGCTCTGTCTTTCAAATAAATAAAATCTTTTTTTAAAAAAGTGACAAAAGAAAAAATAGAGAAAAATAGAGACCTGGCAGAAATCTATTGAACCAAATGATAAAAATTAACAATACAGGCAGCCCCGTTGGCGCAGCGGTTTAGCGCCGCCTGCAGCTCAGGGTGTGATCCTGGAGACCCAGGATCGAGTCCCACGTCAGGCTCCCTGCATGGTGCCTGCTTCTCTCTCTGCCTGTGTCTCTGCCTCTCTTTCTCTAGCTGTGTCTCTATGAATAAATTAATAAATAAAATCTTTTAAAAAAATTAACAATACTATGGAGGCATGGGTGGCTTGTTGGTTAAGCGTCTTTGGCTCAGGTCATAATCCCAGGATCCTGGGAGTCCCGCATTGAGCTCCATTGCTCTGCATGGAGCCTGCTTCTCCCTTTCCCTCTGTTTCTCTCCATCTCTTATGAATAAATAAAACATTTTAAAATGTTTAAAATGAAATGTTCTGAAACTATATGCCTCCGGGTATGATGTCCTGAGAAGTATGTGATGCTACTTCTATAATATTCTTGCCAAAATGCATAAACGGAATTTAAACGTGAGACACATCAGACAAACCATACTGAGTAACACTACAAAGTAATCTGCCAGTATTCTTCAAAAAGCATCAATGTGACTGAGTGATGGGCACTGAGAGGGGCACTTGGTGGGATGAGCATTGGGTGTTATGCTATATGTTGGCAAATTGAACTCCAATAATAAAAAAAAAAAAGCATCAATGTTAGGAAGAAAAACTGAGGAACTGTCCCAGGTTAAATGAGATTAAGGAAACAGGAACTAAATGTAATATGAGGTGCTGAATGGGATCCTGGACCAAAGAGACATTAATGAAAAGCAAATGGAAAAAAAAATTGTTGGTTAGATAACATGATAGAATTAGGTTACACATTCTTTTCAGATATTAATGAAACATTTTCCAAGACAGATCACATACTGGGCCATAAAACAAGCCTGAATAAATTTAGGATTAAAAAATTTTAAATTATGTTCCCCATGGATAATAAAATTATATTACAAATTAGTAACAAAAATAAATATGGAAAATCAACAAATATTTGGAAAATAAATAATATACTTCTAAATAAACCATGGAGGGATTGAGCCCATGTTGGGCTCCCTGCTCAGCAGGGAGTGATTTTCTCCCTCTCTCTGCCCATCCCCTGGCTCATGCTATCTCACTTTCTCTCTCTCAAATAAATAGTTTTTTTTAAAAAAAGAACTAGAGTAAAATTGGATTACCAATATTAAGAATGAGGGGCACCTGGGTGACTGAGTCAGTTACGCACTTGATTCTTGATTTCAGCTCAGGTTATCATCTCAGAGTCCTGGGATTGACCCTGGTGTCAGGTTCTGTCCTTAGCATGGAGTCTGTTTGGGATTCTCTCTAGCCCTCTCCCTCTCCCCGCTTGCACACATGGGCTCATTCTCTCTCTCTTTCTCTAAGTAAATAAATAAATCTTCAAAATAAAAAAAGAATGAAAAAGAAGTTACCACCACAGGTCCTAAAGACATTAAAAATTTTAAATTATTAACAATGTTATCATTGTCAGTAATTCTACAATATAAACTAAACTGGCAAATTTCTTAAATAAAAAATATTATAAATAACACAAGAAGAAAGAATACACTTCTCATAATTAAACATCTTTCCAGAAAAAAAGGAGCAGATACAGATAGCTTCACTGGTGAACTAGAGCAAACAGTTAAGGACAAAATTTAAAAAGTATTGCATAAATGCTTTCAGGAGAAGAAAAAGGAGGCAACACTACACATATTGTTTTTATGAACAAAGAATTAACCTGATTATAAAACCTCTAAAGAGATACTATCAAAAACAAAGAAAGAAAACTACAGAGCAATATGTACTTCATGAATATAGATACAAAATATTACCAACTGAATACATCAATAAAAACATAACAGTGTTGTTAATCTGAAGAATGAAGGACAGACTGAAATTCAAAGTCAATTAATGAATCCACAATAAGCTACCACTCAACAACTACTAGGATGAGTATAGTCAAAAAGATAGATAATAACAAGTACTGACAAGGATGGAGTCATTGGAACTCTCAAACACTACTGATCAGAATATAAGACTGTAATTACCTCGGAAAACTGGCAGTACTCAAAGATTCAACAGAATTATACCATATGACCAAGAAAATATACTCTTAGGTATATAGAGAAACGAAAACATGTCCACATAAAAACTTGTACACAAACATTCAGGCCAGCATTATTTATAACAGCCAAAAAGTAGAAACAACTCAAATGCCCATCACCTGATTAATGGATAAATAAATGTGGTATATCCATTCAAGGAATATTATCCAGCAATAAAAAGGAATGGAGTACTGATATATGCCACAACACAATGAACCTTGAAAACATTATTCTAAGTGAAAGAATCCATTCACAAAGGACCATATATCATATGATTTCATTTATATGAAATGTATGATTCCATTCATATGAAGTGTCCAGAATAGGAAAAATTATAAAGACAGGCAGTACAGTAGTGGTTACTTAGGGTTAGGAGGAAGGAACTGAATGGTGATGAATACGAAGTGTGGGGTTTTGAGGTAATGAAAATATTAAAAACTTGATTGTGATGATGGTTGCCATTGATTTGTATACTTTAAATGTGTGAGTTATATATATCAGTAAAGCTGTTAAAAGTCAATAAATGCTGAACCACCCTAGCAGCCCAGGAATAAATCACATTTGGTCATGGTGATTAACCCTTTTTTCTTTAAAAGATTTTATTTATTTATCTATTCATAAGAGACACAGAGAGAGTCAGAGACACAGGCAGAAGAAGAAGCAGGCTCCCCCCACAGGGCGCCGGAAGTGGGACTCAAACCCGGAACTCTGGGATCATACCCTGAGCTGAAGGCAGATGCTCAACCACTGAGCCACTCTGGCATCCCAATGAATAATCCCTTTAATGTACTCTTTGATCTAATTTTATTCTATTAGCTAGTATTTTGGAGAGAATTTCTGCATCCATGCTCATCGAGGATATTGGTCTGCAATTCTTTTTGGTGGGGTCTTTGTCTGGTTTGGGGATCAAGGTAATGCTGGCCCCATAGAATGAACTTGGAAGTTTTCTTTCCATTTCTTTTTTTTTTTTTTTTGAAACAGTTTCAGAAGAATAGGTATTAATTCTTCTTTAAATTTTTGGTAGGGGGCACCTTGTGGCTCAGTTGGTTAAGAATCTGCCTTTGTCTCAGGTCATGATCCCAGGTCCTGGGATCCAGCTCTGCATTGTCAGGCTACCTGCTCAGCAAAGGAGTCTGCTTCTCCCTCTCCCTCTGCCCTTCCCCTGCTCATTCTCTCTCTCTCTCTTTCACCCACTCTTAAATAAATAAAATAAATAAATCAGTAAATAAAATCTTTAAAAATATTGGTAGAATTCCACTGGGAGACCATCCAGCCCTTGACTCTTGTTTTTTGGGATTTTTGATTTATAGCTTCAATTTCTTTGCTGATTATAGGTCTGTTAGGTTTTCTATTTCCTGCTGTTTCAGTTTTGGTAATTTATATGTTTCTAGGAATGTATCCATTTCTTCCAGATTGCCTAGTTTGTTGCCATATAATTGCTGATAATAGTCTCTTGTAATTGTTTATATTTCTCCAGTATTAATTGTGACCTCTCCTTTCAGTCATGATTTTGTTTATTTGGGTCCTTCCCCTTTTCTTTCTGATAAGTCTGGCTAGAAGTTTATTGATCTTATTAATTCTTTCAAAGACCAGCTCCTAGTTTCCTTGTGATCTGTTTGTTCTACCCTTTTTTTGATTTCTGTATCATTGATTTCTACTCTCATCTTTATTATTTATCTTCTCCTTCTGGATTTAGGCTTCATTTGCTGTTCTTTTTACAGCTCCTTTAGATGTAAGGTTAGGTTGTATATTTGAAATTTTCCCTGTTTCTTGAGAAAAGCATATATTACTATATACTTCCCTCTTAGGACCACCTTTGCTGCAGCCTGAAGGTTCTGAATTGTCATACTTTCATTTTCATTTGCTTCTATGTATCTTTTTAATTCCATAATTTCCTGGTTGA
This sequence comes from Canis lupus dingo, assembly GCF_003254725.2. Classification (NCBI taxonomy): domain Eukaryota; kingdom Metazoa; phylum Chordata; class Mammalia; order Carnivora; family Canidae; genus Canis; species Canis lupus. Next base: position 9,868,992 of record NC_064268.1, read on the forward strand.
CCCATTCATTTTTTTGGATGCTTACTAACCTCCATGCATTTGTGATCCTTTCAAATTTTTTGTGAATAAGTTCAAATTTTAAAGCACTGTGGTCTAAAAATATGCATGATATAATCTTAGTCTTTTTGTATCAGCTGAGACCTGATTTGTGATCCACTATGTGATCCATTCTGGAGAATGTTCCATGTGCACTTGAGAAGAATGTCTGTTCTATTGCTTTAGGATAAAATGTTCTGAATATATATTAAGTCCAGTGTGTCCTTCAAAGCCCTTGTTTTAATGTGATACACCACATTAAAAAAAAGGACAAGAACCATCCATATGAACCTCTCAATATATGCAGAAAGAGCATTTGACAAAATACAGCATCCTTTCTTGATAAAAAATCTCTGCCATGTACAGATAGAAAGAACATACCTCAATACCATAAAAGCCATCCACAATGAATACATTCTCAATGGGGAGAAATTGAGAGTTTTCCCATAAAGTGAGGAACACGACAGGAATGTCTACTCTCGTAACCATTGTTCAACACAGTACTGGAAGTCCTACCCTCAGCAATCAGAAAACAAAAAATAAATAAAAAGCATCCAAATTGGCAAAGAAGAAGTCAAATTTTTACTCTTTGCCAATGACATGATACTTTATGTAGAAAACCCAAAAGACTTCACCCCAAAATTGCTAGAACTGATACAGGAATTTAGCAAAGTTGCAGGATATAAAATCTATGCACAGAAGTCAGTTGTGTTTCTTTTTTAAGATTTTATTATTTGAAAGAGAGAGAGTGTGTGTGTGAGAGAGAGTGTGTGTGAGAGAGAGAGTGGAGGAGGGGCGGTCAGACTGAAAAACATTAAAAAGTCTAAAACAGAGGTGCCTGGCTGGCTCAGTTGGTAGAGCATGTGACTCCTGATCTCAGGGTTGTGAGTTAGAGCCCCAAGTTGGGTGTAGAGCTTACTTGAAAGTAATTTTTTTAAAAAAAGCTTGATGTACCTGGGTGCTCAGTTAAGCATCTGACCTTTGGTTTTGGCTTAGGTCCTGGTCTCAGGGTCATGAGATCAAGCCCCACATTGGCTTCAGACTCAACATGGAGTGAGCCTGTCCCTCTCCCTCTGCTCCTCCCCTAGCTTGCACTCATGCTGGTGGGTGCTCTCTCTCGCTCTCTCTCTCTCAAATAAATAAAATCTTTAACAAAAGTTTGAAATAACAGTTTAGTGATACAAGTTGTTAAGTATACAAAGAAGCAGGCCCTCTCTTATACTGATAATAAATACATCAGGTGGGAATACACACTGTAGCCCCTTAGAGGGCAATATGGTTTGTAACAAAGGTGTTCTCTGCAAATAACCTCAATATCCATTAAGAGCTGGTTAAGTATATTGTCTACATTTGTACTATGAAATATTGGACAGTCATTAAAGACAGTAAGGTAATGAGGTATATCTCTAAGACACACTGTTAAGTTAAAAAAATGGGTATAAGAGGATATAGAGCAAAAGTCACAAATTCATATGACTTCATAGGGACAGGCAGGGAAACAAAAAAATGTTTGTACCCAGGGTACAAATCCTGACTACAGACAAAAAACATTAAAAATCTTTAAGAGGGACGCCTGGGTGGCTCAGTGGTTGAGCATCTGCCTTTGGCTCAGGGCGTGATCCTGGGGTCCTGGGATCAAGTCCCGCATCAGGCTCTCTGCATGGAGCCTGCTTTTCCCTCTGCCTATGTCTTTGCCTCTCTCTCTGTGTCTCTCATGAAAAAATAAATAAAATCTTTTTAATATATGTGCTGCTGAAGCGAGCACAAATAAAATCTTTAAAAAAATAAAAATCTTCAAGAAAAATAATTTTAATTAAATTTTTAATAAAATAAAGTGTTTTCTAACAAAAAACATTATGCCGAATAAATAAGATTACTCTATGCACATATGCAGTATGTTCTCATTCATGGTTTGAAAACACTGGGGAGAAGAAGGGGGAGAGGAAAGGACATCTTTAAAAGGATATACAGAACAAATAACTGGTGAAGAACCTAGAGAACAAAAGGTTGGAGATCTGAGGTATAATCTTTCTTTCACACCTCTTGAATTTTCTGAATTCATGAATTATTTTCAATTTTAAAATATTTTTTAAAAGTAAATGTAAATGGAAAGATGTAAAATCAATGAACAGAAATCAGTTGCATTTCTTTTTAAAAAAATATTTAGGGATCCCTGGGTGGCGCAGCGGTTTAGCGCCTGCCTTTGGCCCAGGGCGCAATCCTGGAGACCCAGGATCAAATCCCACGTCGGGCTCCCGGTGCATGGAGCCTGCTTCTCCCTCTGCCTGTGTCTCTACCTCTCTCTCTCTGTGTATGACTATCATAAATAAAAAAATAAAAATTTAAAAAATAAAAAAATATTTAATTCATTTATTCTTGAGAGAGACAGAGACATAAGCAGAGAGAGAAGCAGGCCCCCCCTGGGGAGCCCGATGTGGGTCGCGATCCCAGGACCCTGGGATCATGGCCTGAACCAAAGACAAACGCTCAACCACTGAGCCACCCAGGCATCCCATCAGTTGCATTTCTATCCACTAACAATGAGACAGAAGAAAGAGAAATTAAGGAGTCAATCCCATTTACAATTGTACCAAAAACCAAAAGATACCTAGGAATAAACCTAACCAAAGAGGCAAAGGATCTGTACTGAGAAAACTATAGAACACTCATGAAAGAAATTGAGGAAGACACAAAGAAATGGAAAAATGTTCCATTGCTCATGGATCAGGAAAACAAATACTGTTTAAATGTCTATGCTACCCAGAGCAATCCATACATTCAATGCAATCCCCATCAAAATACCATCAGCTTTTTTTAAAAAAACAGAATTGGAACAAATAATCCTAAAATTTTTATGGAACCAGAAAAGACCCTGAATAGCCAAAAGAATGTTGAAAAATAAAACCAAAACTCATGACATCACAATCCCCGGATTTCAAGCTCTATTATAAAGTTGGAATCATCAACACAGTATGGTACTGGCATAAAAACAGACACATGGTCCAGTGTATCATTTAAAGCTCTCGTTTCTTTGGAGATGTTGTGCTTAGAAGACCTATCGAGTATAGAAAGAGCTAGATTGAAGTCACCAAGTATAAGTGTATTATTATCTAAGTATTTCTTCACTTTGGTTAATAATTGATTTATATATTTGGCAGCTCCCACATTCGGCGCATATTTATTGAGGATTGTTAAGTCCTCTTGTTGGATAGATCCTTTAAGTATGATATAGTGTCTCTCTTCATCTCTCAATACAGTCTTCGGGGTAAATTTTAGTTTATCTGATATAAGGATGGCTACCCCTGCTTTCTTTTGAGGACCATTCGAATGGTAAATGGTTCTCCAACCTTTTATTTTCAGGCGGTAGGTGTCCTTCTGTGTAAAATGAGTCTCTTGTAGACAGCAAATAGATGGGTCCTGCTTTTTTATCCAGTCTGAAACCCTGTGCCTTTTGATGGGGTCATTAATCACATTCAGAGTTACTATTGAGAGATAGGAGTTTAGTGTCATCATGATATCTATTCAGTCCTTGTTTTTGTGGAATGTTCCACTGAACTTCTTCTTAAAGGGGAATTTTAAGAGTCCCCCTTAAAATTTCTTGCAGAGCTGGTTTGGAGGTCACATATTCTTTTAGTTGCTGCCTGTCTTGGAAGCTCTTTATCTCTCCTTCCATTTTGAATGAGAGCCTTGCTGGATAAAGTATTCTAGGTTGCATGTTCTTCTCATTTAGGACCCTGAATATATCCTGCCAGCCCTTTCTGGCCTGCCAGGTCTCTGTGGAGAGGTCTGCTGTTACCCTAATACTCCTCCCCATAAAAGTCAGGGATTTCTTGTCTCTTGCTGCTTTAAGGATCTTCTCTTTATCTTTGGAATTTGCAAGCTTCACTATTAAATGTCGAGGTGTTGAACGGTTTTTATTGATTTTAGGGGGGGATCTCTCTATTTCCTGGATCTGAATGCCTGTTTCCCTTCCCAGATTAGGAAAGTTTTCAGCTAGAATTTGTTCAAATACATATTCTGGCCCTCTGTCCCTTTCGGCGCCCTCGGGAACACCAATTAAATGTAAGTTTTTCTTCCTCAGGCTGTCGTTTATTTCCCTTAATCTATCTTCATGGTCTTTTAATTGTTTGTCTCTTTTTTCCTCAGTTTCCCTCTTTGCCATCAACTTGTCTTCTATGTTACTCACTCGTTCTTCCACCTCGTTAACCCTCGTCGTTAGGACTTCTAGTTTGGATTGCATCTCATTCAATTGATTTTTAATTTCTGCCTGATTAGCTCTAAATTCTGCAGTCATGAAGTCTCTTGAGTCCTTTATACTTTTTTCTAGAGCCACCAGTAGCTGTATAATAGTGCTTCTGAATTGGCTTTCTGACATTGAATTGTAATCCAGATTTTGTAACTCTGTGGGAGAGAGGACTGTTTCTGATTCTTTCTTTTGAGGTGAGGTTTTCCTTCTAGTCATTTTGCTCAGTGCAGAGTGGCCAAAAGCAAGTTGTATCCCGATGTTTATAGCAGCAATGGCCACGATAGCCAAACTGTGGAAGGAGCCTCGGTGTCCAACGATAGATGAATGGATAAAGAAGATGTGGTTTATGTATACAATGGAATATTACTCAGCTATTAGAAATGACAAATACCCACCATTTGCTTCAACGTGGATGGAACTGGAGGGTATTATGCTGAGTGAAGTAAGTCAGTCGGAGAAGGACAAACATTATATGTTCTCATTCATTTGGGGAATATAAATAATAGTGAAAGGGAATATAAGGGAGGGGAGAAGAAATGTGTGGGAAATATCAGAAAGGGAGACAGAACGTAAAGACTGCTAACTCTGGGAAACGAACTAGGGGTGGTAGAAGGGGAGGAGGGCGGGGGGTGGGAGTGAATGGGTGATGGGCACTGGGGGTTATTCTGTATGTTAGTAAATTGAACACCAATAAAAAATAAATTAAAAAAAGAAAAAACAGACACATGGATCAATGGAACAGAAAAGGGAACCCAAAAATGGACCCTCAGCTCTATGGTCAACTAATCTTCAACAAAGCAGAAAAGAATAGCCAATGGAAAAAAGACTGTCTCTTCAACAAATAGTGTTTGGAAAATTGGACAGACACATGCAGAAGAATGAAACTGGACCATTTCCTTACACCATACACAAAAATAAACTCAAAATGGACGAAAGACTTAAATGTGAAACAGGAATCTGTCAAAATCCTAAGGAAGAACACAGCCAGCAACCTCTTTGACCTCAGCTGCAACAACTTCTTGCTAGACAGGTCTTCAAAGGCTAGGGAAACAAAAGAAAAAATGAACTATTGGAACTTCATCAAGATAAAAAGCTTCTGCACAGCAAAGAAAACAGTCAACAAAGCTAAAAGGCAACCTACAGAATGGGAGAAGATATTTACAAATGACATATCAGATAAAGGGCTAGTGTCCAGGATCTACAAAGAATTTATTAAAATCAACAGCCAAAACCCAAAAAATCCAGTCAAGAAATGAGCAGAAGACATGAACAGACATTTCTCCAAAGAAGACATACAAATGGCTAACAGACACATGAAAAAATGCTCAACATCACTCATCATGAGGGAAATACAAATGAAAATCACGAGATACAACCTCACACTGGTCAGCATGGCTAAAATTAACATGTCAAAGAACAACAAATGCTTGTAAGGATGCAGAGAAAGGGGAAACTTCCTATACTGTTGTTGGGAATGCAAACTAGTATAGCCACTCTGGAAAACAATATGGAGGTTCCTCAAAAAATTAAAAATAGAGCTAGCCTATGACCCAGCAATTGCACTACTAGGTGTTTATCCAAAGGATACAAACATAGTGATCTGCTATACAAACATAGTGACCTGCACCCCAATGTTTACAGCAGCAATGTCCACAACAGCCAAACTATGGAAAGAGCCAAGGCGTCTACTGACAGATGAATAGATGAAGATATGGTGTACATATATACAATGTAATATTACTCAACCATCAAAAAAAAATGAAATCTTGCCATTGGCAATGGTGTAGATGGAGCTAGAGGGTATTATGGTAATCAAGATACATCAATCAGAGAAAGACAATTATTATACAATTTCACTCATATGTGGAATTTAGGAAACATAACAGAGGATCATAGGGGGAAGAAGGGAAAGTAAAATAAGATGAAATCAGAGAGGAAGGACAAACCAGAGGAGACTCTAAACTATAGGAAACAAACTTGAGAGCTGCTGGAGGGGAGATGGTGGTGGGATGGGGTAACTGTGATAGCACAAAGGAAGGCAGAGATGTAATGAGCACTAGGTGTTATATGCAACTGATAAATCACTAAACTCTATCTCTGAAACTAAGAATACACTATATGTTAATTAATTGAATTTAAATAAAATTAAATTTAAGAAAAGAATATAATGGGATTCTGTACTTTAACATTGGGCACAATATTCCCATAACTAAATAGTTGTTGGATTAGTCTATCCCTATGTAGCTTGTTCAATATTTTTTATGTCGATTGCTGACACCATTATGCACTCAAAAAACTGATTTTTAAACTCCTATATTTTTCTAAGAGTTTTACTGTTTTAGTTAGCTCTTACATTTTAGGCCTCTAATCCACTTTGAGTTAATTTTTGTTTGTGGTGTAAGGTAAATTCAGTCTTTAGTATGTAAGTGTTCAGTTGGCCAAACATAATTTATTGCAAAGGTTATGCTTTCCTTGCTGAATTATTTTAGCCACTATGTCAAAAATCGATTGTTCAAAATGTTAGGGTTTATTTCTGGACTTTCAGCTCTATTCCATTGACATATTCATCAGTCCTATACCAGTACCACACTGTCTGATTAATGAAACTTTGTTGTAAGTTTTGAAATCAGGAGGTGTGAACAGTCCAACTTTGTCCTACTTTTTCAAGATTATTTTGGCTACTCTGGGTCCTTTGCATTTCCACATAATCTTTAAGATCAACTCATCAATTTCTGAAAAAAAAAAAAAAAAGCAGTTCACAATTCACAGGAATTGTGATAAAAATGTAGATCACTTGGGGATCATTTTGTCATCTCAAAAATACTGTCTTTTATGGGGATCCTGGGTGGCTCAGTTGTTAGGCATCTGACTTGATTTTGGCTCAGGTAATGATCTCAGGGTTCTGGGATTGAGCCCCACATTGGGCTCCCCACTCAGTGTGATAGTCTGCTTGTCTCCTTTTTATTTTTTTGTCTCCCTTTTCATCTGCCTCTCCCCCTGCCCATGCTCATGCTCTCTCTCACAAATAAATAAACCTTAAAAAAAATATTGTCTTATGAGGCATGCCTGGCTGGCTCAAACAGTAGAACATGCAACCTTTGATCTAGGGGTTGTGGGTTCAAGCCCCACATTGGATGCAGAACTTATTTAAAAAATGAAAACATATTGTCTTGTGATCCATCAACACGGAATACTTTTCCATTTATTTAGATTTTATTTAATTTTCAACAATATTTTGTAGTAAAAACAAACAAACAAAAACAATATTTTGTAGTTTCTAGTGTACTATTATTATGTTACATCTTCTCCTCGGTGTTTTTTTTTCTTTTTGATGCTATTATAAATGAATTCTTAATTTCATTTTTGGATTGTTTATTGCTAGTGTATAGAAATATAACCAATTTTTGTATTGATCTTATATTCTGTAACCACAGTGAACTTATTTGTAGAATTTTAGTGGATTCTTTGGAGATTTGGGTATACAAAATCACATTATCTTCAAAATTAGATAATTTTATTTCCTTCTTCCTAATCTGGATGGCTTTTATTTCTCTTTCTTAACTTTCCTGGCTAAAACCTCAAGTACAGTGATGTCTGTAAGTGGTGGAAACAGACATCTTTGTCTTGCTCCTAAACTAAGGGGGAAAGCATTCAGTTTTTTTATCATGTAGTATGATGTTAGCTGTAGGCTTTTTATAGATGCCCTGAGGTACCTGGGTGGCTCAGTCATTTGAGCCTCTGATTCTTGATTTCAGCTCAGGTCATGATCTCAGAATTATGAGATTGAGCCCCACAATGGGCTCTACACTCAGTATGGAGTCTGCTTGAGATTCTCTCTCTCTCTCCCTTCCTTTGCTCCTCCCCCTGCTCACACATGTGCATGCACTCTATCACTCTCTAAATAAAATATTTAGGGATGGCTGGGTGGCTTAGTGGTTGACCATCTGCCTTTGGCTCAGGGCATGATCACGGGTCTGGGGAAAAGTCCCATATTGGGATCCCTGTGAGGATCCTGCTTCTCCCTCTATGTCTCTACTTCTTTCTGTGTGTCTCTCATGAATAAATAAATAAAATCTTTAAAAAAAAAAAGTTTTGTGTTTTGTCAAACACTTTTTTCTGTATTGCAGTGACCATGTGTTTTTTTCCTTTATTTTATTAACATGGTATTATAATTAATGCATTAAAGCCCTAAACCCCAATGTGATTGTATTTGGGGATAGCACCTTTAAGAAATGACTACTGTTAAGTGAAGTCATAAGGGTGGCTCCCTAATACAAAAGAGCTGATGTCTTTATAAGAGACACAGGGATTTATGTACACAGAGTAAAGCCATGTGAGACCATAGAGTGAAGGCAGCCATCCACAAGCCACAAGCTCCGGAGAAAACAACCCTGTTAGCACCTTGATCTTAGACTTTCATACTTCAGAACTGTGAGAAAATAAACTTTTTTAAACCATCCAGTCTGTGGTATTTTGTTTTGACAGCTCTAGCTGACTAATACAGATATAATTACATTCATTGCTTTTTCTGTGTGAAATCCATCTAGCATTCTTGGATACAGCCTTCTTGGTCAGGATGTAAAAATCTTTTCATATGCTGCTGGATTAGGTTTGATTGTATTTTATGGAGGATTTCCCCATCTATATTCATGAAAGATACTGGTCTGTAGTTGTTGGGTTTTTTTTTCTTGTTATGTCTTTGTCTGATTATTGTATCCAAGTAATACTGACCTGAAAGTAAAAACACAATACACCAAAACTAGTGGAATGCAGCTTTTCAGTTTTATTCATCTCAAAGTATTTTCTAATTTCCTTTGTAATTTCTAGTTTGACTCATTAACTTTGTAGGACCATATTGTTTACTTTCCACATATTTATGAATTTCTCACATTTCTTTTTCTTGTTGATTTCTAATGTAATGCCCTAAAGTCTGAAAAGATACTTTGTATGATTCCAATCCTTTTAAATCTATTAAGGCTTATGTTATGACATATCATATGATCTATTCTGAAGGATGTTCCATGTGAACTTAGGAAGACTATGTATTCTGCTATAGGGTAGACTATCTTATAGACATCTGTTAGGTCAAGTCAGTTGACAGTGTTGTTCAAGTCCTCCATGCTCTTACTGATTTTCTGCCTAGTTATTCTACCCATTATTGAAAGTGAGGTATTTAGACACCTATTTTTTTAAAGATTTTATTTATTTATTCATGAGACACACACGCAGAGAGGCAGAAACATAGACAGAGGGAAAAGCAGGCTCTTCACAGGAAGCCTGATGTGGGATTCAATCCCCAGACCCAGGATTACTCCCTGAACCGAAGGCAGATGCTCATGCTGAGCTACCCAGGCATCCCTAAATATCTATTATTGTTGAGTTATCTGCATCTTTTTTCAATTCTGTCAGTTTCTGTTTTATTTTTGGTGGGCATATATATTTGTAACAGTCATATCTTCCTGATATATGGGCCCCATTATCTTTATAAAAATATCCCTCTTCAGTAAGCTTTTTAGTCTTAAAATCCATTTGTCTGATAACCATACAGCTCTTTTTTTGGTTACTCTGTGCATAGTTTATCTTTTCCATCCTTTTACTTTCAGCCTATTGGTACCTTTGAATCTGAAGTGTATCTCCAATAAAGGACAAATAGTTTGATCTCTGCCTTTTGAGTCAATTTTTTAATCCATTCACATGTAATAATATTATTGATATGGTTATATTTGTATCTGCCATTTGCTTTTTGCTTCTATACAGCTTATGACTACTTTTTTCTGTTTCTCCTTTATTATCTCCTTTCAATTTAAGTTGGTATTTCTATTGTGGCATTTTGACTCCTTTGATTACTTTAAACTGTATTTTGGAGCTATTTTCTTAGTGGTTGTTCTAGGGCTTATAATGTATATCTTAATTTATCAAAATTAACTTCTGATGTATACTAACTTAATTTCATAATATATACTCCTATATATTTTAAGATAAATATATATACACACACACACACACACATATACACATTTATACTAATTTAATTCCAGTGAGATTAGTCCTATATAGCTCCACCCTCTCTTTTTGTGTTATTTTTTTTATATTTTTACACATCTTACATCTCTATATATTAGAACCCAACAATGCATTGTTATAATTAATGCTTTCTATAATGTCTTAATGAAGCTAAGAGAAGAAAGGGGAGAATAAACATATTTCTAGAATTAACCTTCTAATTTACCATTTATGATTCTCTTTATTCATATGATTTGAGTTACCATCTATTAAAATTTTCTTACTGCCATATAGCCTTGTTCCCACCTTATCCTTTGTACTGTTGTCAAATATATTTATTTATACATGTTATAAGCCCAACAATATAATACAGTTTTATAGATATTGTTGTATGTGATTGCTTTATAAATCAACTGAGAAGAAAAAAGAAATATGCAATTATACTACCTACAGATATGTAGATTACCTACATAATCTCCTTTAATGGAGCTCCTTATTTTTTCATGTGTATTCAAGTTGCTATAATGTGTCACTTATTTTTAGCCTAAGGAACTTCTTTTAATATTTCCTGTAAGACAGGTCTCTCCATTTTTATTTGTTTGGGATTGCTTTTATTTCATCTTTATTTGTACAAGATAGTTTTGCTGGGTATAAGACTTAGTTGACAGAATTCTTCCTTCAGCACTTTGACTTTGTTATCTTGTTACCTTCAGGCATCCATTGTTTCTGATGTGAATTCAGTTGATATTCCTCATTGAGGATTCCCTATGGGTGAAGAGTTACTTCTTTGCTGTTACTTTCAAGATTTTGTCTTTATTTTTGGTTTTCAGTATATTATGTATATAAATATGAATATCTTTGTATTTATCCTTCTCAGTGTTTTTCAACTTCTTGGATGTGGAGATTAGAGTTCACATCAAATTCGGAAAGTTTTTAGTCATTATTATTTCAAATATTTTTTCTTTCTTTCTTCTCCTCTCTGCCTTGTGTTCCCATAATATGTAAGTTGAACTTTTAACATCATACCACATGCCTGTTCATTTTCTTAATTGTTTTATCCATTTTTCACATCACATAATCTATACTGATGTATCCTGAAATTCACCAATTCTTTCTTCTGGTAAACCAAATCTACTGTTCAGCTCCACTACCAAATTTTTCACTTTTAACTCCAGAATTTTCCTTTGGTTCTTTTTTTAAATATTTATTTGAGAGAGAGTGCAGAAGAGAGAGCATAAACGGGAGTGGGGGCAGGGGCAAAGGGATAAGCAGACTCCCCGCTAAGCAGGGAGCCTGACATGGGTCTCGATTCCAGGACCCTGGGATCACAACCCGAGCTGGAGGCAGACGCTCAACCAACTGAGCCACCCAGGTCCCCAACTCTTGGTTCTTTTAAAAAATAATTTGTATATTTTCATTGATATGCTCTTCTTAATGAATCAATATTATCACATCTTCCTTTAATTCTTTAAACATTGTTTCTTTTAGTTCATTCAACATATTTAGAATAAATGCTTAAGGTCTTTGTGTATTAAATCTAAATCTAGGGATCCCTGGGTGGCGCAGCGGTTTGGCGCCTGCCTTTGGCCCAGGGCGCGATCCTGGAGACCCGGGATCGAATCCCACGTCGGGCTCCCGGTGCATGGAGCCTGCTTCTCCCTCTGCCTGTGTCTCTGCCTCTCTCTCTCTCTCTCTCTCTCTGACTATCATAAATAAATAAAAATTTAAAAAATAAAAAATAAAAAAAAAAAATAAATCTAAATCTAGGCTTCTGCAAAAGAAGTTTTTATTGCCTCCTTTTGTTCTTGTGTATGATTCACATTTTTCTGTTTCTTTGCATGTCTTGTGATTTTTTGTTGAAAATTAGATATTTTAGATAATATATTGTAGTAACTCTGGTTAGTAATGCCACCCCTTCTAGGGGCATGGAATAATTCTTTGAATTCTGTTTTGCCCACAGTGTGCAGACTCAGTTTTTCCTCTCATTTATCTGTTAGCCTGGTTTTAGCCCCGGGTATGCAAAAACCACTTATTAGTCAAAGTTTGTGCTTAAATCCCCTTATCCAGCAAGATTTCCACCCATTACATCACATCTGTGTGTGGTTTGGAGTCTGCTTTCACAATTCAGGGAGTTTATGATTTTACATCATGTTCAGCTAGTGATGAGCAACTCAGAGGTCCTCCTGAGAGAGTGCAGCCTTAGGCATTCACATAGTCTTACAGATCATCAGCAATGTGTGTGACTTTAAATCCGGCTTCCAAGAACTCACCCTTCATCAGAGAAGCTTCTTATTCAATCAGAATTTGGTCATAGATTGTGCTTAAGCCCCTTGAGCCACTAAGACTTAAAGCCCTTTCCTTTTTTTTTTAATAAATTTATTTTTATTGGTGTTCAATTTATCAACTACAGAATAACACCCAGTGCTCATCCCGTCAAGTGCCTACCTCAGTGCCTGCCACCCAGTCACCCCCACCCCCCCGCCCACCTCCCCTTCCACCACCCCTTGTCAAAGCCCTTTCCTGATGGATCTGTGTGTGGCTAAGGGGATGCTTTCAAATCTATCCCATGTCCTACTCTGATTGCTACTGAATGGGTCAGCTGAGAACATATATAGAGAGCCTTCAAACTATCCTCTCCTGTTTTTAAAAAAATTTTTTTAAATCTATGATAGTCACACAGAGAGAGAGAGAGAGAGAGAGAGAGAGGCAGAGACATAGGCAGAGGGAGAAGCAGGCTCCATGCACTGGGAGCCTGACGTGGGATTCGATCCCGGGTCTCCAGGATCGCGCCCTGGGCCAAAGGCAGGCGCTAAACCACTGCACCACCCAGGGATCCTTAAACTATTCTCTACTGATGAATGTGACCCCAGGAGGGCTGTCCTTGGATTTTTCCTTCTTTGGTTTTGTTAAACTTCTCGATGGTCTGTAATTTTACTTGTTGCTACTAGTATTGTGGAGCTACCAGTTCTCTATTAATTGTCATCTTCAATAATGCCTTGTTTTCCACAAAGCCTTAAGCATGAACTTTTCTATGCTGTACTCCAGATAAATTCAGTCCTGAATCTTTCCATAGATAGAAAAAAAAGGACAGTAGCTTGATTTTCCTAGAATGATATATTTGCTCTAAGAGCTGGCACTAGAGGAAAGAGAGATGGCAGATCCTGGTTCTTTTGGCTTATCTCTACCAGTACAGAGCCTCCAACATATAAGCAAGATGGAACAAGCATCATCAGGCCTCGGTATTCTCTGACTGTTGCATATAAGATAGAGCCCTTGCTCTATGAAAACTGGCTAAGTAGGAGAAAGAACTCCATTCTCTTAGCTGGCCTATCTGAAACAGCACAGGGCTGGGAAGGATGAAAGACATTGGCAGTCTTCCCTAGCCACTCCTGGAGTGCAACTGTAGCCCCAGACCAAGAGCTGGATGGGGAGGGAGTTTCCATCCCCTTGGCCACATCCACTCACTGTAAAGCACCTGGAATGAAGCTTTCATTATACATGTCTGACAGGAGGATGATGGAAACAAGTCCTGTCTCAAATGCCATAGACTCTCATTGTTCTTATTAAGATTTAGTAAATTTTCTTGAATAAAAACTTGTCTGTTTTATATCCATGGGACAATCTCCAGGGACTTTACGTTGTTGTTTTCTTATAATTTTTGTAGTTAAGGAGCTGTTTCACTGGGTAGAGGGTCTTCCAAGCTTTTCATACCACCTTTCCAGAAGTCCTGTCTCTGCAATATATATATATATATTTTTTTAAAGCTCTTCTAATCACCAGTTTCCTCTTCCATCTTTTAGAGGTTTTTAATTATTATTGATTGATTGAAAAAATCAACAATTAAAAAAAATTTTAAATTTATTTATGATAGTCACAGAGAGAGAGAGAGAGAGAGAGGCAGAGACACAGGCCGAAGGAGAAGCAGGCTCCATGCACCGGGAGCCCGACGTAGGGTTCGATCCCGGGTCTCCAGGATCGCGCCCTGGGCCAAAGGCAGGCGCCAAACTGCTGCGCCACCCAGGGATCCCAAAAATCAACAATTTTTAAAGATTTATTTATTCATTTTGAGGGGGGAGAAAGGGAAGGAGAGAGAGCCTCAAGTAGATTCCACACTGAGCATGAAGCCTGACACAAGGCTCAATCTCACAACCCTGATATCACAATCTGAGCCAAAACTAAGAGTCAGATGCTTAACCACCCAAGTGCCCCAAAAATCAGATGTTTTTTAATCTAATTTTTTACAATCTGGATTTTTCTAATTGCACCTCTCTGGCGTGGTTTATCATATTTTTTTGTCCCATTATTTTCTATTTATTGATGATTAGATACATACCACTACCCCCAAAAGGTCAAATTCAGGAGGGTTTTTTTGACCAGTAATACTTCATAGTTTGTGGTGTGTTCTCCCTTTAAGGAACACATAGCATTAAATAGCCTCTCTTTTTATAATATAAGCAGCTGTCAGTATTCAATACTAATATCCATTAGTTCACTTAAGGATCATTACTTTTAAAGAATGGATACTTTTCTACTATTTGCATGTACCACTATTTATTTAATCATTCTTTTTAAAAAAGATTTTATTTATTCTTGAGAGAGACAGAGAGAAAGAGACAGGGATACAGGCAGAGGGAGAAGCAGGCTCCATGTAGGGAGCCCAATGTGGGACTCAATCCCAGCATTCTAGGATCACCCTGAGCTGAAGGCAGACGCTCAACTGCTTAGCCACCCAGGTATCCCTATTTAATCATTCTTTGAGCCACCCAGGTATCCCTATTTAATCATTCTTTAACAGATATATATTTGAGTTCCAACCTCCAACTATTACAAAAAATGATATTCATATAACATTCATAAATCATATGAATATCATTTTTGCCCAGTTGTGCAAATATTTCCATAAACCACATTTTTTGAAATAAAACCACCAAGATATGAAAAATTATTTTGAGAGATATCACAAATTGCCTATAAAACTTTTTTACCAATTGATATTACCAGCAAATATGCCTATTTTATTCACATTCTCACCAGACTGCATTATGTTTTTAATTTTTGCCATCTTATTATTATTTTAATTTATACTTTAATTATTAGAAGGATTGAGCATATTTTCATTTATTGGCCTTTGTATTTCTTCTGGAAACTTTCCATTTACTTATTTTGTGGGTCAAATTACTTAATCTTTTGCAAAGTCCACCTACTTTGACCAAACCATCAAACTCACATGGTTATTATAAGCCACGTTTCGCACTCAAAAATACACAGACCAGCAGACAGTGTATCAGCACGGCAGTATCAGCTATTTCTCTTCATTAAAAGTTCCTGTAGCACTTCAGGAACTAGTCACTGACCTCTCAAAAGTGACAGCTTACGTATGAGGGAACAAAATCACATTGTCATTATCAAAGTGTAACAGCCACCATGGCTTATGTCTCAAATAGAAATCAGTATCTCTTGCTACAGTCCATGAATTTAGCTTCCAGGATCTCTGTAAGGAACATGCCTAATTCCAAAATTCATTGTATCCGGAGAAGCATATAGGTATCACTTCCAAACAGGTTGTTCTATGCTTTATTTTTTTTAATTTTTATTTATTTATGATAGTCACAGAGAGAGAGAGAGAGAGAGAGAGAGAGGCAGAGACATAGGCAGAGGGAGAAGCAGGCTCCATGCACCCAGAGCCCGATGTGGGATTCGATCCCGGATCTCCAGGATCGCGCCCTGGGCCAATGGCAGGCGCTAACCCGCTGCGCCACCCAGGGATCCGCTGTTCTATGCTTTATTTACAAGCTTCCTGGTTTAGGTATAATTCATCTATCAGGGGTCATTTTTACCATAAGCAAAGTTGCCTGGTAACACAATAGATGGTCCATCTTATCAGGTTTCCAGAAGAAAAGCAGAAAGTTAATCTAAGGTCAAATTTGTCCCCAAGACAGAGAAAGGAATTTTTCTTAATACTTTACCCACACCTCTCTAAGCATCAGTTTCCTCCTACATAAAACAAGAATGAAAGTATCAACCTTTTAGAATTGCTGTAAAAATTACATGAAATAATATATATATAAAGTACTTTTTGTAGTTCACAGCACATAATTTAAGCATTCAAAAAATAGTATGTGTCATTATTTACAGGAGTTTTGCAAAGCCCTATAATAACATTTAAATAAAACTAACAAGGAAGCTGTTTGTTTTATATATATATACATTTTTTTTTAATTTGAGAGATACAGTGCGTGCGCGCTCAAGAGAGCGGGGGGGGGGGGGCAGCAGTGGGGGTGTACAAGAGAGGGAGGCTTGATCCCAGGACACCAGGATTATGACTCAAGCAGAAGGCAGACACTCAGCCAACTGAGTCACTCAAGCACCCCTAAAAAGCCAGCTGTTTTTAAAATAACAGAGAAGACAAAAGACAGAAAGTCACAAAAATTTGGGGTGTAGTCTCAAGTGTTAGAAAACAGATTAGTAGCAAGGATCTAGGTGAACTACACAAGCGTTCATGTAAAAACAGCATGCATAGGATCACAGTAAAATGCCAGGTCTCCATTTTTCAGTGGCTAACTATAGTCATTTATTATCTAGATCTGTACTATCCAATAGAGTAGTAGGTACTATACACATGTGGCTATTTAATATATAAAGTAATAAAAATTAAACATAATTTAAAATATAGGCATACCTCATTCTGTTGTGCTTCACTTTACTGCTCTTTACAGATATTCCTTTTTTTTTTTTTTTTTTTTACAAATTGAAGGTTTGTGGAAACCCTGTCTCAAGCAAGTCTACTGGCACCATTTTTTCCAGCATTTATGTATTTCATGTCTCTCTGTTAACATTCTGGTAATTCTCATAAAATTTCAAACGTTTTCATTATTACTGTATTTGGAATGGTGGTCTGCAATCAGCGATCTTTGATGTTACTACTATAATTGTTTGGGGCTCCCAAACCATACCCATATAAGACAACGAGCTTAATTGATAAACACTGTATGTGTCCTGACAACTGGCCATTCCCCCATCTCTCCCTTTTCTCAGTCCTTTCTATTCTCTGAGACACAGCAATACTGAAATTAGGGCTCCTAATAACCCACAACAGCTTCTATAAGTGTTCAGCTGAAAGGAGGAATAGCGTGTTTCTCACTTTAAACCAAAAGCTAGAAATCATTAAGCTTAGTGAGGAAGGCATGCCGAAAGCCAAGACAGTCAAAAGCTAGGCCTCTTGTACAGTTAGCCAAGTTGTGAATGCAAAGGAAAAGCTCTTGAAGGAAATTAGAAGTGCTACTCCAGTAAATACACAGATGATAAGAAAGTGAAACCACCTTACTGTTGATACAAAGAAAGTTTCAGTGATCTAAATACAAGATTAAACCAACCACAACAATGCCTTAAGCCAAACCCTAATTCAGAGCAAGGCCTTAACTCTCTTCAATTCTATGAAGACTGAAAGAAGTGAGGAAGCTGTAGTAAACTTTTTAAAATATAAATCTATTTTTTATTGGTGTTCGATTTGCCAACATTTAGAATAACACCCAGTGCTCATCCCATCAAGTGCCCCCTCAGTGCCCGTCACCTGGTCACCCCCACCCCCCGCCCACCTCCCCTTCCACCACCCCTAGTTCATTTCCCAGAGTTAGGAGTCTCTCATGTTCTGTCTCCCTTTCTGATATCCCACTCATTTTTTCTCCTTTCCCTTTTATTCCCTTTCACTATTTTTTATATTCCCCACATGAATGAGACCACATAATGTTTGTCCTAATCCGATTGACTTATTTCACTCAGCATAATACCCTCCACTTCCATTCACGTCAAAGCAAATGGTGGGTATTTGTCGTTTCTAATGGCTGATTAATATTCCATTGTATACATAAACCACATCTTCTTTATTCATTCACCTTTCGATGGACACTGAGGCTCCTACCACAGTTTGGCTATTGTGGACATTGCTGCTACAAACATCGGGGTGCAGGTGTCCCAGCGTTTCTTTGCATCTGTATCTTTGGGGTAAATCCCCAGCAGTGCAATTGCTGGGTCATAGGGCAGGTCTATTTTTAACTCTTTGAGGAACCTCCACATAGTTTTGCAGAGTGGCTGCACCAGTTCACATTTCCACCAACAGTGCAAGAGGGTTCCCCTTTCTCCACATCCTCTCCAACACTGGTCGTCTCCTGTCTTGTTAATTTTCCCCATTCTCACTGGTGTGAGGTGGTATCTCATTGTGGTTTTGATTTGTATTTCCCTGATGGCAAGTGATGTGGCACATTTCCTCATGTGCTTGTTGCCCATGTCTATGTCTTCCTCTGTGAGATTTCTGTTCATGTCTTTTGCCCATTTCATGATTGGATTGTCTGTTTCTTTGCTGTTGAGTTTAATAAGTTCTTTATAGATCTTGGAAACTAGCCCTTTATCTGATACGTCATTTGCAAATCTCTTCTCCCATTCTGTAGGTTGTCTTTTAGTTTTGTTGACTGTATCTTTTGCTGTGCAAAAAAGCTTCTTATCTTGATGAAGTCCCAATAATTCATTTTTTTCTCTTGTTTCTCTTGCCTTCATGGATGAATCTTGCAAGAAGTTTACTGTGGCCAAGTTCAAAAAGGGTGTTGCCTGTGTTCTCCTCTAGGATTTTGATGGAATCTTGTCTCACATTAAGATCTTTCATCCATTTTGAGTTTATCTTTCTGTATGGTGCAAGAGAGTGGTCTAGTTTCATTCTTCTGCATGTGGATGCCCAATTTTCCCAGCACCATTTATTGAAGAGACTTTTTTCCAGTGGATAGTCTTTCCTCCTTCAATAAATGGTAGAAAGAGATGGAATACTTCCAAACTCATTCTATGAGGCCAGCATCACCTTAATTCCAAAACCAGACAAAGACCCCACCAAAAAGGAGAATTATAGACCAGTATCCCTGATGAACATGGATGCAAAAATTCTCAACAAGATACTAGCCAATAGGATACAACAATACATTAAGAAGATTATTCACCATGACCAAGTAGGATTTATCCCTGGGATGCAAGGCTGGTTCAACACTCATAAGACAATCAATGTGATTCATCATATCAGTAAGAGAAAAAACAAGAACCATATGATCCTCTCATTAGATGCAGAGAAAGCATATGACAAAATACAGCATCCATTCCTGATCAAAACTCTTCAGAGTGTAGGGATAGAGGGAACATTCCTCAACACCTTAAAAGCCATCTATGAAAAGCCCACAGCAAATATCATTCTCAATGGGGAAGCACTGGGAGCCTTTCCCCTAAGATCAGGAACAAGACACGGATGTCCACTCTCACCCCTGCTATTCAACATAGTACTAGAAGTCCTAGTCTCAGCAATCAGACAACAAAAAGACATTAAAGGCATTCAAATTGGCAAAGAAGAAGTTCAAAGAAGAAGAAGAAGTCAAACTCTCCCTCTTCGCCGATGACATGAAACTCTACATAGAAAACCCAAAAGACTCCACCCCAAGATTGCTAGAACTCATACAGTAATTTGGCAGTGTGGCAGGATACAAAATCAATGCCCAGAAACCAGTGGCATTTCTATACACTAACAATGAGACTGAAGAAAGAGAAATTAAGGAGTCAATCCCATTTACAATTACTCCCAAAAGCATAAGATACCTAGGAATAAACTTAATCAAAGAGGTAAAGGATCTATACCCTAAAAACTACAGAACACTTCTGAAAGAAATGGAGGAAGACACAAAGAGATGGAAAAATATTCCATGCTCATGGATTGGAAGAATTAATATAGTGAAAATGTCAATGTTACCCAAGGCAATTTACACATTTAATGCAATCCCTATCAAAATACCATGGACTTTCTTCAGAGAGTTGGAACAAATTATTTTAAGATTTGTGTGGAATCAGAAAAGACCCCAAATAGCCAGGGGAATATTAAAAAAGAAAACCATAGCTGAGGGCATCACAATGCCAGATTTCAGGTTGTATTATAAAGTTGTGGTCATCAAGACAGTGTGGTACTGGCACAAAAACAGACACATAGATCAGTGGAACAGAATAGAGAATCCGGAAGTGGACCGTCAACTAATATTTGACAAAGGAGGAAAGACTATCCACTGGAAAAAGAAAACTTTGAAACTAGCAGAAATTGGTTCATAAGGGCAGCCCGGGTGGCTCAGCAGTTTAGTGCCACCTTCAGCCCAGGGCCTGATCCTGGAGACCAGGGATCGAGTCCCACATCAGGCTCCCTGCATGGAGCCTGCTTCTCCCTCTGCTTGTGTCTCGCCTCTCTCTCTCTCTCTCTCTCTCTCTCTCTCTCTCTCTCTTACCCTGCTTCTTCCTCTGCCTGTGTCCCTGCCTCTCTCTCTCTCTCGAATAAATAAATGAAATCTTAAAAAAAAAAAGAAAATTGGTTCATGAGGTTTAAGAAAAGAAGCCATCTCCATAACATAACAGTGCAAGACAAAGCAGTAAGTGCTGATGTAGAAGCTGAAGCAAGTTATCCATAAGATCTAGCTATAATAATTATTGAAGGTGGCTATACTAAACAACAGATTTTCAACATAGATGAAACAGCCTTATACTGAAAGAAGATGCCAACTAGGACTTTCTTAGTTAGAAGTGAATGCCTTGCTTTAAAGCTTCAAAGGACAGGCTAACTTTCTTGCTAGGGCTAATGTAGCTGGTGACTTTTAGTTGAAGCCAATGCTCATTTTCCTTCAGAAAATCCTAGGACCCTTAAGAATCATGCTAAATCTATACTGCCTGGGCTCTAGAAATGAAAACAAAGCCTGGATGACAGAACATCTGTTTATAACATTGTTTACTGAATATTTTAAGCCTACTGTTGAGAACTGCTCAGAAAAAAAAAAGACTTCTTTCTAAATATTACTGCTCATTGACAGAGCTCTGATAGAAATATACAATGAGATTAATACTGTTTTCATACCTGTTAACACAATAGCCATTCTGCAGCCCAAGTAATTTAGACTTTTAAATTTTATTATTTAAGAAATACATTTCATAAAGCTATAGCTATCACACATAGTGATTTCTCTGATGGATCCGGGTAACGTAAACTGAAAGCCTCTGGAAAAGATGCATCATTCTAGATAACATTAAGAACATTTGAAGGGATACCTGGGTGGCCCAATCAGTTAAGCTTCCGCCTTTGGTTTAGGTCATGATCTCAGGGTCCCAGGATCAAGCCCCGTGGCAGGCTCCCTGCACAGTGGGGAGCCCGTTTCTCCCTCTCCTTCTGCCTTTCTCTTGTGCTCTCTCTTTCACGCATGCTCTCACTTTCTCGAATAAATAAATCTTAAAAAAATAAAAAGAACACTTGTGATTCATTGGAAGAGATCAAAATATCAACATTAACAGGAGTGAGGAAGAAGTTGATTCCAACCCTCATGTGTGACTTTGAGGTGTTTAAGACTTTAGTGGAGGAAGTACTTCAGATGTGGTAGAAATTGCAAGAGAACTAGAAGTGGAGTCTGAATATGTGACAGAATTTCTGCAATCTCATGATCAAACCTTAAAGGATGTGTGCCCCAGAGTATAGCATAGTGACTGGCACACTGTAAACAATACATTTTCTTTCTTTTTTTTAAAGATTTTATTCATTTATTCATGAAAGACACACACACACAGAGAGAGAGAGAGAGAGAGAGAGAGAGAGAGGCAGAGACACAGGCAGAGGGAGAAGCAGGCTCCATGCAGGAGCCTGACGTGGGACTTGATCCCAGGTCTCGAGGATCACACCATGGGCTGAAGGCGGCACTAAACCGTTGAGCCACCGGGGCTGCCCAACAACACATTTTCATCTAATAACTCTGAGTTCCTCTATCCACGGCCATAGGCAAATGCAAGTTTAGTTTTTAGAAAAATCTGTACAGAAACATCCCTAAAACTTATCCCACCATTACTAAGGCAAACATGTGAGAGAAGTAATGGTCTATAGCAGAGAGTAGTGTCCTCTAAATTACATGGCTCTCCAACACTGGCAGTAAAATTTGAAACGTGATCTGATTCCCTTGTCTTCCTCTCTCCTCTTGTTGCCACTTAAAGAGACTGACTGTTCTATGCCGAGGAAGCACGTTTTAAGAAGCAATAGGTATGTATCATATACAATGGAATATTATTCAGCCATAAAAAATAGTCTTGCCATTTGCAACAACATGGATGGATCTAGAGAGTATTATGTTAAGTGAAATAAGTCAGAGAAAGACAAATACCATATGCTTTCACTAATATGAATTTAAGAAACAAGACAAAAAAAGCAAAGGGAAAAAGAGAGAAAGAAACCAAGAAACAGACCTTTAGTTATAGAGAATTAATGGTTACCAGAGGGGAAGGGGGTAGGGGCTTGGGTAAAATAGGTGATGGGGAATAAGGAGTTCACCTGTGATGATGAGCAGCAGGTGATGTATGGAAGTGTTGAATTGCTATATATAGCAATTGAAACTAATATAACTGGAATTAAAATAAAAACCTAAAATTTTTAAAAAACGTAATTTCATTTAAGCCCAGTAGAGGGAACCAGGATCTCATCATATCTGATGGATTCCTCCATCCTTGCACTAGATATGTAAATATTCTAAATTTGACATTACTTGCAGCTTTCAGATTTAAAAATTTAAAGCCTGAGAGTATTGTTAATAACCTTGATGACTATGAATAATGTTAACATTCTTCAATATCAAACAGAGGTGACTAATAACAAATGCATCATCCTAACTACTTTGTATTCTTTTGAAATACTCACAACTCACCAAAGCCATAATCTTTATTCTCCTAAAATCCCAGTGAGGCAAATAGCTATTGAATGACTACCATGTATAAAAAAGAATTTATAATAGGGAAGACGAATAAGAATCATCTACTCAACCTTATATTTGTATAATGCTTTATAACACAGAAGTACTTTTATATACATAATGACATTTCATCCTATTTTTGTGATGAAAACACCAAAACTAGTATTTTAACAGGACTTATTTAAGGTCAGCTAAGTGGCAGAAACAAGTTTACTTCTATTATTAAATTAGTAAAAAATTGGGACGCCTGGGTGCCTCAGCGATTGTGCAGATGCATGATCCCTGGGTCCTGGGATCGAGTCCCACATCAGGCTTCCTGCATGAAGCCTGCTTCTCCCTCTGCCTATGTCTCTGTGCCTCTCTCTCTCTCTCTCTCTCGAATACATAAATAAAATCTAAAAAAAATTTAAAAATAAATTAGTAAAAAATTAATGTGTGAATTTATTTGCCCCAAATATCCCCTACATTAGTCTAAAACAGATCCAAAAGGTAACTACAAAGTCTCAGTTTTCAACCAGGCCCTTTTTGTTTTTTTATTGAATCCTGAGACTAAATAAGATCTCAATAGCTTATTTAGTTCACTCTTTCCAAAAAAAAAATGGCTCTTTTTCATGGCACCTCGGATGTGGTAGGCTGCTTCATGATGAAGCTGAACATCTCTTTCCCAGCTACTGGCTGCCAGAATCTCATTGAAGTGGAGGATGAATGCAAACTTTGTACCTTCTATGAGAAGTGTGTGGCCACAGAAGTTGCTGCTGATGCTCTGGGTGAAGAATGGAAGGGTTACATGGTCCGAATCAGTGGTGGCAATGACAAAGACACGATGTCTTAACAACCCATGGCCATGTCTGCCTGCTGCTGTGTAAGGAGCATACATGCTATCAACTGAGGAGGACTGGAGAGAAGAAGCGCAAATCTGTCTGGGGTTGCATTGCAGATGCCAATCTCAGTGTTCTCAACTTGGTCATCGTGAAAAAGGCGAGAAGGATATTCTTGGACTCACTGATACACTGTGCCTTGTCACCTGGGGTCCAAAAGAGCCAACAAAATTTGCAAACTTTTCAATCTCTCTAAAGAAGATGATGTCTGCCAGCATGTTGTGAGAAAGCCCCTAAACAAAGAAGGTAAGAAACCTAGAATCAAAGCACCTGAGATTCATCGTCTTGTTACTTCATATGTCCTCCAACACAAACATCAGTGTATTACTTTGAGGAAACAGCACATCAAGAAAAATAAGGAAGAAGCTGCAGAATATTCTAAACTTTTGGCCAAGAGAATGACGGAGGCCAAAGAGAAATGCCAGAACAGATCACCAAGAGATGGAGCTGTCCTCTCTGAGAGCTTCTACCTCTGAGTCCAGTCAAAAATGAGATTTTCCAAGAGTGACAAATAAATAAAATCAGAAATACATACACAAAAAATGAAGATACCTAAATTTCAAATATGGCTTTCTACTTTGTAAAATCATCTTGAAAAGATGGTAGCTCAAGCTTATGATAGAAAATAGAAAAAGAGGATAATCAAGTATAAATATACTTTTTAGATGACATTTTTGAACAAATTCATTCTTATCTCTATGTAGACAGAACCCATTTTCTGAGCAACAGAAAATAAGATGAGATAATTCCACTCTAAAGTAGACTCTATATGTCCTAAAACACTTAACAGGACAGGTAAAGCTACCTCTAACATACAGACCTAAGATACAAGGGATTCTTGCTGTTGTTTAGAGAATTTACCCTTAACAAAGGGGATTAGTCATGACAGAAATCTGTTCTACTACAGATCAGACATGGTGCAATGGCATTAACCAGATGTTGGTTAGTACACCATGGCTAAATGAGATAAAAGCTAGCTGAAGTAGGCTAACATCAGAAATCTACCCATAGAGAATGCCTTAGTGCCCTTAAGCATGGGATTAAATCCAGAGAGGTCAACTATCAATTAGCAAAAGTTTATTTGAGCTCCTATAATATTTAAACCAATGAAAGACCCTCAAAATCACAATAATAATATCATGCAAACCCCCAGCCACTGTAAAATGTAGGCCTTAGAGTTAGGCAGGCTAAGTCCAAAAGGTCAGAGAGGCAGTGAGAATATATTAACAAGCAAATATCATGAAGTTTAATCCTAGATAAGAGAATATTTTTAATAGACTGCTTTCTACCAGATTCAGAAAGTAATAGATCAGTAAATATGGGGAGGAAACAAGAGGCCTACAAGTGAATTCTGTTCTTAAGGAGATCAGCAGATATCCTATTTTATCTCCAAAAAGAAGAAAAACAACAATAGTTCACACTAAGGGCAAGCACTTGGCAGTTGTTACTGAAGTTAATCTTCATGACAACCCTAAAAATCCTAGCAGTATTCATCTTACATAGGGAAACTAAGATTTAGAAAAGTGAACTTCCTTGAAAATCATATAGCTAATAGGTATCGGAGCTGGGATTTGTTTTATTTTAAGATTTTATTTATTTTTCATGAGAGGCACAGAGAAAGACAGAGGCAGAGACACTGGCAGAGGGAGATGCAGGCTCCATGCAGGGAGCCTGACGTGGGACTCGATCCCGGGTATCCAGGATCACGCCCTGGGTTGAAGGTGGCGCTAAACCACTGGGCCACTGGGGCTGCTCTCAGAGCTGGGATTTAAACCCAGATCTGTTTGACTCTGAACTCTATGCTTTAACTCCAAGCTACAAATTTCATGCTGTTTGCAATCCAACTTGGTTTTGATGTCTCTAAAGTATCTGACTAGCATATTTTTCTAGGAAATGAAACCTGGTTCATTCACTAAGAAAAGATGACTGCTGACACTTCAACCTATGTCAAAATAAACACCAGAATAGAGAAGCAGACTGGGACAATATCTGGCACTATCATTTTCCCCTTATCTTGTTTCTCCATAGCAGCTATCTCTGATAAACAGAAATATTGACACAGCAATACTTCTATATCCTTTTGGAAAAAGCATGGAATTTGTTCCTGACCCCAAGACTGATCTGGGGACAATCATATACAATCAAATTAATAATCCTCTTGGTGTAGATCTAATCACCTAACAGAATTAAAAGTTCTTAGCATCTTAAACTATGGATCAGATTTCATCTTTCAGAGCCAAATGCTATAGCTTTCTGATTCCGTGTTATTGTGGCATGATAACATTCATTCAATGGTTGGCTGAGTTCTCTCTCTCTCTCTCTCTCTCTCTCACACACACACACACACACACACACACACATACTTCGAAAATCCCACATCTCAATTTATTAATCAAAGAATGAAATTATTTGATGGTCTAGTTCTCAAACTCACTTTGCTTCTCAGGTAAGTTCCAGAACAAATGATTAGCTCTTGGTAAATGACTGATTTCTTCTGTTCCAGTTCACTGAAGACACAAAAAGGTGCCAGAGCTTTCCTGAGCCAGCGTTTACCCCTGACCAGCTCTGGGTCTCCTACAAAATCTTTTCATTACCTAAATCAAGCAAGAGCTCAGTAATTCCAGGCACATAATAAAGTAATGACATGGAGACGCCTGGGTGGCTCAACGGTTAAGCGTGTCTGCTTTTGGCTCAGGGCGTGATCCTGGAGTTCGGGATCGAGTCCCATATCAGTTTCCCTGCATGGAGCCTCCTTCTCCCTCTGCCTATGTCTCTGCCTCTCTCTGTGTCTCTCATGAATAAATAGATAAAATTCTTTTTTAAAAAAATAAAGTAATAACATGACACGCCAGGGTGGCTCAATAGTTGAGCATCTGCCTTCAGCTCAGGGCCTGATCCTGGGGTCCCAGGACTGAGTCCCACATCAGGCTCCCTGCCTGGAGCCTGCTCCTCCCTCTGCCTGTGTCTCTGCCTCTCTCCCTCTCTCTCTCTCTCTCTCTCTCATGAATAAAATCTTTTTTAAAAATTAAAAAATAAAGTAATAACATAAGAGATTAATAAGCTTGGGACGCCTGGGTGGCTCAGCAATTGAGCATCTGTCTTCAGCTCAGAGCATGATCCTGGAGTCCCAGGATTGAGACCTACATCAGGCTCCCTGCATGGAGCCTGCTTCTCCCTCTGCCTATGTCTCCGCCTCTCTCTGTGTGTGTCTCTCATGAATAAATAAATAAAATCTTTCAAAAAAAAAAAAACAAGAGAGAGATGAATAAGCTTGACTCTAATTTTCATCCCACACCCACCTCAGGAGAAAAAGCTCAAAACAAAACAAAAAATCCGCATGTCTTGAAGCCATACACCCAAAACCTGGAAAAGGCTTTAAAAACCTATGTAGTACAATAATTTCCAAATGCTAATTCGAAAATTCGTGGTGATCCCTGACAAAATAGGCATTGGTCTAAAAAATACTGAAAAAAAAACCATAGGTGATGTAATTAATACAGCTAAATCTACTAATTTAAAGAGTCCATGCTCTAGTCTGAGATTATATTTTGCCTAGATTTTTAGTATAAATTGTTATTCCTTTTATGGAATTAGGTAGTAGTTGTTTAAAAGCATTCTTAATTTAGCAAAATAGAAGGTGAGCAACAGTATGACAACTCACACTTTTCTCTTTTACTCATTTGTAAAACCCTGAAGTCTAGGAACCAGTGAACCACTTATCTGGTCTATCACCTGGCAAATCCATTTCACATGAATGAAAATTACATACCTATTTGATAGGGAAACACCAAAGTGACCCTAATGATTTATTTCTGCCTAACAATCCTCAAGGTTTCTACCCAAACTAAATATTTTCCTACAACTGCTTAAGCTCATTTTCTTTCATTCTGCTTCAGTGGAAATAATAACTACTAACTATATTCTAAAACTCTTGGCACTAATTTGTTTCATTAAGACTTTACTTACTTACTTATTTATTTGAGAGCATGAATGGGCAGAGGATTTTTATTTATTTGAGAGCATGAATGGGCAGAGGAGAGGGAGAAGCAGACTCCCTACTGAGAAGGGACCTTGGGATCATGTCCTGAGTTGAAGACTGATGTTAACTGACTGAACCACCTAGGCATTCCTTGGCACTAGTTTTCAAAAAGGTTTTTTGAGAAAATCCTTTTTGAAAAAAAAAAAAAAAAAAAAAGACTCTCCCTGTTCAAAGAATGAAACTGGAAATCTAAATTAAGTGACTTGGATATCTTGTTTGTTTATTAGATCAGGTGACTAGTGCTTTCCTTACTATGACTCTTGGGAAATCTAGGACCTCTTCATCTGCTTGTGCAACTAAGGTATGCCCCCACCTCCTCCCACTCCCAATTTTTTTCTCAAGAACCAGTTAGAGGACAATTTTGAAAATCAGAGACATTTAATCTAAACTGGCTGAATTGTGAAAGTCAGGGATAATAAAGGAAGGTGAACTTACACTTTTCATTTGTAAACCCCAGGTATACAAAAATGTGTTTTAATTTTTATCAAGAATATGTATTAATTTTATAAATTAAGAAAAATTTTAATGTAGAAAAACTGAAAAAACAAAATTGTTCCATTTTTTAGTAAAGTATATATTTCTTAGTCTCCAGGTCTCTAAAGAGTATTAAACTAGGTACCAGGATCCTCTTATAACATGAAGAGCGAGAGATAAAAGAGTTAGGTTTGGGTTTGCTCTTGTGACATAATAAATATATGTTTGGTATCTGCCCCTTAGTTCCTGACACAGAGCTCCTAATACCCTTGGGATTTCCTGAGTGATGAGAATGATAAGTGCTCTTACACAGAGCTCCTAAATCCCTTGAAATTTCCTGGGTGATAGGAGAACTTTTTGTTCTAATGTACTTGGTGGGCTCCTGAATAGCTGTAGGATAGAGGCTGGTTACCAGAAAGATCAAATCATGACTTCAGGCTTAGAACTTTCCACCCTACTCCCCAATCCCCAGGATGAGGAGAGAGGCTAGGGATTGAATTAATAATTTATCATGCCTACAAGCCTCCATTAAAAAAAAAATCTAAACTACAAGATTCAGAAAGCTTCTGGGCAGGTGAACACATCCAATTCCAAAGGGACAGAAGCTGCTGTATTCAGGATCGTTTTGGACTTATGTATCTCTTTATCTAGCTATTCATCTGTATCCTTAGTTACATTCAACTAGCAAGAATGATTGTCATAAAAATCAAGTGATTTCCTCAAAATTATATGAATTTCAATAGCAAAACAATGCAATAATGATTGTCATTTCTGATACCCTTGCTAATGGAAATACTTTGCTAATAGATGTAGAAAATAAATTGAGATAAAGCACAGATGCCCACATACATAATTCAAAGTTATGTCAGCTTGATGTTGAATGTATTCCCAGGGAGAGCTTGGTGGTGCTACTCACTGGCTGGGGTACACACTGCCTCCATAATGGCTTGCTGCAAAACAAACACTGAATCTTATTTTTGCTTTTTGCCTTTTTCCACAAAGGCCAAAATCCTCTTTGGATTTCTTTTAGTTAGCAAGTACAAGTACTCATGTAGGTCTTTTGTAAAAGCAAAGAGGTGTATAACAAACTTTTGAAAAGGTGGAGATATCTGTATTTCATGCTCTCCTAAAGTTGAATAAATGAACCAGTAGACTATTTCATCTAAACTGTGTGTGTCAGTATAAAGAAAAGACCCAAGTTAAACAGTATTTTTTTTTCTCCAAGCTGGTAGAATTTATCAGGAGGGAAAACAACAGGGAATATTGAAACATTAATCTGAAACAGTCTAGACACTCTTCTATTCTAAAGATTATTTATTTGTTTGAGAGAAAAAGAATGTGTGTGTGTGTACACAAACAGGGGGAGTGGTAGAGGGCAAAGGAGAAGCAGGGAGCCTGATGCAGGGCTTGATCCCAGGACCTTGGGATCATGACTTAAGCCAAAGGCAGATGCTTAACCAGCTGAGCCACCCAGGCACCACGACATTTTTCTATTCTAAAGTATAACTTAGATGTTTATTGAGAGCTATTTAAATAAAATATTCCCCCTAAAACCTCCAAGTTAACCCTGAATACTCAAATGCTGAAGTTTTTTCGGCTAATTCTATCTCAAGCTTTACTTATGAATTTCTACTTTTGGACAAAATGGTGTAACAAGAACTTCCTGGCAAACAAACAAAAAAGACAGACAAAATATTTCAAACAATAGTTTCAAGACACTAGACACTAGATAACAAAGTCAGTGATCTCTGAAACATGGGAAACATGAGATAAGCCATAGGACTACCTCAGCTTACTTACTTTTATTTATTTATTTATTTATTTATTTATTTTTTAAGATTTATTGATTTATTTGAGAGAGAAAGAGCATGTATGTGCCTGAGCCAGGGAAGGGAAAGAGGGAGAATAAAAAGGAGAGGGAGAGAATCTCACACAGACTCCATGCTGAGTACAGGGCTGGATGGGGGCTTAATCTTACAACCCTGAGATCTGAGCCAAAATCAAGAGTTGGCCACTTAATCAACTGAGCCATCCAGGCACACCTACCTCAGCTTACTTTCTAAAGAGAGTTTCCATGCTATAGTACAGGAAGAAAAAACTGAGGCAGAGCTTGGTAGACTGTGAGCTGAGGAGATAGAGATGAGAATCCAGGAAGACTAAGGCTGCTAGAGTTCATAGAACAGAGTACTGGAGAGAAAAGAGCTGCTCAGGGCATCCTGGATATTTGCAGAGGGTCTTCTGTAATATTGATTGGTGCATGTGTGTAAGGGAACTATTCAAATCTGAAAGAACCATCTGAAAGTATTAGAAAATGGTATCTAGAGTTCACATAGGGCCAAAAATAGTTACTACTACCAAGATTCAAAAAACTGATAATTCAACAGGGCATAAAGTAGAGTATTCAGGAAGGTGTTGCCTCAGTTGTGAGAAATAATTAGCCTGAGACCAAGCATCACTCCACTAACTAAAAAAATCATAAAAGCAAGATCTGAGAGATTCAAACTATTTCTAAGTAACTTAACTGCTTCCAAGGATAAAATTCAAGAATGATTATAGGTATACAGGAATATCTAGTGTACTCCAAAAATAAAATTCACAGTGTCTGACACCCAGTCAAAGATTAGATGGAAAGAAGGAGGAAAACATGACCCACACAAGAATAATCAATCAATTGAAATCTACCCACAGTTGAAACAGATATTAGAATTAGCAGTAAAAGAAAGTAAAAGTTATTAGACTCTATTCCATGTTTTTAATAAGTGAAAATACAGAAGGTATTTTTAAAGACCTTATTTAAGCTGTTAAGCATAAAAACCAAAGTGGATGAATCAAAAATATATACAGATTAGACACTGCAGAAGAAATTACTAATGAATCTGAAGGCATAACAATAGAAAATATTTAAAATGAAAAACAAAGCAAAAAAGAATCCAAAAATTGAAAAAAGCATCAATGAACTGTGGGAAAGCTTCAAGCAGCATTATATATATAGGTAATAGGATGCCTCAAAGGAGCAAGTGGTGGGGAAAATGGAAACAGAAAACATATTTGAAGAAATAATGGACAAAAGCTTTCCAAATTTGATGAAGACTAGAAATTCATAGTTTCAAAAACTCAATTAATCCCAAGGAAAAGAAACATGAAGAAAATTACACCAAGGCCCATCATTATCAAATTGCTCATTTTAATAGAAAACCTAAAAAGAAACCAGAGGAAAAAAGATGCAGAAAGGAACAAAGATACAGCATCACATTTCTTAAAGGAAACTATGTGAGCAAAAAAGACACTGAAGCAGTATGTTAAAGTACTAAAATTTTCTCAATCTAGAAGTCTATACCCAGAAAATATACTCTAAAAAAAAAAAAAAAGGCAAAATAGACATTTTCAAACATACAAAAGCAGACCCACAACGTAAGAAATGTAAAAGAGTGGGCAACCTGGGTGGCTCAGCGGTTTAGCATGCCTTCAGCCCAGAGCATGATCCTGGAGACCCGGGATCGAGTCCCACGTCAGGGTCCCTGCATGGAGCCTGCTTCTCCCTCTATCTGTGTCTCTGCCTCTCTCTCTCTCTCTCTGTGTGTCTCTCATGAATAAATAAATAAAATCTTAAAAAAAAAAAAAGAAATGTTAAAGAGTATGCTTCAGGCAGAAGCAAATGTTATCACATAAAAATCTGAATCTACATAAAAGAATGAAGAACATTGTAAATAGTAAGTATAAAATATTTTTACTTATTCTTTAAAATCTCTGCAATGATAATTAACTGTTTGAGCAGATATAAAAATATATTATGAGCTTTACAATATCCATATAAAATATACATGACAAGAGCAAAGGGCCAGGAGAGGAGAAATGAAAATATTCCATTGTAAGTTTCTCACCCTGTATGTAAAGAAATATGATATTACTTGAAGTTAAACTATGATAAGTTAAAATGAATTCTATTAACCCTGTAACAGAACCACTAAAGTAACACAACAAAGGGTTTTAATAAGACAATAAAGGAGATAAAAGATAATAATAAAGATAGTACATTAATCCAAAGAAGGCAGAAAAAGAAAGAAAAGGGAACAAAGAATAGAACAGAAAACTAATAGCAAAATGATAGATTCAACAAAACAGTACAATCAAATTAAATGTAAGTGACCTAAAAATACAATGAAAGGGCAGAGATTGTTGGGCTGGATAAAAACAGCAAGACCTAAATATATGCTGCCCACAACAAGTATATTTTATTTTTATTTTTTTTTAACAAGTATATTTTAAATTAAAATATACAACTAATTTAAAATCACAAGGAAGTAAGAAAATATACCATGCTAATGATAATTGAAAGTGAAACAAGAAGAGAATAACAAAAGTGAAATGCTTTATAAATATGAGAAAAAGGTAAATTACAGAGCAAAGAATATTACCAAGGATAAAAGTCATTTCATCATGGCAACTAGTTCATCTAATCAAGACAATACAAAAATATTAAATTTGTATACCCCTTAGAAGAGAATTTCAGAATACATGAAGCAAAAAATAATAAAACTAAAATGAGAAATAGATAAATCCACAATTATCATCAGAAAAATCACTATCTCTCACTAATGAATACAATAAGTACACAGAAAATCAGCAAAAATTTAATAGACTTGAAGGTCACTATCAGTCAACCTAACATAATAAACATCTATAGAACATTCCATCTAATGACAGAAGAATACATCCTAAAATCCATTAAGTAACCTCATAGGATTGTGTTAGCAAAAACAATCTTTAAAAAGAACAAAGTCGGAGGACTCACACTTCCCAGTTTCAAAACTTAGTACAAAGTGACAATAATCAAAACAACGTAGTCCTGGCTTAAAGACAGACACAGAGGGACGCTTGGGTGGTTCAGCGGTTGAGCATCTGCCTTCGGCTCAGGGTGTGATCCTGGGGTCCTGGGATCCAGTCCCACATTGGGCTCCCTGCAAGGAGCCTACTTCTCCCTCTGCCTGTGTCTCTGCCTCTTTCTGTGTGTGCCTTTTGTGAATAAATAAATAAAATCTCTTTAAAAAAAGACAAGACATATAGAATTAATGGATCAGAATGGAGAGCATGGAATAAAATGTCACATGTACATCATATGACTTTAAACAAGGGTGGCAAAATCATTTGTGAGAAAAGGATAGCCTTTTTAACAAATGTTATTTAAAGAACTAAATATCTACATGCACATGGACACTTACTTTATGTATATACAATAATTAATTCAAAATCAAAGACCTAAACCTAAGAGTAAAGCTCCTAGCAGAAGACATAGGGGAAAACTTCATGACATTAGACTTGGCAATTATTTCTTGAGTACAACATCAAAAGCACAGGCAACAAAGAAACAATAAACTGAACCACATCAAAATTAAACATTTCTATGCATCAAAAGGCATAATCTACAGCAAAAAACCAACCTATGAGAGAATGGAAGAGAGTATTTGTAAATCATGTATTTGATGAGTAATTTTCACAATATATAAAGAACTCCTATAAATCAATAAAAATGAAAAAAAATAAAAATGGACAAAAAACTTGAATAAACATTTCTTCAAAGAAGATATACAAATGGTCAATAATCACACAAGATATTCAACATCACTAATATCACTAATCTTTAAAGAAATACAACTCAAAAACCACAATGATATGCCACTTTACTCCCATTAGGATAGTTATTTAAAAAACAATAACAACCAGAAATAACTGTTAATGTGGATATAAAGAAATTAGAAACTTTATGCAGTGGAACTGTAAGATGATGCTGCTGTTATGGAAAAAAGTACAGTAGTTCCTCAGAAAAATTGAACATAGATTTATCATTTGATCTAGCAATTCCACTCCTAGATATATATACTCAAAAGAATTAAGAGCAAGGCAAACTCAAACTGGTATTTGTATACTGATGTTCACAGCAGCATTATACACCATAGCCAAAAGATGGAAGTAATCCAGGAGTCCATCAATGGATGAATGAATAAATAAAATGTGGTTTATGTATGCAGTAGGATATTATGCAGTTTCTCAAAGGAATGGAATTCTAATATATGCTACAACATGGATAGACATCGAAGACATTAAGCTAATGGAAATAGGCTAGATGCAAAAGGATGAATATTGCATGATTCCATTGGTATGAGATAACTGGAGTGGTCAAATTCATACAGACAGAAAGTAGAATAGTGGGGCTTGGTGGGAGACGTGGAATCACTGGATACAGAGTTTCAGTTTGAGATGATGAAAATTTCTGGAGATGGGTGATGGTGATAGTTACTTAACAATGTGAATGTACTTAATAACATTGTACTGTACATTTTAAAATGTCAGGGGATGCCTGGGTAGCTCAGGGGTTGAGTGTCTGCCTTTGGCTTGGGTTGTGATCCCAGGGTCCTGGGATCGAGTCCCACATCAGGCTCCCAACAGGAAGGCCTGCTTCTCCCTCTGCTTAGGTCTCTGACTCTCTCTGTGTCTCTCATGAATAAATAAATAAAATATTTTTAAAATTAAAAATAAATAAAAATGTCAGAATGATAAATTTTTTTACCACAATTTTTAAAAAATTTAATTATTACAATGGTTTTATGTTATGTACTTTACTACAGTTAAAAATAATAAGCTAGAGGTGCCTGGGTGGCTTAATTGGTTAAGCATTCAACTCTTTTTTTTTTTAATATTTCACATATTCTCATTTTATTTTATTTTTGGTTTTCCAAGTACCTTTTTTTAAAATTTATTTTTTATTGGTGTTCAATTTGCCAACATATAGAATAACACCCAGTGCTCATTCTATCAAGTGCCCTCCTCAGTGCCCTCACCCAGTCACCCCCACCCCCCGCCCACCTCCCCTTCCACCACCCCAGTTCGTTTCCCAGATTTAGGAGTTTCTCATGTTCTGTTTCCCTTTCTGAAATTTCCCATTCATTTTTTCTCCCTTCCCCCTTATTCCCTTTCACTATTTTTTATATTCCCCTCTTGATTTCAGCTCAGGTCATATCTCAAGGTCATGAGACTGAGCCCTACGTCAGGCTCCAAGCTGAGTGTGGAGCCTGTTTAAGATTCTCTCTCCCAGGATGCCTGGGTGGCACAGTGGTTGAGCATCTGCTTTTGCTCAGGTCGTGGTCCCAGGGTCCTGGGATTGAGTCCTCTAAAGGGCTCCCTACCGGGAGCCTGCTTCTCCCTCTGCCTATGTCTCTGCCTCACTATGTCTCTCATGAATAAATAAACTCTAAAAAAAAAAAAATTCTCTCTCCCTCTGTTCCTCCCCCTGCATGTTCTTTCTCTCTCAATAAATAAATAAAAATAAACAAGCTAGTATATTGCTATTGGCCCTCTACAGCCCATCCCTCCCATTGATTACAAAGGAAAACTCTGGGGAAAATATAAAATCAACTACTTGAAGACTCTGAAAAGTAAAATCAAACAAAGGAGTCAAATATGGAAAAGTGAACTGCACAAAAGTGAGTTTCCTAAACTTTTCTCTCTTGCTCTCTTACAACTTTCCCTCAAGTGTGCACCCCAATCATGATGCTTCTCAATGAAGGCTCCTAAAACTCCAATAGAAACCTGTCTTTTAGACCACATAAACCAGAGAACATCCCCTTTCAGGCAGGAAAGTATGAGGAGAATCCCAAAAGTGACAGAGCCCCCAAAAAGCAGATGTCCTAATTCTGTATATGTTCCCATATAAGTCTCAATCTAACCACTGCACTGTGCATGCACATGACACCCCTAAACCAGCATAGCTAAGGCTTAAAGAACTAGGCTTAGAGAACTTGAACCTAAAAATGATAAGATGAAATTCACATTCTAAACCTAATCAGGTTGATTGTCTGCTAAACAAAAACATTAGCATTCTCCAGAGAATTACAAAAGAACCCAGAGTCTATGCTACATAGCATTCACAACATCCATGATGAAATCCTAAATTACCTGACACACAAAGAGAAATTTGTCACCCATTATTATGGGAAAATATACTCAACAAACACCAACTTAGAAATGAGCCAGATATTGGAAATATCCAACAAATATTTTTTAAAAGCAACTATTATAATTCATATGCTCCATGAGGTAAAGGAAAATACACTTGAAATGATTTGGGGAGGTGATGGAAATAGAAATGTTTGTTGTTTGTGGTAATGTTGATGGTAGTAATGATTTGATAAGGGTATACTTATATTTAAAAAGATAAAATTGGGATCCTTGGGTGGCTCAGCCAGTTAAACATCTGCCTTTGGCTCAAGTCATGATCCCAGATTCCTGTAATGGAGCTCCACACCGGGTTCTGTGCTCAGTGGGGAGCATGCTTTTTCCCCCTCCCTCTGCGCCTCCTCCCGCTTGTGCTCTCTTGCTCTCTCTTTCCCAAATAAATAAATAAAATCTTTTTAAAAAATAAAAGAGATAAAACTGTATACTTCAAATATTGTCATGTAGGGGCGCCTGGACTCACTTGGTTAAACATCTGCCTTCAGCTTGGGTCATGAATTTGGGGTCCTGGGATTGAGCCCTGCATCAGGCTCCCTGCTCAGGGGGGAGTCTGCTTCTTCCTCTCCCTCTACCCCTTCCTCTTGCTCATGCTCCACCCCCCCCCAAATAAATAAAATCTTTTTTAAAATAAATTTTTTAAAAATTATAAATAAATAATGTCATTTATTGTATGTACAGCTCAAGAAAGTTGTAAAAAAAAAAAAAGTAACACTAATCATACCTGTGCCAAGCACAAGGCAAATATTATTAATGACCATTTTACAGATTAGGAGACTTAAATTCAGAAAAATTAAGTATTTACCTAAGATTACAAAGCTTAACTGGGTCCAGAATTCCATGCAGACTTTTTTACTTCCAAAACTATATTATTTCCTTATCTGAGAAAACAATACAGTGTTACTCAATTTATGAGATATTAAGAGGACTGAATAGAGTATGTTTCCATGATACTAAAACTCCTATGAGATAGCTAACATATATTAGTACATGGATTTCATACCGCCAATTACATGTTATTATTTCTCTACTAAATTGAAAGAAATATTCCCTCTAGTAGCAAATTTCAAAGGAAACACATAGCAGTGAGTACAGCTTGCATTTTCTCTACTTTTTCCACACAGCAAGTCTGAGAAATCCAAGAGAAACATTATGTACAGATGTTACTGTATGGGTTAACCCAATTATAAAATCTATGAAAGATCTATAATCAATACATGATGATCTGTAATATTTCCCAATGCTTAAGCCAATGTTTATTATATTCTTTTAATAAAAATCCCTGCATTAATCTCAAAATATGTTCTTAAAGAATGTTCCATTACATGAGAACACATTCATGATATGCTAAAAAATAAAAACAAATCACAAAAAGTATTAATGTGTTATTTTATTTTATTTTTTTAAAGATTTATTTATTTATTCAGAGAGAGAGAGAGAGAGAGAGAGAGAGGCAGAGACACAGGCAGAGGGAGAAGCAGGCTCCATGCAGGGAGCCCAATGTGGGACTCGATCCTGGGTCTCCAGAATCACACCCCAGGCTGCAGGCGGCGCTAAACCGCTGCACCACCGGGACTGCCCAATGTGTTATTTTATTTGTTTTAAAATGCATATACCTACAGAGAAAAAGATTGGAAAGATACATAAAATATATCTATATTGTATTTAATTTATATATACATATAAAATATTATGTGGATGATTATGGGTGATTTTAATTATCTTTTTCCTTCTCTGAATTTTCCACATTTCCTCTAATAAACAAGTAGTGTTTCTTAATATGGAAAAACAATAAAAGCTATTGTTTCAAAGTATAACAATAAACAAGAGGGTCCTACTTGTTAATCCAAGATGGATTATCTTTGCTTTCTATTTAGATCTGAGGACACCTGTCTTACAAGGTACAATCACAATCTAGTACCACTCACCTGTCCAACTGCTTGCAAGTTATAGCAGATAATATCCTTATTGGCTGCTGAAGTTCCATAAAGAAGTGCCTCAATGAGCCAGCATATCCCCAGGAGAAGGTCAGAGACGCTCAGATAAAAGAGGGGCCTTATCTGTCAAAGCAACATCACTTCATAAATGATGTAGTGAGGAGAATGTAACTATTATTTTTATGTTATACCTCTCTAGGAGAAACTTGGGCATCATTTTTCTGGGGTCTCTATCATTGGTGGATTGTGGGGAACATAAAGGAATATCCCAGGTAGTAAGGGATTTATAATTGCAAATAACCCAACTGTCCTGGAATCAGACTACTCATGGGTAAAGATTAGCACTGGAACTTCTTACTCATAGACACATTCC
The DNA here is from genome assembly GCF_003254725.2 of Canis lupus dingo. Classification (NCBI taxonomy): domain Eukaryota; kingdom Metazoa; phylum Chordata; class Mammalia; order Carnivora; family Canidae; genus Canis; species Canis lupus. Next base: position 9,907,764 of record NC_064268.1, read on the forward strand.
TTCTTCAAATATAGTAACAAAGGAAAGTATGGACAAATAAGGGGCACCTGGGATAAATGTATTCCTTCAGCTCAGGTCATGATCCCAAGGTCCTGGGATCAAGTCCCTCACTGGGCTCCCTGATCATGCTCTGTCCCTCCCTCTGCTCATGCTTGTGTACTCTCTCTCTGAAATAAATTAATAAAAACATTAAAAAAAAAAGATTTTATTTATTTATTCATGAGAGACATACAGAGAGAGAGAGAGAGAGAGGCAGAGACACAGGCAGAGGGAGAAGCAGGCTCCATGCAGGGAACCAATGTGGGACACCATCCCCGGTATCCAGGATCACACCCCAGGCTGACGGTGGCACTAAACTGCTAAGCCACCGGGGCCACCCAATAAAATCATTTTTTAAAAAAGAATGGACAAGTAAGAAATTTTGAGATGGGAGACATGCCACATATAGAAAATTAAAAATGCCCTCTAGTTGCACAGCCAATATCTTCTAACAGGAAATGAGATCACCAGCTGAGTGTTTAGGGATATGGTTAAGGACTCAAAATAAAAATTTTGTTTAATTTTAACTTGCATTTTTGTGTTTTTTAAACATTTATTTATTTATTCATGAGAGACAGACTGAGAGAGAGAGGGAGAGACATAGGCAGAGAGAGAAGCAGGCTCCTCGCAGGGAGCCCCATGCGGGACTTGATCCTGGATCCGGGGATCACGACCTGAGCCGAAGGCAGGTGCCCAACCACTAAGCCACCCAGGCCGTCCCTTAACTTGTATTTTGTATTGTTCTTTTCATTTTTTTAAAAGATTTTATTTATTTATTCATGAGAGATACAGAGAGAGAAACAGAGACACAGGCAGAGGGAGAAGCAGGCTCCATGCAGGGAGCCCGATGTGGGACTCGATCCCAGGACTCCAGGGTCACGCCCTGAGCCGAAGGCAGGCGCTAAACCACTGAGCCACCCAGGGATCCCCTGTTCTTTTCTTTCTTTATTTTCATTTTTTAATTTATGATAGTCACAGAGAGAGAGAGAGAAAGGCAGAGACATAGGCAGAGGGAGAAGCAGGCTCCATGCACCGGGAGCCCGACGTGGGATTCCATCCCGGGTCTCCAGGATCACGCCCTGGGCCAAAGGCAGGCGCCAAACTGCTGTGCCACCCAGGGTTCCCCGTTCTTTTCTTTATTGAAAAAATTGTAAGATATTTAAAGTGTGCAATGTGATGATTTGATATATGTGTACATTGTGAAAGGATTTCCCCAAGTTAACACAACCATCACCACACACATTTTTTTTTTTTTTTGGTGAGAACCTTTAAGTTCTACTCTCTTAGCAAATTTCAACTATACAACAAGTTTTATCAACTATAGTCATCACATTACACATTTAGATCCTCAGACCTTAATCACCTTCTTTCCTCAATGAAAACTCAGAGTAGGAAAAAATATCAGTAAGAATTGTATATGCTACCTTTCAATTTCTGACTCCATCAGTAAAGTCTGTCTTTCTTTGTCAATTTCTAGTATTCTTCTTTTTAGACCTCCCTACTCCCACTTTTCTAAAAGTAGTATTGGTTCTCCTACAGAGAAAATTATTTAATGTTTATTGAGAGACTTCAAGGAGGACCTACAGTGAAGAAATATACTACACTCATAGATTGTAAGACCTAAGATTACCTAAGTGTTGGTGCTCTCTAAATTGATATACAGATTAAATGCAATCTGAATTTTACCTCAACATATTTTCTTGTGGAAGTTAACAAGCTGGCTCTACCTCTGAAAAGGAAATATAAGATGTCAAGATAAACAAGACATTCTTAAAGAAAAAGGAGAAAGAAGACTTGTACATATATCAAAGCTTAATATAAAGCTAGAGTGCAGATACTGTGGTAGTAGCACAGGGACAGGCAAATAGGCAAATGAAACAGAATACAGAGCTCAAAGAGACCTAAGCATATATACAAACATTTGATACAAAAAACAAACAAACAAACAAACATTTGATACATGATAAAAGTGGCTTTTTAAAAAACATTTTAATTTTTGTTATTATTATTATTTTAGTAATCTCCATACCCAATGTGGAGCTAAAACTCACAATGCTGAGATCAAGAGTTGTAGGCTCTACTGACTGACTCAGCCAGGCACCCTGAGGTGGCTTTTTGGATCAATGCGAAAAGGATAGTCTTTTCAAAATGATGTTGCAACAAATGGGATCTATATGGATTTTTTTTAAAAAGTGGACTTTCTATCTCACACTCAAAAAATAAGTTCCAATTTAAACAAATAACTAAATATGAAAAGCAAAAACCATAAAAAATTTCTTAGATAATAGAGGAGAATGTCTTCAACTTCTGGGCAGGGAAACTTTTCCTAAACAAAACAAAAAGACTCTAATAAAGGAAGTAACTGAAAAATTCAACCAGTGAAAAAGAAAAATGTGTCAAAAGACACCATAAAAGAAAGTGAAAATATATGCCACAAAATGGGAGAAGATTATTTGCAACACATAAAACTGACAAAGGACTGATATCAACACAGTATTAAAAACAAAAACTCTTACAAAACAATAGAAAAAATGGGCAAAATATATGAACAGGTACTTATGAGGAAATCCAAATGGCCATAAACATGGAAATATGCCTAACCTTATTAGTAATCAAGAAAATGAAAAATTAAATCCACAATGAGGAAAAAATTATACAATCATGGCAAAAAATTTTAAAGTCTGACAATATCAAGTATTAATGGAAACATGAAGCAATAAGACCTTTCATGCCCTACTGGCACAACCATTTGAAAAAGTTTGGCATTATCTAGGAGATAGCATCTCCTACAGCAATTCTGTCATTAGGTTAATATACTAGGGAAATGTTTGCATGTATGTATCAGAAGACATGTATAAGATCGTTTATAGTAACACAGATACATGAATTGTGATATGTTCATAATACAGAATGCTAAACATCAGTGAAAATGAAATGAAGCGGAGCTTTACACAACATGAATAACTCTCACAATGACAAAAAACAGCAAATCACAAAACAATATATATTTAAAAATACATACAATAGTAGTCCACTTGCAAAAAGTTCAAAAATGAGCTGAACTAAATTGTTTAAAGATACATACATTACAGGCAAAACTGTACAGAAAAGCAAAGAAATTATGGTCATAGAAGTCTGGATAGTAGTTACCTCTAGAAGTGAAGATAATTGTGACCAGTAAGGAGTACAGTAGGTTTGTAATTTCTATTTCTTGTCTCTAGTGATTATAATCATTCTTTAAACAGTAATACATGTTTTATGCTTTCTAATCCACATCTGATATATATCACAAGAAAAAGTAAATTAAAATTTTTTCTAAGTTATTATCACATACTACTTAATATAAAAATTAATCTCACCTGTACAAAAGGGAATTTTTCTCATACCTCTCTTCCGAATGAGAGGAAAGCTAAGATACTACAATACCCTGCAAATAGGGATGCTTGGGTGGCTCAGTGGTTGACCAACTGCCTTCAGCTCAGGGCGTGATCCTGGGGTCCTGGGATCAAGTCCTGCATCAGGCTCCCTATAGGGCTTGCTTCTCCCTCTGCCTATGACTCTGCCTCTCTCTGTGTGTCTCCCATGAATAAATGAACAAAAAAATCTTTTTAAAAAATCTTGCAGGATGCTTGGGTGACTCAGCAGTTTGGCGCCTGCCTTCGGCCCAGGGCGTGATCCTGGAGACCCGGGATCGAGTCCTGCTTTGGGCTCCCTGCATGGAGCCTGCTTCTCTCTCTCTGCCTCTCTCTGCCTGTGTCTCTGCCTCTCTTTCTGTGTCTCTCATTAATAAATAAATAAATAAATTTTTTAAAAATCTTGCAAATAGGAGTAAATAGTCACATTGCTTTGGCTAACAGAAACAAAAGCACGTGAAATTTTAAACTATATTTAATAAATATCAGATATTATTAACCATATATAATATATAATATGTATGTGTACATATATGTGTGTGTGTATATATATATATATATATAGTCTTTGCTCTGGTAAGCCTATTGAAATTCCAGCTAGATGGCACATTCACATATTCTACTGGCCCATGACCTCCCACAAGTTTATAACTGTTAATTGGGTAAAAAATTAAAACTAAACATAAAATAAACTCTGAAGGAGAAAGGCAGCCAAGAGGCTTTTGTAAGCAAGAATGTAATTTTATTTATTTATTTATTTAATAATAATTAAAAATAAATAAATAAAAAATCAAGAGGCTTTTGTAAGCAAGAATTTTATTTATTTATTTATTTATTTATTTATTTATTTATTTATTTATTTATTTTATTTATGGTCATTGATTCAATAAATAGCCTTATATAGAGAGAGTTGTTTGCCACTAAGACATACCTAAAGTCTTTAGCAGGAAAATGGAGGATAAAAAGAGGTTTATATATTTTCATTCATTGGAAACCCCTGGGTTCTAGTAACAGGCAATAAAGTCAATAAGTAAACAGAAATTAACTGAGTATCTGTTGTTTAAATAAAGAAAAACTTCACCCTACCTATGTTTACAAGATACTAAGTTGAAGGTAATACAAAGAAAGGTACAGGATAGCCCATGGTATAAGGAAAGTACAAGCAAGCACACTATGTGGTAATTGGGAAGACACAGAAAAGCAAAATACGTCATCCTAAATATGAAAGTAAACATTCTTTTTAAAAAAAAAAAACATGTCTGATGTGTACCTATTTTAAATCAAAAGCAGGGTAATGGGTAGAGAAGAGAGGACATGTATTGTGTGAAAGACTTTTCCTGGGAAGGTTCTGGGCCCAAGTCTGTCCTGGTAAGGATCTTAAACAGTTCATATGAATAGTCTAAAACCCTGCTTCCCAATATTTCTATTCAAGTAAAATCAGGCTACAAAGAATATAGGAAGTGATCTTTATGGGGAAATTAAGTCACACAAGTGTAGTAAAGTATATCTGCCTTGAGTGCTATTTAACACTGGCTGATCCAGGCCATTTGCTTCTCTCTTTAATTTGCCTTACTGACTCACTGTTTCAGCAGCTAGTCCCCTCAAAGATTCCCTATGGATCTCTCTAGTTTACTATATTTATTTTTAATTTAATAGACTATTTTTGTCTTTTCCATGTGTTTTTGCTGTTAAAAATATTCTTTGCTGGAGAAAAAAGGAAAACTGGGGATGATGGCTGATATTCTTAACCTGGAAAAATTGGAATTTTTCCTACACCAGAATGTGTGGGAAACAGTGAACTAGCGGTTACTAAGGTCCTTTAGGCTCTGGTTATATGAAAGGTATGGGAAATGAAGCCAGAGAAACTAAAGATCACATCCTAGGCCAAATTAGATCCCACATCTTTCTAAAGCTCTAACCCACTGTCATGCCAGAGGTCACCTTAGAGCAATGGTTCTCAGCCAAGAGCAATTTTGCCTCCACCAGGAGACATTTGGCAATATTTGAAGATACTTTGATTTTTACAACTTGAGAGGTGGGGAGAGGCGGTTTGCTTCTAGCATCTAGTGGGTAAAGTCTGCTAAACAACCTAATGTGCAGGGCAGCCTCCTACAACAAATAATCATCCAGCCCAACAGATTAATAATGCAGAGACTGAGAACTTCAGCTTAGCTCTCTCTACTATATAATTCATACTTTATTAACTTAATCACATATGAATTCAAATTTCAGCAAAGGAGACAAACATTAGGGAAATCTGAATCACAGAAAGATATATGGTCTAAGATTACTTTGGTAGGCAATGACAATACAGTAAAAGACTTCTACTTTCTGGTTTTACTTACATAGTAACAGTCTATGACTGAAATTCAAAATCCTATCTTAAGTATCATATTTCAGTGGCTTAAAAAGTATATATGGGGAGAGGCTTTGGAGCAAGACAATCCTATACTCAAATCCTAGCTCTAACAACTTACTTGCTATATTTAAGACCTTTGAAAAGTCCCTCAACCTTACTAAGATTCCATTTCTTCACTATAGTATCAGATTAATAAGATCTACCTCACATAATTGTTTTAAGTATTAAATGAAAAATGTATTTAAAACACTGAGCAATCTGCCTAGAATATAATAAATACTAAATACCATACTTAATTTGAGAGGGGATTGTAGTTAAGAGTTGGACTTTTGAAAATCTGTTCTGCAACTTAACTGTGAAACTTGAACACATATTTTATGACTTTGAGCCTCAATTTCCTCATCTATGAAATGAAGCTAATATCATCCTCTTCATGGGAGAGTGATGAGAACCAAAAAGGTTCAAAAAGGACCCAGTATACTCAGAACTCAAGAGTGTATTCAACATATGGAGCTATTTTGATTACTAAAGTGGGCCCAATAAAACCCAATCACATTTTCCACAAACAAAAGCTCTCCCAAATGTCCTGAACTATATTTTGTCTAATTTTCTGCCATTTGGCCTGATTAGAGAAATAGTTGTTACAATTCACTTCAATTCTTTTCATAGATGGAAATACAACTCTCTTCCTAGTCCTCTCTCAATCAGGAAGGTTTTTTGTTTGTTAACACCTTAAATATATATAATTTTTGTTTGTCAACTATACCTCAATGAAACAAAGACTTTTTTACTTGATCTTTTTGGTATGAATAACTTTACATAGACTGTATTTTTGCTCTGTTTTCACTACTAAATTTTAATTGCCTAGAAGACCTGAACAGCAAACCTAGTATCTTTTAGAGAACAAAGTCTCTGAACTATTTCCTATCCCCACTAGCAATGTTACCAAGATATTAATATCAGAAAACTCACCTCTCGGCAGGACTGTACTGTGCTTAGAGTGAATACGGGTTTCAAACAACTGCTTCCTTAACTTTAGTAATCAATGCATAGCAAAAAAAATGTACTTTTAGTAGGCAATCTCTCAGTATTCAAAGATACAGTTAAAATAATTATCCAGAAGAAAAGGGAAAGCTATGGACTCTGTCTAAAATATCCCACTGTATCATAATGACAAATTTACAATTAATTTATAGAATTATCCCATTATTTGTAGATGACACTTCTCATATTTATTTCAAAGGCTAAGTCACTGAAAGTTCAGAACACAAAAAGAGATTGCTCACCTCTGGTGATTTCTGTGTATTCTGGAATACAGCATAGGCAATAAGTGAACTTGAACCTATAACACTGACAGTGATAAAAAATTATCATTAAATGAGGACTACTGGGGCTCCTCCTTTTGCTAAAAATTTTTACAGCTTTACTGATATATAATAGATGTAAAATAAACTACATTTTTCTAAAATATGGAATGCTTCATGAATTTGTATGTCATTCTTGCATAGGGGCCATGTTAATCTTCTCTGTATCATTCCAATTTTTAGTATATATGCTGTCAAAGTGACCACTTTGTTACTGATTTTGCAAATCAATACTGTTGACCAAGTCTTTTCATGTTCAGATGTTATCCCTCAATCTGTTTTTTTGTTATTGTTGATGTTACATTTTATTAATCAGAAAATATCAACGTGGTGAAGAACAGTATTTCTCCCTACAGAGTAAAAACAAATACCCAGGGGAAAAATGCAGAAAACTTCAGAATTCTAGTTTTACTTATACTAGTATAAGTGTACTTATACCTGGGTATTTGTTTAAACAGTCATAGTACATGAGATTAAACAAACTTACCTCAGAGTAGCCATAACAAATTGTATCCACTGTACTGCAGAAAAAACCTAAATAAAACAAGAAAGTGAATATAAAATTAAAACTTGTACATTTAATTTTCAACCTTACTCCAATTTCACTGTTTAAGAACTATCTGTATAGAACACAAACTCTTTAGTGCCTAATCAAAATACCCTATAAATCAGAGAAGGAGCAGAAAGCCCTTGGAAAGACAAAGTGGCTCCTTGTTTCCTCTTCTATTGCTTCATCTCTGGGAAACAGTAAGATAAAAAGAATAGACAGGTGGACATAAAATGACTAAATGAAAAGAGAGCCAGATGAGAAGATTTAAAAAGGAAAGAATAAAATGGGGAAGAGGTATGAAAAGTTAAATTTTGAGAGAGAAAAGACAGATGTGTGAAAAGAATGGGGAATAGGAAAGGCAAACAAATACTAAACAGAGTTAACTGACAGCTAGAGAAAAAATAGTAAGCAATAAAGAAATAGGAAGAAGTAGTAAAGAGATACTGTGAGTGGAAAAATACAGAACAAAGAGGAAGAAAGGGGGAGCAAAAACAAAGAAAGGGACAATTTATAATCTCACCAAGTCCCAATTGTCCTCCAGAATGCTAACCTCCAGCAGGAAGGCCATAGGGACTTTAGCCTCAGCTATGCTTAAGCTACTGCTCCTTCCCAGGTTCTGAATCCTGAAGCACTGAACAGGTGGCTCCACCCCCAGCCCATCTGGGCTCCTCCCTACCCAGTCTTGCCCTGTGTCTTCAGGACAAGGAAAGAAGGCGGTGACTAGTGGAAGAGAAGCCAAGCAGAAAGAACAAAAATAGAAAGAGCAGGTGACAAGGAAACAAAGTTCTAAAAAGAATTAGGAATTTTAAGAAGAGGGAAGAGAAAGGGATAATAAAAAAGAGAGAATAGTGAAAAGATAAATAGAGCTGCAAGAAAGAAATGGAACAGAAAGAAATAAGGAAGAAGGGAGGTCTGTTTAAAACTTGCCCCATTTAGGGACAAAGCCTGTGATGAAAAAGAGAGACTGCATATTGAAGCAATCAATAAATATTTAGTAATACTAAGAAAAGCTGTGAAGAGAAGGGGTTGTTAGTATCTCATATTTAATAGTAACATCTGAAATATTCTGTACCAAAACTTCCCACAGAAATATATTAAATTACATGATTCACTCACTATACTTATATTTATATATCAACTCTCTGTAAAGCATTGTGCTACAGAAGATACAAAAACAAATAAGAGACAGACTCAGAATTCCAGGAGCTTATAATATGGTAGGAAGAATGGCCTGAATACCAAAATCTCAAATTATCTGCACACAGAACAATATATACTGCCTGCAATTTAAACAATATTTGGAAGAACTAGTGAATTTTAGACAAAGACTATGGTAAGGAGAAAGCAAAAAGAACATTTAATTTATGTAACCATTTATCTTTCATCTAACTATACTTTCATGCACTTACAAATATTGATAACATAAACTGGATCATTTGCATGGGTTCAGTAATTTAAATGTGATTCATTTATTCATATGAAGTTAACATATGATTAACTTATTCATCATAGTGTGGAGTAGAAGAAGGGACATCATTAAATAGAGGTAGGTTCTGGCAGGGAACTGTTAAGTTGGAGGTAGGCTCTAACCACTTTGTTTAAATCATTAGATAAACAAGTTTAAAAAGTAGATTTCTGGATCATAAATCCCTACCATAAGGTCTCAAGGAGTGTTCTGAGGCCTCTAATCAAATATATCTATCTAATAAGGGTGAGGGAACTAATGACAGTCTCACCAAGTGATAAGAATGCTTTTGGACAAAGGACTCTTGTCTCAGTCAAGAACAAATCTCAAATTGTTCAACAGCTATTCCAAATCAGTCTGTGGCTCTTGACGTAAGAACTTTTCCCTTTTGGCATCTCTTCTAAAATGTCTTGTCACTGACCAAATTCCCATTTGGGGATTTACTTTTCTATTTTTCTCTCTATATTAGTACCCTACTTTTTGCATATTTAGCACCATTCCCCCTTTAGGTGTCTTTTTAAAAAGATTTTATTTATTTATTCATGAGCGACACAGAGAGAGGGGCACAGACATAGGGAGACGGAGAGGCAGGCTCCCTGTGGGTAGCTCGATGAGGAACTTGATCCCAGGACCCTGGGATCACAACTTGAGGCAAAGGTAGATGCTCAACCACTGAGCCAGGTGCCCCTGAAATGTCTTTTAAAACATAATCTTCCAATCTTCCTTTTCTGCAAGGGCTAACCTAAGCCAAAATGAAGTGAGTGATACTTATTTTTAGTTTTCTTTCCTTTTTTTACTTAGCTCCTTGGTAAGCTCAAATACATCACAGCTCACTTAATATAATGGGCTACTATATTTTATGTATCGATTAAATTAACATATTCATTAAACTTATGCTATCAGCAAATTACTACTGTGGATACAAAGTCAAGAAAGACACCTACTTAACAAAATATTTTTATTTAAGCAAAAATTATACTTTAACTCAAAAAAGACTTCTATAAATAGCATATACCAATTATCAAATGCTTTCTATATGTAAGGCTATGTGCTAAGCATTTTAATTGTCAATACAAGCTTTGAGGTAAGAAGTAATATTTTCATTAAAAAAATTTTCATAAGCTCCACACCCAAAGGGCTTGAAGAGTTTCATGCTCTACCAACTGAACTAACCAGGAACCCCATTAATGTTCCCATTTTTCAAATGAAGAAACTGAGGCTTAAAGAAGTCTCTTCCCAATGGTTACAGAGTTATCGAGTGGTAATACCAACATTCAAATCCAGTCATTCTGACCTCATAGTTCTCCTCTTAACACACACAATATTCTAATGGAGAAAGAATTAGTTAATAGGAAGAAGGGGAAAGATATTTTTAAAAATTAATGTGACATCAAAGGAGCTCTTCTATTAGGCAATTGCTTCCTAGATATGATAACAAATACATAAGCAACAAAAGAAAAAAACAGATAAATTGGTTTTCTTCAAAATTAAAAACTTTTCTGCTTCAACAGATACCATCAAAAAAAAAAAATGAAGACAAGCCATAGAATGGGAAAAAAATTATAAACCACACATCTGATAAAGGACTTACATAAGAGAATATATAAAGAACTCCTACAGGGGGTAGGTGGCTCAGTCATTTAAGCCTATGACTCTTGATTTTAGCTCAGGTCATGATCTCAGGATCTTTGGATCAAACCTCACTACAGACTCTGTGTTCAGCATGGAGTCTACTTGAGATTCTCTCTCCCTCTCCTTCTGCCCCCCCCCAAGCACACACTCTAAATAAGTAAATAAGTAAATAAAATCTTTTTTAAAAATCCTACAATTCAATAAAAATACAATCCAATTTAAAAATGGGCAAAGGTTTTAAATAGAAATTTCTCCCAAATAAACAGATAACTAATAATCACATGAAAAGATTATTAACATCATATGCCAGCAGGAAAATATTAATTAAATCACAGTGAAATGCCATTTCATATCTACCAGGACAGCTATAATAAAAAAAGACAATAACAAGTGTTGATGAAAATGTGGAGAATAGAAACCCTTATATACTGCTGGTGAGAATGGAAAATACTGTAGCCCCTTCGGCAGTTCTTCAAAATGTTAAACACATACTATATGACTCAGCTGCTAGGTATAAACTGAGTTCTACTTCTGGGTATATACCCAAGAGAAATTAAACATATTCACATAAAAACTTGAACACAAATGTTCATAAACAGTGTTATTCCTAAAAGACAAATGATAGAAACACAAATGTCCATAAAGTGGTGAATGGATAAATAAAACATAGTATATCCACATAATGAAATATTATTCAGCAATTAAAAGGAAAGTCCTGATGTATTCTACGACATGAAAACATGCTAAAGAGGCCAATCACAAAAGACCACAAATTATATGATTCTATTCATATAAATGTCCAAAATAAGCAAGTTTATAGAGCCATGAGGTAAATTTGTGGTTGCTTAGGGCTAGGAAGGTAATTTGGGAGAGAATGGAGAATGACTGCTGATGGGCACAAGATTTCTTTTAGGGTGACAAAAATATTCTAAAATTAGACAGTGGTGATGGTTGCACACTTTATGAATATACTAAAACTCACTGGATTGTACACTTTAAAAGGATGAAATGTAAATAGGCAAATTTTACAGGGACACAGTAAATGTTCCATTGTTGAAATTCATGGTGTAATGAATGGTTAATGAATAACATGTTTCTGTCGTTTCTACTGAAAAGAATAATATTTAGAATAAAGTGTAAAACAAACATTGTAAGAGGGAACTGAAGATAGACTAAGAGAGCACCTGACTGCTCTAAATAAATCCACCACTCCTAGTCTGAACAAATTACATTTCGGGACTTTGATAAAACTTGCAGGTCAACCCAGTAAACCACTGCATGAAATCTGAGAGTTTGTGTAAAAATGGGAAAATTGTTAGAAATTGTAGAAAACTGGTGACAACTACATTTTTAATTTGTAAAAGGAGATAAGATGGTGGAATCTGCTAACTGCAGGTCAAAGATCTCAGTACTGATCCCAAACAAGATTCTGAAATAACCTATTCAAAAGCTGTGCTTTTAAACAATTTTTAAAAAGTAATCACTAAGTCGGAATGGATTTATTAAAAAAAAAATCATGCCAGACTACCCCATTCTCTCTTTGGATAGATTTACCATAGTATATATGGTATTTTGGCAAAGCATTTGGTGAGAAATTTCATGATATAAAAATAAGGTGAGGCATCTGGGTGGCTCAGTTAGCCAAGTGTCCAACTCTTGGTTTCAGCTTGAGTTGTGATCTAAGGCTCATTTGATCAAGCCTGCATTGGGCTCCATGCTCATCAGAAAGTCTGCTTAGGATTCTCTCTTTCCCTCTCCCTCTGCTCCTCCCTCTCTCAAATAAATAAATTTTAAAAACTATAAGGAAAGGGTACCTGGGTGGCTCAATCAGTTAAGCATCTGGCTTCGGCTCAGGTCATGATCTTAGGGTCCTGGATCAAGTCCACAGCAGGCTCCCTGCTCAGCAGGAAGTCTGTTTCTCCCTTTCCTTCTCCCCCACTCATGTGCTCTCTCTCTCCCAAATAAATAAATGAAATATTTAAAGAGATAAGGAAATATAGACCAAATGGAAGCACAATTAGGCATTTATTGCACAAATAAGCCTAAGGGAGTGCTAACTAACTGATCAATATCAACTTAGAAATGACTTCAGGTGGAGGGAATCAGCATCCTGACTTGGCACAGTTCTGTAAAACACTTCCATTAATTACTTGAAAGAAATATAGTAAGCATATTTATCAAATGTGTGTGTTATTACTGTTGCATAACAAATTTCCACAAATTTAGTGGCTTAAAACACACATTTATTATCTCACAGCTTCTGTGGGTCACGAGTACAAGAATAGCTTAGTTGGGTCCTCTGCTTCAGGGTCTCTCACAAGACTATAATCAAGATATCAACCAGGTCTAGATCTCATCTGAAGGCTCAAATGGGGAAGGGTCTGCATTCAAGTTCACAAAGTAATTGGTCTAATTCAGTTCTTTGAGGGTTGATGGTCTTAGGGACTATGTTCCAAACCAATTGTTGGCCAAACGCTTCACTCAGTTCTTTGTCATGTGGATTTCTCTAATATGTCTTCCAAGAAAGATGGAAGTCAGAATCTTATGTAATGAAATCACTGACGTGACATCTCATCACCTCTCCTGCATTCTACTGACCACAGATTTGCAAACAGCCAAGGAGAAAGGACCACAGAGTGTAAATACCAAAAGGCAGGCATTATTGGAGACTATCTTAGAGTCTGTCACTATGTGTTCATCCAATGTATCAACTACTTTTCCAATTCAGATCATTTATAATCATTCTCTCTCTCTGGAATGTTCTTCCTCCAGATAATCATATGACTAGCTCCTTCTCATCCTTTAATTACCAGCTTAAATGTCATTACCTCAGAGATGTAACATTTATCAAATTCCAAAGTATCATGTTTGTTTGTGCAGTTTGATTCCCCCTAGTAGACAGTAACATCCTTGGGGACAGGCAACTTATCTGTCTCATTCACCCCAATCTCCAATACCTAAACAGTCCCTAGAATAGGCACTCAGTATTTACTGAATGAATGTACTCAAGTTTTGAGAGACAGACAACAGATTTAAGATGTTATAAAATATAAATGCTTTAAAATAATGAGTTTTCTTTAATAAGATACAAATTAATAGAAATAAATGTAAGTATATTGTCCTTGCATATAAAACAGCAATTGGACAAATATTAGGATGAAAACATAGTAGCATTTTACTTTAAGAATCTAGAGCAGTTCTATCCAATAAAAATATAAGTCATAGATGTAATGTAAAAGTTTCCAGTGAGGACATCAAAAAAGCAAAAACAGATGAAATTTTAATAATATATTTTACATAACCAAAATATCCTAATTCTGTCATTTCAACATGCAATCAACATAAAAAATCATTGAGGGACACCTGGGTGGCTCAGTGGTTGAGCACCTGTCTGCCTTTGGCTCAGGGTGTGATCCTGGGATCGAGTCCCGCATAGGGCTCCTCACAAAGAGTCTGCTTCTCCCTCTGCCTGTCTCCGCCTCTCTCTCTCTCTCTCTCTGTCTCTCACAAATAAATAAAATCTTTAAAAAATAAATAAAAATCATTGATATATTTAACATTTGTAATTTTGTACTTTGAAATTCAGTGTGTATCTTACTCTTATGACAACATTTCGACATGGGCAAGATGGCAGAAGAGTAGGGGTCCTTAACTCACCTGGCCCCACAAACTTACCTAGATAATTTTCCAAACATCCTGAACACCTATGAATTCAACCTGTTTAAAGAGAGAACAGTTGGAACGCTACAGAGAAAAAAGTTTTCACTTCTAACAAGCTCTTCATTTTTAAGTTTTTTCCTTTTTGACTTTCATATTTCTAAAATTACATGTCTTAGATATATTTTACACTCCTGGATTCCCTTGAATGTATTCAACTTAATTTTGGTAGATACACGAGATATGGGTATTTGTTTTTTCTGCCTCATTTTGTTTTACAATGGCGGAAGTTAGTAATCTCTAAAACATGACCAACATACACCCAGAACCAAGTGGAACACCATGTAGGTTCATTCTGTGAGATTATATTCTCTCTTCCATCCTATTGTGCTCCCATCTTTTATCTTGTTTATGTTTTTGTGGTCAATGTTGGGGATTTACATAAGCATTGTTGGTTTATATAAATGTGGGGTTGAACATCTTCTAACATACAGAACAAAATACACTCAGAACCAAGAGGATCACTCTCTAGGACCCCTCAGGAAGACTACATTCTCTCCACTACCACCTCTTCATCACCATCATCCCATCTACCATTTTTTCCTTTATCCTCTTTTCTTTACTATTTATTTATTTATTTATTTATTTATTTATTTATTTATTTATTGCTTTTCTTTTTTCTTCTTTGTTTTTGGTTTTTGGCTTGTTATTTTTACTACTTTGTTTCAAAATTTGTTTTTCACTTGAGTGGTCCTTTTGTTTTATTTTGTTCTGTTCTTCTTTTTCTTTTATTTTCTGGTCTCTGACCTCTTCAGAAATATCAAGGGTGTATTTTACTTAGAGCGTCGTTGATATTTTTTACTCAGCCCACTCATACAGCCACTCTGCATTGGACAAAATGACTAGAAGGAAGAATTCACAAAAGAAAGATCCAGAAACAATACTCTCTGCCACAGAGTTACGGAATTTGGATTTCTTTTTTTTTTTAATTTTTTATTTATTTATGATAGTCACAGAGAGAGAGGGGCAGAGACACAGGCAGAGGGAGAAGCAGGCTCCATGCACCGGGAGCCCAATGTGGGATTCGATCCCGGGTCTCTAGGATCGCGCCCTGGGCCAAAGACAGGCGCCAAACCGCTGCGCCACCCAGTGATCCCAGAATTTGGATTTCAATATGAGGTCAGAAAGTCAATTCAGAAGTACAATTTATAAACTACTGGTGGCTCTGGAAAAAGCATAAAGGACCCTAGAGATTTCATTATTGCAGAATTGAGATCTAATCAGGCCAAAATTAAAAACAGATTAAGTGAGATGCAATCCAAACTGGATGCTCTAACTGCTAGGGTTAATGAGGTGGAAGAGAGGGTGAGTGACATAGAAGACAAGTTGATGGTGAGAAGGAAGCTGAGGAAAAAAGAGAAAAACAATGAAAGAGCCCACAAGGAAAGGCTTGGGAAGGTAAATGATAGCTTGAGAAGGAAGAATATACATCTAATTGGGATTCCAGAAGAGGCTGAGAGAGAGAAAGGACCACAAACTATATTTGAACAAGTCACAGAAGAGAACTTCCCAAATCTGGGGAAGGAAACAGGCATTCAGATCCAAGAGATAGAGAGGACCCCCCAAAAAAAATCAATAAAAAACATTCAACACTTTGACATTTAATAGTGACACTGGCAAATTTCTAAGATAAAGAGAAAATTCTTAAACTAGCATGAGACAGGAGATTCTTAACTTCTATGCAGAGAAATATCAGATTAACATCAGACCTCTCCACAGAGACCTGGAAGGCCAGAAAGGGCTGGCAGGATATATATAGGGTACCAAATGAGAAGGACATGCAGCCAAGAATACTTTATCCAACAAAGCTGTCATTCAGTAGAAGGAGAGATAGGCAGAATAGAGGAAGCTTCTAGGACAGGCAGAAACTGAAAGAATATGTGACCACCAAACCGGCTCTGCAAGAAATATTAAGGGGGACCCTGTAAAAGAAAGAGGGAACCCAAAGAAATAATCCACAAAAACAAGGACTGAATAGGTATTACAACGACACTAAATTCATATCTTTCAATAGTTACTCTGAACGTGAATGGGCTAAATGATCCCATAAAAATATACAGGGTTTCAGACTGGATAAAAAAGGAAGACCCATCTATATGCTGACTACAAAAGACTCATTTTAGACCTAAGGACACCTCTAGCCTGAAAATGAAGGGGTGGAGAACTATTTACCATCCAAATGGTCCTCAAAAGAAAGCTAGGGTAGCAATTCTCATATCAGATAAAGTTTATATCAAAGACTGCAGTAAGAGATAAAGAGGGACACAATATCATACTTAAAGGGTCTACCCAACAAGAAGATCTAACAATCATGAATATTTATGTCCTTAATGTGGGAGCTGCCCAGTATATCAATCAATTAATAACCAAAGTAAAGAGATACTTATAATAATACACTAATAGTAGGAGACTTCAACATGGCACTTTCTACAAATGACAGATTTCTAAGCAGAACATCACCAAAGAAACAAGGGCCTTAAATGGTACCCTGGACTAAATAGATTTCACAGATATATACAGAACTTTCTGTCCAAATGCAACTGAATACACATCCTTCTCAAGCACACATGGAACTTTCTTCAGAATAGAACACCTATTGGGTCACAAATCAGGTCTCAACCAATACCAAAAGATTGGGATTGTCCCCTGCATATTTTCAGACCACAATGCTTTGAAACTAGAACTCAATCACATGAAATTTGGAAGAAACTCAAACACGTGGAGGTTAAAAGCATCCTACTAAAAGATGAATGGGTCAACCAGGAAATAGAGAAGAATTAACAAGATTCATTAAAATCAAGACATACCATTCAAAATCTTTGGGATACAGTAAAAGTTGTCCTAAAAGGGAAATATATCGCAAAACAAGCCTCCCTCAAGAAACTGGAAAAAACTCACATACAGAAGCTAACCTCACACCTAAAGGAACTGGAGAAAGAACAGCAAGTAAAGCCTACACCAAGCAGAAGAAGAGAGATAATAAAGATTCAAGCAGAACTCAATGAAATAGAGACCAGAAGAACTGTAGAACAGATCAACAAAACCAGGATTTCATTCTTTGAAAGAATTAATAGGATAGATAAACCCCTAGCCAGCCTTATTAAAAAGAAAAAAGATCCAAATTAATAAAGTCACAAATGAAGGAGGAGAGATCACAACCAATGGCAAGGAAATACAAACAAACGATTTTAAAAACATATTATCAGAGGCTATATGCCAACAAATTAGGCAATCTAGAATAAATGGATGCATTTCTGGGAAACCACAAACTACCAGAAGGAACAGGCAGAAATAGAAAACTTGAACAGGCCAATAACCAGCAAGGAAATTGAAACTCATCAAAAACCTCCCAAGAC
This sequence comes from Canis lupus dingo, assembly GCF_003254725.2. Classification (NCBI taxonomy): domain Eukaryota; kingdom Metazoa; phylum Chordata; class Mammalia; order Carnivora; family Canidae; genus Canis; species Canis lupus. Next base: position 9,925,659 of record NC_064268.1, read on the forward strand.
ACATAAGTCCAGGGCCAGATGGCTTCCCAGGGGAATTTGTTTAAAGAATTAATACCTATTCTACTAAAGCCTTTCCAAAAGATAGAAAGGGACAGAATACTTCCAAACTCGTTTTATGAGGCCAGCATTACCTTGATTCTAAAACCAGACAAAGGCCCCACCAAAAAGGAGAATTATAGACCAATACTCCTGATGAACATGGATACAAAAATTCTCACCAAATACTAGCCAATAGGATCCAACAATACATTAAGAAGATTATTCACCATGACCAAGTGGGATTTATCCCCAGGAAGCAAGAGTGGTTCAACATTCCTAAAACAATCAACGTAATAGATCACATCAACAAGAGAAAAAACAAAAACCATATGATCCTCTCAATAGATACAGAGAAAGCAGTTGACAAAATATGGCATCCATTTCTGATTAAAATTCTTCAAAGTGTAAGGATAAAGGGAACATTCCTCAATATCTTAAAAGCCATTTATGAAAAGCCCACAGCAAATATCATTCACAATGGGGGAAAACTGAAAGCCTTTCCCCTAAGATCAGGAATACGACAGGAATGTCCACTCTCACCACTGTTATTCAATATAGTACTAGAAGTCCTAGCCTCAGCAATCAGACAACAAAAAGAAATAAAAGGCATTCAAATTAGCAAAGGACAAGTCAATCTCTCCCTCTTCGCAGATGACAGGATACCGTATATAGAAAGCCCAAAAGACTCCACCCCAAGATTGCTAGAACTCATACAACAATTCAGCAATGTGGCAGGATACAAAATCAATGCACAGGAATCAGTTGCATTTCTATACACTTACAATGAGACTGAAGAAAGAGAAATTAAAGAATCAATCCCATTTACAATTGCACCCAAAAGCATAAGATACCTAGGAATAAACCTAACCAAAGAGGTAAAGGATCTATTCCCAAAAAATTACAGAACAGTTCTGAAAGAAATTGAGGAAGACATAAAGAAATGGAAAAACATTCCCTGCTCATGGATTGGAAGAATAAATACTGTGAAAATGTCTATGCTACCCAGGGCAATTTACACGTTCAATGCAATCCCTATCAAAATATCATGGACTTTCTTTGCAGAGTTGGAACAAATAATTTTAAGATTTATATGGAATCAGAAAAGATCCCAAATTGAATGGCTGGGTGGCTCAGCAGTTGAGCATCTGCCTTTAGTTCGGGGCATGATCCTGGAGACCCAGGATTGAGTCCCATGTCAGGCTCCCTGCATGGAGCCTGCTTCTCCCTCTGCCTGTGTCTCTGCGTCTCTCTCTCTTTCTCATAAATAAATAAATAATATTCTCAGACCATAATGCCTTGAAATTAGAACTAAATCACAACAAGAAGTTTGGAAGGACCTCAAACACGTGGAGGTTAAGGACCATCCTGCTAAAAGATGAAAGGGTCAACCAGGAAATTAAGGAAGAATTAAAAACATTCATGGAAACTAATGAGAATGAAGATACAACCATCCAAAATCTTTGGGACGCAGCAAAAGCAGTCCTAAGGGGGAAATACATCGCAATACAAGCATCCATTCAAACACTGGAAAGAACTCAAATACAAAAGCTAACCTTACACATAAAGGAGCTAGAGAAAAAACAGCAAATAGATCCTACACCCAAGAGAAGAAGGGAGTTAATAAAGATTCGAGCAGAACTCAACGAAATCGAGACCAGAAGAACTGTGGAACAGATCAACAGAACCAGGAGTTGGTGCTTTGAAAGAATTAATAAGATAGATAAACCATTAGCCAGCCTTATTAAAAAGAAGAGAGAGAAGTCTCAAATTAATAAAATCATGAATGAGAAAGGAGAGATCACTAACAACACCAAGGAAATACAAACGATTTTAAAAACATATTATGAACAGCTATACGCCAATAAATTAGGCAATCTAGGAGAAATGGACACATTCCTGGAAAGCCACAAACTACCAAAACTGGAACAGGAAGAAATAGAAAACCTTAACAGGCCAATAACCAGGGAGGAAATTGAAGCAGTCATCAAAAACCTCCCAAGACACAAGAGTCCAGGGCCAGATGGCTTCCCAGGGGACTTTTATCAAACGTTTAAAGAAGAAACCATACCTATCCTCCTAAAGCTGTTTGGAAAGATAGAAAGAGATGGAGTACTTCCAAATTCGTTCTATGAGGCCAGCATCACCTTAATTCCAAAACCAGACAAAGACCCCACCAAAAAGGAGAATTACAGACCAATATCCCTGATGAACATGGATGCAAAAATTCTCAACAAGATACTGGCCAACAGGATCCAACAGTACATTAAGAAAATTATTCACCATGACCAAGTAGGATTTATCCCTGGGACACAAGGCTGGTTCAACACCCGTAAAACAATCAATGTGATTCATCATATCAGCAAGAGAAAAACCAAGAACCATATGATCCTCTCATTAGATGCAGAGAAAGCATTTGACAAAATACAGCATCCATTCCTGATCAAAACTCTTCAGAGTGTAGGGATAGAGGGAACATTCCTCGACATCTTAAAAGCCATCTATGAAAAGCCCACAGCAAATATCATTCTCAATGGGGAAGCACTGGGAGCCTTTCCCCTAAGATCAGGAACAAGACACGGATGTCCACTCTCACCACTGCTGTTCAACATAGTACTGGAAGTCCTAGCCTCAGCAATCAGACAACAAAAAGACATTAAAGGCATTCAAATTAGCAAAGAAGAAGTCAAACTCTCCCTCTTCGCCGATGACATGATACTCTACATAGAAAACCCAAAAGTCTCCACCCCAAGATTGCTAGAACTCATACAGCAATTTGGTAGCATGGCAGGATACAAAATCAATGCCCAGAAACCAGTGGCATTTCTATACACTAACAATGAGATTGAAGCAAGAGAAATTAAGGAGTCAATCCCATTTTCAATTGCACCCAAAAGCATAAGATACCTAGGAATAAACCTAACCAAAGATGTAAAGGATCTATACCCTCAAAACTATAGAACACTCCTGAAAGAAATTGAGGAAGACACAAAGAGATGGAAAAATATTCCATGCTCATGGATTGGCAGAATTAATATTGTGAAAATGTCAATGTTACCCAGGGCAATATACACGTTTAATGCAATCCCTATCAAAATACCATAGACTTTCTTCAGAGAGTTAGAACAAATTATTTTAAGATTTGTGTGGAATCAGAAAAGACCCCAAATAGCCAGGGGAATTTTAAAAAAGAAAACCATATCTGGGGGCATCACAATGCCAGATTTCAGGTTGTACTACAAAGCTGTGGTCATCAAGACAGTGTGGTACTGGCACAAAAACAGACACATAGATCAGTGGAACAGAATAGAGAATCCAGAAGTGGACCCTGAACTTTATGGTCAACTAATATTCGATAAAGGAGGAAAGACTATCCATTGGAAGAAAGACAGTCTCTTCAATAAATGGTGCTGGGAAAATTGGACATCCACATGCAGAAGAATGAAACTAGACCACTCTCTTTCACCATACACAAAGATAAACTCAAAATGGATGAAAGATCTAAATGTGAGACAAGATTCCATCAAAATCCTAGAGAAGAACACAGGCAACACCCTTTTTGAACTCGGCCATAGTAACTTCTTGCAAGATACATCCACGAAGGCAAAAGAAACAAAAGCAAAAATGAACTATTGGGACTTCATCAAGATAAGAAGCTTTTGCACAGCAAAGGATACAGTCAACAAAACTCAAAGACAACCTACAGAATGGGAGAAGGTATTTACAAATGACATATCAGATAAAGGGCTAGTTTCCAAGATCTATAAAGAACTTATTAAACTCAACAGCAAAGAAACAAACAATCCAATCATGAAATGGGCAAAAGACATGAACAGAAATCTCACAGAGGAAGACATAGACATGGCCAACATGCATATGAGAAAATGCTCTGCATCACTTGCCATCAGGGAAATACAAATCAAAACCACAATGAGATACCACCTCACACCAGTGAGAATGGGGAAAATTAACAAGGCAGGAAACCACAAATGTTGGAGAGGATGCGGAGAAAAGGGAACCCTCTTACACTGTTGGTGGGAATGTGAACTGGTGCAGCCACTCTGGAAAACTGTGTGGAGGTTCCTCAAACAGTTAAAAATATACCTGCCCTACGACCCAGCAATTGCACTTGGGGATTTACCCCAAAGATACAAATGCAATGAAACGCCGGGACACCTGCACCCCGATGTTTATAGCAGCTATGGCCACGATAGCCAAACTGTGGAAGGAGCCTCAGTGTCCAACGAAAGATGAATGGATAAAGAAGATGTGGTTTATGTATACAATGGAATATTACTCAGCTATTAGAAATGACAAATACCCACCATTTGCTTCAACGTGGATGGAACTGGAGGGTATTATGCTGAGTGAAGTAAGTCAGTCGGAGAAGGACAAACATTATATGTTCTCATTCATTTGGGGAATATAAATAATAGTGAAAGGGAATATAAGGGAAGGGAGAAGAAATGTGTGGGAAATATCAGAAAGGGAGACAGAACGTAAAGACTGCTAACTCTGGGAAACGAACTAGGGGTGGTAGAAGGGGAGAAGGGTGGGGGGTGGGAGTGAATGGGTGACGGGCACTGGGGGTTATTCTGTATGTTAGTAAATTGAACACCAATAAAAAATAAATTAAAAAAAATAAAAAAAATAAACAACCCTATAAAAGAAAAAATAAAACAAACAAATAAATAAATAAATAAATAAAATCTCTTAAAAAAAAAAAAAAAAGATCCCAAATACCCAGAAGAATATTGAAAAAGAAAACCATGACGGGGGCATCACAATGCCAGATTTCAAGCTGTATTACAAAGTTGTGATCATTAAGACGCGTGGTACAGGCACAAAAATGGACACACAGATCAATAGAACAGAATAGAAAACCCAGAAATGGGCACTCAACTCTGTGGTCGACTAATATTTGACAAAGCGGGAAAGACTATCCACTGGAAAAAGGACAGTTTCTTCAATAAATGGTGCTGGGGAAATTGGACAGTCATGTGCAGAAGAATGAAACTGGACCATTCTCTTACACCATACACAAAGATAAACTGAAAATGGTTGAAAGATCTACATGTGAGGCAAGAATCCACCAAAATCCTGGAAGAGAACACAGGCAACAACCTTTTTGGGCCACAGTAACTTCTTCAAGATACATCTATGAAGGCAAGGGAAACAAAAGCAGAAATGACCAATTGGGACTTACTCAGGATAAAAAGCTTCTGCACAGGAAAAGAAACAGTCACCAAAACTAAAAGACAACCTACAGAATGGGAGAAGATATTTGCAAATGACATAGCAGATAAAGAGCTAGTATCCAAGATCTATAAAGAACTTAACAAACTCAACACCCAAGAAACAAAAAAAAAAAATCATAAAATAGGCAAAAGACATGAACATAAATTTCACCAAAGAAGACATACACATGGCCAACAAGCACATGAGAAAATGCTCCACATCTCTTGCCATCAGAGAAATAAATATTAGAACCACAATGAGATACCACCTCACACCAGTGAGAACGGCAAAAATTAACAAGACAGGAAACAACAAATGTTGGGAGAGGATGTGGAGAAAGGAGAACACCCTCTTGCACTGTTGGTGGGAATGTAAACTGGTACAGCCACTCTGGAAAACTGTGTGGAGGCTCCTCAAAAAGTTAAAAATAGAGCTACCCTACGACCCAGCAATTGCACTACTGGGTATCTCCCCCAAAGATACAGATGTATGTAGTGAAACACCGGGACACCTGCACCCCCACATTCATAGCAACAATATCCACAATAGCCTAACTGTAGATGGAGCCACAATGCCCTTCGACAGATGAATGGATATACACAGGAATATGTGTGTATGTGTGTGTGTGTATATATATATATATATATATATATATATATATATACACACACACACACATACATACAATGAATATTACTCAGCCATCAGAAAGGACAAATACCCACCATTTGCTTCGACGTGGATGGACCTGGAGGGTATTATACTGAGTAAAATAAGTCAATCGGAGAAGGACAATCATCATATGGTTTCACTCATATGGGGAATATAAGAAATAGTGAAAGGGATTATAAGGGAAAGGAGGGGAACTGAGTGGGAATTATTAGAGAGGGAGACAAACCATGAGAGACTCCTAACTCTGGGAAACAAAGAGTCATGGAAGGCGAGGTGGCCGGGGGTAGGGATTAACTGGGTGATGGGCACTGAGTAGTGCACTTGATGAGATGAGCACTGGGTGATATACTATATGTTGGCAAATCGAACTTAAATAAAAACAAATTTAAAAAAAACAACATCTCAATTTAGAATAGCCACATTTCAAGAGTTCAGTAGCTGCATGTGGTATTATAAATGTCATTTTTATTTAGACTATTTGATTTATAAATAGATTTTGGAAGCTCTTGCATTTGCATTTTATCCTGCCAAAATGCCACTATAAATTTTTTAATCAAACAAATTTTCAAGACAAGTGGTATGACATAATAACCATAATAGCTGGTCTTTAAGCAAATATGTACCATAAGGCAGATACTGTCATAAATCCTCTATAAGTAGTGTTAACTAATTTAAATTAGTATTAACTAATTTAATCCACTCACAATCCAATGAGACAAGTATTATTATTATCCCCATTTTACATGATAATATTATAATAACATGTTGGCAGTGTGCAGTATAGATTTAAAGGGGAAGAGACTGGCAAGAGCTAGGTTACTTTCATTTACTTACTTATATCCCCACTTTGACCTAGATAGTATTTTAGGTGACTTAAAAGAGTACATAAAATAAAAGAAAATAACATGAATTCAAAGTGGGACAAAAGAAGAAAAACATCTCTTGAAATATTTGATCCATGGTGTTAAAATCTCTGATTTTTTTAAATGTTACTTCATTGAAAAAAAAAAACAATATTAAGACAACAGAAATCAACGATAAAATTTTCTACAATCTCTTCATTTAGTCAGAAGTGTTTTATTTATTTTTTTTTTTTTTTTTTTTTTTTTTTTTTTTTTTTTTTTTTTAAATTTTATTATTTATTTATGATAGTCACACAGAGAGAGAGAGAGAGAGGCAGAGACACAGGCAGAGGGAGAAGCAGGCTCCATGCACCGGGAGCCCGACGTGGGATTCGATCCCGGGTCTCCAGGATCGCGCCCTGGGCCAAAGGCAGGCGCCAAACCGCTGCGCCACCCAGGGATCCCAGAAGTGTTTTATTTATTGATGTTACTTTAAGTCCTTGTACCCACACAATTCAGCTTCTACATATTTGTAGTAATTGTACACTAGTATTTTATATTCTACGTTTTCCTCAACATTATTCCATAACTTTTTCTTTGTTTTTAAGATTTTATTTATTTATTCATGAGAGACACAAAGAGAGAGAGAGAGAGAGAGAGAGAGGCAGAGACACAAGGTAGAGGGAGAAGCAGGCTCCATGCAGGGAGCCCAACATGGGACTCGATCCCAGGTCTCCAGGATCAGGCCTTGGGCCGAAGGCAGCGCTAAAATGCTGAGCCACCTGGGCTGCCCCATAACTTTTTCTCTTTCATTAGTCTTATTTTCTTTCTCTCCATTCCCCTGGACTGTAACCAATACTAAAAGACTAATGTATTTCTTTTTATTTTATTTTTATTTACTTATGATAGTCACAGAGAGAGGCAGAGACATAGGCAGAGGGAGAAGCAGGCACCAGGAGCCCGATGTGGGATTCGATCCCGGGTCTCCAGGATTGCGCCTTGAGCCAAAGGCAGGCGCCAAACCGCTGCGCCACCCAGGGATCCCAATACTAACGTATTTCTCTACATCTTTCTTTTCTTGTTAAAATATCCAAATAGGGGGGACACCTGCATTTAGTCAGGTAGTGATCCCAGGGTCCTGGAATCTAGTCCTGCATCGGGCTCCTGTCAGACAGCCAGCTTCTTCCTCTGCCTAGGTCTCTGACTCTCTCTCTGTGTCTAAAATGAATAAATAAAATCTTTAAAATATCCAAATAGGAAAAAAAAAATCCAAATAGGGACAAAAGACCTGATAATTCTTCGGGTCACTGGAAGCATGCACCAAGGAACAGGCAAATGAAAACTGAAACCACCCCTCAAGCAACAGCAATTTCCCTGACAAGACCACCCACAAGCCCAGAACACCTAGTTGAGCTAAACCCTTTATGGACCATGGAGTGACCCCCCTGGAATGACCTGTAATTATCTTCACCTCATTATAACACTAAAATCTCTGCCCAAGGAAGAGCTTCTGCCTAATTTACATAACACACAATGTATGTATAGGCATGTTTCCTTAAGGTGCAAGCATGAATTTATGCCCACCTCTACATACAATGACAAGGCCTCCCTATCTAAATATTCATCTGGGGCACCTGGCTGGCTCAGTTGGAAGAACATGCAACTTGTGAGTTTGAGCCCCATGGTGGGTATAGAGATTACTAAAAAATAAATAAAAACTAAGTAACTATTCATCTTAACCCTAAACAAAAAGCACCCATTCACCTGCTCTTGGGGAGTCACAACTTTAGAAGCTATTTCCCATGATCTTCTTATTTGCTTCAGATAAAGTTTACTTTTTGCAACAAAAACAAAACCATGTCTAAATACTACATACATAATAGGGGTTATGTTTATGTTAAGTTATGGTTGTAGGGTTTTAAAAATGAGGTCACATATTTCTGTACACATTCTTAGTATTTCGGGGAAATAGTTCTAACCTATTCTGATAGGTATATTTTATATAAGATTATTTCTCTAGGGGCACCTGGAGTCAGTAGAGCATAAAACTCTTCACCTTGGGGTGTTAAGTTCAGGTCCCATATTGGGCGTTGAGCCCACTTAAAAAAAAAAAAAGATTATATATCTAACACTTGTGCTCGCTTTGGCAGCACATATACTATATATCTAACACCTGTTCTCAGAGACACGTGAGTTGTTTCCAGGTTTTTTCCTCCTTTTCTCCTTTTTCTTTCTTTCCTTTTTTTTTTTTTTGCTTCCATAAACAACGCTGCAACAAATATTCTTCCCTAATCTCTGCACTTATAACCTCCTTCTGTGATGACTTTGCTACTAAAGTATAAATTTCAGAGTGGCATTCTTTTAGTTCTCAAATTTTTCAAGTTTTTTCTCACTCTAGAACTTTCTCATTGGCTGTTTTCTTTTCCAAAAATCTACAATTTCAAATTTATTTATAATTATTTAATGTCTTTCTCATCACACAAGTTTTTGTTTTTTTTTTTAAGATTTTTTAGTTATTTATTCATGACAGACAGAGAGAGAGGAGAGAGAGGCAGAGACACAGGCAGAGGGAGAAGCAGCCTCAATGCAGGGAGCCTGACATGGAACTGGATCCCAGGTCTCCAGGATCACACCCCAGGTGAAGGCGGCGCTAAACTGCTGGGCCACTGAGGCTGCCAAAGAGTAAGTTTCTTGAGAGCTGAATCCTATTCATCCTTCAGGTCTTATCTCAGCTTACATATACTTGTTTGTAGAAGTTTTTCATGAACTCCAACCCCAATTGACCCCTCCATCATATTTTTTCATAGGCCTTCAACTTTTCTTTCCAGAAATTATCACAATTTGTAATTATATATTTATTTGTGTGATTATTTAATGTTGGTTTCCTTAACTAGGTCTGCGGGAGCACATCTAAGCACCTTGCCCTCAGAAGAGTATATGGTACATGTAAAATGTACAGCAAGTAGTTGTTAAATATTGAAACATTGAAAGAATTTTTTTAATATTGAAAGAATTCATTTTTTAAAGACTTTATTTGAGGGAGAGAGAATGAGAGAGCATGAGCTGGGGGAGAGGCAGTTGGAGAGGGAGAAGCACGCTCCTCACTGAGCTGGGAGTCTGATGCAGGGCTTGATCCCAGGACCCGGAAATCATGACCTGAACCAAAGGCAGATGCTTAACTGGCTGATCCAACCCAGGTGCCCAAAAGAATCTTTAAGATTTTGAGAGAGAGCGAGAGAGAGAGCACGCACATGAGCAAAAGCAAGGAGGAGTTGCAGAGGGAGTGGCAGAAGGAGAGGGAGAAGCAGACTCCCTCACCAGGGAGCCCAGTATGGGGCTATATCCCAGGACTCCAAGATTACTACTGGAGCTGGCAGATGCTCAACCAACTGAGCTACCCTGGCACCCCAATAATGAAAGAATTCTTAAAGGAAGATGCGGCTTGAAGAAAATCCTACTGCTGGTAAATCTTCCTTCCATAATAATTTTTAACAGATGAAAACAACTTTGTTCTTTTTTTTTTTTTAGCTTTGTTCTTAATTTAAGTGTTCATCTGTCTCAAAAGAATTAGTGTTAGCAACAACACCAACAAAAATTTACGAGGTAAAAACAATTAGCTCTAAGAGATGGAATATCTCTGGGGAACAGGATGAGGTTTTAAGAAAGGAATGTAAAAAGAGCTAATGAATTTTGAGAGACAGCCATGGAACAGTTTCTCTTTCATTGATTGATTTATTCAGTGAACAAGTATGTACTGAGTACTCTCATATGCCAGGTGGGGGGATATAGTACCTTAACCCAAAGAGACAAAAACACAAAGACAAATCTAGTCCTCATGGGAGCACATAATATGAAAAATAAGCAAATTATGTAGTATGTTAGCAAGCTGAAACGTGCTATGGAGAAAAAAAAGGGGGATGTGAAGCAAGGAGGTATCAGGAAGGAGCAATTTTTTTTCAAGTTTAGATATTTATTAATCAGTATAAACCCCAACACAAAACACAAACATGATTTCGTGCAGTTAGAGGGGAAATATTTCCTAGATAAGTGGAAAATTGTGCCAATAACTTCTAGAAGACCTTCATTCTAAGCAGCTTTATAGTGAAACATTTCATTTAAAATGCTGGACCTCTGGGGCACCTGGGTGGCTCAGTGGTTGAGCATCTGCCTTTGGCTCAGGTCATGATCCTGGGGTTCTGGGATCGAGTCCTGCATCAGGCTCCCCGCAGGAGGCCTCCTTCTCCCTCTGCCTATGTCTCTGCCTCTCTGTCTCTCTCATGAATAAATAAATCTTTTTAAAAAAATACTGGACCTTCTTTCTTCAGTTCCTGTAATATACATTCACTGATTAGGTAGAACTTGTATTGATCATTGGGACCCGGTTTGTTCCTGGGTTCTGGGTTATTCTTCCTATCCCAAAACTGACATCTGGATTGAACAATGCCAGGCACAAGACATACAGTGCTGCTCCAGTATCTCCTGCCCCAATAAATAAGAGGGGGGATTAAGCTCAGATGCTTCCTGGCCTGACTGAGGATCTGGCATAACACGGATGCAGCAGAGGCCTCCAGCACAGAAGAAAAAGTCACATATGCAAGGCCCAGCACTAAGTAGTCCCTACCAGAAGGAGTAATTTTTTTTAAATTTTTATTTATTTATGATAGTCACACACACACAGAGAGAGAGAGAGGCAGAGACATAGGCAGAGGGAGAAGCAGGCTCCATGCACCGGGAGCTCGACGTGGGATTCGATCCCGGGTCTCCAGGATTGCGCCCTGGGCCAAAGGCAGGCGTTAAACCGCTGCGCCACCCAGGGATCCCAGGAGTAATTTTTTTTAAAGGATGGTCAGGGTAGATCTTAGGAAGTTAACATTTGAGGAAATACTTAAGGGAACTGAAGGAGGCAGTCATATGACTACCTTAAGGAAAAGTTTTAGAGGGAGAAAGCCAGTACAAAGGCCCTGAGGAAGGAACATGCCTTGTGTATACAAGGAATAGCAAAGAAGACAATGACACTGGGGATACACCAGCTTGATGATGTTAGAAGAAAAAGACTTAAATTTATTTATTAGTTGCCTTAGCAGACCACTTTTCTCTTTATTCCAGCTGCTACATGGCATCAAGCGTATACTCATTTTGATGGGGAGAACTGAGGCAAAACAAATATAGAAACAATTAAACTTCCTTATAACTTACAGCTAACAAGTACTTGAAACTGGCAGGGACCTTCCTCCAGGAACTCAACTGCCTCAATTTTAATACTTTGCTAGAGGCAAAAGGTAACCTTAGCATGACATTACTCTGACCTCCAGGATCTTGTAAAGTCTACTTTAACAGATGAAAATCTCTTTGGAAACTTCTCTGCCCACTTAAGATGTGTTAGCAATCATCCTCCAAACACATGGCCCACTGATATACAGCTGAAGGATCTCATGACTAAGGTTTTACTAAACAGTAGTAAATAACGCCTCAAGATCCTAGAAACCTAGCTTCCAAATTCCTTCCAGACTTACACTATCTCTAACCCTCTCAACTTAAAAGTATATAATCAGTTACTCCTCACAACCCCAGTGCAGCTCTTTATGCCCATAGGTCCTGTTGCTGCACTATAATAAAAACACCTTCTTGAACCATAAAATGTCTCAAGAATTCTTTATTGACCATTGGGCTCAACCATCTTGCATCAACTTAACATGTCCTGCTTCTTCTCTACAATACCCAGGGTGAGCCTTCTGATTTTCCACATTAGTGTCAACTATGGAATTATGTAACTTCCTAAATATAGAGAATTACACCTGACTTATTTGTGTAGATTGTCATCAGGGTCCTGAAGCTAAGAATCTAATCATATTATAAAGCAATCAACTGGGACCAGGGCACTACTAAAAGGAAGTATTGAGACACGTATTGTACTGTATTGAATTGCTGCAATTCATAGCAATGGTACCAATATTTCCCCTCCCTTCCCAACCAATCTTCTTCCTTCACTTTTCTCAAAACCTACTTCAAAACTATGACTAGAAAGCCATTCCTGATTGATCATGCTAACTAGGTGTACCCAAAGCATTTACTTGTTCAGAAGTGAATAATTTAAAAGTAGTCTAAACATCTTATAAAGGGTTCTAAATCTCTTCATAGCTCCTTATTGAGTACAGGACAAATGAGAAAAATCTTGGCTTTTCAAGACTTTCCCCTACCTGGGCTTATAACTGTCTTACTAGGGGCACTTGGGTGGCTCGAATGGTTAAGCATCTGCCTTCTGCTCAGGCCATGATCTCAGGGTCCTGGGATTGAGCCTTGCATCGGGCTCTGTGCTCAGCGGGGAGTCTGCTTCTGCTCCCTCTCTCAAATAAATGAATAAAATCTTTTTTTAAAATGAATAAAATCTTTAAGAAAATGTTTTGAGAAGTCTCTCCAGCCAAATCAGTCTTCCAAAACCATCATGCTTATTTCCATTTCTGCTCCGTTTTCATTTGTTCTCCACCTAAGATGTTCTTTCATCCAAGGCTTAACTCCTTTTCCACTTCCTACATGAAGCCTTCTTTAACCACTTTAGCTCATAATTCCCCCTTCTGCTTCTATCAGTGTCTATGTGGGTCATTTTATTTAATAACGTATTAGGGCAAACCGAAATTTTTCCAAACCTCCAAAACACATACATATATTGACTCATTCTTTCAAAATTTCTATATAAACTGGTTACCCATGATTGGATCCTATGATCTTTGGAGACTATATACACACACACTTATTAGATATACAAAATGGTTAATATGGTGCTAAGCCCCTCAATATGTACATATAAATTATTCTCTTTACCTCACATCCATTTGTTTATAAAGTTTTACGAATTCTACATCACAAAATTTCTCAATTCCACCCATGCCTCTCATTGTGTCCTACTGCAGGACCTTAAACCCTCTCATCTAGACTACTGCAATTGACCCTTAATTAGTCTCCCTGCCTTCAACCTTCTTCCTTTCGATCCACTCCCTTCACTCCTCAGTGAGAGCAAATCCAACTTCATTCTCATTAACACCTGTGGTGGCTCCAAACCCTTCAGCTTGATGAGACCTTTTGCAAAGTGCCTCAGTTTACCCTTACAGATTCATCATGTTTTTTCCCTTTCTAGAAATATCCTTTGGTGTTTTTGTCTTGTCGATGCCTCCTCCTCCTCCTCCTCCTTCACGATCCGGTTCAGAAGTCATTTCCTGTCTCTAACTTTCCTGGACACTCCTTAGCGTGACTGACTGGATTTCCACGTGTTTTCACAACACTGTAGTGGTTGTTGTTACTATCTTCTCCGCAACACCAGGAGTTCCTTCAGTCCAGAGCTCTATCTCATTCATCTCTATTCTGTATTCCCGCAGGCAAAAGGGATCCAGTGTAAACCACACATCTGAACAAACATCTAGGGTGTAGAGTTATTCGGACTCTTGTTTTGAAGACCCCAGGGAGCCTAGGACGTAGCTGCGCGAGTGCCCCACTTTCAGTAAAGCCTGCTTGTACCGGAGCCTGGCGTCTCGCCGCTGAGGCATGCCCCACAGGGCAGGCGCTGGGCAGGGCTCGGAGGGGGCCCTGACCGCCATGCTGACCGGCAGCAGCGTCCGCGCGACCTACTTGGGTCCTGGCTAAGGGAGCTGGGGGAGTATGCCCACCGCGTGAGGGTGGTACCACACACTGACAGACTAACCTAAAGTAGTAGCAGGTCCCAACGGACTGCCTGCAGGGCCAAAAGCAGGAAGAAACGATGGCCAGCCTCGTCATCTTCGAAGTGGAGGAAAGAGAGCAAAGTAATCGCTGCAAGACGCCGGGCACGCGCTCGGAGCCTCTCCTCACGGAGAGGAGAGGAGGACGGGAAAAGAGCGGGCCGACGGCGAGCCTCGCCGAGCGCGCGTGCGCAGCCGCCCCTTCCCGCCACCCGCTACACGCGGCCCCGCCCCCACGCCGCAGGCCTGCGCGAGCTTCGGCGAGTGCGCGCGCGTGGCAGCCTTGTCTCCCCGCCCCTCACGTGGCCCCTCCCTCCTGCCCTGGGCCGGCGCGAGCCTCCCAGGCGGTACACGTGCGCGCCTCCCAGCCGGCCCTGCTAGTCACGTGACGCCCCCCTCCGCGTTTTCTCCACTACAGCCTTCCTAGCTCGCACTGCCAGAATCCGGCGTTATGGCTGCCGGCGTGCCCCGCGCCGCTTCTCTGTCCCCACTGTTTCCCCTTCTCCTGTTCCTCCTGCTCCTCTCCGCTCCGCATGGCGGCAGCGGCCTGCACACCAAGGGCGCCCTGCCCCTGGACACAGTCACTTTCTACAAGGTAACGGGGGTGGGGGAGTCGCGCGCAGGTGCACCTGAGCGCCCAGGGGAGCGCACACCCGTGGGGAAGGAGACAGGGCTGCCGGAAGGTGGTCTGTAGTGACGAGCCCAGGACTTCTCACCATCCTAAAGGGGGGTGGGCTCTGGACCGGGGCCATACCGCGACCATGGGGCACACGGGAGCCAGGGTCCCCGCGCACCTTTGCCCTTGCAGTATTTGTACTCCCCTCTTTTCCAGGAGAGCCGTAGACTTGCAGTCTACGGAACCCGCCGCCCCTTCCCCTCACCTAAGGGGAGAGGGCGGTGCCGGGCGAGATCCAATCCTCGAATCCCAAGTGGGAGGCCTGGAGGGCGGTGCGAAGCGGTCGCCGCCGAGCTCCGGCTGTGGTGGGGCGAGGGAAGTGGGGGAGGAGGTGGTTGGAAACCCGGCTCGTTAACTGGCATTGCTGCGCCCCTCCTCCTGCGGGGTAGAGCGCAGCCGGCTTTGCAGTACGCAAACAATGCTCAGATATCCTGTGTCTTCCCGAGAAGTGCAAGCGTTAAGAATAAGGGAACTCTAGGGAATATTTTGGGCCTGGGAACAAAATGAAGTAAAATTGGGTCAAGACGTGGAAGGATTCGCCTGGGTAAATGGATGTTGGAAATGTTGAAGGCTGAATGCAGCCCCAGCTCCCTCCTCTTGCACCTGTCTTCACCCACTGGTAGCTTTCAACTTAGCCTGCGAGATGGGGAAACTAAGCATTGAGAGAGAAGCCATTCGTTTTATTTTCTTAATTTGTACCCATTGCTGGGAAGTGAAACAAGAAAGTGGAGTTCTAAATCTGTCTCAAGCGATTGAACTTTTTATTCTCAAAAGGGTTCATTGTCCTGGATTTGGCACCTGTGGCTTACATATTTAAAAGTGTAGGTATGGCTGGATGGTTGTCAGGCACACCCCACAGCACCCTGTACTTTTGGGGTCTTCATTGGGACAGTTACACCCTACTCCCCAAAAGCGGGAATGGGATAATATCACAGATCAAGTGTGACTTAAAAGGAAATTTTGCACTGTAAAGTCAGTAGTATTTCCTAATCAGTTGGTGTCTGTCTGTTTTTATTGCTACCACCCTGGTCATGGCTTTCATTACAGTATTCTTGCAGGTCTCACTGCTTAGCCTTTCCTCTTCTAATCATTCTCCTTTCTGTTCCCTCTGCTCCAGCCGTACATGCCTTCTGTCCGTTGAATATTTCTAGCTCATTACTGACCTAGACCCTTTGCACTGACAGTTCCTACTGACTAGAACATTCTTTGCTCAATCTTTGAAAGGCTGATTGCTTCTCATCATTCAGCCTTAGGTTAAATATTACCTTCTCTGAGACCTTCCTTGACTTCCTCTCCCCTCTGTCAAAAGAGCCAGTCACATGAGTTGGATTTCTCTGTGGAGGACTCATCACTGATTTTATCCCCTTATATATTTTATTTTATTTTTTTTAAAGATTTATTTATTTATTTATTCATGATAGACATAGAGAGAGAGGAGGGAGAAGCAGGCTCCATGCCAGAAGCCCGACGTGGGACTCGATCCCAGGACTCCAGGATCGCGCCCTGGGCCAAAGGCAGGCGCTAAACCGCAGAGCCACCCCAGGGATCCCCTCCTTGTCTATTTTATTATCTCCCATGCTAGAATATGAAGAACTGCCTTGTCTATTTGTTCACTGATCATCTGCACAACCTAGCAGGTTACCTGTCACATAAAAGATACTTAATAATAATTTGTTGAATGAATGAACAGATGTGTTGAATGAATGAACAGATGTGTTCTCCCTTTCTAGATCTTTCTTCCATCACCACTGTATAGAAGGGGAGCTTCCTGGTAATATGTATGTCCAGGGGCCTTGTTCTGTGTTTTGTCTCTTTGCAATTTCCAATACCTTTTTTTGTTTTGTTTTGTTTTGTTTCTTGCCCTTGACCATCACTAGAAATAAGAGATCCTGCCTGCTTTTTTTTTATTTTTATTTTTTATTGCTGTGTTTACTTAGAACAGTGCCTGGCATGTGATAGGCCCTCAGTACCTGTTTATTCAATGAATGAATGAATGATAAATTAATCTGCATCTTGAAGAAGCAAGTTGCCTAAATATAGGGTATGGTGGAGTTGATTCCTTGAGGATGAAGAAAGGACAGATTTCTAAAGCAATTAAGAGGTACAAACTGATTAATAAAAAGGAAAAAGTTCACTGTGCAAATGTGTGCCATTCAAAACCATTCTGCCAATGGCTTAAAATGGCAAAATAAAAGATGGAGGCCTCTCAATTCTGTTTCAGTATTAGACCACTGTATAATTATTCATTATTCCATAATACAAATGTAGGCCCTTTGAAGGTAGGGATCCTGTGGTGTTCTTTTAGAATATTCCCCCCAGACACATGTAGCCTCTGCTACCATAGCCTACCCTACTTGTGTTCATCTATCAAATATTTTCACAGCATCTGCCACATGCCAGACACTCTTGGGAAATAGAGATAAAGCAGAAAACAAGTCTGACGAGGTCCTTGTAAATGTATATTCTAGTGAAGAGGACAGACAACAGATAAGAATTTTAAAGAGTGATTAATGCTGTGAAGAAAGCAGAGCAGAGTAACGTGATAGAGGAGGGTAAAAATGAAGCAGTGCTAGGATTTTGAGTGGAGTCCTCTCCATTGGGCGGGACATTTAAACTGAGCTTTGAATGATATACATCTTGGAAGTAGTTGGGGAAAGTGTATTCCAGCCAGTAAAGTCAGCAAATGAAAACGCCCTAAGTGGGAATGAGCTTGTTGTGTTGAACTGAAATAAGGCCATTTAGGCTAGAGGGATGTGATCTAATTTATATTTTTAAGTTTTACCTGCGGGGGTGCCTGCGTGGCTCAGTCAGGTGAGCACCTGACTTTGGCTCAGGTCATGATCCCAGGGTCCTGGGATAGAGGCCCAAGTGAAGCTCCCTGCTTCACTCTCTCCCTCTGCCACTCCCCCTGCTTATGGCTACTCTCTCAAATAATAAAATCTTTAAAACAACAAAAACAAAAGTCTTACCTGCTTTTAGGCTCCCAGAGCTCAGATTTTGGAAGTCAGTGATCACTTAAAAGATTATCTGTTCTGGTAGCTTCTCCTTTCCTATGTCAAATATTTTTTTAAAAGCTAAAATCAAATGGACTTCAACACACAATGAGGAACAGAGTAACAAAAACTGAAATGATGTCAGCTTCACTTAATTATGACAGTGATTGCTTATGATGAAAAATTGGCCAGAAGTGGCCAATTGATCACTTTCATTAGAAAAACAAAAAGTTGTAGGAGGAGGAGAGAAGAGTTAGAATAAACCTGTGCATTGAAGCAATGGCCACGATAGCCAAACTGTGGAAGGAGCCTCGGTGTCCAACGAAAGATGAATGGATAAAGAAGATGTGGTTTATGTATACAATGGAATATTACTCAGCTATTAGAAATGACAAATACCCACCATTTGCTTCAACGTGGATGGAACTGGAGGGTATTATGCTGAGTGAAGTAAGTCAGTCGGAGAAGGACAAACATTATATGTTCTCATTCATTTGGGGAATATAAATAATAGTGAAAGGGAAAATAAGGGAAGGGAGAAGAAATGTGTGGGAAATATCAGAAAGGGAGACAGAACATAAAGACTGCTAACTCTGGGAAACGAACTAGGGGTGGTAGAAGGGGAGGAGGGCGGGGGGTGGGAGTGAATGGGTGACGGGCACTGGGTGTTATTCTGTATGTTAGTAAATTGAACACCAATAAAAAAAAAAAAAAAAAAAAAAAAAAACCTGTGCATTGAGAGAAACTATCAAAAGAAAGATCTTGGGGATTCCTCTAAAACTTAAACATGGAATTACTATATCAGGGACACCTGGATGGCTCAGTGGTTTGGTGCCTGCCTTCGACCCAGGGTGTGATCCTGGAGTCCCGGGATCGAGTCCCTCATGGGGCACCCTGCATGGAGCCTGCTTCTTCCTCTACCTATGTCTCTGCCTCTCTCTCTCTCTCTCTCTCTCTCTCTCTCTCTCGTGTCTCTCATGAATAAATAAATACAATCTTTAAAAAAAAGGAAATTATATCATCAAGCATTTCCACTCCCAGGTATATACCCAAAAGAAATGGAAACAGGCTTTTAAACAAACATTTGTCCACAATGTTTATAACAGCACTATTCTCAAATAGTCCAAGAGGTGGGAACAGCCCAAATGTCCATCACCTGATGAATAGATAAATAAAATGTGTCATATCCATACAATGGAATGTTATTAGCCCACAAAAAGGAATTAAATACTGAGACATGCTAAAACATCAGTGAACCTTGAAAACGTGATAGTGAAAGAAGCCAGGTACCAAAGGCTGCATATTGTAGGATTCCATCAGAGCAGACATCATAGAGACAAAAAGTAGATAGTTGGTTGCCTGGGGATGGGAGGGAACAGGAATGGGAAGTGATTGCTTAAAATGTGTATAGGTATGTGATTCCTTTTCAGGTGATGAAAATGTTCTGGAATAGACACTAGTGATGGTGCCACTCTGTTGTCAGTGGAATAAATTTTACTGTTTTGTACACTTTAAAATGGCTGATATGGTGAATGTCATATGTTCAGAATTTTACCACAAATAAAATAAAGGTCTTGACCCTGACAGTTTAGGACCTGGAGATCTAGCCAAGGGGAACTATGGTCTAGGGAGTGGACATTGTCATAAGCCTGCCTCTCAGCAACTTCCTATGAGCCCTGAAACTACAGAGTTGATTGAGCTTCTGAGCTCCTTAGCCAAAGCACCTCCATGGGTGCCAGTCCCTTTATAGATGTTTGGTTGGTTGACTTTTGTCAGATTTTTGGTTCATTGTTTACTAAGAAAGGCCCTCTAGGATGATGGATATGCCAAGGGCAAATGTAGTATTTTCAAAGGGTTCCTTTAATCTTACCAAGAAGGCCTTAATACATCTAAGCTTTGTTTATTTTAAGCAGTGTTGTATATGTCTTTGATTACTATGAATCTAATGGGGTGCCCATCACCAATAAATTGTTACATGAATTGAGGGATGGATGGATGGATGAACATTAGTTTGTGAGCACTTGTCTCCCCTGCAGGCTTGGTTTGCACTCTTTCTTAAACAGGAGTCCTTTGAGAAAGGGAATTAGCCCCAAAAGTCTCTGGAATCCTGGACTTGCTCAGCTCTCTGTACCCTCAGGTCATTCCCAAAAGCAAGTTCGTCTTGGTGAAGTTCGACACCCAGTACCCCTACGGTGAGAAACAGGATGAGTTCAAGCGACTGGCTGAAAACTCGGCCTCCAGCGATGATCTCTTGGTGGCAGAGGTGGGGATCTCAGGTATGGACAAATGCATCTTGACTGTGGAGGGCAGAAGGGGAGGAAGCTAGAGATTATTTCCCTCCCTGTAGGTGGAATACCCAACACTTCTGTCTGAGCCACACACCAGTGTAAGTGGGGTCAGGACCTCAAAAATCTGGCACCCATGGTAGGCTTATCTTGAGCAGATTCTGATACCACAGACTTGATCCCAAGTTCATCCTTGCAGATGCCTGAGGGAAGGGAATCCCCCATCCTTCACCTCTACCCCACACTGACATTAAACTTACTCTAAGAATCTGGGGCTCTCCTTGCAGGGGACTGTGGTCAGAGGAGGTATCAAGCTTCCTAGGGTCTCCATAGTCACTTCTTCCATCTTTTCAGCTGTTTTTTACCAAAACTATTAGGTTTTGGCTTTAACTCAAATCCATCAGAGCTATCACTAAATCAAAGTGAAGCTCTCAACCACAGTGACCACTCTAATAATAATAGTTGCCAACACGTAGTGGTTTACAGTCTGTAAAGGTATGCACAATCCATGCATTTTGAATCTTCACTTGAACCCTGCCTGAAAAGTGAGGCACGTTTTCTTCATTTTTACACTTAAGGAAAACTGAAGCTCAAAGAATTAAATGACTTGTTTGAGGCCATGAAGTAGTAGGAAGTAGCTCATACAGAATTCCACCTAAGTATTTATTTCAAAGTGCCATGAGTTCTTCCCTCTCACAGCTTCCCTCCAGCTGGGATGCTTCAGTTCCCTAGCTAGCTAGAGAGTCTGGTCCTGGGTAGAGATAATAACCACACTTTTCCTGGGTAGTCAATCCTGACTCAGCTGCAGATCCACTCCCTCGGGGCTTAAAAGAAGAATAGCAGGTGACATTTATCAAACATTTATTTAGTGCCAGGGCACTGTGCTAAAGTGTTTTGCATGTATCTTATCCTTGTGACAACTTTATGAAGAAAGTACTATGACCCCAATACTTCATGCTTGGAGTACCTTGCTCAGGATTGTACAGTTTGAAGTGGCAGAAGGAGGACTGGAACCCCACGCTTCCCTATACTACTGCCCAGTAATATAGGTGGCCTTGGCTGTTTCCTTTTGCCAAGGTATAAGAAACCAGTTGTCACAAAATCAGCCCTTGGAACTGCTACTACCTGTTCTGAAGAACATAGCAAATACCACATATTGCACTGAACTCTGTCAGGTTAGGTGCACATATCTCCTCATTGGGTCCTGCCAACACCTCTGCCTGCTACCTACCACATGTTCCTCTTGCCCACTAAGCTCCAGCCAGAATGGCCCTTGAAATCCTTCAAGCCACCCAGCTTATTCCTGCCTCAGAGCTTTGGCATTTTCACACCTTCCTACCTGAGACACTCTTCCCAGATTATCATGTGTCTCCCTCCTTGAAACATGGGTCTTTCAGCTCCTATTCTCTCCACAGAAAGGCCTTCCATGACTACCCAAGTAGGCCTTACCTACTGTCACATCGTGCCATGTTAGTTTTATCTTTTTGGCACTAATCGTGTATGTTTGTTTATCTTCTCTCTTCTTACCTTTAAAAGAACATAAGCTCCTTGATCAGAGAACTTATTACTCTTAATCATAACTAGATCCATAGCACTTAGAACCTGGCACATAGTGGGCATAGAATAAATATTCAGAAGAATTCCCATTTTTCAGATGAGGAATGCAAAGTTGAGAGGTTAAATAAGGGACGCCTGGGTGGCTCAGTGGTTGAGCACCTGCCTTTGGCTCAGGGCGGGATCCCGGAGTCCCAGGATCGAGTCCCGCATTGGGCTCTCTGCATGGAGTCTGCTTCTCCCTCTTCTTAGTCTCTGCCCCTCTCTCTCTGTGTCTCTCATGAATAAATAAATTCTTTAAAAAAAAAAAGAGCGAGAGAGAGGTTAAATAAGTTGATTAATGCCCTGTGGCTAAGAAGTCAGGAGACACAACCAGGATCCTTCTTGCTATCAGCTCAGATAGGCTTCATAGCAGTGTCCTGCCCCGCATTCCTTATGATCTTGCTCCTTATACTTGCTTTCTGTTTACAGATTATGGTGATAAGCTGAATATGGAGCTGAGTGACAAATACAAGCTGGACAAAGAGAACTACCCAGTCTTCTACCTCTTTCGGGATGGGGACTTTGAGAACCCAGTTCTGTATAGTGGGGTGGTTAAGGTTGGAGCCATCCAGCGCTGGCTAAAGGGGCAAGGAGTCTACCTGGGTATGCCTGGTTGCCTGCCTGCATATGATGCCCTTGCTGGGGAGTTCATCAGGGCCTCAGGTGTGGAGGCCCGCCAGGCGCTCTTGAAGCAGGGGCAGGACAACCTCGCCAGTGTGAAGGACACTGAGAAGAAGTGGGCTGAGCAATATCTAAAGATCATGGGAAAGGTCTTAGACCAAGGGGAGGACTTCCCAGTGTCAGAAATGACCCGGATCACCAAGCTGATTGAGAAGAACAAGATGAGTGATGGGAAGAAGGAAGAGCTCCAGAAGAGCTTAAACATCTTGACTGCTTTCCAGAAGAAGGGGGTCGAGAAGGAGGAGCTGTAAAAAGGCACTCCAGGTTTTCCAGGGTTTGGGGGTGGGGAGAGGGGAGAGTTAATCTGTTGGCTGTGAGAGACCCTCCTGGGATACGAGAGAGTGGTGGTTAAAGGGGTACTAAGCTGGAAATCTGAGCATACCTGGACATTGACGCTGATGTGACCATGCTTAGGACATTACTAGCGCCAGTTTGGTGTATAACCAGAGCACTTACCAGATGGCTTGTGAAATCCCCCCTCAGAAGGAATTGGTGCTATAAAAAAGAGTGTACTGCCCAGGTCCTTGACAGGTGTTATTATAACCCAATTAAAGTTTCTGTGTTTTGGTTAAAAGGACCTGAAGCCATTCAGTTTTCTTTCACAAATTATACTTTGGCCTGTGATATGCTTTCTCCTTTGAATTTATTTTTTAATCTAAGCTGGTATGGACTCCACTCTACCAGGATAAGTGACTATCCCTGTAACACTGTAGAAACTGGTCCCAGCTCAAGGACTGCCTTTATTACCTTCCACTGGCATTCAAACTCCAGTGGACTGACTGTGGGTGGCAAAATGCATCATCCTCTTTCTGATCCTTGAAGTGGAATAACAACATTAAGGAAGCTCAGTGTAATAATTTTCCACATTCCATGAAAAAGAGCAAATTCTTAGTTTTACTGATAAAATCAGATTTTTAAGAGTTGGATTTAGATAGCTAAATGATACCATTCAGTCTAATTGTAAGTTTTTTTAAAAAAAGAGCTTGTTTTCCATCTAAGTTACTTTGTCACTGTCAGTTACTGAGTAAGTACCAACATTAAAAAAGCAGAGTGGGAGACCCATTGTACTGACTCCAGTCTGTTTTTAGGAGTGATGAGCTTCATGTAATGATAAGCTTCATGATAACATCTCCACTTTCATATTTAACTATTTGGAAATACCAAAGTGCAAGTCCTAAAATATTCTTACAGCCACACAAAGAAATTTGACTTGAAGGGAGTTAGCAAATAAAACCTTGTTCGTGTTCGTCCATTTCAGCCAGATTGGTATTTAAAGTCACTAGAGGGGGATCCCTGGGTGGCTCAGCGGTTTGGCGCCTGCCTTTGGTCCAGGGCGCGATCCTGGAGTCCTGGGATCGAGTCCCGTGTGGGGCTCCCGGCATGGAGCCTGCTTCTCCCTCCTCCTGTGTCTCTGCCTCTCTCTTTCTCTCTGTGTCTATCATAAATAAAAATAAATAAATCTTTAAAAAAATAATAAAGTCACTAGAGGGCAGCCTGGGTGGCTCAGCGGCTTAGCGCTGCCTTCAGCCCAGGGTGTGATCTTGGAGTCCCGGGATCGAGTCCCACGTCGGGCTCCCTGCATGGAGCCTGCTTCTCCCTCTGCCTGTGTCTCTGCCTCTCTCTCTCTCTCTGTGCTTCTCATTAATAAATAAATAAAATCTTAAAAAAAATAAAAAAGTAAAGTCACTAGAAACAAAAACATGCAGGAAAATCCATGTATTGAGTTGGATGGAACAAAAACATTGTGGTAGCTTAGGCTCAGAATTTAAACCAAGCAAAAGATATTCAGGGGCAGCCTGGGTGGCTTAGTCAGTTGAACATCTGACTCTGGATTTTGGCTCAGGTCATGATCTCATGGTCCTGGGATGGAGCCCTGAGGTGGGCTTCTTACTCAGCGCAGGGTTGCTTGAGATTCTCTCTCCCTCTCCTGCCCCTCCTCCTTCTTTATCTCTCTCAAATGAATAAATAAAATCTTAAAAACATGGGCAGCCCTGGTGGCTCAACAGTTTAGTGCCGCCTGCAGCCCAGGGCATGATCCTGGAGACTCGGGATCAAATCCCACATCAGGCTCTCTGCATGGTGCCTGCTTCTCCCTCTGCCTGTGTCTCTGCCTCTCTCTCTCTCAGAATTAAATAAATAAATAAATAAATAAATAAATAAATAAATAAATAAATAAATAAATAAAATAAAAATAAAATCTTAAAATAAATAAATAAAAATAAATAAAATCTTAAAATCTGAACAAGTGTTCAGACCTCAACACTTGCCAGTAGCCCGTGTAGATATTCAACATTTGAGAAAAGGATGTAACTGTATATAGATTTCAATATTTCACCTACTCTTTTTTTTTCATTCTAATTGAAAATTTGGGGAGATCTTTCTGGATGTTTCTCAGTGATAAACTTGATTTAGCTGTTCTAAATTTTTTTCTCATTTGTCTAAAACAGGTTCACTTCCAAGTATCTAAGCATTCACTGTCTTAATGGGAAATAAAGAAGCCAAATGACAGATAGGGAAAGAACTTTAAACGCATCCACAGTCCCTGAATGCAGTCCTACCAGTTGTTAAAGGAAAGGTGGCAGCACATCAAGGGGTACTTCATTGGATGAATCCAGACTGAGTATTTATAAGCCTAGGGTCTTGACTTGAAGAGCCATTGGGCAGGGCTAGATTATCCTATCAAAGGCTCTTTATATCAGATATTTCTCATTAAAGATGAGCCCTCAAAACTCTATAGAGTTTTTAAGTGATTTGCATATGCCACATAAAATTAAATCTTCCCTGACACTTAGAGCAAATGGATTCCTTCCCTCTTCTTCCTCTAATTAAATATCATGGCTCAAATGTTGCTAATCAGATCATAATGAGGCTATGGACTGGCTTCCCAAAATCAAACAAATATAGACAATTTCTGGGGAATTTACAGATAACCTGAAGCAAATGAGACCTTGGATCCAACACGAAGAACCTCATTCTGAGGAACTTGTAAGTTATCTCAAATAATCCTTGGCATTTGGTGTCCCCAAAAAAGTTGGCATCAGAATTGCAGCTGGAACAATTGTTCAATAAAGCACCAAGACAGAATCTGGCAATTTGAATGTAGCCATCAAAACTACCAAGAATGTGAGATAGTGGGTTAGGGGTGGTCGAGATTTCAGCTTGCTTCATCAATACTTAAGAGTTTGAATCTTCCCTAACCCTTACCTCACTATGTAGTCTTAGGTAGTAGCCTTGCCTGCAATAATTTTTCTCCTATGTGAAATAGCACATTGTCAGGGACCCATTTTTACTGGGATATATGGAAGCAGGAAGTTGCAAAGAAAGCTGTGCTTTGACAGCACAAATTGCTGTAGGTACCCCACAAATAATTTTTATAAGCATTTGGCTCCTGGTTGCTTACATTCCACTTGTTACTATGAAATACATGTCTGCATCAAGGTAGTGACGGCATCTAAAAATGGAAGAAAAAGTATAAACCTGAGCCCACCTTTTGGGGAAGGTTAAAAATGGCAGTGAGGGGGCACACCTGAATGGTGCAGCTGGTTGAGCTGTGGACTCGGATTTCAGCACAGGTTGTAATATCAAGGTCGTAGGACTGAGCCTCACATCTGGGCTCCACACTCAGCAGGGAGTCAGCTTGGGAGTCTCTCCCTCTCTCTGCTCTGAGTATGTGCCGGTGCTCAAAAAAAAAAAAAAAAAAGTGGTGAAGTATACCCAAGTACCCCACCTTTTGTAAAAATGACAGAGAATATTGGGATGGAGTAGCAGGCAAAAATTTTAAGACTTTCCTCAGGGCCCAGACAAGGGCATTTAATAGATCAGGACAGATAGGAAACAATATTTCAGGACAGAAAGCTCCTCTTTCCACTGTACTGTCAGTGAGTCAACTTTTGATCTTAGCCTGTGGGCCCTAAGTACTCTTGAATAAACCATGTCATCAGCCTGCCTGAAATCTTCTAGTAACTTCCCAGTAAATTTAGAGATCTCATTCCTTTCCCTAACTACGAAGTAGCCATTGTCATTGCTCTGACAAACCCCCAGCCTTACCCCCCAACATCCTTCCCCCTTTCCACTTCAAGCCCAGCTGCTTGAGCCCTTTGTCAATCAATTGGAACAAGCTCAGTAGTTCCTGCCTTGGGGCCTATGCACAGGGGTTCCTTTCTCCGTTGCTGACTTTCCATCAGTCAGGTCAGATGGCACTATTAGTGGGACCTGGTTATCAGCATCCTGACTTACCTCCAGGACTTTATAAATAAACTAGGTTTATTTTTCTCAACTCCTACCCCACCTGGGCCACCACCTAGGATGTGTGTTCTCATTTACCACTTGTATCAGCAGAGCCTAAAGTGGAATTCGGCATGTGATAGAGAAGTGTCCAATACATAGATATTGAAATTCATGAATGCTGGCATGTGGGGTACTACTTTTAAATGAAAAGACTAGTGGCCTTGAAATAAAAGTTTTAAATTCACAAATACTACAATTTTGCCAAGGAATGTAACAGTACAAAATTGAGATGAATTACATTATCTAAAACGTTGTGGCTTCTAGGAATCCAAACAGAAATGACCCAGGCAGAAATGCCAACTTAAAATGGAAGTATTTATATAAATTAATCCCATCCAGTTTAATTGGATATGTATGCCTCACTTAGTTCTGAAGGGAAAACATACTTCCCATATTAATAAATGACCTTAAATGAGTAGGAAGAGTTTCAATAACAAGGCCATAGATACATTGAAACCCCTTTTTATATTAAAAGTTTAAATGAAAGACAAATCCAGGTTGAACATAGTGATTGCAAAATATAATGCAATTTTGAACAATTAAAATTATGAAAATATACAAAATTGATGGGCAACACAGCTAGGCATTTGTACATTTTCCATGATGTGAAGAACACTAAAAATTTCTCTATGCTTTATCCACATCAGATAAATGATTTAAACCAAATGTTTGCTTTGGAGAGTCTTAACTTAGGATCTCAGTAGTATAAAAAGCAGTAATTTTTCAGTCTGTAAACAGTAGTCGTGTTTTTTCTTTCCTTTTTTTTTTTTTAAATATCAATTTACCACACAAAAACAAACACAACAAAAAAACCCACACAAACCAAAAACAGCAGCAGCAGCAGCAACAGGTTATTTGGGAATTCTCTTCAAATACCAATGACATACAATTGCTGGAGGGTGCTTTTTAATCCCGTAAGAATATATATATATATATGTGTGTGTGTGTGTGTGTGTGTGTATGAATATATATATATTTAAACTGTACACAATTTATAGTGCATAACAGTTTCCAAAAGAACAGATCAATAAAAGATATTCGCCATTTCTGCATAATTTCATTCTTTTTACATTATTCAAAATGTAAGCGGTTGGATCTAATTGAAATGCTACATTTAGTAGGAAAGTCAGCAAATAACAAAGGAAGCATAACCTCGACGTAACATTATTTGTCACTAACACCAGTAGAGGTCCCGGGTGCCCCTAGGCAAAAGACTAGTTAGGTAGACCACTGGAGTCAAGCACTGTCCCTGAGGACCAAAGCCAGCTCACTGAGCACACATATGCTAGATTGACCATGGTCAGTTGAAGACTTGTTTCATAGAGCATTTCTATTTCTATGTACAGTATTTCTGGATATTCAAAGAAACATCATTTCAAGAACATATGCCATACACACATACCCCCACTCTCATACACACACCAAGTCCCATCTAAATAGGCAATAGTTTTACGAAATTATGATATGTTGTCATTAAATTAAATTTGGAATCAATTAGAGTTTTTAATTCATCTTGTTCAAGGCAGTTCTTTTTGAGATGGGGTATGATGGCTGTGGATACCAACTTACGTCAAAAAATAACTTCTTGAAATTACTTGATGGACTAGGATTTCCAGTCTTATTTTGAACAGATAATGTAATTTCCTTAAAAATTTCCTTGGAAGTTTAAACAGTTATTAATCACTCTATCAAATTGTGAATCTAAGAAAGTCACGATGAGGGAACAAAATGCAGTTATTTTGCATACAGAGATTTTCCAAGCTCTCTTTTGTTTTGCTTTTTAAAAGAAAAAAGTATCACATTTTCACTGGAGAAGTGAGTAGGAAAGGACCTGTAAGGTCTTTCAAGACCAATCAACCCGATGTCTGAATTTCCTTATCAAACTCATGTCTTTGTTCTTAAAGAATTACTAACTTTAATGGTATTTGAGTAACAAAGACCAAAAATAGAAGCACAGATTCAAATGCAAAAAGTTATCAAAGCAATTGTATAAACTGTATAGCATTTTCAAGAGCAATGTTTATGTTTTCTGTCAGACCAACCTCTGAAGCTACAGTCTTGGGGAGCTACAGGTACAATGTAGGAACAATGTAAACACCATCCTGGTGTAATTCTCAAGTTTGAAGAAAGTAGACAATGTCAAACCCAATGGATAACATTTCTTTTGCCAGCCTAAAACTTAAAACCTAGGTTAAGTCCATAATATACATTCCTTCCTTCCTCCCCAAACCACCCCCCCAATTAAAAAACACTAAAGTATTACATCTTTATTTTCAAGCATATATATATATATATATATATACACACACACATATATATGCCTGAAAAATATATATGTAAAAGCATATATATATATATATATATCTCACAAAACCAATGACATTGGTATTAGATTTGCCTGCATAAATTATGTACACCTCTCTTCTTTAAAACAGTGATTCCCATCTTTCCCAAAGATGGATGAAAGACAGCAAGCTAGTCCTCAGCAGGCTCGTAAGTGGTCTGCACTGCTTCCCCCTCCATATGCCTGTAAGTTAACATAAGCCTATCTGTGATTTAACTCACAGGAGCTAGGATGGGGATTTCTTGGCTACCGAGCCTGTGGTCATCTCAGTGGCGCTCTTCAGTGACAGGTGCTTATTTATGCCAAATTTCATCTGAGGCCCTTTGGGAACCTGATTTGGGTTCTGTGGGAGCCAAGCAGCTGAGGAAGCCTCAAAACTAAACTAATGTGGAAAAAGGGCCTGCTGCTAGTCATGGTCCCCCTATACTTCTGCTTTCTGCTTCCTAAGGCTCAAGGACCAGACCAAACACCTACTGCAATAATGGTAGGGCCATTCAGCTGCTCTGAGGTCAATGCTTTATGCTTAATTTCTATTGCTGCTTTTATAGGACCCCCCTACCCACCAGATGTTTCTGGTGATGGGAGGAAAGAAGAAAAGTGGGGTTCTCTTGTGGCTGCCATATGCATATGAACATGTATAAAAAGTGGTCAAACCCAGATGAGGGTCCTGCTTCTGGTTTATATACAATAATTTAATCAATTGTATACATTTAATACCTAAAAAATTAATTCACAATCAAAGTCCTTCATGCATTTTATGAGGAAGTTCTGGATTAAAATGATGGTCAACCAGATGTAGCTTCTGCCTGGGAAGATGATGTAATTTTCTGCCATAAAGTCATCGGTGCCTGTGATTCAGACTTCCTTAAATTTTTAGTTTCTTTGTGGTCTCCAGTCTTTTTTTCAGCAGCTCTCCAATTTCCAGAAGTGAGTGTAGATAACTGCTCTGCACCTTCCCTTGCACAGTCTTTGAAAATTTTCTCTCTTCCTACAAAGGAGACAATAATTAGTGGTCTTGCTCTGAAAGCACTCCCCTAGATTATAGTTCTTCTTGTGGAAGTTAAAACTACAATTATCCTTTTTTTTTTAATAAAAGATTTTATTTATTTATTCATGAGAGACACAGAGAGATGCAGAGACATAGGCAGAGGGAGAAACAGGCTCCCTGCTTTAGCATCATTATTCTTTTAAGTATTTAATCAGTATTGTTTTAAGTTACACAAAATCAAAAAACTGGTATTTCTGATTAACTTTTATCCAGAAAAAAAAGGTAGAAAATGATTACTAAGTAGTTTGGATATAAAATCACTATTTTGTTAGCTGTACAAAATGGAAAAATTAATATTTCTCATTATTTCATCAGAAAACAAAAGTAGAAATTTATTATTAATTTGAACATTATCACAGACACATATAAAGGCATCACATTTACCTTTGCCAACTTTTCTAGTTATAATATTGATAGGTCTCCTTCTATATTGACAAAGTCCATGGGTTCCAGAGAATAAAGAGCTAAAAAAAGAATAAAGCTTTCCTAGACCTACTCAAATATGTGCTACACACTTGAATTGTGGTAGAGACTACAAAAAACAAAAGGATGGAATGTTCAAACAGAGAAAGGAGGTTGGTTGAGAACTGGCTAAGGTTACATGAAGTTGGTACTGCAAAGCCCTGAAGAAACCAGATAAACACACCTTGAGACCTAAACAACCTTGGAAATACACATGTGCATAAGACGAGAAGGCATGTAAAATACATTTCATTCCGTCCTGTAGTAAATGTATATAAACAACCTAAAAAGTCCAATGGCTATGATGCATTCATATTTTGAATACCATACAGTTGTTTAAAAGAACAAGACTGGCATATATGTGCTAGCCTAAACAAATCTCTTGAATATGAGGTTAAGAAAAAAAAAAAAAAAAAAAAAAAAGCCAAGTTTCAGAATAAAATAGAATGTATCATTTACTTTCAAAAGCCTAACAGCTATTAGAGTACATTATAAGGTTACATTAAAAGGTCTTGGAACATAACCAGTTTTAGTGGATAGCCCCTGGGAAGAGGAAAAAGGATTGGGACTGTGGTAGTTCAGAGGGTTTATGCATAGTGTTTGAAGTTTAGAAAGAAAGGAAGGAAAGAAAAAAGAAGTAAACCTAGTGGCAACTGAATTGAAGAAAAAAAAAAAATTTCCCCTCAAAATACGAATAGCCAGCACTATATGGATCCTACATTTGGTGGCTGGTGCTGCTCAGTATATTATAGGTATTATGACCTCAATAAAAATAGGTAATAAAATGCCATTATTGTTTTTTGTAATCCTCACTATAATCCTATAAAATAGGTATTATGATTTCTATTTTTCAGATAAAGAAGTTGAAGCACAGAGGTTAAATGACTTTCCCAAGGTCAAAATATGAGAACAGGGGTGCCTGGGTGGCTCAGTCAGCTGAGCATCCACTCTTGGTCTTGGCTCAAGTCATGATCTCAGGATTGTGAAATAGAGCCACTGCCACCCCCTTGGGCCCTATGCTCAGCAGAGAGAGATTCTCTCTCTTTCTGTCCTCCCCCCACTTGTACACACATTCATGCTCTCAAATAAATCTTTTTAAAAAAAACAAAGATAAGGACAGAGTCAAGGCTTAAAAAATTTAAAGTAGCCCAAACTTAAAGATAACCTTTTGAATGAATACTCAAAATGAAAAATCTTATTTCTTACATCAGAAGGCAGACAGATCTTTTAACCACCACCACACAACTGGCAACAGCTTTGTGGGCTACTGTGCCTGTCATCTTGGTCTTGGACAGTCCTTCCCATATACCATGTGCTCTAGCTCTGCCGACTGACTCAGGTGCCTCCACACAATTCACTCTTCTGCCTCTTTCTGCTTTGATATCCTTTCATCCATTCTGGTCTACCTACTGAACACTTACTGATCCTTAAATGTAACCTCTCCGGTAAGACTTCGCAGACTCGTTCAGTTTTTGTGCCTCTATCTTACCTCCAAATTAATTTGTATGCATCTAAAGCCAGGTCTTTTTTTTTTTTTTTTTTTTTTTTTGCCAGGTCTTTTTTTAAATTAATATATAATGTACTATTAATTTCAGAGGTAGAGGTCAGTGATTCATCAGTCTTATATAACACCCAGTGCTCATTACATCACGTAATGCCCTCCTTAATGTCCATCACCCAGTTACCCTGTCCCCCAACCTCCTTCCCCTCTAGCCACCCTCAGTTTGTGTCCTATGATAAAAAAGTCTCTTATGGTTTATCTCCCTCTCTGACTTTGTCTTGTTTTATTTTTCTTTCTCTTCCCCAATGATCCTGTTTTATTCCTTAAATTCTACATATGAGTGAGACCATGGTATTTGTCTTTCTGACTTATTTCACTTAGCATAAGAGTTACATCCACATCATTGCAAATGGCAGGATTTCACTTTCTGATGGCTGAGTAGTATTCCACTGTATACATATACCACACCACCTTTAACCATTCATCTGTTGACGGACATCTGGGCTCTTTCCATAGTTTGGCTATTGTAGACACTGCTGCTATAAACATTAGGGTGCAAGCGCTCCTTTGGATCATTACATTTGTATCTTTGGGGCAAATTCCTAGTAGTGCAAATTGCTGGGTCATAGGGTAGCTCTATTTTCAACTGTCTGAGGAAACTCCATTCTATTTTTCAGAGTTATAGCCAGGTCTTTCAATCACTGTATTTCTATGAGCATTTATCCAACAATAGCAAGCTCAATAAATTTATATCTATCTACTTATTAAAAATCTCAAAGATATCCAGCAAAGCCCAATCATATGAAGCAATGTGACATTCATCCAAATTTGTGATCTTTTAAGATTTTTTTTTAAGCAAATAGTATAATTTTGAGTTTTTCTTGTTCTATAGTATTTGGGAAAGAGCTGTGAGTTTGGAGTAGAGAATAAGTTTGGGTTTGGCCTAAAAAATAAAAAGTCAAACAGCTCAAAACCTACCACTAATTATCAGATTTCTCTATATGTAAAAGTGTTCCAATTTTTAGTATGTGCTACCGAAGCGAGCACTGTAAAAGTGTTCCAAACAGACTATCAAGTATCTCTTCTTTCAGAGTGTGTCCAAGTGAGAGGCAGAAGGCAAAAATCCTAGTTAGGAAATACCTGTTTCTCAAGGATTCAATTACTAGGCTTTTACTGGGCACCCAAGTGCCCAGAAGTCATAAAGGCTACTGGCAGATACAGATGTGTTACAGGAATACAGAAGAGAAAGAGGTGAGGATAGTTCTGGATGATGAGACTGGGACTTATTTGGGGCTAAGAAAAGAGAGGTGCTATTCTCTATTTTCTAATT
This sequence comes from Canis lupus dingo, assembly GCF_003254725.2. Lineage (NCBI taxonomy): Eukaryota > Metazoa > Chordata > Mammalia > Carnivora > Canidae > Canis > Canis lupus. Next base: position 9,959,359 of record NC_064268.1, read on the forward strand.
TTCTTAAGCATACATTTTGCGTATAAAGAAATAGTGAAACACTATACAACAGTTAAGAAATAAGGTGGCTCAGTTGGTTAAGTGTCTGACTTCAGCTCAGATCATGATCAGGGTCCTAGGATCAAGCCCCACACTGAGCTCCTTGCTCAGCAGGAAGACTGCCTCTCCCTCTTTCACTCCCTCTGCCCCTACCTCCACTTGTGCCCTATAATAAATAAATAAAATCTTAGAAAATAAGAAATTTTTAAAAAGGGATGCCTGAGTGGCTGAGCGTCTGCCTTCAGCTCAGGTCATGATCCCAGGGGCCAGGGATAGAGTCCTGCGTCGGACTCCCTATGGGGAGCTGCTTCTCCCTCTGCCTATGTCTCTGCCTCTCTCGCTCTCTGTCTCTGATGAATAAATAACTAAAATCTTAAAAAAAAGAAAGTACAGAAGTACTCACCTAATAATCTAGACACTTAGTACAAAAAAACCCCCAATGTGTATAGTATGCTATCATTTGTGTTTAAAAGCAAAAGGTAAGGAAACAAACATTATATGCTTTTAGCTTGGGTTATCGAACTCAGGAAGATTGCACAACAATGGTTCCTTCTTGGAAACTATCAACAACAATGGTTCCTTCTTGGAAATGGAATTAGGGAATGGGTTAGAAAGGGAAGAAGACATTTCACTATATAGTTTTTATTTAATCTCAATTTTTTTTACAAGATTATTTTACTTTTCAAAACACTGTAAAGCTTGAAAAAAGGAAAACTAAACAAATAAGACAAAAATACTAAAGAATTAACCCATCAATTAGTCCTACTCACCATTGAAGTCTATATTCATTCTAATGTATATAGGAAAGCAGCTGAATATACAGCTTAACTGCCTACAACCAAACTTCTTGTTTCACCTCTGAACACATCTGCTTTCTTTAACCAGTCTTTGGAAATGTTATTATTAAAGGCTCTGAGCCCCTTACCATAGTAAGCCTTTTGTTTATAGCTCCGCCTCATTTATAGCTCCAATGTGTTGAAGCTTTACAAAAGAGGGGCTTATAATCTTTTAAAGCTGTTGTGCCTCCCTGGGAAGGTCTGAGGCTAGTGATGATAGCTGCTGTCATTAGTGAATGAGCTCCCTCACTAGCAGAGGCTGGGGCCAGACGAACTACTCAAGGGAGCACTCCCTCATAACTGGAGTTTCATCACTAGAGCAACTAGGTCAGTGAATGTTAACTCTTCTGACACCATTAAATTTTCAATCATTTCAGACTGAAAGTTTACTTAATGTTTTTTAAGAATACACATCTTAAAGGCAAGACTTTACAAGGATTTTGCTACCAAAATTGTAAGAAACTAGCCTAAAGTAATTACCAGAAGTCTGATGAGTAGTACCTTTGATTCCATGCTTGGTTCCTTCCCTTTTTTGACTGGCTTACTCTCTCTAGCCTAATTACTACTGACATAATTATTTATGATGTCCAGCATCTCTTTTTCAGGTGATAACTGCTGGGGTGGCAAAGAAATAAACCAACCCGGTAGGAGGTAACTTCTCACTCAAGGAGATTGTCCGTGGATCTCAAGAGTATGGCTGGTTTCCTCTTGTACTCAAAACAGGGACAGTTCTAATTATACTCCTCATTAATTAATCATCAGTTTTCATACTAAAAGAAACACCCCAAATGTATAGAAAGGAGGTATGGAGAGAGGGGAGAAATGAAGGGGGAGGGGAACCCACCACCACCAATGACACAACAAAAAACTGCTATAAGGCACCTTCCAATCACAAGTCCTAGAAGGAGCAAATAATGAATTGAAATTCATCCTTGTGATAAAGAAAAGAACATCTGAATATCTACAAATAACTTATTGCTGGTTGCCTGCAGTCTCTTACCAGTGAGAGAGAAGTATCTTCTAAAATAAGTTCTTCAAGTTTAAGTGCAATTAGATGTGTTTCAAGCCCTTTAATATGATCCACAACGTTGGAAATTAAAGTCTGAAGCCCAGTAACATAGTCCTGGAAACTGGTGAAGACAGGTGGCTAGAAAAAAGATTTTTAAAAAGATGAAAGATTATCAAAACATATTTCCTTTGCTTACATCTCATAAGCTATATTAACCTCATACTATAGTATTACTTAATGCTATTAATAGTAACCGAGATGGATACAGTTTTAGATATTATGAAAGTCTCTCAAACCAAGGTAAATTTAACTGCCACCAAATAATGCAAACTCAGCAACAATGACAAGCATTTTTTTAAATGAGGTTTATTCACTCTGAGGAACTATAGATGGAAATATCCTATTTACTCAACTTCAGGCTGAGAATCTTCTGGAACACTACATATGAGACAAACCAAAATTTCATTTCTTCTCTATGTATTTTTGAGATTTCCTCTAATGTTAATAACAGAAATAGAGTTTTCTAAGTTCCAAAAGAAAAAATAATGGATAACAACAGTTACAAAAAATCTGAAAAACAAGAGTTAAGGGGACTTGCCCTGATATATATTAGAGTATATTATAAAGTTACATAAAATCCAGACAGTACTGGTATAGAAGTGAACTGATAAAAAGTGAAAGGAAACAAGTTCCAAGATAAACCAAAGAATATAAGGGAATTTAAGGGTGCCATCTCAAAACAATGGTTTTCAAAAATAAAACAAGACAATATCAGGGAGGAAGACAAATCACAAGAGACTCTCAATCATAGGATATAAACTGAGGGTTGCTGGAAGTGGAGAGGGTGGGTAGGAGGATGGGATAACTAAGTAATAGACAGGGGATCCCTGGGTGGCTCAGCGGTTTGGTGCCTGCCTTTGGCCCAGGGCGCAATCCTGGAGTCCCAGGATCAAGTCCCGCATCGGGCTCCCAGCATGGAGTCTGTTTCTCCCTCTGCCTGTGTCTCTGCCTCAATCTGTGTGTCTATCATAAATAAATAAATAAATAAATAAATAAATAAATAAACAAACAAACAAACAAACAATCTATCTTAAAAAAGAAACTAGGTAATGGACATTAAGGAGGGCATGTAATGTAATGAGCACTGGGTGTTGTATAAGATTGATGAATCACAGACTGCAACCTCTGAAACAAATAATACATTATGTTAATTATTTGAATTTAAATAAAATGTTGAAAATATGAAAAATTTAAAAGTAAAAAAAAAAACAAAACCTCAACGGTTTCCAGTGGATGAATGGTACTGAGATAACTAGGTAGACATTTGAAAATATAAAATAGGGGCACCTGGCTGGCTCAGTCAGTAGAGCATGAAACTCTTGATCTTGGGGTCATGAGTTCAAGCCTCATCTTGGGTGCAGAGATTACTTTAAAATATATATATTTTTTAATTTACTTATTTGAGAGAGAGAGCAAGCATGAGTGTGGGGGATAGGAGCAGGAGAAAATCTCAAGCAGACTCCTTGCTGCTCAAGGAGTCCAATAACCCATGAGATCATGACTTGAGCTGAAACCAAGAATCAGATGCTTAGCTGACTAAGCCACCCAGGTTCCCAAAGTAAAATCTTTAAAAAAATAAATAAATAAGATAAAAAATAACCGAAATAAATTCCAAATAGAGTAAATACTAAGTTTAAAAAATCCACCAAAGCTCCAGAAGAAAATTTAGATAATGGCCTGTGTAATAAATTGAAAAGGCCTTCCTAAACATTACACCAAGCTAAGAACCATTTTTAAAAAATAATGGGGGATGCCTGGGTGGCTCAGCATTTGAGCGTCTGCCTTGGGCTCAGGGCGTGATCCCGGAGTTCCAGGATCAAGTCCCACATCAGGCTTCCTGCATAGAGCCTGCTTCTCCCTCTGCCTGTATCTCTGCTTCTCTCTCTCTCTCTCATGAATAAATAAAATCTTAAAAATAAATAAATAAATAAATAAATAAATAAATAAATAAATAAGATGATCGGGGGTGGGGTGTTGGTGGTGTATGGGTCTGTCAGCAGTTAAGCATCTGCCTTCAGCTCAGGTCATGATCCCAGGGTCCTAGGATTGAGTCCCGCATCAGGCTCCCTGCTCCACATGGAGCTGCTTCTCCCTCTGCCCCTCCTCCCACTTGTTTTCTTTCTTCTAATAAATAAATAAAATCTTTTTTAAAAACATTAAAAAAATTTTTAATTACGTTGACAAAAAATTACTTAAGTTAAAAGACAAATGAAAAACTGAAAAAAATTGCATCATACGGGATACAGAATTAATAATAACAAAATTAAGAGCCCAAAGCTTAAAATATTTTAATAGGAAAAATATTACTACCACAACAAGAAACTTGGGCAAAGATATGAACAGAAAATATATCAAAGACCCAGCAGGTGCCTGGGTGGCTCAGTTGGTTAAGCGTCTGCCTTCAGCTCAGGTTATGATCCCAGGTCCTGGGAGATAGAGTCTTGCATGGGACTCCCTGCTCAGCAGGGAATCTGCTGCTTCTTCTGCCTCTTCCTGCTGCTCATGCTCGTTCTCTTTCTCTCACAAAAATAAATAAAATCTTTAAAAACAAACAAAACACAAAGAAATCCTAGCAATATATGACACAATTTAAAAATCAGACAAACACAAGAAACCTGCCCAATCTGTTAGGCTAACTTTTGACTAAAAAAATCTCCCTGGAAGGTTCAATATCAATCAATTTTTTTTAACAACTTTTTTTTTAAGTAAACTCTACCCCTAATGTGGGGATTGAACCCATGACCCCAGGATCAAGAGTCATATGCTCGCCTTAGGCCCAGGCTGTGATCCTGGAGACCCGGGATCAAGTCCCATATCAGGCTTCCTGCATGCAGCCTGCTTCTTCCTCTGCCTGTGTCTCTGCCTCTCTCCTCTGTATGTCTCTCATTAATAAATAAATAAAATCTTAAAAAGAAAATGGTTTAAAAAAAAAAACTAGTAGTGTGAATGATACAATGATGTAATTCCAAAACTCTTAGTATCTATTGTAAAACAAGTGAATATACTGATGTTGTAGGGAACCAGGGTTCAAACTAAAACAAAACAAAACAAAAAAAAGCTACAAACTGGAAAGAGGGAAGGAAAAGAAGGAAGAACACTGTGATATTGGTATCAGTAAGAATTATTTATTCTGTGTGTTTGCATGTGTAAATAAATTTCCTGTCTCCTTTCACTGACATAAACCTGAAATCCCAATACCAATTAGTATACCTAACATCTAGATCTTGGTTTTGAAATGCCACCAGGGCTCCTTGGAAATAAGTTCTCAGTTCAGCTGAATAGGAACAAAGTGGTTGGAGCAGTTTTGCTATTCCACAAAATAAGGGCTCAAAAGCTGATAACCTGTTAGAGGACAGGAACAAGCTTAGAGATGCTTTCATTAGCCAAATCTGAGCATGCAAAACAGAATAATGATAATGGATTAGAAAGGAAATTTTAAAAAGAATGATACTTAAATAGGGAGTAATATTTAAAAACCATATATACAAATATATATATGAATGGGGTGAGACAGCTCCATTTTACAGAAAAATGCCATCTAGTAAATGAGGAAGGACTGCCAGATTTTTTTTTTTTAAGATTTTGTTTATTTATTAGAGACAGAGAGAGAGAGAGAGAGAGAGAGAGGCAGAGACACAGGCAGAGGGAGAAGCAGGCTCCGTGCAGAGAGCCTGAGATGTGGGACTCAATCCCGGGTCTCCAAGATCATGCCCCAGGCTGAAGGCAGCGCTAAACCACTAAGCCACCGGGGCTGCCCGACTGCCAGGATTTTTAAAACTCACCAATGTGGAACCATCAGTGTACTAAATGATTTATGCAAATCAGACTTAACAGTGGATATTAAAACCAGCAAGCGAAAGGCTGGTAGGGAACAGGATATTCAGTCTCAAAGCATCGTCCTACAGAGGACTTATAATTACAAGGGGGAAGGCACCTTTACAATGAAGAAATCCAGACACTTCCTCTATCAAATAATTAAATCTACAAGGACCTATAATGGGACAAAACAACCTTAGTACCTCCTGATTTAATTTGCTAAAATAGACACAGCATTTATATTTAACCTAAACCCAAGGTAATTAGTCAAATCTAGACTGTAATACTATGCTACCAAAAACTGAGCTAGACTCTTCAACAGTAAGTACAAAAGGCTAAGAAGTATTTAAGATTAATGGAGGGTAAAAAGACAAGAAAACTAAAAGCCACGTCAGATCCTTTTTTTTTTTTTTTTTTTTATTGGTGTTCAATTTACTAACATACAGAATAACACCCAGTGCCCGTCACCCATTCACTCCCACCCCCCGCCCTCCTCCCCTTCTACCACCCCTAGTTCGTTTCCCAGAGTTAGCAGTCTTTACGTTCTGTCTCCCTTTCTGATATTTCCCACACATTTCTTCTCCCTTCCCTTATTTTCCCTTTCACTATTATTTATATTCCCCAAATGAATGAGAACATATAATGTTTGTCCTTCTCCGACTGACTTACTTCACTCAGCATAATACCCTCCAGGCCACGTCAGATCCTTATTAGGGTTTAAGTATTTTGAAAAAGGCTATAATAAAGGACACAATTGGGATAACTGGGGAAATCTGAATGTGGACATTATAATATTATTGTATCAGTATTAAATGTCTGGACTGTGAAAATTTCTTGAGTATTGTGGTTTTGTAGGCAACTGCCCTATTCTATCCTGTTAAGCATCACAAAGTCTGTACTTTTCTTTCAAACAGTTCAACAAACAAGGGGGGTAGATAGGATGAGAGAGTAAGATAAAGCAGATGGAGCCAAGTGGTATTAACAAGTGGCAAGTCTAGTAAGGATATTTGGGTGTCATCATGCTAGCCTTTCAACTTTTCTATAGGCGTGTCATTTAAAAGCAAAAACAAGCTGGACAGAGAAAATGAATGTACACAGGACTCTAAAGTTTCTTATAATATGCAGGAAAACTGAAAAGAAAAAGCAGCATGCAGCCAGGTTGTGTTTTCCCTATTATTACCATGATGATGCTGGTTTCTTTTTTCTTCTTTTTCTTTTTCTGTAAATTTAATTTGTATGGTCGCAGGACACTCTCACAGTAACTGGACACCCAAAGGATAATAGAAATAGTCTGAAAGAGGAAAAATCGCAAATTCATCAATAAGGATTATATTCAAGACATCTAGCAGGAACAGTTAAGGTTATGGATTAAATTCTTGCTGATAGTTCTGTGCAAATCCCTTCGAATTCTCCTCTAGTTCTCCACTACAGATTAGAGAGTTTAGATTAATTTCTACAATTACCACGCTGATTCTGAAGACCTTCATTTGAATACTGCTCAGAATACTAAGATTGCTTCAATCTTTATCCTCCCTTCTAGCTCTCCTAGCCCTAAAGGCATCCTCCACCTCAGCCCAGTTTCCTTTCACTCAAGTGAGAGGTCCAAATTCCTAGGCATGGAATCCAAAAGTTATTTATAATATGCCTCTCCCCACCCACCTCCCAGCCCATTAAGATATTACCTCACCACAAATCTTAACTTAAATATTAACAGAGAGGGATCCTGGGGGGATCAGTCAGTTAAGCATCCAACTCTTGATTTTAGCTCAGGTCCTGATCTCAGAGTCATGGGACAGAGTGCCCCATTAGGCTCTGTGTTCAGCACATAGTCTGCTTGTTCTTCTTTCTCTACTCCTGCACCTGCACTCTTTATCTCGAAGATAAATAAATAAAAGCTTTAAACAAAAAAAAAGATTCTCTTTCCCTCTGCCCCTCCCCACCGTCCCCCATGTTCTCTCTCTCTCTCTCTCTCTCTCTCTCTCACACACACACACACACACACAGAAATCTCCCCAACTGGTCAGCACATTCCCTCCTTCAAGTTAGGTGTTTACACCTATGCTTCTCCTCTGCTACAGAGTGTGCATGGACATACTGAGCAATTATGGCTGATTTATTCAGAGTCTTAGACACTTACACTGTATCAGTCACCAGAACAGACTAGGAGGGGAAGAAAAGTAAATAAACATGTGACAAAAATAAGACAATGGATTATGAGTGTTTGCAATCCTCCTCTTCCCTCTGGTTAAAAAAGAGGAGAAAGTTTTGCTGAATAAGTGCCCAGATTCTCCTTCATAATGCAGAATCTTAGTAATTAGTGAATAGCAACAACAAATTTATTTTTTTTAAGATTTTATTTATTTATTCATGACAGACACAGAGAGAGAGGCAGAGACATAAGCAGGCTCCATGCAAGAAGCCTGATGTGGGACTCAATCCTAGTACTCCGGGATCACACCCTAAGCAAAAGGCATATGCTCAACCACTGAGCCACTTAGGCGTTCCTAGTAACAACAAATTTAAAAAACTGGTGGAATTAACTTAAAACATAATAGTTGAGTGAAAAAGGAAAATGAACAGAGAACAGATACATTTAGAGTGAATCTAAGGAATTTTTCAAAGATTGATAAAGAAATTGCAAGTTTTATTCATTATGAACAAAACTTTCTTGGTATGCTTGGAAGGAACACCTTCAAAAATGATTTAAATTGCTTTTCAGTTAACAAAAGGTGGGGGATTAAAATAAAGGTATAAGGTGCCTTTTACCTGTTTATTTTTTAAAAATTATCTTTCACTCAATTAAGGAAAACCAAGTTTTCCAGGAAGAGAACAAAGACATACCTCAACAAAGAAGACTAGGTTCTCTAAAAGAGCAGGGCGTGTTTTCAAGTTACCATCTTTAACTTCTAAGAGGTCACCTTTACATCTACTGAAGACATCTGAAAATAGGAAAGTATTTTATTGTTTTATTTGGCTTTTGTTTCAACACTATTTTTAGGAATACAATGTATGCTCCAATAAAGAATAAGCAAATATAAAAGCTTAAGCCAGAAAGCTTCCCCCACCACAATGAACCAAACAAAGGATATCTATTTTAAGCTTTTTTTTAAAAAAGATTTTATTTTTAAGTTATCTCTATCTGTAAGATGGGGCTCAAATTCACAACCCCAAGATCAAGAGTTGTAGGCTCTACTGACTGAGCCAGCCAGGAGCCCCTATTTTAAGCTCTTTAAAAAGCCATGTAACTAAGGCTCTGCTGTCTTCAAAATATAAAAGGTGGCCTCATAAATTATATATTCTAGAGTCTAAACCCCAGCTAGCTGTTCCACAGATAGGTCATTGTCACAATAAAATTAAGACTTCAAATGAATGATTTAGAAGAATGTGTGCTATTATGGACTAAAAGACCAAAGTACATGATAGAAATTAACCTTCATAATAAATACCATGTTTTATTCTCATACTCTTGATCTTTTCATTATTCTTCATTTGGGTAATAAAATAAAAAACCATTTAGGCTATTTTTCCCCCTATTTAGGCTCTTGAAAATAAAGACCCTTATAGATTTTACATGCATTTATGTACCTTTTTACCAAACAATTCCATTGCCAGGAATTTAATCCCAAGAAGTACTCAAATAAGTACCCAAACACTTATGTCCCAAGATGTTCATTTCAGCTTTATTATAGAGTTTATAAATAACTCAAGTACATAATATATCATGTACTCCATGGGGCAATACATAAATAAACTTAGTACACTGATATAATACTGTGTAATATTATATGTAACTGACATGGTAAGTGCCCAAGACAACAGAAAAGTAAAATAAAAAAGTATGTTTAAAAAATAAAAAAAATAAAATCACTACAATATATTTCCACATACACACATATGACTGTTTAGGGTCCTTCTATGAGTATAGACTCCAAAAGTGTTACTTACCTTTTAAGTAAAGTACTTACTGTCCTCTGGGGAAATGAGGCTAGGAAAGGGAGAAACACCATACCCACTTGTGTACTGTTTTATAGTAGGTTGTCTACTACTTTTGTAATCAACACTTTTTAAAGTTAAAGACAAGTCTCAAAATACCCAAAGTATGCATTATTTTCAAGTTGTTTGCAACTCCTTCAAGTTTCTACTAAAAAATGAGTTCCTAATTAGATAAAATACGGGGGTCCATAGTTAGAATGCTTACCTTTTAATTGTTCTAGTAAAGACTTAAGACAATTCTCTACTCGCTCCTGGATTTCCACTGTATCCTCTAAAATCGAAAAAAAGAAAGAAAAAGAAAAAGAAAAGAAAAAGAAAAAACAGCAGCAAGATCAACACCCGCAAGCCATTCATGGGCAAGGACATTTTCTTTACTCTTAAGACTCACAGGCATCAAATTCCATCATTGAGGGAGACAAAGAAAAAGATAAAAGAAAGGAAAAGAAAGGCATTAATTACCTTTCTCTCAAAAGTAATACCTACAATTTTCTAGGAAGACTTAAAATCTAAGTGCTTCAAATAATCTCAAAGACAGAATCTACAAATCTTAAGATCTGAAGGGGAAAGAGGGTCTATGGAATATGCATGATTCTCACTGGGTTAGGAAAAAACTCTTCTCCACAAAGTTTAGTAAAGAATTCAATCCGAAATCCAACAATACTTCAACAAATTAAGGATTTCTTCAATTTTTGGACCTAACAAGTGATTTTAAATAGGGAAAAGACTTAAATTTGTAAAATATTACTTTGTAACCTATGAATGTACATACATTCATGTTAAGTTAGACACTTCCAGAACAGCTTCCACCTCCTCACAATCATCCAAATATGCGAGGACTTAAATATTTTGTTACATTTACTAAGTTTTCAAAGACAAAGACCTAAGTAAACATATTCATGCAAATGTATACTTACCTAAACCACTGGTATCCAGCTCATAAATATCACTAACAAGATAAAAAGAACTGGTCTGACACTGTGAACAGCCAGAACTAAAGAATCCAGCCATTCTAGTAGGAACAGGACCAAGGAAAGGATACTGAAAAAAAAAAAAGGGGGGGGGGGGGAGGGGTAATGTCCTTTAAATCCATCTAAATTTATACAAAGCAAGAAAACAGAGGACTATAACTACTGGATAAAGTCTATCTCATTGACTAGGTTGCAAACCACGGATCAAATTAACAACTAAATCATTATGGTGAAACAAATTCTGTATTAATTTGTTCACAGCTATTAAAAATACACCATTACAAATAAAGCTATTTTGCTTTTCCTCACTATCTAGTTTGGATAGTGAGGAAGCCTCTTTAATTCCCAAGCCTATAAAATCAAGTTTTTTCCTAGGTACCACAAACTGGGACAAAATACTGCTCTTTACTATTCATCCACACCAAATTCCTATTTTTAAAAAGACAGCCCTGGATTATTGCACCTTTGATGACAAATACATATTGATGATACCTGAACTTCCTTCTCAATAAATCGCTTTCCCATATCCATGGCCACTTCCAACTGTTGAAGAAGTAAACGAAGAATATCAATCCGGGAGGACACGCCATTCTCAGTGGTCTTTTCTGAGTTCCTTGGCTCTACAGGGTGGTTCAGACTTGGAAGTCCACTGATCAGCCTCAATGTTAAGGAACGGATTCTTAACCACATGGTCTCCTCCTCCAAGGAAAGTTTCTTATGTTCTTCAGAAACATCCCTTAAAAAGAAATATCCCCAAACCATTCACTTTATTCAGTGTGTTGCCTTTACATCTTTCAAGGTTTACTTTCATCAGTCAAGGTCCCATTGAATGGTTCCAGTGCTCATCTCCTAGCTGAAGGATAAACCCAATCACCCAAGTTCCCATTTCAGGATCAGTAAAATGGGGAATGACAACCTATCTAACAAGTCATTTTTCTGCTTCAGTGAGACATCTGATAACAACAAAATATACATCATGTATTTTCAAAGAAATATAGGATATAAAAAATTCAAATGACAAAAAACTGAAAAACAAAAATGTGCCCTAGTAATCAAACACCTGCAATAGTAACAAGTTTGGTATTAATCCTTTCAGACTCTTACAAATGTAAAATACAGACTCTTACAATACAAACGTACAACATAAAAATATTTATATAATTTGACATATTTTAAACAAATAAAATGGGTTCACAATACACTATTTTGCAAATGACATCTTTTTTGACAGTGTGTAGAAAAGAGTTAACATAGCAAGACTGAGGTTATTATTCTTCAAGGGACAGCTTTTAAGGTTGAGCTTTAGCTGATGTCTACGAACTTGGGACTTGAAACATTCCCTAAATGATGAAGAGTAGCTCACTGTACCTAGACTGTTTGTACAAACCATATGGTCTATGGTGAGCACCTGCTTTCTTTCTGGGAGTTTGGAACATTGGCACATGATGGACAAGGGATGCCTACGTAACCAGCTGGTAAAAACCTTGGGCACCAAATCTCGAATGGCTTCTCCAGGTAGAAACGCTACACATGCATCACTGCATTTTTTGCCGCTAAACAGAGGAGCACAGAAGGTAAAGAGTACTGGAAGTCTGTGCATGGAGTTTTCCATATTGTCTTTTTTTTTTTCCCCCTTGCTGATCCTGTCATTTGTCCTTCTGTTTTGTTTTTTAGATTTTTATTTATTTATTCATGAGAGGCAGAGACACAGGCAGAGGGAGAAGCAGGCTCTATGCAGAGAGCCCGATATGGGACTCGATCCTGGGTCTCCAGGATCACGCCCTGGGCTGAAGGCGGTGCAAAACCGCTGAGCCACCCAGGCTGCCCCGTCCTTTTGTTATAATAAACTTTAGCTGTGAAGACAACTATAGGCTAAGTTTTAAATCCTAGAAAATCACTGAATATAGTCTTGGCAATCCTCAAATCACAATGCAGCTGATCTTTGAACACACTGATGTGAACTGCATGGGTCCACTTATGCAGATTTTTAAAAAAATAAATACAGTATAGTACTATAAATGTACTTTCTCTTCCTTATAATTATTTTTAGATATTTTATTTATTTATTCATGAGAGACACACAGAGAGAGGCAGAGACACAGGCAGAGGGAGAAGCAGGATCCATGCAGGGAGCCTGATGTGGGACTTGATCCCGGAACTTCAGGATCACACCCTGAGCCAAAGGCAGATGCTCAACAGCTGAGCCACCCAGGAATCTCTCTTCCTTATAATTTTCTTAATAATATTTTCTTTCTCTAGCTTACTTTAAAGTAAGTGTACATTTATCCTGTATAGGATATAATATACTGGTATATAAAATATGTGCTGACCAACTGATCATGTTGTAGGCAACACTTCCAGTCAACAGAATGATTTAACTCCCCAGTTAAGTCTCTGGGGAGTTAAAAGTTACACATGGATTTTTAACTGTGCAAGGGGGTTAGCAACCCAATCCTACATGTTCAAGGGTCAACTGTATATTCAGAATTACCTCATATACACAGGTCTGCATGCCTATGCACTTACTTCCTTTGATTATACTTTCCTAAAAGTGAATCTACTGAATTAACTGGGATAAGGGATTTTCAATCTTAATACAGATTACTAAAATTCCCCACAGGAAGATTATATAAAGTTATATCTCCATGTCAATGCACAACAACCTTTTCCCCCACAATCTCACTGACCACAAGTAAATCTTTTTTATCTTTGTATAATGGTTTTTAAAAAAAAATCACTATAAGGTACATTTCTTTGAATTTCTTAAGTCCAACTTGGTTTTTCGTTATCTTATTATTGAATTAAGAGTTCTCCCTGTACGTGAAAGATATTAATATATATGAAGAAAATTACTAATTTACCTTTAGAACTTGTTAACAAATTTACTTCTATATAAAAGGCTAATATTTACAGAGACCAAATCCTCTGTTTACAGGTTTGACGTAATGCTAAGAAAGGTTTGCCCTAACCATTTTAAAATATTTTTTAGGGGTGTCTGGATGGCACAGTCAGTTAAGCGTGGGACTCTTGATTTCAGTTCAGGTTGTGATCTCAAGGTTGTAAAATCAAGCCCCAAACAGGGCTTTGTGCTGAGTGTGGAGCCTACTTAGATTTCACGCTCTTCCTCTCCTACTACCCCCTCCTACCATACCCCTAACCATGTTCTCTCTTGCTAAATAAATAAATTTTAATTTTCTTGTAGAATTTCTAAAGAGTTTTAGCATGTAACCTTTAATCCAACTAGAATCTCTTTTCATGTATGCTATGAGGGGAAATCTAATTTTTAGATTAGCAAGCAATCCAACATATGAGTGAGATTCATTTTCTTCCTTTGGCTTACCTATACCTTCTTATCCCTACAACAACCATGTTACTGTATTTGTGCAAAAAAGAGATTTCTTGGTGGGGTAACTCTTAGATGCATCCTAATTCTTCAAAAATAAATGTTTAGGGTTTAATTCCAGTAACCTGTCTTTTGGATCCCAGCTGAAGAAAACATTTAAGTCTCTGTTGTCTCGCAAGGCTTCCCATGGAATGTCATCTTCTTCTGGCCGAAGATTCATTGACTTTATACTTTCTGCTAAACTGGTTGATCTATGATATAGAAAATTTGCTTATGTGTTATTTCAATAGTAAAACAGCCATGAAAACATATTAGCGACAACTTTGTTTAACTAGAAAGAAAAGAGGAAGAAGGATTAACTATTATGAAGTAAAGGTGCACAAAAGATGACACAGAACCAAGCCTGTATCATATTAGCCTGCTACAGAGCAAGAGAAAGTGCCTGAAAGCCCAACTAAAATAAAGTGGATCAACATTAATTCCTGAAATCCCATGTTTATAGGGGAAGGGAAACCCTTTAAACACCACAGACCTTGGGGTGATAACCACGGTCTGGGTGGCAGCTTGTGTACAGAACTCATGGTGCTTGCAGCACCCAATCATTCCCCACAATATGCCCTGGGTTACTTCCCCTTTCTTCTCTGTTCCCACCAACTTCTCCCCCCAGCCATTTTTCCTTAGCTTAGGCCTGCTAATATCACCCATGAGCCCATTAATGGCTCTCAGGATCTGATCTAATCCCTTAGTTCTTTATAGGTCTTGTGCAATACTTACATATTTGCTTCAAGTAGAAGGTCTAACAACATCCGTTCAGTACGGACTTGCGCAAAATGAAGAGAATTATTCAACCTGTTCCTAAAAGCGATAAATTCTGGGATCTTCTCAAATGCACCATATTTGTAAGCTTGAATAATATATTCTGAGGTCTGGGAAGGAAAGACATCACCTCCGTATAAATATTTCACAGATCAGGCAATGAAGGCAAACTTTGCCAGGCAAAACAAAATACTCAAAACTAAAATTAAGATGTGAATTCTAACCTTTAAAGGTCATCAAGTAGTATTATCAGCCTTTAAAAACATTATTTTTCTTCTTTGTTATACCAGAATTATGTGTTCTTTACCAATACTACTACTAGGACTAGTACTACTACTACTATTAGTATTACTACCACCCAGCTGCTCCTGCCACCACAGAGACTTTCTCTTAGCAGTTATGTCTTTCAATTCAGTAGGACTGGAGGTTTTGTTATACCACATCAGTCAAAAATTTGGTTAGTGCCATTGTGGAAGGGATATTACTCCATGTTTTTCTGCATCTAAGATAAACTGTTTTATACAAACGTTCCAAAAACACCAGAATAATATAACCACCCCACCACCAACCCAAATAAAAGTCACCCTCCTTCAGAGAAAAGATAGGCTGCTCCTTGGTTTTGTTTATTTCTGAGTACTATGTATCACAAACATAGGGCATATATGCATTACATCGGGATAGAAGGCAACAAACAAAAGACCCTTAAGAATTCATCAGAATCCATCCTGAGGACAGAAAGACTGCAAGAACCAGGTTTCTTGTCCATCCAAACTACGTAAGACCTATGCCAGAAAATTCCATGAACAAGTGAAGGGAACACTCATCACATGCGCTTTAATTTTAGATTAATACATATGTACAGATGAAATGTTGTGAACAGAGGCAAGAAAAAGAATTCTCAACAGAAATTCTGGCACAATAGAAGAAAATCTCAGGGAAGAACATTTCATGGGTGTGGGCCTATGCCATCAGGATCAGAAGTCAGGAGGGTATCCTTTTGGGCCAAGGAAAATGTTAAGCTCAAAGTGGATGTTTGCCCCAAAGATCCTTTCTAGGAAAGCCAGTCTTTTTACATAGCCTCAGTCAGCACTGCCCCCATCTCCATTATGACTGAATAATTTGCCCAGTAGGAAAATAGGCCAATAGTCAACAACATACCCTCTGATACACAGCCTCGCAGGGTTCATTTCAGGCCGCGGGATTGCGCCACGGGCGCTAATTCAACTGCATTCGATGCGGCTTTTAAACCCCATGGGACACCTCGGCGAGCTGTTTGCCTGCAGTATCTGGAGAAATTAAAGACGGACGGACACAAGAAAATTAAAAAGATTACTTGTGATCCTGCAGGTTTAAAGAAGGACTATCCAAAAAAGCTCAAGTGCACCTTCTAGTCTGATTAAAGGACAGTGATATGCCCCATCAAGAAGAGGCCAGGATACTCTAAACACACCTGCCTATCCAATGGCCTCTTGACTTAGAAAAAGCTTAATATCAGCCCTTGCAACAGAAACTTACAGCTTGAAAAAAAAATCAGCTGCTTAGGAACATAATGCTCCAGCAATTAATCAGGATTAAAATAGTACTTCTGGGGATTCCAGTCAAATTTATTAATGACAGTTCCAAAATAATGCTGATTAAAGGAAAGAATACAGCTTTACAAAGTACAGAGGCAGTTTTAATTTCTGAGTGGTCCATGGAACACCACTTTTGAAAAAAAGGCAATGGCTTAAAAAAAAAAAAAAAGAAAAACAAGGGGCAATAGAAAGAGAATGTAGTCCTTTAACAAACTGAGACGGTAACTGTAGCTCTCTGGCTTCTGTTTTTAAGATAGTCCTCCTTTAATGCTGCAGCAAAGTACCACTGCAGAGCTAGAAAAAGGGCCTGGGCATCTTGTATTAAGACCGAGCACAAGAGAGGTCTACGGTTTGAAGAGACAACCCCTATTGGAACTGCAGGCAAAATTGGAAGCCATAGGCCCTTTAAAAACTTTTGAACATCAGAGAATGTTGTCCGTACCTATTTCTACTCATATATGCACCAATGAGGCTAGTTATATCCCATATGGATTCCTGAAATGAACCCTGGTCACTGTAAAAATTAGCAAAATAGATAGACATCAAACCCTGAGTGATAGTCTTCACAATACCTAAAACAGACAGACTTTTAAATGGAAAACTATTTTTAAAGTACAAACACAAAGGTAACTTTTGGAGATAAGAAAATCTGGCTCAGTCTCATATTGCAAAAATCTATTTCAGAGTAAGATGACAGCAACAAATGATGATCTTTCCAGAAAGCAAATCCCTGTGTAGATCTTCCAAATATAACTTTCAATCCCATAGCACAAAGCCTTACAAAGCAGAACACTGGATTTTCCAGTTAAGGAGTAAAGTGTTCTTTCAAAGAGCAGGTTGGGAATTGAAATTCATCAGTCACTCAAGAAAAAACCATCTGGGGAATCTCAAAAACTCCAAGAATAACAGATATAGAACATAGAGCTTTAGCTTTCCAGAGAATTATCTAATACTATTAGATGGTTTAAGACACACAAGGCAACACTAAAATCGTGTTCTTATTCTCAAATTCCTATAGGAAACAGTCCACACCACAGTCTCCAGTTCCCTATTCTGGGACTCAGGCTAGGCATTAAAGGTTAAGGTGCATTTTCCTTATTGTGTTGGTTTTGCTTTTGCCTCTACGACCCCTCAAAGATTATCTACTTTAGTAGGATTAAATAAGCTCTTTCTTCTTAGTAGTAATAAAAATAAATTTCAAGCAGACAGTCCTATTCCCAGATCAATAAAATGCTCAGGTTCAGCATCACATACATTCAGATCAATTAGTCACTCCTGCCACACACCATCCGCAAAACCTCAAAGATTAAAAAGCCACTGAGAACAACATACTCTCAAATCTTTCCTGAGGATCTCCTTTCTCTATAACAATAACTTGAGTTGTTTTGTTTTGGGGTGGGTGTGTTTCATTTTTAAAACAACTCCACAAAATTTGTGGAAAAAAAAATAAAAGCTTAATTTTCAACAGTATATGAAATGTGCCTTACTGACCAAATCATGAATATGGTGCTTCTAGAATGCTGGATGATTAAAAACTGGAGTAAGGCCAGGCACCAGACTTGGATTAATCCCTTATTTGCCCCCAATTTCCACCTAAGAGCCATTTGAGAAACAAAACTTTGAAAAGGAGTTATCAGTAAATCAAATGTTTCTTTAACCTCTTTCTTAGAGATACAGAAATGACAGCCAGAATAAGGAGATTTGAGAAACACTTTTGATTTTTTTTCTTGACTTAGTAAAACTTCAGAACTAAGAAGGGCAAGCACAGATACGTGAACACACAGTGAAAACACAGAGATTTATAACTCAACTGCCTACTTGTGCTAGGCTCTCTTAGAAACCCAAGGTCCTAAGGATCTCTTAAGTCAGGCCAGCACCTTCAAATGCTGATGCCAACTTCCCTCCTTCACTGATCAGGAGCTATGGCACAAAATGAGGTCTGAACAGAGATCCCAATCACTGTGGAGGAAGGATGCCACAAGGGGAGGAGAATAGGGTTTAATAACTAACTTACGCACAGCTCACCATCCCTTGCTATACTAACCCTCTAGACCTTGCCCTAAGGCTTGTGGGGACAGAATTACTGCAAGCTGAGAACAATAAACCTATATTCCACTGTTCAGAAATGCTTCTGTTCTGCCTTCTATTTAATACAAGACTAAAGAATTCAATAAGAGAGAGATTAGCCACCACTGTTACAGTTACAAAAGAACCACCCCCAAAACCAGCTTCCCTGCCAAGGTCCTTAGTTGCTGTTAGACCATGAAAGCTATGGGCAGATATCTGGTATGGCAGAATTCAGGCAATGAGTTTTAGAAGCACATGAGAACAAAGTAGGCAATGACCATCCTAGAGACTTGCCTTCTTTTCACCTCTGTTCTGGGTGGTTTTGCACAGCTGGCTGACTGACTAGAGACTACATAAAATTTCTGCTTAACTGACAAGTGGAGATGATCAAGTCTGCTTGCAGTGAAAAATATGGTGCAAATCCCATCCTTTCATTATGGCACATAGCTCTACCTTATTTATTGCTATTTTAAAAAACATACTATTGACCCAAGTTTCTGGATATGTCCTTCAATTGGTCAATTTTATGATTCTAAGAAAATACGAGTGTACTGATTGTTAGTGAAGAGCACAGCAGTTATAAACTTCATAATTAAATAAAGGTAACAGAGAGCTGCTGCTTTTGCAGAATCTTCTATGGCATCCCAGGCTCTAAACACATATGATGGGGATCCCTGGGTGGCGCAGCGGTTTGGCGCCTGCCTTTGGCCCAGGGCGCGATCCTGGAGACCAAGGATCAAATCCCATGTCGGGCTCCCAGTGCATGAAGCCTGCTTCTCCCTCTGCCTATGTCTCTGCCTCTCTCTCTCTGTGTGTGACTATCATAAATAAATTAAAATTAAAAAAAAATAAAATAAACACATATGATGGGTTACCTCTTAGACCCTTAGAAAAAGTCTCTTAGAAATTAAAAGATGGATCTAAGAGGAATACCACTTCCTATTCTGTTAATACTGTTTTAACTATAGCTTTACATGGATTCTATTAAACACATCCATCCTAGCAACCACAAATAACTCTTAACCTAACAGATATGGCCAGTAAGCTATGGCCTACAGGCACCTGTAAGTATGCATGGTGCACCTCAACATGTGCACTTGGCATACGAGGGAATATGTTCTCTGAAATGTGTGCATTAAGCAGGTAAGAACATTATTTTTAAAAAATATTTTTCACTTACATCTTTCTGGTTGGAGTGGAAAAACCTGAGTGCGAAGTTACAGGATTGGGATGCAGCAGCATACTGACCTAAGGATTCGGCGTATCGAGTCAAAAGATAGCTAGGTCAGAAGGAAAGAAAAAAAAAATGTTATACTTACCCACCTCCAGTATCAAATACTACACTTCAAATTATTATAACAGAGAAACAAGCACACAGGAAAGTTAAAACATCTTGCCACATAAGTGATCTCATTCACAAAATCAAATTTTTTTAAAGAATGAAGTTAATTCAGTTTTGTGGGAGACCTAAAACTCTATGTCATGCTTTCTTATACTCAGATGATTAATGGAACAGAAAGAAATAAAGACAATACCCTTGATTTATAATAAAGAATAGTCAAAAAACAAATTCAAAGGACCTCTAAGGTCAAACAAAGTACCTGTGTCAATCTCAACTGCAAATAAAAACTTCAAGACAATGTGTGCTAAGAAAGTTTTCAAAGTATAAAGCTGTTTGCCATCCCTGGGGATAACTTTCTTACCTTTCCTAAGTTGTGCAAATGTAAAAATTACCATTTAATAAAGAAGATATAAAAATCTTTCAGCTTTGCAATGGGTCATCATGGAGGATTACTTAGTCTAAAAAGCTTAATAAGGCAATCCCTGGGTGGCTTAGCGGTTTTGAGCCTTCGGCCTAGGGCTTGATCCTGGAGTCCCGGGATCGAGTCCCACATCAGGCTCCCTGCATGGAGCCTGCTTCTCCCTCTGCCTGTGTCTCTGTCTCTCATGAATAAATAAATAAAATCTCTAAAAAAATAAAAATAAATAAAAAGCTTAAGAACAGAAACAATACTACTGCTAAAACTGCAAAGTCTGAGCTCCATGTATAAGGATCCCCTGGGATAGCTGGCTGCTCAGTATTCAGAGTATATACTACCAACCCAATGGTATCATGCTGGATATGCTTAGCATCAAGGCTGGAGTACAGATCCACCACTGGTTCAAATGCCCCCAGTACACAGTAGATTCGAACAAGCAGCAACTTGAATTGAGCATTGGAAGGGCTGTGGGTTAATCCCTCTTCCAGCAAAGTCAAGGCCTGCCATACAGCAGTCTCGTCACCTAGAAACAAAATGTAATAGCATTATCCATAGTACTTGGCAGTAAATGGAGGTTTCTCACAAACAAAAGATAAAAACTTACTCCCCTAACTATCTGAAGAACGAGTTTAGGTGTCAAAGAACAGATTTTAGATACACACCTATAAACAAACTAGGGAATTTCCCAGAAAGTTTCTCAATAGTTACCTCAGTTCTTAAACATGCATCTGCAAGAGTGATGCAAACTTTAAGCTGTAAGGTCTTATGAGGTTATGGAATCTCAGAGAACCTAGATTCTGAGAAGAGATGGACTTTGAAGGAGAATTTGAGTCCACCAACCTTCCCAGTACAGGATTTTTTCTACCAAACCCCAGCTAGATACACTCTCTGGACAACATTTTTCTTCCATATGTAATTCTACTATTTAGATGTCAAATGGTATTTGAAAAAAGATGTTCATTAATAATCAGATAAATTAATCTGACACACTTTTTTTGGCCTACCAAAATTCAAAAGGTTACATGCATCAATAACCTTAAAGACTAAGTAACTTCTCTTTTATGAACCTAAGAAAATAATATGAAATGGAAATAATGATTTACATATAAAAATATTCACTGTACTAATAATGGGAAAATAATTAAGTAAATTATAGTAAAACCCACATTAGGCAGCCATTTGACATTACTGAGTTTTAGTGATAAGGGAAAATACTTATTCAGTAATAGTTCAGTAAAACACAGAGAATTTAGTGTGAAAAGGTAATCTTCAGCACATACGACATGCACAGATAGAGAAGGAAATATGCCAAAATGTTAGAATGCCTATAGAAGCTGGAAAAGATTAAAATAAACTTCCAAAGCTTTTATAAGCTATTTTTACAGTCAGAAAAAACTTTAACACTTATTTTGTGTTCTGCTCTTTCTTTGAAGTGTTTTCCAATGTTGCTAGTCTTCACAATCTAATTTTATTGAGTTCAACACTTACTGACTTAAACTCTGGAGCAACACTAGATATAAGACCAGAGGATAAGAGTCACAGGTGGTTCCTAGCCACAAGAAGCTCAGAAGTGAATGGAGGAAACATCTGGAAATTACACAGAATAAATAATTTTAAGAAGTCCTAGTTCCGTGCAGCCCTAGTGGCTCAGCGGTTTAGTGCTGCCCTCAGCTCAGGGCATGATCCTGGAATCCCAGGATCGAGTCCCACATTGGGCTCCCTGCATGGAGCCTGCTTCTCCCTCTGCCTGTGTCTCTGTCTCTGTCTCTCTGTCTCTCATGAATAAAAAAATAAAATCTTAAAAAAAAAAAGAAAAAAAAAAGAAGTCCCTTGGAGTGCCTGCGTGGCTCAGTCAGTTAGGTAACTCACTCAGTTTCAGCTCGAGTGGTAATCTCAGGGTCACAAGATCAAGCTCCCCAACACGTTCTACACTCAGTGAGGCATCTGCTTGAGGGTTCTCTCCCCCTAACTTGTGTGCACATTTGCTCTCTCTCTATAAAGTAAATAAATAAATCTTAAACAAAAAAAGAAGAATAGGGTGCCTGGGTGGCTCAGTATGTTCAGCATCTGCCTTCAGCTCAGGTCATGATCTCAGAGTCCTGCAATCGAGCCCTGCATCAGGCTCCCAGCTCAGTGGGGAGTCTGCATCTCCCTCTGACCCTCTCCCCACTCATGCTCGCTATCTCTCTCTCACAAATAAATAAAAATCTTTTAAAAAAAAGAAGTCCTGCTATTCAAAGATAACTAGTTTTTTTTAAAAAAGATCTCCACAGAGATCCCTGGGTGGCGCAGCAGTTTGGCGCCTGCCTTTGACCCAGGGCGTGATCCTGGAGACCTGGGATCGAATCCCACGTCGGGCTCCCGGTGCATGGAGCCTGCTTCTCCCTCTGCCTATGTCTCTGCCTCTCTCTCTCTCTCTCTCTCTCTGTGACTATCATAAATAAATAAATTAATTAATTAATTTAAAAAAATAAAATAAAAGATCTCCACGAAGGAGATCTTTTTTTAAAAAGATCTTTTTAAAAAAGATGCCTGGGTGGCTCAGTTGTTGAGCATCTGCCTTTGGTTCAGGGTGTGATCCTGAGATTGAGTCCTGCATCAGGCTCCCCACAAGAAACCTGCTTCTCCCTCTCTGCTTGTGGCTCTGTCTCTCTGTGTCACTCATGAGTAAATGAATAAAAATAAATAAAATTAAAGAGATCTCCTTAAAATGGAAACAAAATTTCAAAGAAAAAAACGGTATAATTCACACTTCTCAACCATTAAACCAACTCTTATAGACATTTATTATTTTATTTTGCAAAATTTAGGCTGTAACTATACAACTGTATACAAATTCTTCAAATCAAAAAAGTATCAAGCAAAAAAAAAAAAAAGGCATGAAGGATCGATTAGGCTTTTGGGAAAAAATTTTCTAACTAAATGTTGTAATATAACAAAATGAAGTAAGTTCTGGGAATATATTAATATATAGTATGGACTACAGTTTATGATACTATACCATTACTCAAAAGCTGCTAAGAAAATAGATCTTAACGTTTTTCATCACAAGGAAAAAACCTAGCTATGGGGTGATAGATATTAACTAAACTTATGATGACAATCATTTCATGATATACATACATCAAATCATTATGTTATACATCTTAAGCTAATACAATGTAATATGCTGACCACATTTCAATAAAACTAGAGGTAAAAATGACATCCTTAACTCTTCATCTTACTTTTGCAGAATCATAAACAAATGGCTTTATGCAAAATGTCTGAGAGCATCATCAACTTCTTAAAATGCTCTTCTTAATCTTTCACATTAAAATCAGGCTTTTCCAACATCCTTAACAAATTTCTATAGATTTCTAGTATCTGTTAGATCCACCTTGGACAATGATTATGCCTCTGATTGAAGCACTTCAATTTCATTGGCTGCAAGAAATCTTGCATCTTTATAATACTGGCAATTTTCCAATGTATTTGCACTGTATGATTATGGAAAATTAGCTTCTTTCTCTCTGCCCTATCTTTCCTTCATCTATAAAAAAACTGCAATAATCCTAACTCTATTATTATGAGGTTTAAATTAGTTAATTCATGTAAAGCACTTTCAAAGTACCTGATGATCAACAAATGTTAGCTAATACTATATGGGCAGACACATTGTTCAAAAAAAACCAAGAGATCAGCAAAGCCATACAGTCACTTATGAGCAAGAATGGATGCTAGGATAAATGAGGAAGAATATCTGAGTAGGGACCAAATTACTAAAAGGTCAGTTCATTAATGATGGTTTTTTTATAGCCCTGTGCAAACTCACAATTCTGGGCCTCAGATGACAAAGACTCTGATAATAGGGTTTCACCTCCATCTCCAGGACAATATAGTGTAACAAGTACTAGCATAGGGGTACTCACAAAGGGGCATAAAATCTGCAATGGGGGGAGGGGATGAAATCAAGACAGGCATGTCAGAGGCACCATTTGAGTAAAAGTTAGATGAAGGAAGGAAGGAAGTTATTTCAAAGAGAGGTACCACCATGTTTACTAATACTAGCAAACAAAAAACCCCAGGAGATTTAGGATTTAAGTACCTAAGAATCTGGAGATAAAGGCAGAGGCTAGATTATAAAAAGCATTGTAAACACTATCCTAAAAAGGTTAACCTTTATCCTCAGAAAAACAGGGCACCTCTAAAGGATTTTAAGCATGAGGGTGATGGTATCAAAATCAAGTGCTCCATGAAATGATCCCAAGGGCAGGGATTGTGTCCATCACGCACAGTACAGTCTCCCTAGCCCTTTGTGTCTTGTGCAATTTATTCTTGTGAATACTATGCAATAAGTGTCTAAATGCTAATAAAAGAAAATGCCAGGAGTAAGACCTAAAGAAAAGGTAATTACAATACCATTTGCTGAATCATCCTTTTCTTGCTTAATGATACATGATGCTTCCTTCAGCATGTATTGTGTTTTTTGTCCTAAACAGGTCAATTAAAATTATATTCCAAAAAGAATGCATTCTCCTAAACATTTTTTCAAGTGAATAATAAAAGCTATTCCATTTCATGGGCCTATACATCTATCTCTGAGTCAGGTTCTCTGTATTTAATTATTGTAACTTTGTAATAGGTAGTTCAGTCATTATTCACTATTTAGAAATGTTTAAAAACAGAACAGAAAATGAGAAATAACAAGTTTGACAAGGATGTGGAGAGAAAGAATTCCTCATGCCCTGTTGGTGGGAATGTAAACTGGTGCAGCCATTGTGAAAAACAGTGTGGAGGTTCCTCAAAAAATTAAAAATAGAAATATCTTCCAAATCAACAATTCCACTACTAGGATTTATCAAAGAAAATGAAAATACTAACTCAGAAAGAATTACACACCTCTATATTTATTGCAGCATTATTTACAATAGCCAGGATATGGAAGCAAACCAAGTGTCCATCAATAGATGAATGGATAAAGATGTGGTATCTATACGTGTACACACACACACATACCCCAAAGAATATTATTTGGCCATTAAAAAAAATATATTTTGCCATTTGCAACAACATGGATGGACCTAGAGGGTATTATGCTAAGTGAAATAAGTTAGAGAAAGACAAATACCATATGATTTCGCTTATATGTGTAATCTAAAAAATAAAAAACAAACAAAAAAAGCAGACACAGATTAACAAATACAGAGAATGGGAAGTTGTCAGGAGACGAGAGGCAGGTGTAAAAAGAGGAGTGGAAGGTACAATGAATAAATCACAGGGATGAAAGGCATAGCATAGGAAATATAATCAACAGTACTATAACAGTGTTGTATGGTGCTAGATGATGGCTTCATTTATTGTGAACATAGCACCATGTACAGAATTGTCTAAATCACTATGTTGTACACTTAAAATTAATGTAACGTGTCTCAACTATACTTCAAATTAACAAAATCTAAAAAATAAAAACAGATGTGCACTGATGTAAAATCATCCTGATTACCGAGACGGGGCTATCTGGAGATGGGTTCTTCTAAAAGCAACCTGGAAAAGGGCAAGGAGGAAAACCTAAAAGCATAAATCAAATTCTTGGATTATATAATTATTCTCAGGATTTATAATCAGTAAAAGCAAAATGTAAAGTTAAACTGAAATCACTCTTCCTTACCTGTTTCTCTCCATATATCAATAAGCACATGGACAGCAAGAAGACAGTAATAGTC
The DNA here is from genome assembly GCF_003254725.2 of Canis lupus dingo. Lineage (NCBI taxonomy): Eukaryota > Metazoa > Chordata > Mammalia > Carnivora > Canidae > Canis > Canis lupus. Next base: position 9,985,345 of record NC_064268.1, read on the forward strand.
TGAAAACTGCAATTCGGTTTTCAAACAGGACTTCCCTGTAGGGAAAAAACCCCATATTTGTATTTTAACATTTGTTCAACATCACAGCCCCAAAGGAATTTTTTAAAGCAGAAAAGTGACAGGAGGGAGAAGATAAAAAGAGGAAATGAAAAGTAATAAGAGTCATATAAATACCAGAAGAAAAATATAAGCCATGAATCAAAGGATTCAAAAGAAGGTAAGGCCACACTCAGCTGGAACAGAAGAAAGAGTTCCAGAGCAAAGGTGATACCCTCAATGGCACCAAAGGGAAAGCAGTAAGATTTGGAAGGAGGCTTCAGGTAAAGAGAAGAACAGAAGCCAAGGGCCATGTACTACTAAAGTAATAAATAGTAGGCTCATTACTTCGTCTAATGATTTAGGATACATTAGAGATGTCATCTTGTCAGATAATTTACACTTTATCACATGTATCTACAATTTAAAGATCATCTACTTCTCAAACATTTACCTCATAATTTACAACATTCATTTTGTTCAATTTCAGTCTATATATTAAAAATACTAAGGCCAATCAGCAGAAAATGTCACAACAATTATAAACTCCATGTAATTCATATGAGCCTCAGATTGAGTTAGCTCAATCAAGAAGAATATGGAAAATTTTAATTATTTAAAATTCCAAACTTGGGGATCCCTGCATGGCTCAGTGGTTTAGCGCCTGCCTTCAGCCCAGGGCGTGATCCTGGGGTCCCAGGATTGAGTCCCGCGTTGGGCTCCCTGCATGGAGCCTGCTTCTCCCTCTGCCTGTGTCTCAGCCTGCCTCTCTCTTTCTCTCTCTCATAAATAAATAAATTTTAAAAATCTTAAAAAATAAAATTCCAAACTTAAAAAAGGCTTTACATTCCAAACAGTCTTCCCACCTGACAAAATATTCTCCTTGCCAAACTCATTATAACAAGGTACTCTGATTTAAAAAAAAAAAAAAAAAAAAAAAAAGGACTAAAACTTAGCAAATCCGGAAACTACTACACATTTTAAAAGGTTGCTCACCAAATTCTAGTCCATGCTGGTACCTTAACATCAATTCTCTGACCACATTCAGTTTCTGATTTTTATCCATAGTATGGTACAAGCCAAGTAACCTCGTCAGCTGCACCACACACAAATGTTGCTGTAGAGCTCTGATGTCAGCAGGCAGTGCCAGCTTATCCTCTGTTGGTGTCGACAAAGGAACAACTCCAAGTAATTGATTAATAAACTGCAAAGTAAAAAAAAAAGCACAGATCTCAAAACAGAACTTATCTTTGGCAGAACATAATTAACAAATGTTGAAACGGTCTAGAAAAAGACATTTGCTATCAAAATTACTAAAAAACTTTTCTAACAACAAATAATGCTGGTAAAAGGCCAATGAAAATGGCATGCTAATTCATTGTTGTCCACAAGTAATCTGTCAATACCAGGTACTACACTAACTAAAAAATTAAAAGAATTGTAAAAACGTTTCATAAATTATATCACATCAACATAATATATAATATGGCAATGATAAGTTTAATCAGGAAGACTATAAAAAGACCAATTACCAAAAACAAGTCTACAATTGTAACTGCTATATAAGTAAATTCTTAAAGAAAATATTACATAGAGAGGAATAGTTATGTCAGTGGCCTTAAAAATTTTTTTTTTAAGATTTTATTTATTCATTCATGAGAGACACAGAGGGGGGCGGTGGCAGAGACACAGACAGAGGGAGAAGCAGGCTCCATGCAGGGAGCCCAATGCGGGACTCAATCCCAGGTCTCCAGGATCACGATCCAAGCCAAAGGCAGATGCTTTAACCACTGAGCCACACAGGCATCCCTAAATTGCTTTTTAATTAAAGCTTTATTTTGAAATGATTATAGATTCACATGCAGTTGTAAGAAACAATACAGGGGCAGCCCAGGTGGCTCAGCAGTTTGGTGCCACCTTCAGCCCAGGGTGTGATCCTGGAGACCCGGGATGGGGTTCCACGTTGGGCTCTCTGCATAGAGCCTGCTTCTCCCTCTGCCTGTGTCTCTGCCTCTCTCTCTCTTTCTCTCTCCCTCTCTCTCTGTCTCATGAATAAATAAAATCTTTGAGAAAAAAAAAAAAAGAATACAGAAAGATCCCATGTCCCCTTCTCATCCAGTTTCTCCCAATGGTAACATCTTGCATTAAAATGTTTTTAATTCTTTAAATTCATAAGAAGTTTTTAAAATGTATCATTCCCATTATATATTAAATATAGGCTTGGGGCGCCTGGGTGGCTCAGTCTTGGTTAAACATCTACCTTAGGGGAGTGGGCAGGGAGGAAGTCTACCTTCAGCTCAGGTCTTGATTTCAGTGTTCTGAGATTGAGCCCCACATCAGGCTCCTTGTTCAGCGAGGGATCGGGTCCCATGTCGGGCTCCCTGCATAGAGCCTGCTTCTCCCTCTGCCTGTGTGTGTGTGTGTGTGTGTGTGTGTGTGTGTGTGTGTGATAAATAAATAAATAAAATCTTTAAAAAAAAAGATGACAACAAAGAATCAAACCACAGGATCAAAAACATGTGAAAAGATAACAACAGGTAAAAAGCATTAACAAGATTTCAAAGATAAAAGGCAGAATGGCAGGTGTTAAGTACTAACCTACACACAGGGGAGAAATCTAACATGCACAAGGGGCAGCAAGTCTATTCCAACCACAAAACCTTGGAAGGCAAAAATTCAGGACACCAGAAAGCTCCAGTCTTGGTAAGACTGAAACAGGAAAAGAGCTAGTTAAATTCCATCTAAGAAGTTCAACTCCTCCTCTAGTTCACAGACTGACTTCCTAAACCCAGAAGAAACCTACAGTTTTATTCCCAAGGAGAAGCCAAACCAGAGGTACTACAGACTCAGGCATAGCTAGAAATGGGGATAAAGTGCTATTTTTAATTGTTTGAGGACCCTCCATACTGTCTTCCACAGTGGCTATACCAGCCTGCATTCCCAACCACAGAGTACAAGGGTTTCTTCTTCTCCACCTCCTTATCTACCATATGATCTAGTAATCATACTACTGGGTATTTACCCAATAAATATGAAAACACCAATTCAAAGGAATATATGCACCCCTTTGTTTACTGCAGCATTATTTACAATAGCCAAATTATGGAAGAAGTCCAAGTATCCATTAATAGATGAATGGACAAAGAAAATATAGTGTATACACATAGGTACGTGCACTTGAGTATTATTCAGCCATAAAAAAGAATGAAATCTTGCCATTTGCAACAACATGAAGGGAGCTAGAGAGTATATAATGGCAGGTGAAATAAGTCAGAGAAAAACAAATATCATATGTTTTTATTCATATGTGGAATTTAAGAAACATAACAAATTAAAGGGGGAAAAAGAGAGAGACAAACCAAGAAACAGATTCTTACCTATGGAGAACAAATTGATGGTTACCAGAGGGGATGTGAGTGGGAATCAAGGAGTATACTTATTGTGATGAACACTAAATATCGTATAGAACTGCTAAATCATTATACTGTGTATCTGAAATTAATTTAACACTGTATGTAAACTATATTGGAATTAAAAATAAATAAATAAATAGACAAAACCTCTATGTTGGTTTAAAAAAAAAAAGAGGATAAAGTGAAACTCTGTTATTCAGTGATGGATGGGCACCCTAACCCTCTCCCCCTAATCCCAACCAAATCCCAGAATGCCACATGCCAAATGTTTGAGACCCCAACACAAAAGGTGGCAAACAGGCTCTATAAAAAGTATTCCTGAGGTGAGGGGTGAGGGGCAGGGGATGGAGGAGGTTTGGGGGAGAATGGAACAGATGATCACCTCATGTTTTAGACTACACTCAGAGAAGTTTTATACGTTTATGGTTCTGTCAGATTGATTGGGATTAATCAAATAAAAAGTATGAATTCTGAGAAAGTTGTGCAAGAAAGGTAATCTCCATATACAAAGTGGCACAGCCATTGGTCATAAAAATATAAATTCTGAATTAACACTGAACTGGAGGCAAGTACATAAGGAGAGAAGTAGGACGTTGTTGTAAACAAGATCATCTTTCCACAACAGGACTCCAACAGACTAAGATTTTAACTATAAAAATAAACAGCTACACAAATCTGTAATTTAGAAATATGGAGGTAAATCACAGAAGACACACATAGGAGTTGAAAGTGATCTACCTGTAGAGAGCCACAACAGGGGTTGAGGGGGTGGGGAGGTGGCAAACAGCTGCTACTATTTGTCAACAGAAACTTTGTAGTGCTATTTGGCTTTTTCAACTTTATCCATAAAATTTTTTGACACAAGTAAAAATTAAAAAGAAAACTCCACTCATGCAGTTTCACATCTAGAACAATTTTGCTTCAATTTGTCTCCAATTATATGAATTTTAATTATTATGATCAGATAACCATATGCAACAAAGAAACTGCAGCACTGGTTTTCATGTTTTTGATTAAATGCCTATACAGCTTCTACTGCCAACTGTTCCATTCTTGTAAGCTATTTTATATATTAGTGATTCTTATTATTAATGCTTTCTTCAGGGAATGCTAAAGAATCTTCCAGATAGGTTTTGTCATGAAACAATATATTCATTCTTTATTCCAGTCTGTACAGTTTTACTGATATGCGAAAAGCTTCTTTAAAAACTGGAATCATTTGTTTAGTTTAAAACCCCAAGATAAAGGAAACAAAAACATCACTCTGCGTGAACCACTTCAGGATAACTGGATTCAGTGGCCTACTCTTAGGAGCTAGTTAGTCCCAGTTTTAAATGATTGGGTTACTAATTCATTACGACTACAGTTCTCAGCTTGAACTTTACTGAACAGTTTGCAATCCTCTGATAAACACACTGCTGAGTGGCAGAATTTTTAGCTACTGAAGTCATCCTACATTTAAAAAGTTGTGGCAGCAAAATTACCCCCTCAATGAAAAATTTATGTGGGACTACAAAACTCATTGCAACAGCTTTAAATCTTTTGTTTCACAGAACAATGACTACCTGTCACTGTTAGTATTCCAGCATTTCTAGAGGGTTCCTCTCAGATTATTACTACATGAGATCACATGAGATGACCTAAGACTTTCAAACATACTAATATATCAGAGGTGCTTGTACTAGATTCACATTAGCAAACCCTTATGAATCTCAGCTGATAGTAATTTAAGTGTCCTTTTAATGCAGTCCCATTATTTGATGCTTCAACTTAGAAGACGAAAAGCAATGTAAGACATGATCAATTGTTCCAAATCTTAGCACTTAGCAGTCCCATTATTTGATGCTTCAACTTACAAGACGAAAAGCAATGTAAGACATGATCAATTGTTCCAAATCTTAGCACTTAGTGCAACCAACACTAACTGAAGGAATCTCTTCCATGTGGTTCTAGATTCTGCTTAAATCTCTCTAGTAACATGAAACTCACACAATCTATTTTTAGAGAAATCTGACTATGAGAAAGATTTTTTTTCACTGGCCAAATTCTAAATTCCCTGTAACAACTTCTTACCATGCCAATTCTCAATCCCTTTTGTACAAGGGCTTTTCATTTTAAGAAAGGAAGGACTCTGTCCTCACCAAGTCAAACTTCTCTTCCACTCAACTATTTCTCCCTCTTATGCTTTCAAGTCCTCCTACAACCCAAAACCCCCTTTCTGGATATGTTACAATTAATTCAGAAAATTCTAAAGCTTGGCCTGAGCGCTGTGAGCACAGCACTCCAAGAATAGCTTTACTAAACCAAAGTGTCAGTCATTTCAGAACCCAACAGAGGGAGGCCTAGGTGGCTCAGTGATTGGGCATCTGCCTTGAGCTCAGGTCATAGTCCTGAGGTCCTGGGATTGAGTCCCGCATCAGGCTCCCTGTGGGAAGCCTGCTTCTCCCTCTGCCTATGTCTCTGCCTCTGTGTCTCTCCTGAATAAATAAATAAAATCGCTAAAAAAAAAAAAAACAATAGATACCACTGGCTACTTATCAGTTTGAGAATGCACTGCTCCATCTGCCCTAGACACATCATCTCAAGACTGCCAACTATTGAGCTTGCTGGACTGAAGATATGACGACCAAACAAATACTCTAGTCACCTCCACTAAGGCATTCTGGAATAACAGGTGATGACAACTCTGCGATAGAAAGGCTTCGTTGCAACCTTCACTAATTACATAGGTATTTATGAGTAAAGCTGATCAAAGTCATAGACTTTCATTATACTTGCCAATGTTTCTTTATATGGTACTCTATCCTACCCCAAATACACTGAAGTGCTATCTTCATGACTTTTCTGAAATCTAAAATTATTCCAAAATAAATTCATCAAAATTAAAACTTTGCTCTGCAAAGGATCCTATTAAAGGATGAAAAGACAAGTACAAACTTGGAGAAAATATATGAAACCACATTTCGGACAAAAGAGTTGTGTCTAGAATATCTAAACTCTCAAAACTCAATAGTAAAAAAAAAAAAAAAAAACAACTAGAAAGTGAGGAAAGACGGAGACACACATTTCACTGAGAATATAAAGCTGGCAAATGAAGCACATGAGAAGATGTTCAACATAATTAACCATTAGGTAAATGCACATTAAAACCACTATTAAAGGGATCCCTGGGTGGCGCAGTGGTTTAGCGCCTGCCTTTGGCCCAGGGCGCAATCCTGGAGACCCGGGATCGAATCCCACGTCAGGCTCCCGGTGCATGGAGCCTGCTTCTCCCTCTGCCTGTGTCTCTGCCTCTCTCTCTCTCTCTGTGACTATCATAAATAAATAAAAATTAAAAAAAAAATTAAAAAAAAAAAAAACCACTATTAAAGACACCTGGGTGGCTCACCAGTTGGGTGTCTGCCTTCAGCTCGGGGCATGATCCTGGGGCCCCGGGATCAAGTCCCACATCGGGCTCCCTGCATGGAGCCTGCTTCTCCCTTTGCCTATGTCTCTGCCTCTGTGTGTGTGTGTGTCTGTCTGTCTCATGAATAAATAAATAGAATCTTAAAAAAAAACACACACACACACTATAAAATATCACTATGCACCAACCAGAATGGTTAAAATAAAAAAATAGTGCCAACACTAAATGCTGATGAGGATGTGGAGAAACTAGATCACTCATTCACTGGTAATAGGAATTTAAAATGGGATGGCCACTGTGAAAAAGTTTAGACATTTCTTAAAAAAAACCACAACAAAAAACCCTGGGATCTGTGGGTGGCGCAGCGGTTTGGTGCCTGCCTTTGGCCCAGGGCACGATCCTGGAGACCCGGGATCGAATCCCACATCAGGCTCCCGGTGCATGGAGCCTGCTTCTCCCTCTGCCTATGTCTCTGCCTCTCTCTCTCTCTCTCTGTGACTATCATAAATAAATAAATAAATAAATAAATAAATAAATAAATAAATCTAAACAAACAAATAAATAAATAAAATAATTACTGTATTATTAAAAAAAAAAAAAAAGAAAGAAAACCCTAACATGCAGCTACCAAACCAAAATGCACCACTGGCCATTTTTTTCAGAGAAGTGACAATTTAAGTTCACACAAAAAAACCTGCACTCAAATGTCCACAGCAGTTCTATTTCTAACAGCCAAAAACAGGAAACTGGATGTCCTTCAAAAGGTTAAAGAAATGGTGGCACATCAATACCACAGAATACTACTCAGCAATACTCAAGAATGAACTACTGAGAGCAGCCCGGGGGGCTCAGTGGTTTAATGCTGCCTTCAGCCCAGGGTGGGATCCTGGAGACCCAGTATCGAGTCCCATGTCAGACTCCCTGCATGGAGCCTGCTTCTCCCTCTGTGTCTCTGCCTCTCTCTCTCTCTCTCTCATACATAAATAAATAAAATCTTAAAAAAAATGAACTACTGAAACATGTAACATGGATGAATCTCCAGGGAATTATGCTGAGGGAGAAAAAAAGTTAATCTCAGAAAGTTATACATAATATGATTCTATTACATAACATTCTTAAAATGACAAAATTACAGAAATAGAAGCCATATTAGTGATTGCCAGGGGACACAGACAGAGAGAAAGAGGGAGGTACAGGGAGATGGCTGCCAGTACAAAGGGGTAGCACATAGGATCCTGGTAGTGGAACTGTTCTGTATCATGACGCTGGTGGGGGTCACTGAATCCACATGCACTGCATAACTGCATTAAATACACACATAATGTACCATATGTACACACGCAGATGTAAAACTGATGAAATGTGGATAAGGTCAGTGAATTGTATCAATATCAATTTCCTAATTATGATATTACAATATAGTTATGCAAGAGGTTACAAATGGGGCAAAATGGGAATAGGGTATACAGAGGTCTCTGTATTATTTCTCTTACAGCTACAGGTGAATCTAAAATTCAAAAAAAACAAAAACAAAAAACAAAAAAAACCACCCCACACCTCACCATAAAACAAGAAAGAATCTAACTATCAGAGGCTTATTCTCCTTGTGGCTTAACTTAACAAGAAATCATGTCTTAATCTGCTAGCACCTGGAATCCTTGGCTTGCTACAGCAGTTACCTGGGCATCTCATGTTCACCACTCACACACACACTTTAACCTAGTTACAGTAAATACAGGCACCGAACAGAATTCTAAACTATACTTACTTTTGTACATTGTGTAGCAGGCAAGAGGTCAACAAACACCTTGAGGTCTGTGAAACAACAAGGTTTATCCCCAAACTTTTTAAAATATTGGAACATTAATTCTTCTGGATCACCTAAGGGAGAGCAAAAAAGATATCACTAAATTAATTCATGAATTAAGCAATTTCTAATTTAAGAGGTCTGATTTGAAAAACCTTTATTTCAATTAAATTAAAATTTTGCTTGAATGAGAATGACACTGACGGTTGGAGGATGGCTTGTCCGTTTAAACAAATACTGTAAAAAGGAGCTGAATCTTACAAACTCAGTTTACTTGTTATTACACTTAGGAAATGTAACACTTTTCATTAAAGTTTAAATACCCTTAAAAAAAAAAAGTTTAAATACCTAAAAAGTTTTCATTAGAGTTTAAGTAAAGACTGAAATTTATACACAAACATTAAACAAACATGCTTCTTTCCACAGTTCCTAAACTATTTACTTTAACAAGTATTAAATGTTAACGAAATGAAAGGGAATGTTTAACAGGCTCACCAAAAGAAGAGAAAATAAATGGCAAGAGTCACAAGCCAATAACCCCCAGCAAGATTACTACTATGGAAAATTTAAACCTGGATATGCAGAGGCTACCAGCACACCTCTTATTTTTCCTCAAATTAAAAACAAAAACTAAAATAATGAAAAAGGAAATGCTCTCAAATTGAACTGGATTTAAGCAGCAGAGATTTTCAACCCAAATCCTGTTTTTCTCCCATCTTGTCACTGTCCTTACAAATTTTCCTTTAACTGTTAATTCCTCTAACTCCACCAGATACTCTTTCATCAATGGTTTTGTAAGTGCTTGAAGCAGATTTTCAAGAAATCTTTCATCTGCTTCATGAAATCTTGAAATTTTGACAAAACTGGCTATTTCACTTTGAAATTGATTCTGACATTAATGTTGGGTCAAAAAAGAATGCCTGATAAAGACTCTGGTGGAACAGGGAGAGATACTAATGTTAAGTTGAGTTGAAGATAGGATTGAGGGCTAATGGTATCAGTAATCCATTCATAAGTAGATATTTTCAGGTTATGAAAATGTTTGTTTCCCAAACATGACTTCATCATCATAGACCTCAGAGAATGAATACTGTGCTTGGATATGGGGGGCCTATCTGTATCTTCTCATGGTTTCCCAAATAATATTAAGGGTTCTTACCTAGTTTATACTCATCATTAAAACCTTGACGTCTTAAACGTCTAATCAGTTCCAGTTTAGCAAGATGTGGTCCTCGGAGATGGCGGGAACTTTTAGATTCTTCTGTTATCCGATCTTCTATAAACTTCACAGCTTCTTCTGCAGAATAATGCACTTCTCCTTCTAAAGAGCTAGGTATAAACACATGAAAAAAGGTATCTTTGTACCTCTATTGTCCATCCTAAAACTTAGAGGTGAAGCTAAACTGATTTCAAGAAAAAAATTTTAAAAATAAAAAGCACTTTGATAATTAGAAATATGGGAGTAAAAGAGAACCAGAAGCATATTCCGACAAGTCACATGACACAGGATTATTCCTAATTTTGGCCTTTGATTACTGCACAGTGACTAATTACCTCTACCTCTTTCTTAAAAAAAGAATGCATATGACCTTATATATATAAAATACTGTCTATATTCTGTTTATACCAGGGTTAAGAACTTACCATATTCTGGGGCACCTAGGTGGCTCAGTTGGTTAAACAACCAACTCCTGATTTTCGCTCAGGTCATGATCTCTGGGTCCAGGGATTGAGCCCCACATCTGGCTCTGTGGTCAGTGGGGAGTCTGCTTCTCTCCCTCTCCCTCTGGTCCTCCCTGTGCTCACAAGTGCAAGCTCTCTCTCTCTCTCTCTCTTTCTCTCAAATAAATACATAAATAAATCTTTTTTTTTAAAGAAAAAAATACTGTCTAAAAGATCTAAGTAAATTTTACTTTATTGCTTGAAGAATGAAGGCTGAGAAAAATTAGATGACTCAGTTAATATTGCAAAGTAAGCATCAGCTCATTACCATCTTAACTCCTGCTTACTTTTTCAGAAGATCCCATCTATGTTTGTGTTTTCATCTGGAATAGCAAAAAAAGAAAACAACAAAAAAAGGAAACCAGCAACAATCCAAGTGTCCATGAGTCCATCAATGGGGAGCAAGTTAAATGAATTATAGTACATCTTTAAGCTGGAATTCTCTTAAGAGGTCACTAAAAAGAATGAAACAAATCTATATGTATCATAAATTGAAAGATGCCCAAGATATATTTAAAGGAAGAAAATAGCAAGTTGCAAACCATTATGTCTAATTGGACTGCATTTTTATGTTAAATAATGAGAATAAATGTTAGTATATGGACAGAAATAAAGCTGGAAGAAAAGATTCTAAATTGCCATTCTCTCTGGGGGCACTTGGCTGACTCATCTGGCAAAGCATGCAACTCGACCTTGGGTTCAGGGTCATGAGTTCAAGCCCCACGTTGGGCATAGAGCTTACTTTAAAAAAAGAAAAAAAAAAAGTATTATCTCTGAGTCAATTATATCTCAATAAAAGTGGAAAAAGGGAGGAAAATGTTATTTCCAGGATGGTAGGATAATTAGGAACACTTTCTACACCACACATTTCTGCACTGGTTTAAGATTTCTTCAATAAACACATAAGATTTTTCATTTTTAAAAAATTATTATTATTATTTTTTAAAGATTTTATTTATTTATTCATGATAGACATAAAGAGAGCGGCAGAGAGAGAAGCAGGCTCCATGCCGGGAGCACGACACAGGACTCAATCCCGGGACTCCAGGATCATGCCCTGGGCCAAAGGCAGGTACTAAATCGATGAACCACCCACGGATACCCTAAAAATTATTTTAGAATTATTTTGTTTTTTAATATATTATATATATTATTTTAAAATTATTTTACAATTTAAAAAAAATGAAAAATCTTTCTTTGAAAGGGCTACACTATTGAGACCGAAAAAGAGAATTCAATTAGGCTTACAATGAAATCCTTTTGCTACACTGTGCTAAAAAGTGCCAGTGTAATTCAGGAAAGGAGTCGACTTACTGTTCACCTTCAGCAGGAGGAGTCCAGGCCTCTTCAATCAGCCGAAAGACAGAATCGAAATAAGTCAGATAGAACTGCCAGTCATCTGAGCTAAAATCAGATTGAATGGTGCACACAGGATTAAACCCAAGTTGTGACAAGCCTGCCCTAGGAACCATGATACTCCACTTATTTTCTAGGTTACATTTTAGTCTTTACTAAGAGAAGCCCACCCCTTCCTCTGCATTTCCTCTGCTGCCCCAAAAGGGCAACTCCAGAGGCATTTTCAAAGTATAAAACTTTTAGGAAACAATTATTCCCTTCAGTGGAATCACCAGGTCCAGAAAACTAATATTCTTAACAGAAAACTCCACATTAGCACTTCCCCAAAATAGGGTGGAGAGAGGCGGTGTCTCCTTTAGACCAGCACTGTATTTAACAAATTAATGATTTTTGGCATTCATTCTGAAGACCTAAGACTTAGCACCGTGGTGGCCTTAAGTCCCATTATAACTCTTTACTGAAAGATGAAGGGCCATTAAAAACTTTCTAAAATACCTAGGACACACTACTAAGAAATTTTATGTCCAGGCAATATAAAAGACAATAGACCAAGAAAAAAAATTTCAGTAGTGACATCTGAGAGCCCCACTTCAGTCTCATACTCCAAAGAGAAGCATCTACTTACTTTTTCAATAAGAGGCGCCTGGAAAGGGCATTGCACTCTGGCCACCTGCTCAACTTCTTGTACATAGCCATGCATTTATTTTCCCGACTCTGAATCTCACTTGTCAACTTCTCTACAATTAAAAGTTATAAAAATTGGTAAGCTGGTCATTTCTTCTCAGAAACCAGAATAAAGTCCAAACACAAGAAGGAAAATGTCACACTTTTTTATTGCCTCTCTTAGAAAATGCGACCACTACTAAATACAAACTATTATTTTAATAAAGATTATTTTGCTGAAAAGAAAAAAGTACATTTCTGCTATTAAACTTTTATAATCGGGATCCCTGGGTGGCGCAGTGGTTTAGCGCCTGCCTTTGGCCCAGGGCGCGATCCTGGAGACCTGGGATCGAATCCCACGTCGGGCTCCTGGTGCATGGAGCCTGCTTCTCCCTCTGCCTGTGTCTCTGCCTCTCTCTCTCTCTCTCTCTCTGTGTGCGTGACTATCATAAATAAATAAAAATTAAAAAAAATAAAATAAAAAAATAAACTTTTATAATCATTTTTTCTATAAACTACAATGATCCAGAATGTATTGAGTCAAGGATCTAGTACATGGGATACACTTATAAAACCCCAAAAGCACCTAGGGACTAGTACTGGTCCATAGACAGACTTCCCATCTATACATACAGCTCCAAAACATGGAAAAAGCTTGGACTGGAACGGGACAAGCAAGGTGTAATGTGAGGAGGAATACAAAAATGAACAGAGATGAATCAAACACCTTCACAAGAGCTGGGAACAGAAAAACTAAGACTATTATTTCTGACCAAATTAGATTTGCCCCAACCTTTTAGAAGAGCTTAGCTGATTAAGGATACCAACAATTACATTATGAATTTCCTACAAATAATCTTCATTTTAACTATCCTAGAACTATAATCCAGCTGGGTAAAAACAGAAAGGCTGGGGATCCCTGGGTGGCTCAGTGGTTTAGCACCTGCTTTAGGCGCAGGGCGTGCTGCTGGAGTTCCGGGATCAAGTCCCACATCGGGCTCCCTTCATGGAGCTTGCTTCTCCCTCTGCCTATGTCTCTGCCTCTCTCTCTCGGTCTCTCATGAATAAATAAAATCTTCAAAAAAAACCCCAAAACTGGGATCCCTGGGTGGCGCAGCGGTTTGGCGCCTGCCTTTGGCCCTGGGACGCGATCCTGGAGACCCCGGATCGAATCCCACGTCGGGCTCCCAGTGCATGGAGCCTGCTTCTCCCTCTGCCTGTGTCTCTGCCTCTGTGTGTGTGTGTGTGAGACTATCATAAATAAATAAAACTTAAAAAAAAAACAAAACCCAAAACTTAAAAAAAAAAAAAAGGCTAACATACTATATACAAGGAGGCTGAAGTTAAAGAATAAGTAACATTAAAATAATAATCATCTCTCTCAAATAAATAAATATTATCTCTTTTTTAAAAAGGAGGGGATGCCTGGTAGCTCAGGTCATAATCTCGGAGTCCTGAAATCAGCCAGAGTCCAGCTTCTGGCTCAGTAGGGAGTCTGCTTCTCCCTCTCCTTCTGCCCCTCCCCTCCCCTCCACTCATTTTCACTTTCTCTCTCAAATAAATAAATCTTTAAAAAAAACAACAAAAACTCCTATGTCTTATATAAAGTTGTTAACAGTTAGTTTTATGACCACAATCAAATAAAGGATATACACACCTATATGAAATAAAGTTTTTTAATGACTGTTCCTATTGAGAGATCTAAAGCTACTCATCTACAATAGATTCCCCCAAAGACTATAACGGCACAATTAAAAACCAGGTTTGTCAAAACAACACTGCATTTGCAGAACTTTTTCCTATTGAAATCATCAAAAATGGGTAAATGTTTAGGAACCTAAATCTTTGTCATAAACGTCTTAAAAGGGGAATGGTTAGATCTATGAAGTTCCTACGAATAAGTTTTCCAATAAAAAGGGAAGAAGTCTTTTCACTACGATGGAAAAGACCTAACTCTTTAACCTATAAAGTGCTTTTGCAAATCATTAAGATGATTAACACAGTTTTAGGATGGGAAAAGGATAAGGAAAAGCAGCTTAAAGAAAATATCAATGGCTTTTAAACAAAAAAATTATCCTCCCTCCAAATTAAATAAAAATTGTAAGATATGTTCAATCTCTCAGATTGAAAAACATTAAAAAGTTTAAAAAAGGGGTGCCTGGCTGGCTCAGTCAGTAGAGCATGTGACTCCTGATCTCAGGGTTGTGAGTTAGAGCCCCACGTTGGGTGTAGAGCTTACTTGAAAGTAATTTTTTTTTTAAGATTTTATTTATTTATTCATGAGAGACAGAGAGAGAGAGAGATGAAGAGACACAGGCAGAGGGAAAAGCAGGCTCCATGCAGGGAGCCCGACGTGGGACTCGATCCCAGGTCTCTAGGATCATGCCCTGGGCCGAAGGCGGTGCTAAAATGCTGAGCCAAAAGAAATTTTGGGGCTGCCCAAAAGTAATTAAAAAAAAAAAAAAAAAAAAAGTTTAATGTGCCTGGGTGGCTCAGTAAGTTAAGCATCTGACCTCTGGTTTTGCCTTAGGTCTGGGTCTCAGGATCATGAGCTCAAGCCCCACATTGGCTCCATGCTCAACCTGGAGTATGCCTGTCCCTCTCCCTCTGCTCCTCCCCTAGCTCGTACTTGTTGCGTGCATGCTGTCTTTCTCACTCTCTCATAAATAAATTAAATCTTTACCAAAAGTTTGAAATAACAGTTTAGTGATACAAGTTAAGTATACAAAGAAGCAGGCCCTCTCACACACTGATAGCAAATACAGCAGGTGGGAATACACATTGCAGCCTCTTAGAAGGCAATCTGGTTTGTAACAAAGGTGTTCTCTGCAAATAACTTCAATATCCGTCAAGAGCTGGTTAAGTAAATTGTCTGCATTTATACTATGAAATATTGGACAGTCATTAAAGTGTAAGGTAATGAGGATATATCTAAGACACTGTTAAGTTAAAAAAAAATGTATAGGTATAAGAGGATACAGAGCAAAAGTCACAAACTCAAATGACTTCATAGGACAAGCAGGGAAACAAAAAAATTTTTGTACCCAGGGTACACATCCTGACTACAGACAAATAACATTTAAAAATCTTCAAGAGGGGCTGCCCCAGTGGCGCAGCAGTTTGGCACCGCCTGCAGCCCAGGGTGTGATCCTGGAGACCCTGGATCGAGTCCCATATCAGGCTCTCTGTGTGATGCCTGCTTCTCCCTCTGCCTGTGTCTCTGCCTCTCTCTCTGTCTCTATGAATAAATAAATAAAATCTTAAAATTAAATAAATAAATAAATAAATAAATAAAAATCTTCAAGAAAAGTAATTGTAATTAATTTTTTAATGTTTTCTAATAGAAACATGCCGAATAAATAAGATTACTCTATGCACTAGGTGCAGTATGTTCTCATTCATGGTTTGAAAAAACTGGGAAGAAAGGCGAGGGGAAGGATACACAGAACAAATTACTGATGAAGAACCTAGAGAACAAAAGCTTGGAGATCTGGGGTATAATCTTTCCTTCACACCTCCTGAATTTTCTAAATTCATGAATTATTTTCAATTTTAAAATACTTTTAAAAAGTGAATGTACACGGAAAGATGTAAAATTAATGCATGGAAATCAGTTGCATTTCTTTTCTTTTCTTTTCTTTTTGTTTTTTTTTTTTTTAAGATTTTCTGTATTTATTCATGAGAGACAGAGAGAGAGGCAGAGACATAGGCAGAGGGAGAAGCAGGCTCCCTACAGGGAGCCCAATGTGGGACGCGATCCCAGGATCCTGGGATCATGGCGTGAGCCAAAGACAGACACTCAACCGCTGAGTCACCCACGTGTCCCATCAGTTGCATTTCTATATACTAAACAATGAGACAGAAGAAAGAGAAACTTACAATTGTACCAAAAACCAAAAGATACCTAGGAATTCTAGAGGAGAATACAGGCAGCAACCTCTATAACCTCGGCAGCAGCAGAGACATGCCTCCAAAGGCAAGGGAAACAAAGGCAAAAATGTACTACTGGGACTTCCTCAAGATAAAAAAAACTCTTGTACAGCAAAGGAAACAGTTACCAAAACCAATGGGAGAAGATACTTGTAAATGCCTTATCAGATAAAAGACTAGTCTCTAAAATCTACAAAGAACTTATCAAACTCACACCTGAATAACAAATAATCCAATCAAAACAGGCAGAAGAAATGAACAAACATTTCTCCAAAGAACACATACAAATGGCCAACAGATACATGAAAAAAGGCTTAATATCATTTGGCATCAAGGAAATACAAATCAAAACCACAATGAGATACCACCTCACACTGGTCAGCATGGCTAAAATTAACAAGTCAGGAAATGACAGATATTGCCAAGGATGCAGAGAAAGGGGAACCCTCTTACACTGTTGGTGAGAATTCAAGCTGGTGCAGCCACTCTGGAAGACAGTACAGAGGTTCCTCAGAAAGTTGAAAACAGAGCTACCCTATGACCCAACAATTGCACTACTAGGTGTTTACCCCAAAGATACAAATGTAGTGATCCAAAGGGGCACCTGCACCCCAATGTTTATAGCAACAATGTCTACAATAGCCAAACTGTGGAAAGAGCCTAG
The DNA here is from genome assembly GCF_003254725.2 of Canis lupus dingo. NCBI lineage: Eukaryota > Metazoa > Chordata > Mammalia > Carnivora > Canidae > Canis > Canis lupus. The sequence goes on from NC_064268.1 coordinate 10,002,342, forward strand.
ATGTCCATCAACACAGATGAGTGAATAAAGATGATGTGGGTGTGTATATATACAATGTAATACTATTCAGCCAACAACAACAAAGAAATCTTGCAATTTGCAACAACATGGATGGAACTAGAGAGTATTATGCTAAGCAAAATAAGTCAATCAGAGAAACCCATTTATCATATGATCTCACTCATGTGGAATTTAAGAAACAGAGGATCATACAGGAAGAAAGGAAAAAATAAAACAAGACAATCAGAGAGGGAGACAAATCAAAACATTCTTCATCATAGGAAACAGAGTGGCTAGAGCGGTAGAAGGTCGGGGGAGGATGGGGTAAGTGGGTGATGGGCATTGAGGAGGGCAAGTGATGTAATGAAAATGGAGTGTTATAGAAGACTGATGGATCACTGACCTCTACCTCTAAAACTAATAATACACTATATGTTAATTAACATAATTTTAACATAATTAACATAAATTTAAATCAAATTTAAATTTTTTAAAAAAGAAAAAGTCAAAGTACAACATACAGGAAAATCTGGAAGAACATAAAATTATCACAAGTGGATTTTTTTTGTCTTTATATCTTTATGTTTCTGTATAAGAAATTTTCCACAATAAATATTTTCCATGTTTAAATAAGAAAAAAAAAACTTTAAGAAAACTTTAAAAATTACCGCCTAATTTTCCTCTGATAACATCCAAGGCTTCCTGGTACTTTCCCAAACGTTCCAGGATCATATAATAAAGTTCAACCTTACAGAAAAAACAAATAAATGGAATAATTGAAACTTGTCAATAATAATAGTCATTTGCATGTTTTTAAAAAAGTTATCTAGGGGCATCTGGGTGGCTCAGTCAGTTAAGTGTCCAACTCTTGCTATCAGCTCAGATCTTTTTTTTCTTTTTAAGATCTTAGGTATTTATTCATGAGAGACACAGAAAGAGGCAGAGATATAGGAAGAGGGAGAAGCAGGCTCCCTGCAGACAGCCTGATGTACAACTAGATCCCTGAACCCCCAGATCACGTCCTGAGCCAAAGGCAGATGCTCAACCACTAAGCCACCCAGGTGCCCCAGCTCACAACTTGATATTAGGGTCATGAATTCAAGCCCTGAGTTGGACTCCATGCTGAGTGGAGACTACCTTAAAATTTTTAATTTATTTTAACTTAATTTAAAAAGTATCTAATGGAAATGAGATGCAATCAGCAGTAAGAATGTTCATTATACCTCAGCTGAGTTGTTCCAAAGCTTTGTATCTATACAAAAGGCAAGAGAGTGAGGACCCAGCTCTCTAACTGGAATAAGACAGAAGTTTATAATACTGTAGCATAATATTGTAGCAATATCAAACTCATGTGATACAAAAGTAGGGCTTTTATAGGACTTCCATTACTCACTTCAGCTTCAGCTTCTATCTTGTCCTCCTTCACCATTTTTTCTACCATTCTTTCAGCAAGGGGAAGAAACATCGTTTTTGAGAGGTTTTCATCCTGTGCCGATATAGACTATAGGAGAAAAAATAAACGTTTCACTCTAATTTCTCTTCTGTTCGCACTATTTATATTATTACCAGGCAGACTATTAATGTGATCCCAGCACAGAATTCCAGTCTACTTCCTATGTCAAATATCAGACCTAATTTGAACTTGCCAAGAAGATACGTTACAGAGTGGTCTGCTTTAGAAGAGATTTGTTAAAGATTCATTAGCCCATATTATTTTTGACAAACTGGATTTCAATAATATGACCTAACTTTTAAATAGGTTATTCAGACATTTTTCTAGAAAGTTAAGAGGGGGGTATGCCTATACTGCTTATTATATGTAAAGGGTATCATCAGGTGTTTGAAGAGAAAAGTCTTTCAGATGTCTTTTTTGAGATGTTCACATATTAGAGGTAAAACATCAATAACTTCTATTAATATAGTTTAGTATTAGCGAATTTCAATAACTAAGATTATCTTAGATTGATAATTAAAATCAGTGCATATTAATAATTTTAACATTGCCTAAGATTCTGCTCAGAGCTCAGTAGCTCAAGCTACTATGCTTGTTTCACAGATAAACTAAGAGATTCCCCAACAACCCACTAAGATGTGCTGAAACCAGTATATGAATGCAGATCTGTCTGAACCCTAAGCTTCTCTGTCCTTAACTGCTACATTTTAACTCTTTCTTCCCCATCTTCTCTTACACACTATCTCCTTTTGGTCCTTATAGTAGCTCTGAGAAATAAGTATCTCAATTCTGCAAAAGAGCAAACTGAGGTTCAAAAACCAGAATTGATAAAACAAGGCCATCCAGTTCAGTACTGTGTTCACTAATAAATAATACTGTCTTAAAGACAAACTTCAAGTCAAAATATCAAATATTTTGAGGCTCATACTTGATCAAATAACTCAGTAGTGGATTTAAGATTCAAGGGAAATACATTCTGTGCTACACAGATAAACCAAAATACCAAGTCATAAGGAATAAATACCAAAACTCCCCAACTCAAAAAGTCAACTGGCAATATGTATACTCCCTTTGATACATGCTGCAAAATATTACACAATGTGTTCAAAAGACAAGGGCAATAACTATATACAAAAATAAGAACAAATTTCAAACCCATTCTGAATGCCATACTCACTTGCATAATTAAGCTCATCACAGACCAAAAGTAGTAAGGGTTTTTGGGGACAATCTTATATAGAGCCATGCCAGCCTGAAAGATAGAGAGCCATAAATACTTAATTTAGAAAACATCATACAGAGGGCAATTAATAATCTAGATATGTGGCAAGAAGTTTTCTAGGAGAACAGCAACACGTCTACACATCCCAGTTACTATAAGTGCCTAATAACTTGATGGATATTCTCTAGCAGATAGCAATATAGGTAATCACAAAGGTGAATTTTACATCAGGAATATTTCACCTTTTGAATCAGACTTCTTCAAATTAAAGCACAGTATTTTTGAAAAATATAGCAACCCAATATGGTTCTGACGGACTATCAACAAACAAAAAATGTGGCTCATGAATGTATACCAATAAATTTTACTAAAAGACACTGCATTAACCAGTTATAGTAAAACAAAAAAAATTCAGATAGTATATTTAAACGTAAAATTAGAAAAGTTTACTCTGACATTACTCAAAAAATAATTAATTCTTATTTTAGGAAAATAATCAGGTTCTTTCAAGATATCATTAACTAGAACTGAACCCTTTCTTTCTGAAATGTATAATATGAAATACTTAAAAGCAGAGACATGGCAAGAAGAAAAAGTAGATCTATTCATGCATAACTGAGAACCTGTAATTAGCCAACTAGTAATTGAACAAATTATTTGTAAGAAAATTATTTTGTAAGAACTCAACTAATTGTCACAGTTACTATTTTAGTTTTTATTTTATGTTTATTAATCTTTTGCCTATTTTTAACCCACTTGAAAAATTACACAGAGCCTCTATTAAGTGGAATAGACCTTTCTATTCCTGCTGATGATACAAAGATTGAGTCCTAGTTCCAAATGCACTTAAAAGCTAGGGAAAGAGATAAGACAAATATTCAAACAACTAAATTATACTTGGCAAAAAAATAAATGTCCTATACAAAAACACGATGCTTTTTTGTTTCCAAAAAAAGTGAAGATTAAGTTTATTCATTCCTTTTTCTTTAAGGGAAAGTAGAGATAGGGAACTTTATCAATAAATAAAGCCTTCTTCAAAGTAACAGTCTTTCCAGGTGAACCTTGAAGGTGAAAGAGATTGTCTACAGGCAAAGATGGGGCTAAGGAATACATATACACAAATACAAACATCTGAAATGAGTGGCTAAGTGAGTGAATCAATTCTAGGTAGAAGCAAAATAAACTGAACAAAAATATTAAAGAAAAAGAGACATGCTGACAAGAACAAATAAGACAGGGATCCCTGGGTGGCTCAATGGTTTAGCGTCTGCCTTCAGCCCAGGCTGTGATCCTGGAGTCCTGGGATCGAGTCCCACATCAGGCTCCCTGCATGGAGCCTGCTTCTCCCTCTGCCTGTGTCTCTGCCTCCCTCTCTCTCTCTCTCTCCGTGTGTCTCTCATGTAAATAAATAAAATCTTAAAACAAAACAAAAAAAAGAACAAATAAGACATTTGGCTAAAAATAAGGATAAGGATTAAGAGGACTGGCAGGGGAAAAGGGCTGAAAGGTAACCGAGATACTCTTGTGAAGCACTCAAAAACGAGTCTGTTATACAGAGTAAGGGAGAGATATATACCCATCTACACTCTTCTAGGAAGAATATTTTAGCTGTACTATAAAGAAAGAAAACAGGACGACACTTGGGTGGCTCAGTGGTTGAGCATCTGCCTTTGGTTCAGGTCATGATCTCAGGGTCCTGGGATCAAGTCCTGCATTGGGCTCCCCACAAGGAGCCTGCTTCTCCCTCTGCCTCTCTCTGTGTGACTCTCGTGAATAAGTAAATTTAAAAATCTTAAAAAAAAAAATCTGTGGTAAGAACCTGGGTGGCTCAGTCAGTTAAGCATCTGCTTTTGGCTCAGGTCACAGTCTTAGAGTCCCCAGATCGAGCCCTACATCGGCTCCCTGCTCAGCAGGGAGTTCGCTTCTCCCTCTTCCCTTGCTCATGTTCTCTCTTGCTCATTCTCAAAATAAATAAATAATCTTTATACATACACACACACAGTGGAATAATAAAATTAACACTTAAAAAAAAAAAGAAATTAAGAGAAAGAAAAGTATCCACAAGCCTATATCCTGGTAACATTTTGGTACATACCCTTAGAAATAGATCCTTTATGTACTGGTAGAAAAAGACAAAGACACATAGGACTAATTGACAGGATGGGGTGTTGCATTTTACTCTACCATATATAAGAATCATAATTCCTTTAACTATATCTGTATTTTTTTTTTTTACTATATCTGTATTAATGGACATTTAATATACTTTATTTAAAATGTATTTCTAGATGTAAAAATATTAAAGATTTGCATATACACGTTAGTGTTGCCAATTAGAAATATATATCCATTTCACACTAAAAGAAAAATTATAATCTCTGAATATTTTTCCTGAGAATATATTCCAATAGTAAGTAAAACTTCTTCAAAGAATTGTATTTGGGGGATCCCTGGGTGGCGCAGCGGTTTGGCGCCTGCCTTTGGCCCAGGGCGTGATCCTGGAGACCCGGGATCGAATCCCACGTCGGGCTCCCGGTGCATGGAGCCTGCTTCTCCCTCTGCCTGTGTCTCTGCCTCTCTCTCTCTCTCTCTCTCTGTGACTATCATAAATTAAAAAAAAAAAAATTAAAAAAAAAAAAAAAAAAAAAAAAAGAATTGTATTTGGGCAAAAAAAATTCTTCCAACTTAAAAACTTGCATAAGCAAATATAAGGACTAATTTTAAGGAGAAAGGATTTATATTAATATAGTATTTTCCAACATCCCTAATTTATCTATTGTTATAATCTGATATTTCAAGTAAAGAATAAAACAAAATAAAAACCCAAGTAAGAAAGCTTTGCTTTTAGAAGAAATTATACCTACACACAAAGCTATTTTAATTTTTTTTTTTTTTTTTTTTTTATGATAGTTACAGAGAGAGAGAGAGAGAGGCAGAGACACAGACAGAGGGAGAAGCAGGCTCCATGCACCGGGAGCCCGATGTGGGATTCGATCCCGGGTCTCCAGGATCGCGCCCTGGGCCAAAGGCAGGCGCCAAACCGCTGCACCACCCAGGGATCCCCATACAAAGCTATTTTTTAAAAAAATACTAGTGTGACATCATAACCCTTTATGGGCTTACCAGTTTCATCTCTCTGGGATGTTGACTTTACCCACCCACTAGTCCAAATGTGTCCAAATGAGGCTCCTTCACATGAATACAGGGAATATCTAAAATGTGCTAAATGGCAAATAAGCTGCCTCTGGAGGAAAAGACAAATATCCAAACAGTGGGGAGTTTTCCCAGATGGATTTAAATCTCAGCAGGCTACAAAGAGTTAAATTTAAAAATTAAGATATAAACTTTAAAATTAATATTTCTATAGTCTATTCATTTTTTATTCTGGGATTTCTGCGAATATAACAGCAATCTTAGGCATTGGGACAATTTGAAGCCAACTTACCAGAACCAAATAAAACATACCATCAGGCCACAAAAGAACAATCAGATTTCCCCAAATAAAACTCTTAAAGAACTTGAATAATAGTTCATCTTTAAAACACACACAGAGGGGCAGCCTGGGTGGCTCAACGGTTTGGCGCCGCCTTCGGCCCAGGGTGTGATCCTAGAGACCCGGGATCAAGTCCCACGTCCAACTAGCTGCATGGAGCCTGCTTCTCCCTCTGCCTGTGTCTCTGCCTCTCTGTTCCTCATGAATAAATAAATAAAATCTTTTAAACACAGACACACACACACACACACACACACACAGAGTATCTTCCTAATCTCCACATATAAATACATAGATTCAGTTCTACACATATATGCAAACACACACATGCACACACACACATTCCTAAAATTAAGTCACATTTAAAGAGGCTTTTACATCTAATAACAAATCCCACAGCCCAGGAAGTTTGGAATCAAGTTACCTGTTGCATTTTCTTGTATTCGCCTACTCTGGCATAAGCCATGAAGAGGTGAGAATGATATTCCTCACTATTGGGAACTTTCTTCACAGCTGCTTCATAAAGTTTTGTAACTAACTCCGCTAGGATAAAGAGAAACAGGATATTCTTTAATTATTAAAATAAATCTTTACAGCATTTAATTTTTTTCCCCTTTGAAGTAAATAGATGTCTCCTATCACTAAGAAAGAAGAAAGTATCTGTTTTGCCTCACCTGAGCATTAATGTTCTCTATGCTGCGTGTTACTCGATCAAGCATGGAACAGCTCAGGCCTCCTCAACACATTTACAATACATAAATAAGACCCTACAGATCTAGCCCCTGTCTCCTTAATTATTTCCCCCAGCCCTTTGTGTTCTAGCACATCTATCTGTAGTTCCACTAGACTCCCTATGCTATATCATACCTAACCATGCCTTTACTCTGTTCCCTCTGCCTGGATTCTCCTTTCCTCTCTTTTCTACTCAGTGAACATCATTCAAGACCAAGACCCAGTTCAAATGCAATCCTCTCTGCAAGGAACTGTGCAAGTTCAAATGTAATCCTTCCCTGAACACCCAGTTTGATCACTCCTCCACCCAGTTTGATCACTGCTTCCCTCTGCCATCTTTATATCTTTTAAATAAATCTCTTATATAACATTTATTAACACAAAATGCAGTATATAGTCTATTGATGAATCTCCCCTTACATTTTTTTAATTGAGCTCTATGCTCAACATAAGGCTTAATCCCACGACCCTGAGATCAACAGTTGCATGTTCTACCAACTGAGCCAGCCAGGTGCCTCTGAATTTCCCCTTATAGACTGTAACATAAGAACAGAGAGAGCTTCTTTCATCTTCAAGTGGGGTACAATACTTGTCACAGAGAAACATTCAATATTTGTGAGACAGATAAATGATTTTTAAAAAAACACTGGGGGAGAATTCATATCCCTAAATCAATACATATAATATCCCAACTCTTAAATTCTTTCATAAAAATGAAAAACAGAAATGATAACATTTTCTGTCCATAAGGTTGGCGAAAACTTTATTTTTTCCAGCTTTATCTAGGAATAACTGACAATTAAGAACTGCATTATTGGGCAGCCCAGGTGGCTCAGTGGTTTAGCGCCATCTTCAGTCCATTCATCAGGCTTCCTGCATGAAGCCTGCTTCTCCCTCTTTCTGCCTGTGTCTCTGCCTCTCTCTCTCTGTGTGTCTCTCATGAATAAATAAATAAAATCTTTAAAAAAAAAAAAAAAAAAGAACCGCATTATTTAAAGTGCGTGACTTTAGGGTACCCCGGGTGTCCCAGCTGTTTAGAGCCACCTTCGGCCCAGGGCATGACCCTGGAGGCCCAGGATCAAGTCCCGCGTCGGGCTCCCTGCGTGGAGCCTGCTTCTCCCTCCACCTGTGTCTCTGCCTCTCTCTGTGTGTCTCTCATAAATAAATAAATAAAATATTTTTTAAAAATAAAAATAAAAAGTATATGCCTTTAAGCACTTTGATGCCTAGGTGGCTCAGCGGTTGAGCGTCTGCCTATGGCTCAGGGCATGATCCCAGGGTCCCGGAATTGAGTCCCACAATGGGCTTCCTGCATGGAGCCTGCTTCTCCCTCTGCCTGTCTCTCTCATGAATAAATAAATAAAACCTTTAAAAAGAAAAAAAGAGAGAGAGAGAAAGAGAGGGAGAAAGAGGAGAGGGAGAGGGAGAGGGAGAGGGAGAAAGAAAGAGAGAGAGAGAGGAGAGAGAGAGAGAGAAAGAAAGAAAGAAAGAAGAAAGAAAGAAAGAAAGAAAGAAAGAAAGAAAGAAAGAAAGAAAGAAAGAAATAATGTGATGGTTTGAGGGCAAAACTTTTTTAAGATTTTATTTATCTATGTGACAAACAAAGAGAGAGCACAAGCAGGCAGAGCAGCAAACAGAGGGAGAGGGAGAAGGCTCCTCCTTGAGCAGAGAACTTGATGCAGGGCTCAATCCCAGGACCTCAGGATCACAACCCAACGAAAAGGCATACTCTTAACCAACTGAGCCACCTACGTGCCCTAAAGGCAAAACTTTTATTTTTATTTTTTTTAAAGATTTGTTTTATTCATGAGATGGGGGGGGCGGGGCAGAGACACAGGCAGAGGGAGAAGCAGGCTCCATGCAGGGAGCCGGACGTGGGACTTGATCCCGGGTCTCCAGGATCACTCCCTGGGCCAAAGGCAGTGCTAAACCAGTGAGCCACCAGGGCTGCCAAGGGCAAACCTTTTAAAGTAAGTTCAAAGTTGAACAAAATTAATAAAGTACTACTTAGAAAAACGAATGTGATAGATTTAATAGCAAGATAATAAAATATATTCAGGAAAGCAAGTACCCCTTGGAATGTAAAAGGGGAAGTAAGATTAAAGAGGAACACAAAGGAAGCTTAGTATTGATAATGTGTTTCTTAAGTTGGTGGGTAGATTTATTACTCCACATCAAGTATTTTATTTTTTTTATTTTTTTTCACATCAAGTATTTTAGTGTGTTACATAAAATATATCTTCTATAATATGGAAAATGGAAGACATATATTATCCCATAATAAAAGACTTGAAAAATTAACAATGAAAACCTTTATTTACAGGTGAAGTGGTAAACTAACTAGAATATGAGTTTTAGCAATCTTGGGGTGGAGTCTTTTGGGTTTCCTACTTACAGTATCATGTTATCTGCAAAGAGGGAGAATTTGACTTACTCTTTGCCAATATGAATGCCTTATTTTTTTGTTGTCTGATTGCTGAGGCTAGGACTTCTAGTACTATGTTGAATAGCAGTGGTGAGAGGGGACATCCCTGTTGTGTTCCTGATCTAAGGAGAAAGGCTCTCAGTATTTCCCCATTGAGAATGTTATTTGCTGTGGGCTTTTCGTAGATGGCTTTTAAGATATTGAGGAATATTCCTCTATCCTTACATTCTGAAGAGTTTTGATCAGGAATGGATGCTGTATTTTGTCAAATGCTTTCCCTCCATCTATTGAGAGGATCATATGGTTGTTTTTTCTCTTGTTGATGTGATTTATCATGTTGATGATTTTACCAGTGTTGAACCAATCTTGCATCCCAGGGATAAATCCCACTTGGTCATGGTGAATAATCTTCTTAATGTACTGTTAGATCCTATTGGCTAGTATCTTGTTGAGTATTTTTACATCTGTATTCATCAGGGATACTGGTCAATAATTCTTTTTGGTGGGGTCTTTGTCTGGTTTTGGAATTAAGGTGATGCTGGCCTCATAAAGTGAGTTTGGAAGTATTCTGTCCCTTTCTATCCTTTGGAAAGGCTTTAGTAGAATAGATATTATTTCTTCTTTAGATGTTTGATAGAATTCCCCTGGGAAACCATCTGGCCCTATACTTATGTGTCTTGGGAGGCTTTTGATGACTGCTTCAATTTCCTCCCTGGTTATTGGCCTGTTCAGGTTTTCTATTTCTTCCTGTTCCAGTTTTGGTAATTTGTGGTTTCCCAGAAATGCATCCATTCCTTCTAGATTGCCTAATTTATTGGCATATAGCTGCTAATAATACATTTTTAAAATCGTTTGTATTTCCTTAGTATTGGTTGTGATCTCTCCTCTTTCATGATTTTATCAACTTGAGTCTTTTCTCTTTTTTTAATAAGGCTGGCTAATGGTTTATCTTATTAATTCTTTCAAAGAATAAACTCCTGGTTTTGTTAATCTGTTCTATAGTTCTCCTGGTCTCTATTTTATTGAGTTCTACTGGAATCTTTATTATCTCTCTTTTTCTGCGTGGTGTAGGTTTTATTTGCTGTTCTTTCTCTAATTCCTTTGGGTGCGAGATTAGATGGAGTTTTTTCCAATTTTTTGAGGGATCCTTGTATTGCAATGTATTTCCCTCTTAGGACTGTTTTTGCTGTATCCCAAAGATTTTGAACAGTTGTATCTTCATTTTCATTAGTTTCCATGAATCTTTTTAATTCTTCTCTAATTTCCTGGTTGACCCATTCATCTTTTAGTAGGATGCTCTTTAACCTCCACGTGTTTGAGTTTCTTCCAAATTTCTTCTTGTGATTGAGTTCTAGTTTCAAAGCACTGTGGTCTGAAAATATGCAGGGTACAATCCCAATCTTTTGGTATCAGAGACCTGATTTGTGACCCAGTATGTGGTCTATTCTGGAGAAAGTTCCATGTGCACTTGAGAAGAATGTGTATTCAGTTGCATTCAGATGCAAAGTTCTATATATATCTGTGAAATCCATTTGGTCCAGTGTATACTTTAAAAAGTCCTTGTTTCTTTTTTTTTCTAATTATTTTTTTAAGATTTTATTTCTTTATTCATGAGAGACACAGAGAGAGGGGCAGAAACATAGGCAGAGGGAGAAGCAGGCTCCTCACAGGGAGCCCGATGGGGACTCGATCCCAGGATCCCAGGACCATGATCTGACCCAAAGGCAGATGCCCAACCACTGAGCCACCCAGGTGCCCCCCCACCAAAAAAGTCCTGTTTTTCGTGATGTTCTGCTTAGAATATCTGTCATTTGCAGAAAGTGCCATGTTAAAGTCTCCTACTATTAGTGTATTAATATCTAAGAAAGTCTTTACTTTGGTTATTAATTGATATACTTGGCAGCTCCCACATTAAGGGCATAAATCAATGCCCAGAAGTAAGTGGCATTTCTATAGACTAACAATGAGACTAAAGAAAGAGAAATTAAGGAGTCAATCCCATTTACAATTGCACCCAAAAGCATAAGATACCTAGGAATAAACCTAACCAAAGAGGTAAAGGATCTATACCCTAAAAACTACAGAACACTTCTGAAAGAAATTGAAGAAGACACAAAGAGATGGAAAAATCTTCCATGCTCAGGGATTGGAAAAATTAATATTTTAAAAATGTCTATGCTACCCAGGGCAATTTACACGTTCAATGCAACTCCTATCAAAATACCATGGACTTGGGGCAGCCCAGGTGGCTCAGGGGTTTAGCGCCACCTTCAGCCCAGGGTGTGATCCTGGAGACCTGGGATCGAGTCCCACGTCACGCTCCCTGCATGGAGCCTGCTTCTCCCTCTGCCTGTGTCTCTGCCTCTCTCTCTGTGTGTGTATTCTCATGAATAAATAAAATCTTAAAAAATAAAAAAATACCATGGACTTTCTTCAGAGAGTTGTAACAAATAAGATTTGTGTGGAATCAGAAAAGACCCCAAGTAGCCAGGGGAATATTGAAAAAGAAAACCAATGCCAGGGCATCACAATGCTGGATTTCAAGTTATACTACAAGCTGTGATCATCAAGACAGTGTGGTACTGGCATAAAAACAGACACACAGATCAATGGAACAGAATAGAGAACCCAGAAATGGGCACTCAACTCTGTGGTCAACTAATATTTGACAAAGCAGGAAAGACTATCCACTGGAGAAAGGAAGTCTCTTCAATAAATGATGCTGGGAAAATTGGATAGCCATATGCAGAAGAATGAAATTAGACCATTTTCTCATACCATACACAAAGATAAACTCAAAATGGATGAAAGATCTAAATGTGACAAGAATCCATCAAAATTCTAGAGGAAAACACAGGCAACAACCTTTTTGAACTTGCCCACAGCAACTTCTTGCAAGATACATCTATGAAGGCAAGAGAAACAAAAGCAAAAATGAATTATTGGGACTTCCTCAAGATAAAAAGCTTCTGCACAGCAAAAGAAACAGTCAACAAAACTAAAAGACAACCTAGAGAATGGGAGAAGATATTTATAAATCACATAGTCGATAAAGGGCTAGTATCCAAGTTCTATAAAGAACTTATTAAACTCAACAGCAAAGAAACAATCTAATCATGAAATGGGCAAAAGACATGAACAGAAATTTCACCCAAGACAACATACACATGGCAAACAAGCACATGAGAAAATGTTCCACATCACTTGCCATCAGGGAAATACAAACCAAAACCACAATGAGATACCACTTTCACACCAGTGAGAATGTTGAAAATTAACAAGACAAGAAACAACAAATGTTGGAGAGGATGCGGAGAAAGAGGAACCCTCTTGCACTGTTGGTGGGAATGTGAACTGGTAAGGACACTCTGGAAAACTGTGGAGGTCCTCAAAGCGTTAAAAATAGGGATCCCTGGGTGGCTCAGAGGTTTGGCGCCTGCCTTCGGTCCAGGGCCTGATCCTGGAGACCTGGGATCGAGTCCCATGTCGGGCTCCCTGCATGGAGCCTGCTTCTCCCTCTGCCTGTGTCTCTGCCTCTTTCTCTGTCTCTCATGAATAAATAAAGAAAATATTAAAAAAAAAAAAAAAAAAAGAAGAAAAAAGAAAAGAAAAAAAGAGTTAAAAATAGAGCTACCCTCCGACCCCACAATTGCACTACTGGGGATTTACCCCAAAGATACAGATGCAGTGAAAAACCGAGACACCTGCACCCCAATGTTCATAGCAATGTCCACAATAGCCAAACTGTGGAAGGAACCTCAGTGTCCATCAAAAGGTGAATGGATAAGACGTGGTATATGTATGCAATGGAATATTACTCAGCCATTGAAAACGGCAAATACCCACCATTTGCTTCGACGTGGAGGAAACTGAAGGTTATTCTGACAAGTGAAATAAGTTAATCGGAAAAGGACAAACATTTATGGTCTCATTCATTCGGGGAATACAAAAAAATAGTGAAAGGGATTAAAGGGGAAAGGAGAGAAAATGAGTGGGAAAAATCAGAGAGGGTGACAGAACATAAGACTCCTAATTCTGGGAAACGAACAAGGGGTAGTAGAAGGGGAGGTGGCAGGGGGATGGGGTGACTGGGTGACGGACACTGAGGGTGGCACTTGACGGGATGAGCACTGGGTTACTATATGTTGGCAAATCGAACTTTGATAAAAAGAAAAAAAAAACAACAACAACCTAGAATATGCTTAGAAATAATGTGGTGGGGGAGGAGATACAGATAAAATTGGCCATGTGACAATGACTGCTGAAGGTGGGTAATGAGTTTAAGAGGATTTATTATGCTGTTCTGGTTTTATGTTGAAATTTTCCATACCAAATAATAAAAAAGGGTAATTCTTCCATATAGTAAATCAAAATGTCACAATTGACCTCAAGTTCTCATTCCAATTCAGGGATACTAATACATGTAAAATATTCTTTCTACCTACAGTCTTTGTAAGTCATAGTTAATGCACAAAATATTGCCTATTGCCATTCACTCTAATCATGAGTGATAAGTAAAATGAATAAGAGACAGGGCTCCTGGATGGCTCAGTTGGTTAAGCAAGTACCTTCGGTTCAGGTCATGATCTCAAGTCCTGGGATGGAGCCCCACAGCGGGCTCCCTGCTTAGCAGGGAGTCTGTTTCTCCCTCTCTCTCTGCCTCCCCCGATGCTGCTCATGCTCTCTCAAATAAATAAATAAAACAAAAAATTTTTTGTTAAATAAACAAATACAGAACTCAATTGGAAACAAACAGAAACTTGAGGCATCTGGATGGCTCAGTTGGCTAAGCGTCCAACTTCTGATTTTGGCTCAGGTCATGATCTCAGGGTCGTAAGATTGAGCTGAGTGTCAGGCTCCATGCCTGCTTAAGATTCTCTCCCCCTCTTCCTTTCCCCCCACTCACGTGCTTTCTCTCTCTCTAAAATAAATAAATAAATCTTTTTTAAAAAATTTAAAAAAGGAAAGAAAAGAAACAAAAACTTCAGCTCTGGTTTAAAAACATACAAAAAAAAAGAAAGAAAGAAAAAGAAAGAAGAAAGAAGAAAAGAAGAAGAAGAAGAAGAAGAAGAAGAAGAAGAAGAAGAAAAAGAAAAGAAAAGAAAAAGAAAAAGAAAAGAAAAAGAAAAAGAAAAAGAAAAAGAAAAGAAAAGAAAAAGAAAAAGAAAAAGAAAAAAAGAAAAAGAAACATACGTCGATGCATCTCCCGGTAAAGAATAGTCAGTGCCTGTAGAGAGTTGTCATCTGTGGGTTCAAGGGCTGCCACCTCCTGTGCCAAGGTGAAGGCTTCTTCTTGCTTTCCAGTTCTCTGTAAACCAATTGCCTTTAAAACCTGAGACAAAGGAAAAACAATCACTTTTAAAAGGACAGAAACGAAAATATGAGCCAAATCTCCCTGCTCAGTGGGGAGCCTACTTCTTCCTGTCCCTCTCCCCTGTTCCTGTGCTCTGTCAAATAAATAAAATCTTAAAAAAAAAAAAAAAAAAGCGCCAAAGAAGGCCAACTTGAAAATAAAAGATAAGCTGTAAGGTATGTCTATGTTGCTAATCAAGTAAACCATATTTCACTAAAACTATCAGCAAATCAAGATTCTTTCCTATTTCAGTCTATTAAGAAGGCACAACAGGGGCACCTGGCTGACTCAGTCTTAACAGTATACAACTTTCAGTCTCAAGGTTGTGAGTTCAAACGCCATATTGGGCATGGAGCCTACTCAAAAGATGAATAAATAAAAGGCACAACAGTGCTTAAAAAAAAAAAGTCTATCAAAATAAAAAATTAAATTAGCTAAGTTATATCCAAAATATCCAGAGAAATAAACAGCCAGCTTTTAATTAAACATTATTTATGGCATTTAAGTAATCAGAAAAATAAATGGCTTAGAGAGGCACCTAGCTGGCTCAATCAGTCGAGCGTTCAATTCTCAATCTCAGGGTTGTGAGTTCAAGCCCCATGTTGAGTGTAGAGATTGCTTAAAAATAAAATCCTTAGGGGCACCTGGGTGGCTCAGTTGGTTAAGCATTCAACTCATGGTTTCAGCTCAGGTCACGATTTCATGGGTCCTGGGATTGAGTCCCAGGTAGGGCTCCATGCTCAGAGGGCAGTCTGCTTGAAGATTCTCTACATCCCTGCCCCCAACTCGTGCACTCACACATGTATGCACTCTCTCTCTCTAATAAATAAATCTAAAAAATAAAAATAAATAAAATGAAATCTTTTAAGGGGTGCCTGGGTGGCTCGGTAAAGCATCTGACTTTTGATCTGAGCTCAGGTCTTAATCTCAGGGTCATGAATTCAAGTTCTGCATTGGACTCCACACTAGGCATGGAGCCTACTTAAAAAACAAAACAATGGGATCCCTGGGTGGCTCAGCAGTTTAGTGCCTGCCTTCTGCCCAGGGCGTGGTCCTGGAGTCCCCAGGATAGAATCCCATGTAGGGCTCCCTGCATGGAGCCGGCTTCTCCCTCTGCCTGTGTCCCTGGGGCATGGTCCTGGAGTCCCCGAGATGGAGTCCCATGTCGGGCTCCCTGCATGGAGCTTGCTTCTCCCTCTGCCTGGGTCTCTGCCTCTCTGCTCCCCCATCTCCTCTCTCTTTCAAGAATGAATAAATAAAATCTTTAAAAAAAAAAAACAAAAAAATAAAAATAAAAATAAAAATAAAAATAAAAACAAAACAAAACCTGAAAAAAAAATTAACCCTGAAAAAATAGTCACTAAAGAGATTTAAAATCTTTTCTCAGGGATCCCTGGGTGGCTCAGCAGTTTAGCGCCGCCTTCAGCCCAGGGTGTGATCCTCAGGTCCCAGGATCGAGTCCCACATCGGGCTCCTGCATGGAGCCTGCTTCTCCCTCTGCCTGTGTCTCTGCCTCACTCTATGTCTCTTGTGAATAAATAAATAAAATCTATAAATAAATAAATAAGTAAATAAATAAATAAATATTTTCTCTTTCAAGATTACAATATATAACCCACCAAAAGTAACTCAAGAGCAAATGAACTTACCTTAGCACAATGAAGATCCTTATGTTTCTTCAACAATTTATCTGCTTGCTGAATTGCCATTTTATTATTACCATTATCAAGATAATCTATGAAAACAAATTATGATAGTTATTATATTCCTTCAACAAATATGAAAAATGCATAGGCTGGTATGAGGTTTTCTTTTTTTTCTTTTAAAGATGTTATTTGAGTGCTCTCTTCAGCAGTACATATACTAAGATTTTATTTATTTGAGATAGAACAAGTAGGGAGAGGGGTAGCAGGAGAGGGAGAAGCAGACTCCCTGCTGAGCACAGAACCTGATGCAATGCTCCATCTCAGGATTCTGAGATCGTGATCTGACCCAAAGTCAGATGCTAAAGCAACTGAGCCATCCAGGTACCCTGCTATGTTTCATAAGGCATTTTAATTCAGTATTAAAAACCTCACAGTGCCAATTTTAACTCTAAATGGCTAGGATAAAAAATATATATATATGGCTAGGATAGTCCAGAATACAATCATATATTCCTATAGTCATATCTCAGACCTGTTATAAAATTGTGTTAAAGCGGGACGCTTAGATGGCTCAGTAGTTGAGCGTCTGCCTTTGGCTCAGGGCGTGATCCCGGAGTCCTGGGATGGAATCCCACATCGGGCTCCCTACATGGAGCCTGCTTCTCCCTCTGCCTATGTCCCTGCTTCTCTCTGTGTTTCATGAGTCAACAAATAAAATCTTAAAAAAAAAAAAAAAATGTGGGGAAAAAAAGGAATCAGGGTGCCTGGGTGGCTCAGTCAGTTAAGCTTCTGCTGTTGGGTCAGGTCGTGATGAGATAGAGCCCTGAGGGGAATCCCTGGGTGGCGCAGGGGTTTGGCGCCTGCCTTTGGCCCAGGGCGCGATCCTGGAGACCCAGAATCAAATCCCACATCGGGCTCCCAGTGCATGGAGCCTGCTTATGTCTCTGCCTCTCTCTCTCTCTCTCTCTCTCTGTGACTATCATAAACAAATTAAAAAAAAAAAAATTAAAAAAAAAAAAAAGAGATAGAGCCCTGAATCAAGCTCCCCACTCAGCAGGTAGTCTGCTTCTCCCTCTCCCTCTGCCTCCAAATCATGCCTGCTCTCTCTCAAACAAATCTTGAAAAAAAGAAAGGAATCAATTATTATCCAAAAGTCTAACAAAAGGAGAGATTCATTTCCAGATGAGAAGATCTAGAAGAAAATGAGAAGTATCATAAATAGGAAATGATGGTAGCTGCCAATTCTAAATATAGAAAGATGATTAAACAAGCCAGTCCACAACATGCTACTACTACCAGGTCCCTCTTTGCTCACCAAAGTCAGTGTAGGAGCAGATGAGGCATAGATAACCGAAAATAAATTATGGATCAAATGCTGGTGAGTACAGGGAGCAATAGCACCTCTCACTTGGTGCTGCTGGGAAGGTAAAATGGTACAGCAACCTTGGAAGAGTCTGGCAGTTTCCTCAAACACTAAACATACTCTACCATTTGGTCAGCAATTGAGCTCCTTGATATCTATCCTTATAATAAGCTGAAAACTTACCTCCACACAAAAAACCTGCACACAAATGTTTATGGCAGTTTTATTCATAACTACCAAACCTTGGAAGTAACCAAGATTTCCTTCAATGGGCCAATGGATAAACAAATTATAGTACATCCATACAATGGAATATTATTCAGATAAAAAGAAATGAGCTATCAAGACACAAACACACAAAACACAGAGGAACTTTAAATGCATATTGCTACATGAAAGAAGCCAATGTAGCAAGGCTACATAATATATGTAGCCAATTATACAACATTCTGGAAAAGGCAAAAATTATAGAGACAATAATACAATCAATCAGTGGTCACCAGAGGGATGAAAGGGTAGAGCACAAGGGATTTTTAGAGCAGTAAAACTATTCTGTAGGATACTGTAATGATTGGGTATAGGTCATCATACTTTTGTCAAAACCCAGAGAAGGTACAACACAAAGGATAAACCCTAATGTGAACTAGTAAACTATGGACATTAGCTAAAAATAACCTATCCTGGGACACCTGGGTGGCTCAGCGGCTTAGCACCTGCCTTTGGCCCAGAGCGTGATCTTGGAGTCCTGGGATAGAATCCCACATTGGGCTCCCTTGCATGGAGCCTGCTTCTCCCTCTGCCTATGTCTCTGCCTCTCTCTCTCTGTGTGTCTCTCAATGAATAAATAAAATCTTAAAAAATAATAATACAATAAAATAAATAAAAAATAAATAAAAATAACTTATCCCAGGGACACCCGGTGGCTCAGTGGTTGAGTGTCTGCCTGTGGCTCAGGTCGTGATCCTGCAGTACTGGGATTGAGTCCTGTGTCAGGCTCCTCACAGGGAGCCTACTTTTCCCTCTGCCTATGTCTCAGTCTCTCTCTATTTTTCTCATAGTCTTTAAAAAAACACCTGGGTGGCTCGGTGGTTGGCCAACTGCCTTCAGCTCAGGTTATGATCCAGGGGTCCTAGGATCAAGTCCCACATCGGGCTCCCCAGAAGGAGCCTGCTTTTCCCTCTGCCTATGTCTCTGCCTCTGTTTCTCATGAATAAATAAATAAAATCTTTAAAAATAATAATAATAACCTATCCTACTGGCTCAGCAACTGAAACAAAGTACCACACTAAATTAAGATGTTAACAACAGGGGAAACTGGGGGGGAAGATATTGGACCGCTACTTTTCACTCATTTTTTCTGTAAACCTAAAACTGCTCTAACAAAAAAAGCGTATTAATAAAATGTGTGTGTGTGTATATATATATATATATATATATACACAAGCAATATACTGTATATATATTGTATATATAATTGTAACTATATACATACACTATATAAATGTGTATATATATGTATATATATAAAAGCAAAGATTCAGTTCCAGAGAAGGAAAGTGAAAAGCGTGCTAAGTGGAAAACAATGGTGGTAGCTGTCAATTCTAAACATAGAAAAAAGGATGAATGCAGGCCAATTCACAATCTACTACCTCCTATGGTCCCACTCTGTCCATCAAGGTCCCAAAGAGGGACAGAGGAGGCATAAACAATTCAAAATAATCTATGGCCCTGGTGGCCCAGAGTATCCCAAATAACAGAAATAGACGATTTTACCTAAAGAATTCAATTTTCCTCCAATGAATACCTGACTAAAACTTAAAACAGACAACCACATGAACCCATGAGTTTTTCTTTTTTTTCTAAAAGCACACAATCTGGGATCCTTGGGTGGCGCAGCGGTTTGGCGCCTGCCTTTGGCCCAGGGTGTGATCCTGGAGATCTGGGATCGAATCCCACGTCGGGCTTCCAGTGCATGGAGCCTGCTTCTCCCTCTGCCTATGTCTCTGCCTCTCTCTCTCTCTCTCTCTCTCTCTGTGACTATCATAAATAAATAAAAATTTTTTTAAAAAAAGCACACAATCTTAGGCTAAACAGTCAAATATCTAACACTAGTTTTCTTAAATAACTCAGCCATCATTTGTCCTTACAGAACACCTGAGAGAGATATTTCAGCTCAATAAAGGACACTCTCTTCCTAATAACTTGATGCTGATCTCTTTCTGAGTCAGTTCTAAGTTAATTCTGACTCATTCCTGCATGACTCCAAGTTCTTAGAGCACACCCTGGAGCCTTCTCAAAGAGTAACTAAACATCCTTGATGAGACCCCAGCTCCGAGCATCTGCACACAAATGGATGAGACCAGAGGTCAGGACTTAAAAGGGTACCTACCTGCCCATGCCCTCTTCTCTGGGAATAGTTTTCATTGTGTCTACTGCAGGGGTAGTACTGGATAACCATGTCTAGACCTTGTAACTACACCCAATGGGGTGGATATTTGACCCAAGGGTAAGTCAGGTTTCTCCCTGGTAAACTGTAACTGCAACACTGAGTCACAAAGCCAGAGTTAGTAAACTATGGGGAAGAACCTCATTTTGAGTCTGACATTACCAGTGGCAGAGCTAGAATTTCCATTTTGAAGGTCACATCTTGGTATGACTATAAACCCAACATGTTGGGCCCTGGATGAACTGATGACTAAGCAGAAATAAAACAGTATGAAGAAGCAAGCAGAGAATAAACACACACAGATAAAAGCAGTGATGAAAATAGGTTTAGATCCTGACAGCTCTCCAATTTCCATCAAGCCCTGAATACATTTCTGCCCTATGCTCCTACAAGGGTTTATAGCAAGTCCCTTTTTTAAAAAAATAATTTTTATTATTTATTTATTTATTCATAGAGACACAGAGAGAGAGAGAGAGAGAGAGAGGGGAGAGAGAGGCAGAGACACAGGCAGAGGGAGAAGCAGGCTCCATGCAGGGAGCCTGACGTGGGATTCGATCCCAGATCTCCAGGATCACGCCCTAGGCTGCAGGCGGCGCTAAACCGCTGCGCCACCAGAGCTGCCCGCAAGTCCCTTTCACTTGAGCTTGTGTCAAGTGTTTCTGCTCCTTGCACCCACAAGTTTTAACTAAGACATTCCACTACATTGAGCCAGTCTGCTATTATCCAGGCTCCCCGTTTCTGGATGCCTAGACAAGAAAAATCTATTTTCATTTTACATTACTGACTCTGAAATATAAATTAGGTAACTCTTGGAGAAAACAGGCCAATAAAAAAGACATCCCAGAGCCCCTGAATGGCTCAGTCAGTTAAGCCTCCGATTTGATTTTGGCTGAGGTCATGATCTCAAGATCATGACACTGAGCCCCTCCTCTGGCTCTGCCCTGGGCATGGAGCCTGCTTATGATTCTTTCTCCCTCTCCCCACTCCTCTAAAAAAATTTAATTAAAAATAATAAACAATAACTCTGTTTTTTTAAATAAGTTTGTTTTAAAACTTACTCAAGAGTGGGGCACCTGGGTGGCACAGTTAGCTGAGCATCCTACTCTTGGTTTTGGCTCAGGTTGTGATCTCAGGGTCTTGGGATCAAGCCCTGTGTCGGGCTCCATGTTCAGCACAGAGTGTGCTAGAGTTTCTCCCTTTCCCTCTGGCTCTCCCTGTGCTCGCTCGCTCATGCTCTCTCTCTCTCTCTCAAAATAAATAAATAAATAATTTTTTTTAAAAAAAAAAGAAACTTGTTCAATAGTTAAACTGTGGTTTGACCATGAGGATTAGTGCTGTTCCCTTAACAACAAGAGTAAGCCAAAAATCAGCATCACAAATCAGGCATAGGAAACAGTAAGATGATGATGCAAAGGTGAAAGCAATGTTTGCAAAGCAAAGGTACCACTCTGAGTGGAATATTTTTATGATCCTTGCAGTCAGCACTAGATAACTAACACTGAGAACATTATCTCTTCCAACGTTTCCCTTGTATTTAAGAGACAGTCTCTTGGGACGCCTGGGTGGCTCAGCAGTTGAGCATCTGCCTTTGGCTCAGGGCGTGATCCCAGAGTCCTGGGATCGAGTCCCACATCAGGATCCCTGAATGGAGCCTGTTTCTCCTCCCTCCCTCTGCCTGTGTCTCTGCCTCTCTGTCTCTCATGAATACATAAATTAAAAAAAAAAAAAAAAAAAGATTTTGAAGTAATCTCTACACTCAACATGGGCTCAAACTCACAACCCCAAGATCAAGAGTCCATGCTCTTCTACCAACTGAGCCAGCCAGGTACCCCATTGATTTATTACTTTCTAATTTTTTTTTTCTTTTAACAACAAAGGAACAGACTTCAGACTCAGAGCTTCACAAATATATCAGAATCTTTTATTTTTTTTCAAGATTTTATTTATTCGTTCATGAGAGACACACACAGAGAGAGAGAGAGAGACACACAGGCAGAGGGAGAAGCAGGCTCCATGCAGGGAGCCCAATATGGGACTTGATCCTGGGACACCAGGATCACAACCCGAGCCAAAGACAGACGCTCAACCACTGACCCATCCGGGTGTCCCACAAATATCAAAATCTAGTTAAGACTTTAACACCACTGTTTTGCTTTCATTTTATTTTTACTGCTTTGTTTTCTCTGCACAAGTGACAGGTCCTCCATTAATGATAATGAAATAGATTATTTTAAAACAAATTTAAGTTAAAAATCAACTTAGGAAAAAATAGAAAAAAAATCACTTAGAGAAGAATATTTAGTAAACAATAGTACAGGTAATACTATAATAAAGCTATAATCATCAGACTGGATAGAAGAATGGTGGAAATTTGGGAAATACTGGGTTAAATCATTGGCAAGAGATGATCAAAATCTGTTGAATGAGTGAACTAGCCACCTTCCTGGGCAACAATTTGAACAGAAGTGACTTCCTTACACATGCAGACAGCAGTAGGCCCTGACACATGCAGGCCTACCTACTTGTCCAGTAGAAGAGGCCCTGGGATTGATTTGTTCAATCATATTTAGGGATACTGAAAGTATGGCTCAGTCTATGGAGAATGCACCTCTTGACCTCAGGGATCATGAGTTCGAGCCCCATATTGGGCATAGAGCTTACTTCAAAAAAGAAAGATTAGTCTTGCCAAAAAAAAAAAAAACAAAAAAACCAACAAACAAAAAGCCTTTACACTGTGTGTTCTTGCAGCTGTTGTGAAAGCCTGTGGAGCAGCCAAAATGACAACGTGCACTGTTTCCACCTCCTACAAGAGCTTCAAAGACTACTAAAGATATTGCTCCAATTTAGAAAAAAAGATTGAATACAACATAGCTCCATCTTTGCTTAAAATTCTAAATGCTTTAGAATAGAAGCCTTGCTTTTACCAATACAAACTGTAGGTGAAACATTCCCTCAGTCAACAAATTTTGTTAAATACCAACTAAGCACAAAATGGCTGGGAGGGCTTAAATTTAAAAAGGAATGATGCCTCCTAACCGATCACCTCACAGCCTACATTTGCTGCTCCCTTTTCAACTATTTCCCCTAGAGTATTCAGAGCTATCGTTTTTAAACTGCAAGCCTGATCATCTCACTCTACACTAATTAAATCTCTTCAGTGCTTCCCACTATCTCTAAAACAAATTTCAAAATTCTTAAAATTGCTTACAAAGCTGAGTCTCTTCTCACCAGTAGAGCAGTGTCTGCACTGCAACCACACAAGCCTTAACTTAGGTCCTCAGGTAGAGCGAGCTCCTTTTTACACACTCCCATCATTGCCTAACTAACCTCTGCTCTTCTTTCACATTCAAAGTAAAATGTCACTTCCACAGGGAACCTTGTCTTGTCTTGTCTCCAACAGCTCAGATACCCATATATTGTATGCACTCAAGGGAACCTACATTTTTCCTTCAAAGCTCTTAACACAGGGCACCTGGGTGGCTCAGTGGGTTAAGGATCTGCTCAGGTCATGATCCCAGGGTCCTGAATCAAGCGTCACTGCTTCTCCCTCTTCCTCTGCCCTGCCCTTCGTTCCCTCTCGCTCTCTCCCCCTCAAATAAATCTTTAAAAAAAATTTTTTTTTATGTATTTATTCATGAGAGACATAGAGAGGCAGAGAAGCAGGCTCCCTGCAGGGAGCCCGATGTGGGACTCAATCCCAGGACCCCAGGATGATCTGAGCCGAAGGCAGATGCTCAACTACTGAGCCACCAGGCGCTCCATAAAAACATCTCTTAATCATTACACAAGTGTAATGATTATGGGTACCATTACGTTTTAGAAATCTGTTGAAACTACAAGCTCCTTGAAAGCAGAAACCATGTCTCTGTTGTGCTGTTTGGTACTCACTCATTCCCTGAATCTAAATTGTGCCTAGCACATATTGGGCCCCCAATAATATGGTGAATGATAAAAAGAATACAGAAACAAAAAGGGAGAAAAGGCAGTCTTCTAGAAATTGAGTAGTCTATCAGGAAAATGAAAGATATGTGCATACAAAGTGACCATAACAGGAAATTCAAAGAATCAATTATTAGTGATGACTTCATGCTATTAAAATATTTTTCAAAATCTTGCCAACTAATTTTTTTTAAAGCTTTCTCTTTTTTTCAAGTTTTATTTAAGTAATCCCAATGTGGGGCTCAAACTCACAACCCTAGGATCAAGAGTTGCATGTTCTTCCAACTGAGCCAGCCAGCACCCCCCCAACTAATTTTAAGGAGGGTCCATGCCCAGCATGGTGGCCAATGTAGGGCTCAAATTCACAACCCCAAGATCAAGACCTGAGCTAAGACCAAGAGTTGGACATTCAAACAACCCAGTCACCCAGGTGTCCCAACTAATTTTTTTAAATAACAAAAGGAGTGCAAGCCATGGTTAATAGTAAGTAATAATAAAAAGAAAAAATCCAAACAGTCCATAAGGGCATAACATGAAAAGCAAGTCTCTTAAGCCTACCTTATGCTCCCATTATGCTCTACGTATTCTTCTAAGAATTTTCTGTGCATTAAAATTTCTTTTAAGTCTAAAATGCTTTTAGAAAGTAGAAGTCTAAGTCAGACCTTTTTAAATGGTCATAATAATGTACCAAATGACTTTTCTAAAGGGTAAGATAATCTTCACTCACCAAGATGCCCTGCCACTCCTGGGGGAAAACAGGACATAACTCGCAGGGCTAACAAGGCCCAACAGAAGGCTTAGAATAAATACCACACTGGATTGAGGACTAGGGAGCATTTCTAATGAACTATAGCAGAAAAATTACCTGGGGTTGACCAGGGACCAAAGGGAAACGTCTTAACTCACTAAAAAGTCATTACCATTCAAGAAACACAAATAGGAAAAAAAGAAAAAAGAAACACAAATAGGAAGCATGTTATACCTGACCCAGACGATAGCAAGCCAGTAAGACATATTAGAACAAAAGATCATGTATGAAGAAAGTAAATAAAAATGTGTATGTGTATTCTAAAGACTGTGGGGATATTTTTTCTTTGAAACTTCTCTATTTTTCAATTGCTGACCTAGCAATTCCTGTATTCTATACAAATTTATGATGTGCCATACCTGACCATCACTTCCATTCTGCTTGTCCCTCTAACCACTAAAAATGTTTTAATACAGGCAGCCCCGTTGGCGCAGCGGTTTAGTGCCGCCTGCAGCCCAGGATGTACGTGATCCTGGAGACCCTGGATAGAGTCACACGTCAGGCAGGCTCTCTGCATGGAGCCTGCTTCTCCCTCTGCCTATATCTCTGCCTCTCTTTCTCTCTGTGTCTCTATGAATAAATAAATAAAATCTTTTAAAAAAATGTTTTAATACTAATAATAATGGGGATCCCTGGGTGGCTTAGGAGTTAAGAGCCTGCCTTTGGCCCAAGGTGTGATCCTGGAGTCCCAGGATCAAGTCCCGTGTCAGGCTCCCTGCATGGAGCCTGCTTCTCCCTCTGCCTGTGTCTCTGCCTCTCTCTTTCTCTCTCTGTACCTTATGAATAAATAAATAAAATCTTTAAAATAAATTAATTAAAACATAAAATTAATAATAATAATAGAAGAAAGCACCGGTGCTCACCAAGTAATGTCAGAGTACAAAATCTGTAAAGAACCACATAGCACAAGACAATAATTTTAGCAAAAGGAAAATAAATAAAGTAGTTGTTCTAGTAAGGTCAGGTATGGTTTTCAAACACCAAAAACACAATACCTAAACTTACCAATTTAAAAATAATGAGAAGTGCTCTGAAGATATTTCAACTAATGAGCTTTCTGAAAAGTTATTCCAAACCTAGACACTGAAAATGTAATTTTGGGACGCCTGGGTAGTTCAGTGGTTGGTTGAGCATCTGCCTTTGGCTCAGGGTATGATCCCATGGTCCCGGGATCGAGTCCCACATCGGGCTCCCTTCATGGAGCCCGATTCTTCCTCTGCCTCTCTGTCTCTCATGAATAAATACATAAAATCTTTTAAAAAAAAAAAAAGAAAGAAAGAAAGAAAGAAAGAAAATGTAATTTCAACCTACCACATCTCAACACAACACAATTTCACAGTTAATTGCCCATACAGTCCTGTCCACTTCTACCCTAAACAATACTCAGCATGAACTGAGGTCACAGGCAAGATTCCAACAGTTGTAAAATGCTAAAACCTTGGCAGTACAAATAATGCTGTACAAAGACAGTGATGCTGCTAATTCTGAACTCAGTGAAGGGCTGGGCTCTCAGTGACAATGCCTATGTTCAAATCCCAGATCTACAATTTACTAGCTACAACTGTGAGCAAGTTCATCTAAGGCCTTTAGTTTACTACTATGATCACAATAATCTTACTACCTAATAGGACAGTTAGCATACAAATAAGCACTCAATTAATGCTAACAGTTGTTGAACCTCAGGCTGGTGAGCAAGCACTACCTACCAAGCACAGGCTTTTCCTTTACCAGCTAATTAAAGTCTGAATTCAAGAACAATAGTGGTTTAGGGGTATTAATATATATAAACACAAAAGGAGGGGCTGTCCCAAAGTCTGGAGGTCAAAAGTGCTGAAGTCAAGGACAGTGGGTACCCTCTCTTTTCTTATTCCTGCCAGTTGATATTAATTGCCTTGGAATTCTTAAAGAAAGTCTCTTCTAATACTCTTCTTTTGTAATATAACAAAAGCAACATAATTCTGGCTTCAGTTTTGACAATATGACCTGTCACTTCTATTTAACATATCTTAATTGTTTAGCAATGTGAAATGGACGATGAACTACTCCTTACTGGGTAGTTCAAAACACCGTTATTTCTAAATGACTCATGGGACACCAAAGGCATTTTCTTTAGTCTTCAAGAACAATTTTAGAAATCCATTTATTCTTAAAAATGCTAAATCTTAGGGATGTCTGGATGATGCAGTCAGTTAAGCATCAGCCTCTTTATTTCATTTTAGGTCATAATTCAAGGCCCTGGGATCTAGCCCTGAGTCAGGCTTCAGGTTCAGCATAGATTCTACTTGGTTTTCTCTCTCTCTCCCACTCCCTCTCTTCCCCCGCCCCCACACACCATTACATCTCCCACACTATGCACATGCACTCTCTCTCTCTCTCTCAAATAAATAAATAAATCTTTTTTTAAAGGTACTGTATCTTGGGGAGGTTGGGCTAGATGGTGATGGGTATTAAAGAGGGCACTTTGTTATCATAAGCACTGGGTGCTATATGTATGTGATAAATCCCTGAATTCTATTCCTGAAACCAATACTGCACTGTATGTTAGCTAACTAGAATTTAAATTTAAAAATAAAAGTACTGAATCTTTTTAATGGCGGGGGCCTGGGGCACCTGGCTGCTCAGTAGTAGGAGCACGCGACTCTTGATCTCAGAGTTATGAGTTCAAGCCCCACAATGGGCACAGAGATTACCTCAATAAATGAATAAAACTTAAAAAAAATCTGCAGGCAGCTGCTGTTGCAGAGAGTCATACGTAATACGCCAAAAATTGTGAGCCCTGGCTGGATTCAGTTCCTACTCTCAATCACCCTTATTTCATCCTTGCCTTCTGAAAATATATACTGGAGGGTATGATAACATACACCATGAGGAAATGGAAATAGAGTCCTACCTCTGCCACTCAACACACCTGTGTGACCTTTGGCAACTCAGTGTCTTCAGCTCAAAGTGAGGTATTCTCT
This sequence comes from Canis lupus dingo, assembly GCF_003254725.2. Taxonomy (NCBI): domain Eukaryota; kingdom Metazoa; phylum Chordata; class Mammalia; order Carnivora; family Canidae; genus Canis; species Canis lupus. Next base: position 10,030,182 of record NC_064268.1, read on the forward strand.
AGCAATGGTTAAGACAGTAAGCTTGGGACACTGGGGTTCAGATCCTAACCCCATCAAATGTTAGCTGAGTGACCTCAGGTAAATTAGACAACATGAACAAAGTCCCATTTTTCTCATCTGTGGGGGAAAAGGAGGAGGGGGTGCAGAATTGGAAAAAACTATCCACCTCATGAGAATGTGTGAAAATTAAATGAGATAAGCCATGTGAACGGCCAGTCGCAGAGGCGACATAGTAATCAGTCTATACACATTAGCTTTTATTTCCCACCTCACAGGGTTGTTGCTAGAATCAAATGAGACATGAGTAAAGCATCATACAAATTTATAAAAGCAGGACCAACTGTACCAGAAATAAAGTTGCCCCCTCCTCCAAAAAAGTTGAGTGATCTCAGCCATGTGGAGAAACCTCCATTTACAGTAACATCTACACTATAAACGCGAGGTCTAGTTTGGCAAAAACCACTGACCTTGAAGCCTTCCTTACCATTAAGAGAGACCAACCACCCATGAGAGAGAGGAACTACCACAGTCCAATTACAGAACATCTCAGTTATTGAAAAGGTGTTCCTCCCTGACTCAAATCTGTTTTTCACAACATCAAGGATGACATCAAGGTCTTAAAGCCTGGGGTGAAGAGAAACGTTATGGAGGAGGATCTATTTTACAAGCACATGGGAAGCTGCAGAGAAAACCAGAGAAGCTGCGGAGAGGAGAAGCCCTGCAGCAGCCCTGCATGCCCCTCTGACAAGAGCTAACACGGTCTCTTCACCGCTATTTTGGGCCCACGACCCCCACCCCCCCACCCCCCCACCCCGCCTCCCACGTGCGCCCAGCGCAGCTGTTTCCCCACCAAACGGCTCTGGATTGGGGGCCTCGAATCCGACCTGCTCCTGGCTCGATCTGGGTGACCTTACATCAGCCCTTCCCCTCTTTGGGTCCGTTTTTCCATGTGCACCGAGCACAGCTAGTCAGACCACCCCCTAGGCTCGATTCTCGTAAGTAAAAACTCTTTAGTGATGAATTTTCCCTCAAGTAGTGTCGCACCCTCACGCTGGAGCCAGCTTTCACCTGGCTCGGGATCCACCTGAGATCCTGAGAATCCCTTGGTGCGGCACTAACAACGCAGCCAGAGTGTCTCTCAGGGCCTGCAAGTCAGGCCAGCTCTGCCGACCTGACCCTGCCTGGACCGCGCCGCTGCCAGCACAGGGCTCAGGAAGGCCCGGCCGGCACCTACGCGAGGCCCGTGGCTGCGGCCTAGAGGTCCGCGCGGCCCGCCCCCCGCGCCCGCCAGTTCCGCGCCTGCCCCCTCAGCACCCCTCCTGGACCTTCGCCCCGGCCTCAGCAGCCCTCGACGCGTCCCGCCGACAACAGGCTGGCCCCAGACACTCACCGTAAATGGGCCGGAGGCGCCTGTCGTTAGGGTCCTGCACATGGCCCCGCGTCGCCATGATGACAAGCGCAGAACCGCAATGCGCACGCGCGGGGCAGGCCCTCGGGAAGGGGCTGTTAAAGGGCCAGCGCTGATCTCGCTCTTCTATCGCGATAGTCGCGGAGCTGCGACTGGACGCCCCGCGCGGAGAGGGAATTCCCCGGGACCCCCGACCCCTACCCGCACCGCAGTGGCTTCTCGGATAGGAAACTTTCCTCCTTTGGCCTGATGGAATCGACCTGGGTGGAACAGACGGCTGTTGGTATTGAAATCCCTTCCGAATCACGTACTGGTGGGTAGTGAGGAAAGGAGGGGAGAAACTCGTTCAAAACTGGGGCTCGGCTGCTCCTGCTTGTCGTATTTATCCTCAGTGTCCAAGGAGGACCAGCCAGACTTGTCTTTGACTAACTGTTGAGGAACCAGAAACTCCTCTGGGAGATTGACCCAAGGGACAATAAGGAAAGGGGGGCTGATCAGGGGTGCCTGACTCGCCCAATAGGGAGAGCATGCGACTCTTGATCTTGGGCTTGATAAGTTCAAGCCCCTGGTAGGACACAGCTTACTTTAAAAATGGGGGGGGGGGGGGTGCCCCTGGGTGGCTCAGTCGGTGAAGCGTCTGCCTTCGACTGAGGTCATAATCCCGGGGTCCTGGATTCAAGCCCCAACCCGGCTCCCTGCGCAGGGGGGAGCCTGCTTCTCTCTTTCCCTCTGCCTGCTGCTCTCCCTGCTTGTGCGCTCTCTCTCTGTCAAATAAATAAATAAAATCTTAAAAAAAAAAAAAAAAAAAAAAAAAAAGGGAAGGGGGTTGTGGAATGCTGATCAACAGTAAAAATCTGCCTGAAATGTTCAGGATCCCTTCACCCCTCATCTGGCGTTTAGCCAGCTAAAAAGCATCCTAGATTAGTAGTAATCCAGTCAGTTTGTCAATTATACATCAGTAAAGCTGGAGGGAAAAAGTAATTCAATGCATAGAATACATAGTTATTGAATACCAATTATGTGCCCTGCTTTGTTTTAGGCCCGAAGGCTACATCAATAGAGTTTTCATGGAGCTTTACTTGTGATGGGAGAGACAAAGAAAATAGCAAATGAGGTGGTGATAAACGATTCTGGGAAAAGTAAAACAGGGACAGGGGAGTGGAGGAGGGAGGCAATTGTATATGCATAATGTGGTCAGGGAAAGCCTAGTTGAAAAAGTGACAGTTGTCAAAGACTTGGAGTAGGAGGAGGAGGGAGCCATTAGGTGTGCTAGGCTCAGTAGAGTCATAACCTAAGGTAAGGCCACACTAGTCACTATGATTCAAACTCAGGTCTTTCTGAGAACCAGGGTGATCCTGTGCACTACAGTGTCTCCAAGTGTCAGCTATGACCAGATAGGGTTGACACCTTCTACTGATGTTCCTTCCCTCTCCCCTTCTGAGCTTTTTAGCATCCAAGAAAATGATTCTCCAACTTTAGTGCTCATCAGAATCCCTTGGGGAACTTGATAAACATTAGTTTCCTGGATTCTACTGCCAGAGATGCTAATTCAAACAAAGAACCGCTCTTTGAAAAATAGTAATTAGAAGCACCTGGATGGCTCAGTCAGCGAACCATCTGCCTGCCTTCAGCTCAGGTCATGATCCCAAGGTCCTCGGATCAAGCCCCAAATCAGGCTCCCTGCTCAGCAACGAGTCTGCTTCTCCCTCTCCCCCTGCCTCTCGCCTTGGCTTGTGTTGTCTCTTGTTCACTTTCTCTCTCAAATAAATAAATAAAATCATTTTTTAAAAAAATACTAATTAGGGCAGCCCGGGTGGCTCAGCGGTTTAGCGCCGCCTTCAGCCCAGGGCGTGATCTTGGAGGCCCAAGATCGAGTCCCATGTCGGGCTCCCTGCAAAGAGCCTGCTTCTCCCTCTGCCTCTCTCTCTCTCTTTCTCTCTCTCTCTCTCTGTCTCTAATAAATAATTAAATAAAATCTTTAAAAAAATACTAATTAAAGGATCTAGATCAATAGTTTTTATTTACTTTTTTTTTAAGATTTTATTTTTAAGTAATCTCTACAGCCAACATGGGGTTTGAACTTAGAATCCTGAGATCAAGAATTGCATGCTCAAAAAAAAAAGAACCTCATGCTCTACCAACTAAAACAGCCAGGAACCCCTCAAAAGTCTTTGGTATCTACCATAACAGCAAGCTAACAACTGCTATTAAAATTTAAATATAAAAAAAATAATAAAATTTAAATATACATGCCTACAAAAAAATAGTGGTAATAGTAATAATAATAATAATAATAGCGTGCGTTTACTGAGCACTTATGTGCCAGAGACTGCTAAATAAGCTCTTTTACATACATCTTTTCATTTTGCTCTTATAAACTTGTGGAATAGATACCATTTCAATCCTCATTTTAAAATGAGAATTTTGAAGTATAGATATATTAGGTAATTTGCCCAAGATCACACAGTAAATCTGTGGTAGAATGTGTGGTAGTCTCACTCCCAGATCCACACTCTGGAATTATTGACAAGTTTCCAAAAAGTTAAATATAGAAAAGGAAAAATAACTTCTCAGTTGAGAAACCTGGTAAGAACCTCCTTAACTAAGTGATCAAAGTTAATATTACTGGTGATAATTCATGTTCATGCCATGTACCCCAATATGAGATGATAAGAAAGGAACTTCCATAGTATTTTTCCAGAAAACCCATAAACCCAGAGTACTCATGAGGAAAACATTAAACAAATCCAATTTGAGTGATATTCTATAAAATGTCTGACCAGTACTCTTCAAAACTCTCAAGGCATGAAAGATGCTCAGCAGTTTAGTGCCGCCTTCGGCCCAGGACATGATCCTGGGGACCTGAGATCAAGTCCCACGTCGGGCTCCCTGCATGGAGCCTGCTTCTCCCTCTGCCTGTGTCTCTGCCCCTCTCTCTCTGTGTCTCTCAAGAATAAATAAATAAGGAGGAGGGCGGGGGGTGGGGGTGAATGGGTGACGGGCACTGAGGGGGGCACTTGACGGGATGAGCACTGGGTGTTATTCTGTATGTTGGTAAATTGAACACCAATAAAAAATAAATTTATTATAAAAATATATATATAACAGAAAAAAAGAGTAAATAAAATATTTTTTTAAAAAAAGATATGGAAACAGAGAAACTGTCACAGACCAAAGGAGACATGCGAACTAAAGTAATGTAGTATCTTGGTTGGGATCCTAGAACAGAGAAAGGGCTTCATGGAAAAACAGCGGAAATTCAAATAAAATGGAGTTTAGTTAATAGTGTTGTACTAATGTTGGCCTTTTGGTTCTGATAAATGTACACTGGTGATGTAAGATGTTAACATTCAAGAAAACTGGATGAGAGGCTCCTGGGCGGTTCAGTCCATTAAACATCCCACTCTTGGTTTCAGCCAGGGGATGATCTCAGAGTGGTGAGATTGAGCCCTGTGTCAGGCTCCAAACTCAGCACAGAGTCTACTTGAGATTCTTGAGATTCTCTCCCACTTCTCCCCCTCTCCTCAGCTCCCCTCCTCAAGTGTGCATGCTCTCTCTCTCTCTCTCTATCTCACTCTCTCTCTCTGAATTACATAAATAAAATCTTTAAAAAAAAAAAAAAAAAAGGTGGGACACCTGGATGGCTCGGTGGCTGAGCGTCTGTCTGCCTTAGGCTCAGGTTGTGATGTTCCGGGATTGAGTCCCACATCAGACACCCTGCAGGGATCCTGCTTCTCTCTCTGCCTATGTCTCTGCCTCTCTCTCTCTTGTTTCTCATGAATGAATAAATAAAATATTTAAAAATAAAAAAAATTTAAAAGGGAAAGAAAACAGTGAGAAGTATATGTAAATTTTACCCTCTTCAACTTTTCTATAAATCTAAAATTACTCCAAAATAAAAGATTTTTTTCCCTTTTTAAGTAATCTCTATGCCCAACATGGTACTGGAATTTACAACCCTGAGATCAAGTGTCACATGCTTTACTAACTGAACCAACCAGCTGCCCCACAAAATGAAAGATTTTTATGACTATTTTTTTTGAAAGATTTTGTTTATTCATGAGAGACACAGAGAGAGAGGGGCATAGACACAGGCAGAGGGAGAGGCAGGCTCCCTATGGGGATCCCACTGTGGGACTCGATCCCGGGTCTCCAGGATCACACCCTAGGCTGAAGGTGGCGCTAAACCACTGGGCCACCAGGGCTGCCCAAAATGAAAGATTTTTAAATGCATCATTTTTAATTATTGGGAAGAGCTATTTTTTAAAAAAGTAGAAACTCTCAGCTGAATTCTGTCCCAAGGCTAGCTAAAAGAGAAAATTCAGTAGTGAGTGCATGGAGAAATTCTTACAGAGAATGGAAAGCTCTCCAACAAAGATAGAATCTGTGATCCTCATGGGAAATCATTCCTAAGGCTGAGGAGGTTTTAAAATAACCCAGATAGGGGATCCCTGGGTGGCTCAGAGGTTTAGCGCCTGCCTTTGGCAGGGGGCGTGATCCTGGAGTCCCGGGATCAAGTCCCGCGTGGGGCTCCCTGCATGGAGCCTGCTTCTCCCCCTCTGCCTGTGTCTCTGCCTCTCTCTCTCTCTCTATGTCTATCATGAATAAATAAAAAATTAAAAAATAAATAAATAAAAATAAAATAACCCAGATAGGGGTGCCTGGCTGTTTCAGTCAGTGCACAGTGCAACTCTTGATCTCTGGATTATAAATTCAAGCCCAATGTTGAGTGTAGAGATTACTTAAAAATAAAAATCTTTGGGATACCTGGATGGCTCAGTCAGTTGGGCATCTGAGTCTTGGTTTCAGCTCAGGTTGTAATCCTGGGATCATGGGATCCGGCTCCATGTTGGGCTCCACACTCAGCTTGGAGTCTCCTTGAGATTCTCTCTTCCTCTCCCTCTGCCCCTCCCCCCACTTTCTCTCTCATTCTCTCTAAATAAATAAATAAATAAAATCTTTTTAAAAATTAAAATCTTTTAAAAGTAAACAAAATATTACTGATAGAGAGGCATTTCAGGGAAATGGTTTTCTTCTAGGGCAGTGGTTCTCAAAGTGTGGTCCTTAGCAACATAAGCATCATGTGGAAACTTGTGAGAAATGGAAAGTTTTAGGCACTGATGCAGACCTGCTGAATCAGAAACTCTAGGAGTAGGGCCTAGCAATCTGTATTGTTAGAAATTGATTCTCTGGTGATTTAGACTCTGACAAAACTTGGATTCTTTGACTATTTTTTTTAAGATATATTTATTTGAGAAAGAGTACAGAGAGAAGGGGCAGAGGGAGAGAGAGAATCTCAAACAGATTCTATGTCAAGCTCAGAGCGCGATGTGGGGCTGTTTCACAATGCTGAGATCATGACCTGAGCTGAAATCAAGAGTTGGATGCTTAAGTGACTAAGCCGCCACCCCTGGACTCTTTGACTTTAGATCAGAGGTAGGCAAACTGACCTGTAGGCCAAATCTAGCTTTCTACCTGTTTTTGTATAACCTTAAGCTAAGAATGATTTTTTATCTTTTTTAATGGTGGGCAAAAAAAATTTAAATAAAAATGGTATTTCATGACATGTGAAAATTATATAAATTCAAAGGTCAGTGTCCATAAATAAAATTGTATGTAACACAGCTACACCTATTTATTTATGCATTGTCTACAGCTGCTTTGGTGCTACAAAGGGAGCATTGAATAGTTAGAACAGAGACCCAGCAGTGGCCCACAAGGCTAAAACACTTACTGTATGGTCCTTTACAAAAAAAGTTTGTCAACTCCTGCTCTAGTAGAAATGCCAGGTAAAGGATAGAATGTTGGGTAAAATACAATGCAATATTTGGAAGTACTTACACTAAAATGATATTCACTATTTGTCTGATATAAACATTTAACCAGATATCCTGTATTTTTATTTGCTAAATCTGGCAGCCCTATCCTAGTGGGGAGAATTTCATGCTCCCCAAATTCTGCTAAACAGCAAGAATAAAGGACAAGAGTCTAGGTAAACTGACCCCAGGATTATTCTGAGATGATTTGCCAAGTATGATCGGCTAAGGTTGAGCTTTGAGATGAGGGAGGAGGGCTGGGGCTCATCTTTGGCACAAATGAAAGAGCTGGTGACTCACCTGTATTTTCAGAATTTCCCAGAATGGAAAAATACAGCACCTTCAAGTAGGGGCACCTATGAGGCTCCTGGCCAGGACCATGGTTACTCAGATCATTCTCAGGTTACCTTTGTTGGCCTGGCCCCAGAAGAATACTGACAGGCTCAGCACTGTTCCCTGAACTTGGCAAAGCCTGAGCATTGTGGACCTCCTCACACAGGCCTCTAGATCCTTGAGTCACTGTTGTTGGTAGAGTATATTTCCCTTCTCCCCAAAAACCTTGTTGGCATCCAAGTGAGATGAATTGGCCTTTCTCTTTTCCCATTCCTATCCCTTGTCCTCAGCACGTAAGGCTGAAGCAGTGACCTGGCTCTGGGTCTGTCCTTACCTGCTCCTGGGAGGCAGCCTCCACACCCTTTGGCAAACCTGAGTCATTTCAGGTGACAAAGGAGATGACCTCAAAGGAGCCAAAAGCCCATTCTGCTTGCTGTACAATTTGGAACTCCATTTTTAGAGCTGACATTAACGGGAAATACTTGGCATACAGCAGGTGCTCATTCAATGGTAGTTTCCATTTCTTTGACTTAGAACAAGTTACACCCTTCATTCTTCTCCTTTTTGGTGGCAGATTCGTTCTGGTGAAAAACTCACTCAAGGGCAGTGAGGTTTATGGGTACATTGTGCCTGAATAGCTGGGTAATGTGGGAAGGGGGGCCACATTACTTGGATGTACTGGTTATATCTCCACCCAATGACTTTTCTAGGTTTTTTTGGTTTTCTTTTCCATCTTGATGGATATGTTGTTGTTGGGGTTTTTTTAAGTTTATTTGTTTATTTATTTATTTTAGTAATCCCTACATCCAACGTGGGACTCGAACTCACAACCCTGAGATCAGGGGACACATGCTCTTCTGACTAAGCCAGCCAGATGCTCCTCTGATGGATAGGTTTCAGTACCTAACCCTAACCCTTCACAGAATTGATATATTTCACAGTTGATTTCCTGCACTTTGACAATAGAATAAACAGCTTGATTTCTGGCTCTAAAAGTGATATATTTCACAGTTGATTTCCTGCACTTTGACAATAGAATAAACAGCTTGATTTCTGGCTCTAAAATCAAACAGACTTGGGTCCAAACACTTAGCATAGAGAAGGCTGAAAGTACAAAGAAAGGCACAGAACTAAAGGTAAATAGAGTTCAAGGCAAAGAAACACAGAACTGGGAGATAAGAGTTTGAAGAATCAGGGTCATGGTCTTGGTTTAGCCAGTAATTCCCAGTATGAACCTGGGCCTCACACATTTTTCTCATCAGAGATCTAGCTCTTGGCTGTCCACCCGGGCACATCCACTTCTGTCCACCAGGTGGCACACAAATGCCAAATTGCCCAGGCTACTTCCCAAATTCAGAAGGGATAGATCTTACTATAATTTTTTTTACTTTTCTTTCTTTCTTTCTTTCTTTCTTTCTTTCTTTCTTTCTTTCTTTCTTTCTTTCTTTCTTTCTTTCTTTCTTTCTCCCTTTCTTTCTTTTCTTTTCTTTTCTTTTTTTTTTTTTTGTAAGCCTATGCCCAACATGGGGCTTGAACTCATGACCCTAATGTGGAGGCCGAGAAAAATTAAGGCCATCCCACCTAAAGTTTAGCATTAGCACAAGTACAGCCATCTTAGGCCCCTGTGATAAGAGCTGAACTTTACAGGAAAAACTGCAGAATGTCCTCGGCAGGGAATCCCATATCAGAAAGACAACAGAGCTCAGAATTGCCCTTGGCAGAGAATCCTATATCAGAAAGACTACAGAGGCCACCCCGTGGTAGAAAGTCCCATATTAGGGCAGCCCCCGTGGCGCAGTGGTTTGGCACCGCCTGCAGCCTGGGGTGTGATCCTGGAGACTCGAGTCCCACATCGGGCTCCCTGCATAGAGCCTACTTCTCCCTCTGCCTGTGTCTCTGCCTCTCTCTCTCTGTCTTTTGGGAATAAATAAAATCTTTAAAAAGATAAATAAAATAAAAGTACTTTGAGTTCTCCTAGTGTTTTTATGGTTTCACTTTTAACATTTTAATCTTTGATTGATTTAGAATTTATTTCAGTGTGAATAATGAAGTAGAGTTCCAATTTGATCTTTCCCAGTTCCTCCAAACCTCATTTATTGAATAATCCATCTTTTTCACAAAGCACATGCCACCTTTATCATACAGTAAATTTTCATATGCACTTGTGTCTAGTCATGAAACAGTTTACAAGCTCCTTTCAAGGGCAGATCGAAGCTGGGGTCACAAATCAAGAATTTGCCAAACTAGGTGGATTTGATGTTCTGAGTCTGGACTTTCTCTATACTGCCTCTGAACTGCTGAACTCAGAGCCCTGTCTGCCGCATTTGGCTGATAGTATGCCAAAAAGTTGGATCCCAATTTAAAATAAAGGAGTCTTTTGAAATAACTCAATCCGAGAAAGATAATTATCATATGGTTTCACTCATATGTGGAATATAAGAAATAATGAATGGGATTATAAGGGAAAGGAGGGAAGCTGAGTGGGGAAAAATTAGAAAGGAAGACAAAAACCATGAGACTCCTGACTCGGGAACAAAGAGTTGCAGAAGGGGAGGAGTGAGGGATGAGGTCACTGGATGATGGGTGTTAAGGAGGGCATAGGATGTGATGAGCACTAGGTGTTATACTATATGTTGGCAAATTGAATTTAAATAAAAATGTATAAATAAGTAAATGAAGGAGTCTCTGGGAAGTAGTGCTACTGTTTGGTCAATTTTCTGGTAAGATAAAGTATAAGAGATTAAAACCAGTCAGGAAATTCATTTGCAAACTGATTCTAAACTTTGTATACAAATACAAATGATCTAAAATAGCCAAAATAAAGATTTTAAAAAAAGAAGAACACAGGAGGGAGATTTACATTACCAGATTTCAAGCCTATCTTAAAGCTACCGTCATTAAGATAGTGTGGTATTGGTTTGAGATAGACAAATAGATTAGTAGTAGAACAGCATCCAGTTAATAGATTCCTACTGGTTGGCCACTGGATTTATGACAAAGGCTCAAGTGCAATTTAAAAGAAAAGAATCTTCCCCTTAGTAAATGGAGCAATAGGATATCAAAAAACAAGACAGAAAAGCTCTTTATTCCCTACCTCACACCATACACAAATATGAATTCAAAATTGATCATAGACCTAAATGTAAAAGATAAAACAATAAGACTTCTAGAAGAAAACATTAAAAAAAAATCTTTGTGGTGAGGTAGGCAAAGGTTTCTTAAACAGGCATAAGTATCATTAGTCATAATAGGTAATTATTCTCTTCAACATTTATTGAATGCCTACCGTGTGCCCCACCCTATAATAGGTTCCAGCCATGCCCATGGAAAAAATGTCAGCCTGGTCTTCCAGGAACTGGTCCAGTGTAATGGGACAGGCAGGTGCCTACTTGAGACAACAATATGGTAGCTTTCTAGGGCTCCTAGAGTAATCACAGGAAGGAATAGGGGCCAGAGAGGCGCCTTACCCAGAGTTCTGGGAAGGTTTCTTGGAGTGTGTGAAATCAAACCAACCCCCGAAGGATGAGGGACATCAGACAGGTTGTAGCAGAAATGGTGTTTAAGAAGTCCTGGTGGACACAGGGGTGGGTAGGTAAAATAAGATATTCAGTCTGGTGGGGAGCAGGTGGATGGGACTAGATAATAGTTTCAAGAATATGTCTGGATTGTTAATTTTTCTTGAATTGATAATTTAAGCCAGAGGGTTCTCTAATTTCATTGAGCACAAGAATCATCCACAGACTTTTGAAATGAATATTCTGGGACCCCACCACAGAAATTTGTATCCAGTAAGTAGGAAGTGGGCCTGGGCACCTGCATTTTTTACAAACATTTTCCCTGCCCCCAAAGATGTTAATCCTTCCAGCCCTCAAACCATTCCTTGAAAAATACTATTTAAGCATTAGTGTTTTCCCCTCTAGGAAATGAGAAGTACTTTCCTAGGCAGCATGGGGGTGAAAGAACAGAGAGATTTCCTGGAAAAGCAGACCACAATGCAAGTGATCCTAAGAGTGTCTCCCCTCAACACCAGAAGGGCACTGTGCGAGGATCTGAGGGATGAGGAAGCCATCAGGCAAACGGAGCAGCAGCTCCTGAGAATTCTGCCTAGTAACCAGGCACTCTGGAAAATTTCCCAGCATGCTCTGAGGACCCACGTCCAATCTCCATTCTCCTTATGTATGAACAAATTCAGATGTCAGTTGAGTTTTCTAGCCCCCTGCTTCAGAATTGACAAAGTAAACAGATTGGGACCTGGCATCTTGATTAGGAAACTGGTTTCTTTTTTCTTTTTAAAGATTTACTTATTTATTCATGAGAGACCCACAGAGAAAGGCAGACATAGGCAGAGGGAGAAGCAGGCTCCATGCATTTTATTCAGATTTATTCGATCCCAGAACCCCAGGATCATGACCTGAGCCAAAGGCAGACATTCAACCCCTGAGCCACCCAGGCATCCCATGAATGTTATGTTTAATCAAAAACAAGAATAAAAAAAAAAAAAAAAAAGAATATCCAGGAGCACCTGGGTGGCTTAGTCAGTTAAGCATCTGACTCTTGATCTCAGCTCAGGTCTTGATCTCAGGGTCGAGAGTTCAGGCCACACCTTGGGCTCCATGCTGGGTGTGGAGCCTACTTAAAAACAAACCAAAAAAAAACCTAAAAAACAAAAAGCAATAATATTCATACTTGGCCAAGATAGAAACAAACCAACTGTACATCAACAATGAATGAGCTAATAAATTATAATATACTGTAAGTAATATACTCTATACTAATTGTCATATACTGTAACTAATAAAATATGGAATACTATACAACAATGAAAACACACTCTAAGGCTACGTGCAAGAACATGGGTAAATATAACAATCAAAATATTGCATGAAAGAAGTCAGACAAAAAAAGAGTATATACAGGATCATTTTACTTACATCACATTTAAGAACAAGCAAAAACTAGTCATAAATAGTAGAAGTCAGAAAACTAGTTACCCTGTGGAAGTTGATAAATAGGAGTGGAGCCTAAAGGAACTTTCTGGTGCTAGAAATCTATTTCTTTTCTTTTATTTTTTTTATGATTTATTTATTTAGGGGGGCAGAGGAGGGGCAGAGGGAGAGACAGTCTTAAGCAGGCTCCATACTGAGCATGGAGCCCAACATGGGGCTGGATCTCATGATCCTGGGATCACAACCTGAGCCAAAACCAAGAGTCAGATGCTCATCCTACTGTGCCACCCAGGCGCCCCCTTGAAATCTATTTCTTGACCTGGGTGATAGCACGATGAGTGTACACATACGGAAAAATTCATCATGCAAACTCTACTCCCAGATGTAACTTCTCCTAGCAAAATGAAAATGTATATCCACAGAAAAACTAGTATGCAAATGTTCACAGCAGGATTATTCATAATAGAGAAAAGTGGAAACAGCCCTTTATTAGTTTGTTAGAGCTGCCATAACAAAGTACCACAAACTGATCAGCTTAAACAGCAGAAATGGCTGTTCTCACAGTTCTGGAGGCTGGAAGTCTGATATCAAGGTATCAAGTGAACTGGTTTCCTCCAAGGCCTCTCTCTCCTTGGCTTGTAATTGGCTGTCTTCTCCCTGTAACTTGACATGGTCTTCTCTCTGTACATTTGGATCCTAATTTCTTCTTGTTCTTAAGACACTAATCACTGGCTTAGAGCCTACCCTTCTGACGTCATTTTATTCAATTACATCTTTAAAAACCCTGTCTCCAAATACAATCATTCTGAGTACTGGGAATTAGAACTTCAACACAGGAACTTTTGAAGGACACAGATCAGCCCTTAACAAACTCAAATGACCATCAACTGATAAACAGAAAAAGGGATCCCTGGGTGGTGCAGCGGTTTGGCGCCTGCCTTTGGCCCAGGGCGCGATCCTGGAGACTCGGGATCAAATCCCACGTCGGGCTCCCGGTGCATGGAGCCTGCTTCTCCCTCTGCCTGTGTCTCTGCCTCTCTCTTTCTCTCTCTGTGACTATCATGAATAAATAAATAAAATCTTAAAAAAAAAACAGAAAAATAAAATGTGATATATCAATTATAATGGAATATCATTCAGCTGTAAAAAGGAATAAAGCACTGATCCATGTTACAACATGGATGGATTTTGAAAACATCATGCTAGGGGCACCTGGGTGTCTCAGTTGACTAAGCATCTGCCTTAGGCTCAGGTTATGATCACAGTGACCACAGAGTCCTGGGATCAAGCCCTGCACTGGGCTCCCTGCTCCGTGGAGAGTCTGCTTCTCCCTCTCCCCCTTGCTCATGCTCTCTCTTGCTATCTCTTTTTCTCTTTCAAACAAATAATAAATAAAATCTTTTTAAAAAATCATGCTGGGCACCTGGGTAGCTCAGTTGGTTAAGCATCTGACTTTTTTTTTTTTTAAGATTTATTTATTCATTCAGAGAGAGAAAGAGAGAGAGAGGCAGGCAGAGACACAGGCAGAGGGAGAAGCAGGCCCCATGCAGGGAGCCCGATGCGGGACTCATCCTGGGTCTCCGGAATCACTCCCTGGGCTGCAGGCGGCGCTAAACCGCTGCGCCACTGGGGCTGCCCAAGCATCTGCCTTTGAGTCAGGTCATGATCTTGGGGTCCTCAGATCAAGCCCCAAGTTGGGCTCTCTGCTCAGTGGGGTGTCTGCTTCTCCTTCTCACTTTCCCTCTGTGCTTTCCACCCTCCCCCATCTCTCTCTCAGATAAATAAACAAAAAAATCATGCTAAGTTAAAGACGCCAGTCACAAAAGTGTACATATTATGTAATTACATTGATGTGAAATGTCCAGAACAGGCAAATCCAAGGAGACACAAACTAGATTAGGGGTGTCCTGGTCAGAAGTGGAAATAAAGGAGAAATAGGGAGTGACTATTCATAATCTCCAGAGTTTGTTTTGGGATAGCAAAAATATTCTAGAATTAAAGGGTGCCTGGCTCGCTCCATCAGAAGAACATCTGACTCTTGATCTGAGGGTTGTGAGTTCAAGTCCCACACTGGGTTTGGAGCCTACTTAAAAAAAGATAAAGGGGTGCCTGGGTGGCTCAGCCAGTTAAGCATATGCCTTTGGCTCAGGTCATGATCCTAGGGTGCTAGGATCAAGCTCTGTGTTGGCTTCCTTGCTTAGCATGGAGCCAGCTTCTCCTCTCTTCCCCCTGCTTGTGCTCCCTTCTTAAATACATAAATAAAATCTAAATAAAATGAGTTTATTTTTTAAGATTTTATTTATTTATTCATGAGGGACACACACAGAGAGAGGCAGAGACACAGGCAGAGGGAGAAGCAGGCTCCATGCAGGGAGCCGGACGTGGGACTCGATCCCACGACTCCAGGATCATGCCCTGGGCTGAAGGCAGGCGCTAAACTGCTGAGCCACCCAGGGATCCCTAAAAAAAAATGTTTTTTAAATAAAATATTTTTAAAGATATATTCTAGAATTACATTGTGGTGATGACTGCACAATTTTGTGAATAAGCTTAAAGCCATAAAACACGCCAGCGGAGCGGAAGTCACTCTGTGAGGCAGTGGCGACGGCGGCGGCGAGAGAATGAACCACAAGTTCGATGCATTGAAAGATGATGACAGTGGGGACCATGATCAGAATGAAGAAAACAGCACACAGAAAGATGGTGAGAAGGAAAAAACAGAACGAGACAAAGGTCAGGGCAGCAGTAAGAGGAAGGCTGTTGTCCCTGGGCCAGCAGCGCATCCCCTGCAGTACAACTATACTTTCTGGTTCTCCAGAACCCCCGGCCGTCCCACCAGCTCACAGAGCTATGAACAGAGTATCAAACAGATCGGCACCTTTGCCTCTGTGGAGCAGTTCTGGAGGTTTTATAGCCACATGGTACGTCCCGGGGACCTGACAGGCCACAGTGACTTCCATCTCTTCAAAGAAGGAATTAAGCCCATTTGGGGATGATGCACATAAAAATGGTGGCAAGTGGATTATTCGACTGCGGAAGGGCTTGGCATCCCGTTGCTGGGAGAATCTCATCCTGGCCATGTTGGGGGAACAGTTCATGGTTGAGGAGGAGATCTGTGGGGCTGTGGTCTCTGTCCAGTTTGAGGAGGACATTATTTCAATATGGAATAAGACTGCCAGTGACCAAGCAACCACAGCCCGCATCCGGGATACCCTTCGGCGAGTGCTTAACCTACCTCCCAACACCATTATGGAGTACAAAACCCACACCGACAGCATCGAAATGCCAGGCAGGCTGGGCCCCCCAAAGGCTCCTTTTTCAAAACCTCTGGAAGCCGCGGTTGAATGTGCCATGACCCTCTCCCTCTCTGGATGGTACCATCGTTGAAGCTGGCATCATTGGAGTCTCTTGTTCTGTTGGCGTGCTACCTGGAAGATGCTTCTGTCCTGGACAAGAGGAATTGGAAGAGCATTTTATGTTTTTTGTTGTTTTTTTTTAAAGATTTTATTTATTATTTATTCATGAGAGAGAGAGAGAGGCAGAGACACAGGCAGAAGGAGAAGCAGGCTCCATGCAGGGAGCCCGACGTGGGACTCAATCCCGGGACTCCAGGATTGCGCCCTGGGCCAAAGGCAGGTGCCAAACCGCTGAGCCACCCAGGGATCCCCGCATTTTATGTTTTAAGAACAGTCTGATACACAGCAGCTACAACAACAGCTGAGATCACTTAATAAATGGTGCTAAACTAAAACAAAAAACAAAAAACAAAAGCAAAAAAACATAAAACACTTTTTTTTAATTAAGATTTTAATTATTTGAGAGAGCATGAGCAGGAAGGAAAGGCAGAGGGAGAAGGAGGCTCTCCTCTGAGCAGGGAGCCTGATGTAGGGCTCCATCCCAGGACCCCGGAGTCATGACCTGAACAGAAGGCAGACACTTAACCAACTGAGCCACCCAGGTGCCCCCACAAAGCACTTTAAATGGGTTAATTGTAAGATATGTGAATTGTATTCCCAATAAAGATGTTATAAAATATTCATTGCATGATACACTTAAGATTTATGCACTTTATTGTGTGTCACTATAACCCAATACACATTAAAACAAAATAATAATAATCCTTTCCACCAGAAAATTTGAGAAGGTTGGCAGAGATAGGTGTTGGGGATGCTGGTTTACCAAGATCTGGGGAACCAGGGACTCACTCCCAATGGAGTTGCCCCTTGCCACAACTAACACAGTGATGGGGGGGGGGTTGCTGAGGTGGCTCAGTTAGTTATGTGGTGAAGCATCTGCCTTTGGCTCAAGTCATGATCCCAGGGTCCAGTGATGGAGCCCAATGCCAGGGTCCAGTGATGGAGCCCTACATTGGGCTCCCTGCTCAGTGGAGAGCCTGCTTCTCCCTCCCTCTGCTGCTCCCCTTGCTTATGTCCTCTTTCTCTCTGTCAAATAAACGGTTAAAGTCTTAAAAAAAAATTTAAAATATTTTTAAAAATAATTAAAAAGTAATGTTGGACAGGGGCACCTGGGTGGCTCAGCTGGTTAAGCATCTGCCTTCAGCTCAGTTCATGATCCCACCGTCCTGGGATGAAGCCCTGCCTCAGGCTCCCTGCTCATTGGGGAGCCTGCTGCTCCTTCTCCCTCTGCTGCTCCCCTGCTTGTGCTCTCTTGCTCTCTCTCTCGCTCACTCTCTCAAATAAATAACATCTTTTTAAAAATATTGTATGAAAATTATTAAAAAAAAAAACAACAGTGACAGGAAGGTCAAGCATGGAGAGGATGGGGCCAGTGACATAAAAAGATGGAGGGAGCTAGCAAAGGGCAAGAAGAGGCAAAGGCTGGGATGCCAGAGAGAAATGGAATTCAATGAAAACGAATTTTGTTTTGGCCTAAACTAACTTTTAATGTTTATGATGAAGCAGCCCATAAAGAAAACCATCAAGACTCCACACCAGAGATAGCCATCAGAAACACCTTGATGTAATTCCACAAGTATGAATTAATTGCCTTCTATGTGTCAGAGTCTGTGCTGGGCACCGGGCCAGGAATCTGTGATTCCAAGGCAGCTGCTGAGAAGGAAGGGAAAGAGGTTGGTGGCTGGAGACACCAGGAAAAGCAGCACTCAATTAGGGAAAATCCCTAGACTGGGGGCAGGGGTTGTGGCTGAGGGAACAGACTGTGGAGAGTTGAGGGGTCCTGGCTGGCACCTGGGCTGCAGGGGAAATGTTGGGGAGGAGGTCCTTACTGGTGTCTCAGATTCGGTAAGTGATAGCTTTGGCCAAAAGAGAGGGATTCCCCTCCCCCATCCTGGCTGGGACCTGAGTTTGGCAGAGCAGAGAAGGATAAGGCAACACCTATCCCCAGGGCTTTACCAAAATTCCACTGTAGCTGGAGAAACAGCGCTTGCTTAAGGGGAACTGCATCTAATCTTCTTTTCCAGATCATCTCCTAGTAAAACAGGAAGCAGGTCTTCCTCAGATCTCATCTAAATCCTTTCTGCTGCCACTGTAATCACTACACCCTGTCTGCCTTTTTGGGTCAGAAATAAAAATGTTGGTAAACTTTTTCTTTTTTTCTGCTGCTGAATATAGGCCAGTAAAAATAAGATGCCCCAGGGAATTAAGGCAAGTTTGAGCTTGTCATTATTCCTACTTTATCCTACCCTCGATGATGTTGTAATGTCTGTATTCAGAAGAACTTCTGGATCTCCTATGCAAGGGAAAAAAGTTGTTCCCAGGACACAGAGCCACTGCTCTTCTGTTCATTTATTGAAAATATATTTATACCAAGTTGGCAAGTATGTGGAACAACTGGAATGCTCACTTATTGCTGCTGGAAATGTCAAGTGGTACAATCACGTTGGAAAACAGTTTTGGCAGTTTCTTGTAAACTTAAAACATAGACTGATCATGTGATCCAGCGGTTCCATTCCTAAGCATTTTTCCAAGAGAAATAAAAACATGTTCTCCCAACAGACTTGTACAAAATGTTCATAGCAGCTTCATCCATATTAGCTAAAAGCTGGAATCAACTCTTCTGTCCATCAACATAAATTGTGGTACATCCACATGATGGATGTGCTGCTAGACAATAAAAAGAAATCTACTGATGTGATCAACAGTGTGGATGAACCTCAAATACATTATACTGAATGAAAGAAACCTGACACAGAAGTGGACATGACTATATTCATTTATATAAAACTCCTCTCTGCAGTAAAAGAAAGCATGTTCAGAGCTGCCAGGGGTCAGAGGAGGAATGAGGATTGATAACATGGAAATAACGTGTACCTTGATGTCTGTCATAGTTCCCTAGGTCAAAACACCTTGTACTGTGCACTTAATATGGGTGCTTTTATTGTTTGTAAATTAGGTTGCAATAAAATTGAAAAGACGGGGCAAACAAGAAAAAAAAATATGCCACGGATCATTCAACCAATAAGGCATGCAAAACAGCAAGTCTGAAAATCTGGCTTATAAAACTCTCCTATCAGTACAATGTAAGTCAGGAGCAGAGGAAGAAATATGACTTATTTTTCTCCCTGCTTACAAAAATAACCTAGTTGCAAAATTATTTAATGGTAAGATGTCAAAGTCTTTGAAAGCCCAACCTTTTAGAGGCCACCACTGGGAATGGATTATTCCTCCCCTTTATTTCTAAGCCTAACATAATACTAGATAGTTTAATATTACTAATATTATTTAATATTATACTTACAAATACAGAATTCTCCTGATATATTCATTTTTTGTTTTGTTTTGTTGTAAGAGAAAGAAAGAGAGCAAGTACGAGGGAGAGGCAGAAGGAGAGAGAGAAAGAGAATCCCAAGCAGGCTCTACACCCAGTGTAAGCTCCATGGTGGTGGGGAAGAGAGGTTGGAGAACTGGCTCTATGATCATGGCCAGAGCCAAAATCAAGAGTTGGTTGTTAAACCAATTGAGCCACTTACGCACCCTGATGTATTTGATTTTTAACTTTCTTAAAGCAATGTATTTTCCACACTCAATTGTTTTTTAAAGATTTATTTATTTGATAGAGGAAGAGAGAAGGGAGGGGAGGAGCTGGGGTAGAGCAAGACAATCTTCAAGCAGTCTCCCCGCTGAGCACAGAGCCTGATGTGGGACTCCACATGGGGCGCCATCCCAGGACCCAGAGATCATGATCTGAGTCCAAATCAAGAGTCAGCCACTTAACTGGCCACCTAGGTGGCACCTTGATTCTTTTTACTTTTTGTATGGTTCCACTAAGTACAATTTATTTAACTGGTCTCTTTTTGAAGGACCTTTTGTCATTATTTTTCATTCCTGGAACTGGTAATAGACATCCCTGTAATTACATAGCATGAATATTTCTATATATAAGTTGGCTTCCTAGAAATTTCTTGGTCAAGTTGCTTGGTCAAAAAGTGAAATAGTTTTAAGAAGGAGAAAAATTACCCCCCTTCTGTTCTGTAGCTGCAGGATATATGAGTGGGAGAAGCAGATATATTCTCAGGGATTTAGGTTCTTACAATGCTTTTTTTTTTTTTTTTTTTTTGGACAACATTATTCATTACAAGACATAAGATCCAACTGGCTAATTTAGTGAAAATGGTTTTTCTTTAGTTTTTTTGTTTGTTTGTTTTTTAAGATTTTAGTTATTTGAGAAAAAGAAAGATAGAAAGCGAGCATGAGCAGGGTCGGGAGGGCGCACAGAGACAGAGGGAGAAGGAGAAGCAGAATCCCCGCAAAGCAGGGAGCCCAATGTGGGGGCTCGAGCCCAGGACCCTGAGGTCCTGACTTGAACTGAAAGCAAACACTTAACTGACTGAGCCACCCAGGTATCCTGAAAATGAATTTTTGTTGAAAGGATTCTGTTTAGTTCACAGGATTGCTGGGAAGTGTTATGAACTGAATAACATTTTGTGGGTCAGTCAGAATCACCACTGTTAACACTGTTTCTATGGGAAAATCTGTTTCAAAGTTCAGAAGAAACCTATTTACAAATAACCTAAATTCACTGCAAGTGGAGACTGCACCTAATTAGTTGTTGGGACTCAAAGATTCTGTGAACACCTGCTGTAGGTTGGGTCTTATATCTAACTGGGCTTCTCCACTAAAGCATGTGTTCTGTTTAACTCCCAGCTGTGTGTATTTACTCAGTTCTGATGCTAACCTCCTAGAGTTAGCACCTGACTACACAGGTTTAGGTGCACAGTTCTTGGCAATACAATGATATAATAATAAGTATTTGGTCTTTGCCCTGGTTCCTGGCCCAAGAGTTTCTAAAATCCTTGGAAATTCCCTGAGAAAAGTGTCTTTAGTTGTTTATTATAAACTCCTTTCAGTCATACCTGAGCTTATGCTCATGAGGTGACCTTGGGGAGCCCCTAGGTAGCTTTAGGATGGGGGATGGTTTCCAGAGAGCTAACAATGTGAATAGAAAATTGGAAATATCAACCCCACTCCACCCTTCCACCCTTGCCTCTGGGAAGGGAGAAGGGCTGGGGTTGAGTTAATCACCAATGGCCAATGATTTAATCCGTCATGCCTGTGAAATGGAACCTCCATTAAAAACCCTAAACTATGGAGTTTGGAGAGCTTCTGAGTTGGTAAATGTATCCATGTGCCATGAGGATGGCATACCCTAACTCCACAAAGACAGAAGCTCCTGTGCTCGGGACTCACCCAGCCCTTGACCTGCGTGTGTCCTCCTCTGGCTCTGGCAGTTATCTGTATTCTTTATTTTATCCTTTACAAGCCAGTAAACGTAAGTACAATGTTTTCCTGAGTCCTTTGAGCTATTAAAGCAAATTATAGAACCTGAGGAGTGGGTTGTGGGAACCTGTGATTTATAACAAGTTGGTTCAGAAGCACAGGTGACAACATGAACTTGAGACTGGCATCTGAAGTGTGTTTGAGGGGGTGTCTTGTGGGACTGGGCCCCTAACTTATGAAATCTGATGCTAACTCCAGGTATTTAGCGTCAGAGTTAAATTAAGTTGTAGGATACCCACCTGAAGTCTGGAGAGTTGAAGGATTGGTTGTTGATGTGAGAAAAAAAATTCTTCGCTTTTTTCTTTTGCCAGAACTTAATTGCTGTGAGTCAAAAACAGATCTTAGTAGTCCACAACAAGACTGCCCCACTTTAATTGCCAAGCCATAGGGTAGGGGCCTCCAAACCAACCAAACTTCTGATTGGCCATAAATGCAGAATTTCCCATGACTCCCTGAGGTTTGATAATTCGCTAGAATGACCCACAGAACTTAGAAGAGCACTGTACTTACAATTACAGCTTTATTATACAGGATACTATTCCGAAACAGCCAAATGAAGAGACACATAACATTTAGTGTGAGGAGCAGCGCAATGCTTCTGTGCCTTCTTGCCAAGACAGGGTGTATCACCTCCTGGCACATCAATATGGTTACCAGCCAGGAAGTTCTCTTAAGCTTAGGTGTCCAGAGTTTTTATTGGAGTTTTGATTACCATAGGCATGATCAATTAAATAATTGGTCAGGTAATTTTTTTTTAAGATTTTACTTATTCATAAGAGACACAGAGAGAAGGGCAGGAACATAGGCAGAGGGAGAAGCAGGCTCCCTGGAGGGAGCCTGATGTGGAACTTGATCTCAGGACCCTGGGATCACCACCCAAGCCAAAGGCAGATGCTCAATCACTGAGCCACCTAGATGCCCCTGGTTAGGTGACTAAACTCAATATCCAAACCCCTCCCCTCTTCAGAGGTGGAAAAGTCTAATCCTCTGATCAAGTGCCAGGTCTTTTGGTGACCATCCACCATTCTGAAGCTATATAGGGGCCCACCTTGAGTCACCATTACTATAATAAAGATACTCCTATCACTCTGGAAATTCCAGTTTTGGGGCGCCTGGGTGGCTCAACGGTTAAGCCTCGAGACCTTTAGGCCCAGGGCATGATCCTGGAGTCCTGGGATCGAGTCCTGCATCCAGCTCCCTGCATGAAGCCTGCTTTTCCCTCTCTCTGCCTCTCTCTCTCTCTCTCTCTCTCTCTCTGTGTGTGTGTGTGTGTGTGTGTGTCTCTCTCATGAATAAATAAATAAAATCTTTTTTAAAAATTCCGGTTTTGTTTTTATTTTTGTTTTGTTTTGTTTTAAAGATTTTATTTATTTATTTAACAGAAAGAAAGCTCAGAGCACAAGTAGAGGGAGCAGCAGTCAGTGGGAGAGGGAGAAGCGGGCTCCCCAACAAGCAGGGACTCGGACTCGATCCCAGGACTCCAGGATCATGACCTGAGCCAAAGGTAGACACCTAACCATCTGAGCCACCCAGGCACCCCCAAATTCCAGTTTTTTGATGCTCTGTGCCAGGAACCTATGACAACAACTAGATCTATTCTTTTTAAAATTTATTTATTCAGATTATTTATATATACATATATATTGCTTTACAAATATATACAATTTTTTGTTGGTAGATATATTCTTTATGGTGTTGTAGCATGTATCACAATTATTGTCATTGGGCCTGTCTCCGTGGTAAGCTCTGGGAAGGCAGGAATTCATCCTGTTTGCCATTGAAGCTCTAGAATCTTATTTGGGTCCTGTTAGATAAGGTACACTCTATACATTTGCTAAGAAAAGCAATGAGGTTGGCTCTGAAGTAGTTCTAGATTTCACGTATTGCTTATGCTATAATCAAAAATAACACTTCATAGCCAACATGTCTATCAGTAGAGAACTAGTTGAATAAATTATGGTCTGCCCATACAATGGAGTAACTATCAAAAAAGAATGAAGCTGCTGTAGATAGAGATGTGTTAATAATGGATAGATCTCTAAGATTATGTAGTATCACCAACAAAAGTGCAGAATAATATTGAGTGGTATACTGTTTTTAATGGACAGTGTAAAGTGTTTACATCTTAAGTGTACAGCTTAGTGGCTATTTACCAATACATCTGTGTTTACCACTTTGCTGATTGAGATCTAGAACATTTCCAGGACTTGGAAATCTTTTTCATATTCCCCTGCAGTCCATACCCTCCAGATGGAACTCTTATTCTGACTTCTCTCACCTTACATTAATTTTGCCTGTTTTTGAACTTTATATCTTTGGAATCCCACAGAATATGCTGCCTATTGAAATATTTTAGTCTGTTACAAATAAATAATGCTTTGTAATCTACTTTTCCTGCCTGGGCGCTATATCATGAACATTCTGCAATAAAAATCTGCAATAAAAATCATGATTTTAAATTTCTGCATTGTAGGTAGTATATTCTTGGTTATATTTAAATGTTTAATTCTATTTTTTTATTCATGCGGGAAGAGGGTTTCAGAGAGTCCATACAGGCATCTGTGGAGAAAATAGGGGTCAAACCTACGTCTCAGGTGCTCAATCTTCCACTACAAAAAGCAAAGTGCTCAAATATGGATAGAGCCTTGCAGAGGTCTTGCATGAGAGCATGCATTATAATAGCAACAAGAATGACTAATAAGTATTAATAGCTCATGACAAGAGAACAAATGCTATTAATTATCTTAATATATTAGGCATATTAGTAATGTTTGTGCAGTATTATTCACGCAAATATTACTAGCGTATGTCAGGGACAGCTGCTGAGACCTGAGAACCGGGCCCACAGCTCAGAGCCCCGTTGCCCAACCCAGATGTGCAGGGGCCGAGACTTCCAGGGATTCACGCCCGTGAAGCTCTGAGGAGCCAATCAGCACGCAGGAGGCGGGGCCCCGGGAGCGACAGCGGTGCCATCCAATGGGCTGATAGATGGGGTCGCCCCTGGCCAATGGGCGCGCTCCTCCTCGACGGTCGGAAGTGGGGAGGCGGCTCTGGGGGGCCGTTGTTCGGCGCGGGGGCTGCGTGAGGAGTCTCTGTGTGTGCGGCTAGCGGGGTCGGCTGCAAGTCCTTGCTATCGTCCCGGGTGAGTGTGGCCGCGACCCGCGCTCGGGGACCCCCCCTGCGGCTTCGGGCTCGGGAGGAGGCCGGCATCCCGAGGGCGGGGTGTGTGGGCGAGGGGGCTGTGGGCCCCGGGGGGTCGCAGCCGCCGGGAGAAAGACGGCCACGCCGCGGCGTCTCCTCAGGCCACCGGGAGGCCACACTTTCTCCTCAGGGAACCCGAGCCTCGGCAGCCCCGGGCGGCGCCGCCCCTTCGCAGCCTTGGCCAGGGTGTCGGGGAAGTGGGCGTCGTCCGGAGCGCCGCTGTGGGCACCGCGCCCCCGCAGGCAGGGCAGGGCCGCAAGCCGCCGGCTTGCGGTGTAGGGGGCGGGGGGCGGGGGCGGGGGGGTCGTGCCGGCCCAGTGAGGGCTCAGGCCACGGACCGGTGTTCGAGTCCCCACTCCGACCAGCTGTGAGGCGCCTAACTGCCTCTCCAGAATGGGATAATAATGGCTTTCACCTCGTAGGGTTGCGGTCTGGAGGAGAGGGTCCGTGCAAAGCGCTTAGCAGCCAGACTGCTGCTAATTGCGAAGCTGGTGCCCTCTCCGCACCACCCCCCCCCATCGCCGAACTCCCCGGCGGGGGGGTGGCGGTTGGAAACTGCCGTCTGCGCCGGGACCCGAGGGGGCAGCGGCGCCCCAGATCCCTCAGAGGGGCTCCTTCTAAGGGTGAAGTCTTGCAGCACCAGGGCACGTCCTTGCGCTCGCTCGCTTGCTCCGTACAGCGGCCCTTTGAAGTATTGTCGGTTGTCTGCCTGAAGAATTCGAGGCCCAGAAAGGTTAAAACCCCGTTACTGCAGCGTGGCGGATCCACCCAGCTCGACCCTCGAGGGGCCCACTCCCAGCCCCCCTGCCGCCAGAGGGCACTGCCCTCATCCGAGGCTCTCGACTTGGTTTAGTTTCTAGAGCACACCTAGAAGCAGACGGCCCTGAGGAAAGGATCTGGGTTTCTCCGTTTGGGGAACGTGATTTAATTTCATAGGTCGCTACTTCCTTCCCCTTAGTTTACATTTCGTACGGGAGCGGTTATCTTGAGTCATGTAACTCCCTAATTTAAAAGCTTTCCGTTGTTTACCATTGCGCTTGGACTATAATCCGTTATCTTTTCTGCACTGCATGATTAGGCCTTCTTGAATCACTCACCTTTTTCATTATGCTTTTCCAGATGTACCTTTACTTTCTCTTTCATTACATTTTAGGCCCTCTACGGGATTTGGTTTTCCCCCCACTCCAATCCTCTTTTCTTCCTCTTTGCACTTCAGGTCTTAGTTTAAATGTCATCTTCCCACAACATTCTCTCATCGCCCTTATCTAAAGTAGATTCCCTTCATCTCCATTTGTCTGTACTTTTCCATCAAAATACTCACAGTGAGGTATTATCTATTAATTTGCTTATTTTGCTCTGTCATTAATCTGTTAGACACTATATTTCTTTAATTTATGAAGTATTCTTAGTGCCAGTGTGGCACACAGGGTCTCAGTCGACCTGTTGAATGAGTATGTGCTTTGAAAAGTGAGTTCATTCGGCAATGTCAAAACCATCAAAGAGCCCTTTTGGGGCAGTATTTAAGACCATTTTTGTGTCATGGAAAAGAGTAACCTAAAGTAAATAGTGGTAACAAAATGGCCGGCATTTTACTCTGCAACTGACATCTTGTTTAAAACTAAGGAAAAACTTTACAGTGCACAGACCTGGCAGACACTCTCAACTAAGGATCAAAGTTAACATCATCTGTAATAATAAAACTGTTGACATCATGTGCTTTCTGATATAGTGCACTGAGATGAGCACAACATCAGTTCTGTGGTATTCTTGCCAAAAAATATATTCATCATGAGAAGACGTTGAACACTTAAACTGAAGGACATTCTACACTTAAGATTTTGAAAGATGAAGAAAAACTGAGGAAGTATCCTAAATCAAAGATTAAGGAGAGAGAAAAAGATTAAGGAGGAGTAACTATATGTGATATGTGACCTTGGTTTAGGTCTTGAATCAGAGAAAGTGAATTAGATGATTCATGAATATGATTTATAGATTAGTTATTAACATTGTATTAGTGTTAGTTTCCTGCATTTGATCATTTTACTGTGGTTATTTATGATGTATTGGGTGGTTATACAGGATTTTTTTGTGCTTTTGCAAGTCATTTTAAAATGAAAACAAAGTAAAATCTAAGTGTACTGGGTATTAAACTGATTTAATGTACTAGTTTGGTAACATTTTCTGTGTACTTGTTTTTTGTTTTTATGTTCTGCATGTCATCCTAAAAGCAGAAATGTAATTGAAAGTTTACACTTCTTCCTTTGTAGTTTTCAGGAAGAACTAAAGATGGCTGAATTTTTAGATGACCAGGACACTCAACTGTGTGACAATTGGTGAGAAATTAAATCTAAGAAATGTTGGAATGAGAACAAACTAGTTTCTGTTAAGGATTGGTTTATTTATTGGTAGGTTAAAATTGGAACCATATATCATGTAGAAATAATATGGGACTAAAGCCTTTTTCACAATTTCATATAACTATTTTAGTAATGTAATAAAATGGTAGGTTCAGGTAGCATAGAGAAATGAGTAGAGTGATGAGGTGGAGCTGGCAGTCTGGAACTCTGGTACCTACCTTTAGTTAATGACTTGGACAGTCATCCCACTGTTTTAGAGCCTCAGTTTCTCTTTTCTTTTCTTTTCTTTTCTTTTCTCTACTTTCTCTATTCTTTTTTCATGAGAGACAGAGAGAGGCAGAGACACAGGCAGAGGGAGAAGCAGGCTCCAATGCAAGGAGCCCAGTGCAGGACTCAATCCTGGGTCTCCAGGATCACACCCTGGGCTGAAGGTGGTGCTAAACCTCTAAGCCACCAGGGCTGCCCGAGCCTCACTTTCCTAATGTATAAATGGATTTTTTTTTTTTGTCTCTCTGAAAAATAATACATTTTAATTTTTTTAAATTATTTTTTTATTCTTAAAATTTTTTTTTTAAGTAGGCACCATGTGCAGCATGGGGCTTGAACTCACAACCCTGAGATCAAAAGTCCCATGCTCTACCAACTGAGCCAGCCAGGCACCCCTCATCATACATTTTTTTAAAAAAATACAAAAAATATACAATGTTTGGATTAGATGAGTTTTTTCCAAAACGTGTTACAAAGATTTCCCTGTGTGGCTCTCTTGGAGATGATTGGGAGCAAGTTTAGTGAGGTAGGCTCTACATCTAGCAGTGAGAGTAGTTCAACCGGAGCCACTCAGCTGTTTTATAAAAACATATTGCTTCAGTAATGGTCCACTGCTTTAAATTAAAAAAAAAAAAAAAGTGAAAGTCGTCTGGCAGTCCAGCTTAATCATTATCACTTCATGATTCCAGAATTGTTTGTGAAGACTGAGTGTAGTCTTAGATGTTAAGCTTCCTATTTTGGTGTGTTTAACCCACGTGAGTGACAAGAAAGGGCAACTCTTTCTAGCTGAAATGAAACTTAGGAGTGTAGTTAATAATTTCCTAAGACTCTGGTATTTTAATGATATGTAAGTGCTCTTACAGAAAGCTAAAGAAGAAAGCAAAACGGAACTGTGTTTATGTACTATGTTTAACTTACCAAATTGTGGTAGAAGAGAAGAGATGTTGAAGAAGGAAAATAATTTGACTCAGATTGGTATAAAATTCAAGCCAGATAACAATTTTTATTTTTTATTGTCTTTTTTTTTTTTTTTTTTTCGCTCAATCTTTCAGCAGAATTAGTATGTAATCAGAGCAACTGCTGGTTGCTATATTCTTTCCCTGAACAGAATTAAGATTTTATTTCTAAGAGAGTATCCTGCCTTGTAGGGTATTTTTTTCCTATTATGCCACTATCACTTTTTGCCCCCCCCCTTTTTTTTTTAAGATTTTATTTATTTATTCATGAGAGACACAGAGAGAGAGACAGAGACACAGGCAGAGGGAGAAACAGGTTCCATGCAGGAAGTCCGACTTGGGACTTGATCCAGGTCTCCAGGATCAGGCCCTGGGCTGAAGGCAGCACTAAACCACTGAGCCACCTGGCTGCCCCCATTTTTTTTTTTTTTTAAGATTTTATTTATTTGGGGGAGAGAGAGCACGAACAGAGGGGAAAGGGAGAAGCAGTCTCCCCACTGAGCAGGGAGCCCAACATGGGGCTTGATTCCAAGACTCTGGAATCATGACCCAACCCAAAGGCAGCCTCTGATGGAACTGAGCCACCCACCCAGGTGCTCCAACTTTCTGCCAATTTAAAAACCATTTTAGCTTTGTGTTTTATATGTACTGTTACTGATACAGAATAATCACTGATGGAAATAATCACAAGAAAACACTGTGATTGTGTAAGAAAGACATATTGGCAGTGACATCAGTTAAAATACTCTTATCGGTTCAATTTGAAGGAATCTCAAGGCTGGGACAACATATAAATAACTATGCTAAGGGGGTTAAAAAAAATAAGTTAATGGAAAGCTAATGAAAACAGGGTTATTCAAAGCCACAGCAATTTATTTAAAGGAAGAAGATTAGCACAGAAGGGTGACTAAGCCAGCACAAACTTCCCATCTAAGAAACCATGTTTAAATTCCAGGTTTAAAATTTTTGTTTTTAGAGTCATATTTCTATTGTTCCCTAAGAAAAGGTAATCTTCAAAATGTGACCTGCCAGGGTGCCAGCCTGATTGAGTTGGGCATAGAATTTACTAAAAATAAAATA
The DNA here is from genome assembly GCF_003254725.2 of Canis lupus dingo. Classification (NCBI taxonomy): domain Eukaryota; kingdom Metazoa; phylum Chordata; class Mammalia; order Carnivora; family Canidae; genus Canis; species Canis lupus. The sequence continues at coordinate 10,059,302 of NC_064268.1, forward strand.
ATACATTTAAAAAGTTTAGAGGCACCTGGCTGGCTCAGTCAGAGTATGCAACTCTTGATCTCAGGGTTGTGAGTTCAAGCCCTACATTGGGCATGAAGCCTACTTAAAAAAAATTTTTTTCTTAAGTTAAAATAATGAGCAGCCATTATATCCACTGGGCCTGTAAAAATAGTTTGTTATGATTGAAGATGTTCTTGGAAGTTCTCTCTCTTCTGTTGGGGTAGAGTGTGGTTCTGGGGAACAGGAGCTTCAGTGTTAGAAGGCTTCAACTTATAGGGGTGCATGGCTGGCTCAGTGAGTTCAAATCAAGCCCAGTGTGGGTTATAGAGATTACTAAAAACAATACCCTCCCCCACCCAAACTTCAACTTTTTATTTTTGCATGTATTCAAGAACTGATTTCTGGCTTGTGTGTTTAGCATTTAGAAGGCTACTGAGAATTTTTCTGGAAGCTTTGGCTTGCCTTTCAGTCATTTCTATCTAAAATGAAATTTCATCTTTAACTTTCTAGTTCCTCCTTGGGGCTTTTAGCAGTTTTATCTAGGTACAGAATTGTGTGCTCTCATCTCATTTAAAACATCTTGATTTTATCGGTAGATAGGAAGCAAGTATATTGGTATTTTGTCTGGTTGGAATGTTTTATGGGACTCTCTTGGCTGCTAAGTTTAAAAAGAAAATAAAACCAGCAGACGAATGTTACATGTAATTGTTGCAAATATCTCTTTCAAAGTTTCCCAAGAGGTGAAAATGTATCCTAGTAAATACTCATACCCTAAAGGTCATACCCTAATAGCTACATTTGATTCTTGTTGCTTTATGTTATGATTATGTGGTCCTCAATATTTTTTGGTCTAATACTAAAATTTTAGTAGCCTTGGGGATATAGAACGTTTCTGTGTCAATAAGTTATTTTGAATAGCCCTGTAAAATAAAAATTATAGACCTATTTTCTTGATTCTTACTGTTAAAAGAAAATTATTTTAAAAATTATGAATCTCAGCACCCTAAGCAGTAATTATTAGACAGCTTTTTGTGGCATTTGTGCATGTATGATGTATAATCATGATACAGCTCTACTTTCATTTTGTTGGTGTACATTTAACGTAGCCATTTTTTATTTATAAATAAAGATTTAATTTATTTGACAGAGAGCGTGCAAGCAGGGGTAGCAGCAGACAGAGGGAGAGGGAGTATCAGTCTCCCTGCCTAGCAGGGAGCCTGATATATAGGGCTCAATCCCAGGGTCCTGGAATCGTGATCTGAGCTGAAGGCAGACACTTAACAAACTGAGCCACCCAGGCGCCTCACCACTCTCTTAATATTTAAACATTTTTTAGTCTGGCCTGATTTTCATGTAATACCACTGTGCATAGTTTAGTCACTAATGCTTGCCTTTCCCTTTGATCTGTTTCTGTAGCAAAAAAGAGATTCCTGTGTTTAATTTTACCATCCATGAGATCCACTGTCAAAGGAACATTGGTATGTGTCCTGTCTGCAAGGAACCATTTCCTAAATCTGACATGGAGAGTCACATGGCTACAGAACATTGTCAGGTGAACTACCAAGTACTCAAATGTTCATAAATATTATACTTGCTATTTTGCGATAGCAAGTGGTCATGTTGTCACAAAGCCAGTTTACTGATTGTCACTTCTTACCATAGGTGACCTGCAAATGTAATAAGAAGTTGGAGAAGAGGCAGTTAAAGAAGCATGAGGTTAGTTTCCTTGTACCATGAAGAGCATGAGTCACCATGGGCCAGTATTACTGAACCACATGCAGAGTAGTAATCTGATTGAGTCTTATTTCTCTATCAGCTCCACGAACATTGTCTCTTAAAGCCTATTTAAGGCTTTGACTTTTTGCTGTCAGATTCAGCTATATGGCTATTGCGCCACATGCTCAGGCCTCAGAGCCTTTCTCTTTGGAACTGAGTCTGTCGTTTCTGTTGGGGTTTAGCTATTGGCAACCTCAGTGAGTGCTAAACCAAGCCTGGACTTGCCAGTGTAGTATAATCTCTTTAACACGGAGCTTGCCTAATATCTTGTAATTTCCTTTTGACTTCCTTAATCGTTCGGGTAACATGGCGTTTATTTTTATTTTATTTTATTTTTTTAAAAGATTTTATTTATTCATGATAGACACACAGAGAGAAAGAGAGGCAGAGAAACAGGCAGAGGGAGAAGCAGGCTCCATGCCGGGAGCCCGATGCGGGACTCGATCCTGGGGCTCCAGGATCACACCCTGGGCCAAAGGCAGGCGCCAAACCGCTGAGCCACCCAGGGATCCCCTAACATGGTGTTTACACCCAAAGAAGTTTCTAAGACTGTATTTGGTGAGAACAGTATCATTTAGTCCCTAATTGAGATAAAACTGGCCATAGTTAAGTGAACATTGTTTTTGTGAATGAGCATATTAATTCACCAGTTAAAAAAAGAATCCCAACTATTTAGTTGGTCACACAGTGTGTATATGTAAAAATTGATCAAGGTAAGCACTTAAAATTGTGCATTTCATTTTATGTACCTAAAAAGATAATTTATAATATAAAAAAATAATTCATATTCATTGTAGAAAAATTGAAAAATATAAGAAGAAAACAATAACCATTCCTAATTCCACAGCACATATTTAAACATCTTAGAAATACTTTGGCACTCTTATTATTTTTTCTGAGTATTCAACCTATGTTTTACTAGGCTTCACCAACAAAGGGGGGTTATGATTGAGGTCACATTAACAGTAATGAGTATTTCTCTGGCTCTAATTTTTACTTGCTGCATAAAACAACCTCCAGACAATTGTCCTGGCTTCCATCTTCTCCCCTCCAACTATTTTGAGGAGTAACATTATAATACATCAATTATTATAAAGGTACAAGCACAAAGTATATCCTAACATTACTGCAAATTAAACCAAGATGGTTGTAGACCAGAGATTAAAGAGCTTTTTAATTCTCAAAAAAAAAACAAAACTTTATTTGGTGTTTTGATGAGTTACTAGCACTTTTTAGGACTGTTAACAAGATACTGTATTATCTGGTATGTGCCGGCAATTTTTGCTCTTGGCTGTTGAGTAACTCTTTTTTTTTTTTTTTGGCTGTCGAATAGCTTTAAATCAGTGGCATTTTTCTAATTCTTTTTTTTTTTTTTTTCAAAAAAGACCTTTCTGAATTAGTGTTACAGCTACATGGTATATAATTTTATTTATTTATTTATTTATTTTATTTATTTATTCATGAGAGACACACACAGAGAGAGGCAGAAACACAGGCAGAGGAAGAAGCAGGCTCCATGCAGGGAGCTCGATGTGGGACTTGACCTTGGGACTCCCAAGATCACACCCTGGGCCAAAGGCAGGCACTAAACCGCTGAGCCACCCAGGCGTCCCTATTTATTATTTTTTAAAGATTTTATTTATTCATGATAGAGGGGGAGAGAGAGATAGGCAGACAGGCAGAGGGAGAAGCAGCCTCCATGCAAGGAGCCTGATGTGGGACTCAATCCTGGGACTCCAGGATCACGCCCTGGGCTGAAGGCAGGCGCTAAACCGCTGCGCCACCCAGGGATCCCCGGTACATAATTTTAAAGTTGCAGAAGTGTATATGTAAAAATTGTCTCTCTTCTATTCCTGTTCCTAGGCCTTCTTTAATCATTTTCTTGTGCTTTTTACAAGAGGTATTTCATGCATGCACAAAACAATGCTAAAAATGTTTAAAGTAGCATTTAGAATAGGACTTGGGTTTAGTTTGTATGAAAAGAAATGTTTGCTCTTTGGCACAGTGGTTGTAAAATACCTAAACTTTTGAAATGATGTTACACTGAAGTTCTGAGTTTAAGTTCTCAAGTTTGGAATGTGCCTATCAGGGTAACATATGCCTTTATGTCTTTTTAATTTTTTGATGTTTTAATTACAATTTCAAAATCAGTTTTGTAAAAAAAAGTTCTGTCCTTCATCTGCTGAGTATTTACATTCTTTGGGTCATCTTCACTGGTAATTCATGGTTTATTTGATCATTTTAAAGCCAGTGCTATATACAAATGTGCAGATTAGAAAAATCTGTGTCTTTCTAAAGGACAGCCTCTTTTCTTCATTACTAGATGCTTAAAACAGATAGGAGTAGTAAAGGGAAATTGGGCTGGTAGAGCTTTGACAAACATACCTGAATTGCTGTGCTTCTGCTATTTGCTCTTGGGCTTTTCTGGCTAGTTTTGGGTTACTTTGTAATGTGTGCACAAAATGATGATAGGGTGGCTGAGTAGATTCCTTCTAAGAATTTCTCTCTGTTGGGCAGCTCGGGTGGCTCAGCGGTTTAGCGCCTGCCTTCAGCCCAGGCTATGAACCTGGAGTCCCAGGATCGAGTCCCACGTCAGGCTCCTTGCATGGAGCCTGCTCCTTCCTCTTCCTGTGTCTCTGCCTGTCTCTCTCTCTCTCTCTCTCTCTCTCTGTCTCTCAAGAATAAATAAATTAAATCTTAAAAAAAAAAAAAAAAAGAATTTCTCTCTGTAGACCCTGGTGACAGAGACCAAGAGGGAAGCTGTGACTCTTAAATGCATAGGAAGAAGGCATGGCAGACAAAGCTAGGGTTGGAAGAGAATATTAAAGAAATATTTTTGACTTTCTTTTCTCTGCATTAAAACATAGCTTCTTTTGGATTGGCATACTAACTGCCTCATTACTGTGTTGCAGGAGACTGAATGTCCTCTACGGCTTGCCCTTTGCCAGCACTGTGATTTGGAACTTTCTGTTCTCAAATTGAAGGACCATGAAGATTACTGTGGTGCCCGGACGGAGCTTTGTGGCAGTTGTGGGCGCAATGTCCTGGTGAAAGATCTGAAAACTCATCCTGAAGTTTGTGGGAGATTTGGGGAGGAAAAGAAAGATGAGGTTGCCGTGCCTCCTAATGCATATGATGAGTCCTGGGGTCAAGATGGAATCTGGATTGCATCCCAGCTCCTCAGGCAAATTGAGGCTCTGGACCCACCTATGAGGATTCCCCGAAGACCCATGAGAGCCTTTGAATCAGACCTTTTCCATAGTAGGACTACCAACCAAAGGAACATGACAGCCCAGTTTCCAATTCAGAATAATCTATGTGAGTTGTGTTTGGATTAGAAAACGAATGGTATCAAAATCTTGGCAAATGATAACAGTTTTGGGGGCAAATAGATCTTAATTGTAGAAACCTGACTGTGGTTGGATAACATTAGAAAGAATACCTAACTTTACTCTAGATTGGAAATAATAGAACCTTTTTGCTATTGGATTATAGCTAGCATGGATGATGACGATGACAGTGACAGTCCTGTTAATAGCTAATATTTACCGAGTATGCCCAGCATATGCTTCAGGCATTTGTAAAGGGCTTTATATATATCAAATGATTTAGTCTTCACAGGCATTCTTCTGAGGGTAGATAAGTGGTATAGCTGGGAATTGAATTCAGGCAGTCAGACTTCATGCTTCACACCATTCTGTTATAGTGTAGAAATCTATGAAAAATGTTTAGTAGCACAGTGCTTGTCTCATATAATAGCTCAATAATTTTGGGTATTAATAAAAACTAGAATAATGAACCTTTTATCACAGCAGAATTAATATTTGGAGCCCTGTGAGAACAGGAAGACTAGGCCTATTTTATTCCTGCACAGATGCCTTTAAACCTTGGATATTTGCTAGGCATGGACTTGAGTAAGGTAGCAACATCTCTATTTTTTTTTTTTTTAAGGTTTATTTATTTTAGAACGTGAATGCGAGTGAATGGGACAGGCAGAGGGGGAGAGAGAGAAATCTCAAGCAGACTCCACACTGAGTGCAGAGCCTGAACGCAGGGCTCAGTCTCATGACCCTGAGATGAGGATCTGAGCCGAAATCAAGAGTCAGGGGATCCCTGGGTGGCGCAGCGGTTTGGCGCCTGCCTTTGGCCCAGGGCGCGATCCTGGAGACCCGGGATCGAGTCCCACGTCGGGCTCCCGGTGCATGGAGCCTGCTTCTCCCTCTGCCTGTGTCTCTGCCTCTCTCTCTCTCTCTCTCTGTGTGACTATCATAAATAAATAAATAAAATTAAAAAAAAAAAAAAAAGAGTCAGATGCTTGGGATGCCTGGGTGGCTCAGCGGTTGAGCATCTGCCTTTGGCTCAGGGTGTGATCCCCAAAGTCTCGGGATCAAATCCCACATCGAGCTTCCTGTATGGAACCTACTTTTCCCTCTGCCTGTGTCTCTGCTTCTCTGTGTGTGTCTCATGAATAAATAAATAAAATCTTAAAAAAAAAAAAAAAAAGATGCTTAACTGCACCACCCAGGCATCCCACTACTATATCTTGAATACTGGTTATTATTTTTTTTTCTTCCAGTGGAAGAACAAGAAAGACAGGAAAAGAATAGAACCCGACAAGCCTCAAAAGAGGGTGGTGAAGACAGTGCAAACTTGGACTTCATGTTGGCCCTAAGTCTGCAAAATGAAGGGCAGGCCCGCAGTGTGGCAGAGCAGGACTTCTGGAGGGCTGTATGTGGTGCAGAGCAGTCCTTTGAAGGTTCCAGTGCTCTGAATGACATGAAGGGTAGGTTTGTTTATTCTGCACTAGCCCCTGTCTCTACAGGTTTTTTAACTCATATCTATATAATTTATAGAAAATCAAGAATTTTTCATGAGATAAGATTTGCCTTTTTTTTTTTGCTTTTTCCCAACTTTTTATTATTAAAAAACCTTAGAAGACTTTTAATCATAGAAAACTGGGGGATGCTTACGGGGGGAGTGGGTTGGGGGGATGGGTGATGGACATAAGGAGGGCACATGATGTGATGAAGAACACTGGGTATTATATAAGACTGGTGAATCACTGAACTCTACCTCTGAAGCTAATAATACATTATATGTTAATTGAATTTAAATGAAAAAAGTAATCAAAAATACAAAAAAAAAGCACTGAGGGTAAAAAAAATAGTACAGTGAATGTCTATATACTCCTTATTTATATTTGCCAATTTTAGTATTTTCCACTTATATATTTTTATGTCTATCCCTGAACCATTTGAGAATAAATTGCAGGCATAACATTTTATTCTTACTTTAGCATTTATCTTAAGAACAAGGGTATTCTCGGCGCCTGGGTGGCTCAGTAGTTGAGCATCTGCCTTTGGCTCAGGGTGTGATCCTGGGGTCCTGGGATCGAGTCCCACATCAGGACCCCACAGGGAGCCCGCTTCTCCCTCTGCCTGTATCTATGTCTCTATCTCTCGTGAATAAATTAATAAAATATTTTTTAAAAAAGAACAAGGGTATTCTATGTAAACACAATATGCATATTAATTACTCTTAGGAAATTTAACAAAAGTTCCCTACTTAAACATAATATATCATTTGGAGCTTATTTTATTTACAAAATCCAAGATTACACATTGTATTTAGTTTTTTTAAGGTTAATTTAGGTCCCTCCACCACCACCCTTTTTTTCTTGTAGTACATGGATACTTTTTGAAGAGTCTAGAATAGTTGTTTTGCAGAATATTTCTTTCTCAACTTGGAATTGTCTGATTGTTTTCCCTTGGTTAGACTCAAGTCATGCACTTTTGGCAGAATTCCCACATTGGCGATGCTGTGTCCTTCTCAGGATTTCAGTTTATCTTATTAAAATGAGATCTATTAAATACCTCCATTATATGAGTAGTTTTTCCTTTTATAATAACTAGATGCAGATGTTATTTTGAGGTTGTGAGGGAATGAGACATTTATGGAATCTTTTATTTAGCAGTTTTTTGTATTCACTACTGTTTCTTGCTTGAGTTAGATATAACTGGTGATTGTACATTGGTGATTTTTCTGTTTTTTTTTTCTTTTTCTTTTAATTTTTTTTTTTTTTAAATTTATGATAGTCACACACAGAGAGAGAGAGAGAGAGAGAGAGGCAGAGATACAGGCAGAGGGAGAAGCAGGCTCCATGCACTGGAAGCCCGACGTGGGATTCGATCCCGGGTCTCCAGGATCGCACCCTGGGCCAAAGGCAGGCGCCAAACAGCTGCGCCACCCAGGGATCCCTGTTTATATCCTTTGTTCTACAGGTTATTATTTTTTTAAGATTATTTATTTTTATTTATGATAGACACAGAGAGAGGGGGGGCGGGGGGCAGGCTCCATGCCGGGAGCCTGACGTGACGTGGGACTCGATCCTGGGGCTCCAGGATCGCACCCTGGGCCAAAGGCAGGTGCCAAACCACTGAGCCACCCAGGGATACCCTACATTAGTTATTCTATAAAGAACTTTGCTCCCCTCCCTGCTCTCATTTAAAAAGAATTCTGGAGTGCCTGGCTGGCTTAGTCTCTGTGACTCTTGATCTTGGGGTCAAGAGTTTGAGCCTCACGTTGGGTATAGGAATTACTAAAAAAAGCAATAGATAAAAACAATTGTGGCTTGGTGTTTTGGTTTTGGTTTTGGTTTTGGTTTTTTTATTATTATTTTTTTTTTAGTATTATTGGACTATTGGACTCATGGATTAAAACTAAGTTTTAAAAAAAAATTTTTTTTTTTTTTTTATTTATGATAGTCACAGAGAGAGAGAGAGGCAGAGACACAGGCAGAGGGAGAAGCAGGCTCCATGCACCGGGAGCCTGATGTGGGATTCGATCCCGGGTCTCCAGGATCGCGCCCTGGGCCAAAGGCAGGCGCCAAACCGCTGCGCCACCCAGGGATCCCTAAAACTAAGTTTTTAAGAGTAAAAGTTGGATTGTGTTCAGTGAACCACCCCTTTGAGTCTTTTGTTTGGAGAACAGTATATTTGAGGGATGCATGTCATACATATATTAAGTGTTGGAGTTGTTAAGAGGGTTTGGGGACCTAAACTTAAGCAGCTGTCAGCTATAAGTTTTCTTCATACCACTATGTGAATAATAATTCCAAAAATAATAGGGTAGGGATGCCTGGGTGGCTCAGTGTTTGAGCACCTGCCTTTGGCTCAGAGAGTGATCCTGGGTAGTATCATTCTTCACATCGTGTTTTTTATTTTTTAAAAGATTTTATTTATTTATTCATGAGAGACAGAGAGAGGCAGAGACATAGGGAGAAGCAGGCTCCCTGCAGGGAGCCCGATGTGGGACTGGATCCAGGACTCTGGGATTACAAATTTTCAACTACTGAGCCACCCAGGTGCCCATTTGTTTATTTGTTTTAATTGAAGTGTAGTTGAGAAATTAGTTTCAAGTGTACAACATAATGATGCAACCATTCCATACATTATGAAATGCTTACCACAATAAATGTATTACAGTGTTATTAATTATATCCCCTGAGCTGCACTTTCCATCCCCTTGAGTAGAGGATATTTAAAAACGATTTGCATCTATAATAAAAATGATTGTGTATGAATTAAATAGGTGAATTACATGGTATGAAAATTATATCCCAATAGATCTGTTAAAGAAAAAAGTAAAATTATTTTAAAGATTTAAGATTGTAAAAGTGTAAAAGGAAGCATAAGTCTCCTTCTCACCCACTGATAAGTCTCCTGGTTCTCCCCAGAGGTTACCACCTCCAGTAGCTAACAGGTAGCCTATATTCTTTGTACATCAAAGGATGTGAATATGTAACATGAGATTGTTTAAAAGCTGGTTTTATTAGACTTTCTGCATCTTGGGGAGTAGAACAGGGCTTGCCAATGTAATGTTTGGCTTTGGATTCTTAACCATTTCTAAGTTTGGCAACTCTTTATGGGATGTTGGTATTCAGGTTCTCCCCTTTATTACCTTAGATCTGTTTTTTTACCTAATAGTTGCTGCTGCTTTCTCTTAGGAAAATGCACTAGTCCAAAGAAAAGCATTTTCCAAAATCTGAGCATCATCTTTTAATGTGAGTCCCCTTATCAACCTTTCAGGCTTGACTTTTATGATGCTAAAGAAAGTAAAATGCAGTAGCATAGTAGTGACAGGTGAAGACTGGGTTCAGTCTTTATTTTCTTCTTTCCTGATCATACCTTAGATTGTTTTATTGACTTTTGTTTGTTTGTTTCATTCCATTTTTCTTCTCTGCTAGTTTGGAATTTATTTTAATGGATTTATTCATGAGACACACAGAAAGAGTCAGAGACCTAGGCAGAGGGAGAAGCAGGCTCCCTGCGGGGAGCCCAATGAGGGACTCAATTCCAGGATGCCAAAGGCAGATGCTCAACCTCTTAGCCACCCAGGTGTCCCTAGTTTAGAATTTATATTCTCTGTTCTTGTGATGGTTGCCCTGTAAATTTCAACATGTTTATTTACTTTAACAAAGATTGAAATCAACCTTGTCACACTTAACCCAATTAATACAATACCCTTAGAATTAGGATCATCCCTTTATAACTTAAAAACTACTGACGTATTGTTAGTGTTCTCGTTTTCTTTTTAATACCATGATACAGACATTTTTTTCTTTTTTAAGGTTTTATTTATTTGAGAGAGAGAATGAGTGATGGGTAGGGACAGAAGGAGAGAGAGAGAGAGAGAGAAGCAGACTCCCTGCTAAGCAGGAAGCCTGATGTGGGGCTCGATCCCAGGACCCTGAGATCATGACCTGGGCTGAAGGCAAATGCTTAACTGCCTAAGCCACCCAGGTTCCCCAGATACAGTCATTTCTTGTTTTATATACATTGTATTTGTTTATTACATGTTAACCATTTTCTTTGCTCACCCTTTCTTCCTTATTTCTCAGAACTTCCTTCTAGGATAAATTTCTTCTTAAGATACATTCTTTGGAAATTCTGTTGAAAGTGTCTGGATTATAAATTCTCTATCTTCTCTGTCACACAGTTCTAGATTGCCAATTATATTTCCTGAGTTCTTTGAAGATATTCTATTTCTTGGCTTCTCTTGTTGGCTATAGAGAAATCATCTGTTAGTGTTATTTCTCTATAGGTACTTTGTCTTTTCTCTCTGACTGATTTTAAGATCTTTTTGTCTTTGAGGTTCTGCAGTTTCCTGATGATTTCTCTGGCTTTAAATTTCTTGGGATTTGCTCGCCTTCCTGATTAGTAAATTTAGTATTTTTCATCTACATGGAAAATTGTGATATGTTATTTCTTTGGTTATTTTGCTTGTCTTCTATTCTTCGTAGTCTTTTTCTTTGTTTTTTAGAGATTTTATTTATTTGGGAGGGGAGAGAGCATGCAGGCAAATGCAAGAGGGAAGGGGTGGGGGAGCACAGGGAGAGGTAGAGAGAATCTCAAGCAGGCTCCCCACTGAGCACTGAGCCTGACACAGGGCTTGATCTCATGATCCTGAGATCATGACCTGAACCCAAATCAAAAGTCTAATGCTTAACCGAGTAAGCCAGGCGCCCCTACATGTTTTAGATTTTACTCTATCTCCCATGTTTCTTAAATTTTTTGTTTGTCTTCTGTGGTACATTCTGGGTAATTTTATAAATGTCTTTTTTTTTAAGATTTTATTTATGTATTTGACAGCACAAGCAGGGGGAGAAGCAGGGAGAGGGAGAAGCAGGCTTCCCACAGAGTAGTGAGCCCTATGTGGGGCTTGATCCCAGGACCCTAAGATCATGACCTCAGCTGAAGGCAGACACTTAACCAACTGAGCAACCCAGGCATTCCTTAAATGTTTGCTTTCTAATCTGTTGTTCAATATGTCCGTTGAGGTTTCCATTTCAGTGATTATATGGTTTTCATTTATTGTATTTGAGGTTTTTTTCTAAGGTTTTTAATTTATTTATTCACGAAAGACACAGAGGCAGAGACATAGGCAAAGGGAGAAGCAGGCTTCCTGTGGGGAGCCTGATGTGCGACTTGATCCCAGGACCCCAGGATCATGCCCTGAGCTGAAGGTAGACACTCAACCACTGAGCCACCCGGGCATCCCTATTCTATTTGAGTTCTGTTTGATTCTTTTTTTCTTCAATTTGCCTCATCATGTTTTAAATGATGGGCTCCATGCGCTCAGTGGAGAGTCTGCTTAAAGATTCTCTCCCTCTGCTCCTACTCATGTGTGTACATATGCACTTTCTCTCTCAAATCTTAAAAAAAGAAACAACCCAAAACACTTTTATATCTGGGGTAGTCATATTCCACTTCGTTTTTAAACATCTCTTTAAACATTTTAAATATTTTTCAGTATGGTTCTAAAATGTATCTAAAGTCTCTTTTGCTCTATGTTGTTTCTGATGACAGTCATGGTGGCTTACTGCCTCCTGCATGTGTATGGTTTTTTGTTTTTTTTTTTTTAATTAAAATTTTTTTTATTTTAGAGAGCATACAAGTGGGAGGGGCAGAGAAAGAGCGAGATACTTCCAAGCAGACTCTGTGTTGAGTGCAGAGCCTAGCACAGGGCTTGATCCCATGACCCATGAGGTCATGATGTGAGGCAAAATCATGAGTCAGACATGAAATGGACTGAGCCACCCAGGTGCCCCGTGTGTGTGTGTGTGTGTGTGTGTGTGTGTGTGTGTGTGTTTGAAGAATGTATATATATTTTTTATTCATGATAGACATAGAGAGGCAGAGACACAGGCAGAGGGGAGAAGCAGGCTCCATGCAGGGAGCCCGACATGGGACTCAATCCCGGGTCTCCAGGATCACACCCTGGGCCAAAGGCAGGTGCTAAACCACTGAGCCACCCAGGGATTCCCCCTTATGTGTGTGTTTTAACATTAAACTTGGGATCTCTGGGTGGCGCAGCGGTTTGGCGCCTGCCTTTGGCCCAGGGCGTGATCCTGGAGACCTGGGATCTAATCCCACATCAGGCTCCTGGTGCATGGAGCTTCTCCCTCTGCCTATGTCTCTGCCTCTCTCTCTCTCTCTCTCTCTGTGACTATCATAAATAAAAAATAAATAAAATAAAATAACATTAAACTTTCTTATGTGTTATGAGAGTATTTATATATGCTTCTGGCAGGTGCCTAGGGATACTATTGAGTGAATTGTTTTAATATTTTATTTATTTTTAAAAGATTTAAGACAGTGCAAGGAGGGAGGAGAGGGCAGAGAGAGAGAGAGAAAATCTTAAGCAGACTCTGCTGAGTGTTGAGCCTGACATGGGGCTCCATATCATGACCCTGAGATCATGCATGACTTAGGTACCCCCTAGGATAATTTTAATTGAAGTTTTGATTGGCTTGGGCTTTTAAACATTATAAGTATAAAATTATGTAAAAGCAAATATCGATTCTAGACTCATCTGGGCAAAGGCCAAATGCTAGCAACTGTTGGTAAACATTTTTTCTTCTACCCAGATTGAAGACCTAGGCAGGCAAGTTTTCTTAACTCTTCTCATTGTTTACTTTCTAGTTGTTTTTTGTTTGTTTGAAGATTTCATTTATTCATGAGAGAGACACAGAAAGGGAGGCAGAGACTCAGCAGAGGGAGAAGCATGCTCCCCATGGGGAGCCTGATGCAGGACTCAATCCCAGGACCCCAAGATCATGAACTGAGTGAAAAGTAGACGCTCAACCACTGAGCCACCCAGGCATCCCTGTTTACCCTCCAGTTATTCAGCAGTCTTATTAATGCTGTTGTGTTTGGGGAGTCCTGGGTTTAAAACTACTCTTATTTATTTACTCATAAAATTACTTTTATTGAGCATCTTTTTTTGTATTTTGTACTGGGAAAGATTTTTTTTTTTTAGGATTTCTGTGTACCAGTCCTAAGTGAGCCTCAACTTCTTGATCTATAAAATGAGGGTAATGTAGGATCTCCTTTTAAGTTTTCCTTGAGGATAAAGATAATACACAGAAGCTTTTAGATTAGTGCCTATGGTTTGTACACATTTACATTCTTCCTTAATTAGAGTAGTGGGTAAGCAGCTACTTTACTCTTATTCAGGAAATTGTGGCAAGTAAATCTCCTTTTCCATGCTGGACCTTTTTCCCCCTAGGATTTGTCTTTTAGATGGTTCCTCTGGGAGGATTTACAGCCTCACAAATTGCTACATCTAAGAAATGTCATAGGAAGTCAAACTTTTTTTTTTTTAAAGATTTAATTTATTTGACAGAGAGACAGCACAAGTAGGGGGAGCAGGAGGCAGAGGGAGAGGGAGAAGCAGGCTCCTGCCAAGCAGAGAGCCTGACAGGGGCTTGATTCTAGGACCCTGGGATTATGACCCAAGCCCAAGGCAGACACTGACTGAGCCACCCAGGCACCTCAGAAGTCAAATTTATATATATAACTTCACACGGGGGATAAAAAGTTGAATCAAGTTCATTTTTGTCATTGAGTCTGACTGTGTGGCCTGATACTTAGGTGCAGCTGACCGGACCATGTTGCCTTGTGAATTTTGTGAGGAGCTCTACCCAGAGGAACTGCTGATTGACCATCAGGTGTGTTGTGAGTTATTTGAGGAATGTGTGCAGGCCATAGTTGGTGTTGTAGGCCACATGAGATCTTGAGCAAACTAATTTAATATACCTGTGGCAGGAGTAGCAACTGTGTTTCTTACCATGGTGTAACTGACCTAAGGTTAGGAGACCTTAGCTTTGTTCTCTTTTGGAAAAATAATGTTCATTTTATTTTTATGTTTTTAAGATTTTATTTATTTATTCGTGAGAGACACACACAGAGAGAGAGAGAGAGAGAGAGAGACGCACAGGCAGAGGGAGAAGCAGGCTCCATGCAGGGAGCCTGACATGGGACTCGATCCCAGGACCCCAGGATCATGCCCTGGGCCAAAGGCGGTGCTAAACCGCTGAGCCACTCGGGCTGCCTAATAATGTTCATTTTAGCAGGCCTGGTTGCTCTCATACTGTGGTGGCTAGTATACATTTCTACTGGCCATCTTAATCTGGTGTCATTTCATGTCACAATTTTGATTTATTGGAGGTATACTGAAATCCTTGTAGTTCCCTGGAAAGGTTAAGAATCTTTTTTGCGCCTTCTTTTTTCTGCCTGCAAGATGTGTGGCCATCCTGCTTCCTACTCCTGCTTCCTCAATACACCCAACAACACAGACCCTTTACTTGTAGACTTGGTTCTGACATGACTTTTAGGAAACCATCCTGAGGGATGTTCTGAAGTCAAGGTCAGAGGTCCCACCTGTGTCCTTCTTGAAAGTATGCCCACTTCTCTTTTAGCCTGTCATGGTGTGGTGTCCTGATTACCTGTTGATCTGCACCAATTGCTGAGTTCCTCGAGAAGGTTCTGTGTTTTCCTAGCTACGGAATCTCAATACCTGGTGTATGAAAGGCTGTCACATGCTTTTTGAATGATTGAAAAGTTCTTGAGCCATTTAGGAATGATTAGAGAATAACCTTTGTGTTTGAGGATTACCTGGTGGAGGGAACCACTCTTTACCTCAACACTTTTGCTCTCTCTCGTCCAGCATTTCTGTAACTATTAAGTACTTCCTGTGCTCTAGGTGGAACATAGATTCCCCCCATAAGTGGAATAATTACAGTATTTGAATATGTCTACTTTTTGTTTTGGGAGAGTAGCATAAGAAAACCCATTATAGTCGTAACAGCCTCTTTATGACTGTGGGAAGAATCTTGACTCTTCTCAGTTTAAAAAGAATAATTACAGGGCTCCTGTCAGGCTTAGTTGGTAGAACATGTGACTCTTGATCTCAGGGTTATAAGTTTCATCCCACATTGGGTGTAGGATTACTTTTTAAAAGAAAAAAAATAATCACATGAACATAGTAAAAAAAACTTTAAAACAGCACAAAAATGTTTAAAATAAAAGTAATGTTCCATCTTCATTTGCACTAACCCTTTTTAAGTCTCTCCAATATTAAGCATTATTAACATTTTGTGACTTTTAGACTGTGTTTTAGGAATGTAGTGTTTTCCTTAATGCCTGCTTTTTTTTTTTTTTTTAAACATGGTTTTTTTTTTTTTTTTTTTTTTTTTGAGACAGACAAGCTGTAATCCTTCCTGTGCCTTACCTTCACTCAATATGGGCAGCACTTCCCCCAGAGGGGTGGAGGACCCTGATGTCATCTTCCAGAAGTTTTTGCAACAGGCTGCAAATAATCAGTTAGACTCTTTGATGGGCCTGAGCAGTTCACCCCCTGTGAAGGATAGTATCATCATTCCATGTGAATTCTGTGGAGTACAGCTGGAGGAGGAGGTGCTGTTCCATCACCAGGTAAGAATCCCTAGAGGACCTGTCCATTTCACTCCATGCAGATCCTTCAAATGAACCTAAAATTTTCAGAAGTGAGAATATTTCTTTAGCTTTTAAGTTGCATGCATACCTGACCTGGCTTTTGCCCTGTTCTGTGAACTATCTGAGGTGTACACTACCTTAGGCTTTCAGACTTTATCTCTGTCAACTAAAACCATAATGTCATTAAGTGAGGAACCGAGTAGACAGGACTCCATTTAAGCAGACATCCAGGACCTGGCAAAAGGATTTACTTTTTATTTATTTATTTTTTTAGAGGGTAGAAGAGCACATGGGGGAGGCAGGAGAGGAGGGGCAGAGAGAGAATCTTAAGCAGGCTTCACCCTCAGTGGAGCCAGATGCAGGGCTGGATCTTATGACCCTGAGATCATGACCTGAGCTAAAATAAGAATCGAGTGCTTTAACCAACTGAGCCACCCAGATGCCCTGTGCCAAAAGGATTTTGATGAGTTTCCCTGAGGTCACTAATAAACATTTTATTTTTGACCAAGCAAATTCTTCCTGTTGTGGTGGCATTTGTGGTGGCATTCCAGGAGACCTGGAGGTCTGGTTCTGGCTTTACCTTTCTGTTTGACCTTAGATAGGTCCTGTCCTCTCACTGGAGAGATCTATCAGTGAAGGAGTTAGACTGGACAGTCTGAAGCTCTTTTTCACCTTTGTGTAGTGTAGGATTCCAATCTGTTGCTAAAAAATACATTTTCTGCCTACATTTTCTTGTTTGTTATGAGGAGCTGATACTGGAGGTATGTTTGGGGTTATTTCAATAGTTGACCCTATATAGCTCTTGATAGAACATCACACATTTCATTTCTGTAAGAAGGATTTCTCCTTTTGGATCAAGCAGTAGACCCAGTAACTGCTTGTTGTCTCTGAGGGGAGACTATGAAATAAGTAACCATGCAAATATTCTATGATCAAAGTATTGACATGCTTTTCCAGGTTCTTAAGGCCAGCCTTCCCTTCATCCTGGCAGAGTCAGAGTGCTTCTTTCAGTGCCTTAGGTGCTAATGGGAATGATTGTGCCATTCCATATGTGTTTCTTCTTAGTCGCAGGCCCTTCCTCACAGTGGTTGTCAAAGTCATGTCTGTCTCCTCCCTTCCCCACTAAGATGTGTTTACCCAGCCTGTTCTTCCTTCCTTTCCTCTTGCTGCTCCCTCTCAGTTATCATAGGAATGATTCAATCTTGAGGAACTAATTCTGGTTTTTCTTGTTAGGACCAGTGTGACCAACGCCCAGCCACAGCAAACAACCATGTGACAGAGGGGATTCCTAGACAGGATTTCCAGCCTCCAGAGACCTCACCAGACCTGCCCAAGAGGCGTGTCAGACACCAGGGTATTAGCCAGGGCTGAGCCAAGGCCACAGGTCTGCTGCTGGCTCAGGCCTGCTTACCACTTCTCAACTGCTACTTTAACATGGGGGTTACCTGAATTCTGAATTACTAGGCACAGTAGGATCACATTGGGGACTCTTTTGAGGCTAATTGTGGTCCCATGTTAGACTGAGCTTTTTTTTTTCTAAAAGATTTTATTTATTCATGAGAGAGACAGACAGAGACAGAGACACAGAGGGAGAAGAAGGCTCAATGCAGGGAGCCCGATGTGGGACTCGATCCTGGGACTCCAGGATCACGCCCTGGCCTAAAGGCAGGCGCTAAACCGCTGAGCCACCCAGGCGTCCCTAGACTGAGCTTCCTTAAGTGTATTTATAGGGTAATGGCTTTGGGGACAGCCACAAGATATGCTTCTCAGTGCTTATTCAGATGCAGGTCTCTTATCTGTGCAGTTAGTGGATAACTTGGAGATAATTTTCACACTTCACTATGTCTGCCCTGGGTTCCTGCTTCTAGTTGAACTAGGTTTAGGGTACTCAAATTTATTAGTAACATTATTTACAAACCTCATGAGGTGGCAGTTAAGCTGTTTTTGAAACCAAACCACTACAAAGCCAATTGAAAATCATTTTTCGAGATTTGCTGGCACACCATTGTTGAATACTCAGGAGACTGTATTTGAGGACTCAGGTAGTAAGTGTGAACAAAGTGTTCCTAATCTTGTCCTGGAGATGTGTGTTTCAACAGTAAGGCAATTGTCTTCTACCCAGAATCCTATTATTCCTGCCCCAAATCCAGCACCAATAGCAAGAGCAGGCTTTTCCCAAAAGCTGGTGCTTTCTTTTTTCTCTTCTCAGGAGACCTATCTTCTGGTTACATGGATGATATCAAGCAGGAAACAGCTAAAGGGCCCACCTACCCTCTTCCCCCCAGCAGACCCATTAATAATATGACAGCTACTTATAACCGACTGTCAACATCCACATCAGGCCCCAGACCTGGGTGCCAGCCTAGCCCTCCTCGCATACTGAAGCTCAACAACTTAGACAGCCAGGATAGCCGGGGACGCAATCGAAACAGCCATAATGCGGCCATGGTCACCGGACATGTTCCAGTGATTCATCCGGGGCGAAATCTCTACCCAGAAAACCTTGTACCCTCCTTCCCCCGTGCGCCCTCAGGGAGATACGGAGTAAGGTAAGAATCAGTAACCCAGGAGTGGTACTTGGGAGTAGCTCCGGAGAACAGAATATGGACTTTGCTTGTATTGTGACCTGATTCCAATATGTTCTTTTGCTTTCTGTGGGTTTTTCATTGTTCATTTTGTCTGCTGGTGGAAAGTTGCTTTTGTCTGGTTCTGGCTGTTTCTGACTTTTATTCAGAGACATCTTAGGAACTAGTTTCCAATCCTTCTCTTTTATTTCAGTGGTAGGAATGAAGGTGGCAGGAACTCACGGGTCACCTCCACAACAGCCAACTACCGCAACAGAACTGCAAAGGTAAAAAAAAAAAAAAAAAAAAAAAAAGAACTGCAAAGGTAATTGGGGATCCAGCCAGTAATGCTCAATGAGGACTCAGAAATGAGTGGGGCTGGCATGGTTCTTGGAGTCAGAAGAGGTGGGCATTGAGCAGTGGATGAGGTTTTCATAGAAGTTTGACATTTCTAGGGTTCTAAAGAAGGAGGGCTGCTTTACACTTCCTCCTTTCTACTTCATTTGTTCTCTTGTTTAACAGGCAAAACCCCCCAAGCAACAGGGAGCTGGAGATGCAGAGGAGGAAGAAGAGGAGGAGTAATGGCGTTGCAGAGAACCTGCACAGTGGTTTCATCTTCTCTGCAGAGCAGCACTTGTGTGGTTCAGGCCCCACCTCTTGGGCTCTATGGGCAGGGGAGGTTTTACAGATTTTAACTTTTTCTAGGTTATGGCCATTTTGTGTCTTTTGAGATTGTGGGAGTTTGAGGGTTCGGGGGGAGGGTTAGCAGGGAGGCTGTTGAGAAATGTTTCATCTTTAGCTGCTGCCTTTTGGCTGCACAGAAATATAAGTTATGACCTCTCAGCCCACCAGGGTTC
The DNA here is from genome assembly GCF_003254725.2 of Canis lupus dingo. Classification (NCBI taxonomy): domain Eukaryota; kingdom Metazoa; phylum Chordata; class Mammalia; order Carnivora; family Canidae; genus Canis; species Canis lupus. Next base: position 10,078,796 of record NC_064268.1, read on the forward strand.
CATCTTTTGACATACTATTACCACTGCTTCTTGGTGCTGTGAAGTCCTGGTGGAAAGAGGAGAGAGAATTCTGGAAACCTGGTACTCACCAGTGTAGTGATTCTCTTCCCTGCTGGGGCCTCAATTTGGGAACTTTTAGGTAACCTCTCCTGTGTACTGCCCCTCCCCAGTCTAGAATTTGGGCCTCTAATATGTATGGAGGCACTCTGGTACAGTGTTCAGGCCAGTTGCAATATATGTTAGGAAAAGGCTTTGGAAATGAGTTGAGCTAGAGGTGAGTGCACTAGTGGCTTTGTTTTAATCTGCTTCTTTGGCATTTGGCATAACTGCCTCCTGTTTCTGGTGGGGAGCACAGCTCCTTTGTCTTTACTGTCTTCTGATGGAGAAGGCTGGGGGCTCCCTGTTGCCACGAGGGCCACACTGAGCTCTGCCCAGATCAGGACTGAGGCCTAAGCTCCATGGCTTGCTCTGAAAGCCAAGTATCAGAGCCCCCATCCCCTCTTTTTATTTTACTACTACTACTACCATTATTATTATTATTATTATTATTATTATTATTATTATTATTAACATACTTGTAATAGAAATAAAGTTTGTACTTGGAGTTCAGCGGAGTCTTGTGGTTCCTTCTCCTTTGCGCTCTCTGGAGACCTCAGGGAAGGCAGAAAGAACAGGCTGGAGTCAGCCCTGAAAGACAGGGGATGGGGAGCAGGACTAAGCTTTCTCTGTGCTTCCTGGAATAGTTCCAGCATGAGCTTCTTCTCAGAGCCAGACATTCAAGATATAGTTTTCTAGGGACCCCTGGGTGGCTCAGCAGTTTGGCGCCGCCATCAGCCCAGGGCGTGATCCTGGAGACCCGGGATCTAGTCCTATGTCGGGCTCCCTGCATGGAGCCTGCTTCTCCCTCTGCCTGTGTCTCTGCCCCTCCCTGTGTGTCTCTCATGAATAAATGAATAAAATCTTTAAAAAATATATAGTCTTCTATTGGATTTTGAGGAAATGGATGGTTTGTTGCAGCTCTGGTGATGATCTGCGATGGAGATGGGACTACTTCCAATTGAATAGAGAAAGGCAGACTTCTTTCTTTCTTTTTAAAGATTTTATTTATTCAAAAGGGAGTGAACAAGAGCACAAGGGAAGGAGGCAAGGGAAAAGCAGACTCCCCACTGAGCAGGGAGCCTGATGCAGGACTCCATCCCAAGACCCTGGGATTATGACCTGAGCCAAAGGCAGACATTTAATCAACTGAGCCGCTGAGATTTCATGAAAGCCTTGGTCCTGAGAGTGGTTGAGCTTTAGCAGAATTATCCATTACCCCTCAGCACTTCACAGTTTCCACAGGACTTTAGTTCATGTTGGTCATGTTGAGCTCATTTGTTTTTCTCCTGACAACCTAGTGGGGTGGGAAGAGATGTAAGAATTGCCTTTTTTCATCAGTGGAAGAGAGTGATCTGCATAAGGTTATGCAGATTAATTCATGGCAGAGCCAGGTCTCAAATCCAGGTCTGAGTTATACTGAGAAAAAGAAGTGAGACCAGAAAAAAGAATATGGAATATAAAACTATAGGGTTTTTTGGCTATGCTTTATGTCAGTTATACCTTAATAATAGCTCAGAAAGAACTTCTTGTCTTTGATGAAAGAAGCCAGAAGGACTGAGAGACTTGTGCCACTTGTGGCATGATTGAAAATCCCCCTGGAACTTGAAGAAGGTGTGAGGAAGAATCCTGTGGCAGAGAGAGAGTGATTTGGGGCTTGTCACCTATAACTTTAGCTTTTGGGGATGGAGATGGATGAACTTGTTTTCCTTCGCTTTGGTTGGATTAGACATTCAGTAAAATAGTAATTTTTTTGGTTTTACTTTCTTTAGTATTTTCTAGTTTCTTTTTTTTTTAATTTTTTTTAAATTTATTTATGATAGTCATCAGAGAGAGAGAGAGAGAGAGGCAGAGACATAGGCAGAGGGAGAAGCAGGCTCCATGCACCGGGAGCCCGACGTGGGGTTCGATCCCGGGTCTCCAGGATCATGCCCTGGGCCAAAGGCAGGCGCCAAACCGCTGCGCTACCCAGGGATCCCAGTATTTTCTAGTTTCTAAATGTTTTTATTTACAATGGATATACTTTTTGAAAAATTTTTTGAAGATTTCATTTTAGAGCACATGGGTTGGGGGGGGGAGAGGGAGAGAGTGTCTCAAGCAGACTCCCTGCTGACCCTGGGGCTCAATCTCACAATCCTGAGATAATAACTTGAGCATAAACCAAGAGTCAGATGCTCAACTGACAGTTACTCAGGCATCCCTGAAATATTTTTTAAAGAATTGTATGCACTTGGGGATCCCTGGGTGGCGCAGCGGTTTAACGCCTGCCTTTGGCCCAGGGTACGATACTGGAGACCCAGGATCGAATCCCACATCGGGCTCCCGGTGCATGGAGCCTGCTTCTCCCTCTGCCTGTGTCTCAGCATCTCTCTCTCTCTCTGTGTGAGTATCATAAATAAAAAAATTAAAAAAAAAAAAAAAGAATTGTATGCACCTAAAATACTGTATAGCTAAAAAGACTCAAGAAGTAATTTCTTGTTTTCTTTCCTCCCCTTGAAATTCTCTCCTAAAAATTGCTTCTTTTTTTTTTTTTTAAAGCTATTCTTCTGGTATTCACCATCACATTTCCAAATCATGGCATTTGACAGCATTGCTCTTATTAACCATTATTATATTTGCTTTAGCATTGTATCTAATTTTTTTCCTAAAGTCAAGTTAGAGGGAGTTTTGGATGTGGTGCCCTTTAATCACAACTGCTTTAAGTGTTTATTTCCTAAGAATGAGGACATTCTTTTAATTTAACCACAGTGCGATAATTAGGAAATTAACATTGATACAGTACTATTATCTTTTACAAACCTTTTTCACATTTTACCAATACCAAATTTGTCCCAGTAATGGAAAAAAAAAACAACATTTTATTTGTTCTAATACTCAAGTATAGTTATTTTGCTGACAAGGTATGGTCAGCTGGTTCGTGTGTCTTTTTTTGGCGTGGCCAACTACTGCTTGAGCACATCCTTTCTGGCACAAGATACTCCAGGTTCATTTTGTATTTTCCTTGCCTCAGGGCCAGAATTCTCTTTCCCAGAAACCTTGGATTCTTTTGAGGAGAAAAGAGTGGTTAGAAACCATCATCTGGGTGCTTGCCATGTACATGAGGTTACTGTGTGGAGGCAGGAGTTAATTGTCCTCTCAGGAGACAGCTAGGAAATATGTGTGTTCATATATGTATTATGTATGAGTGTTAGAGATATGCATATACTTAATTTTAGGTCTGTGTATACCAGCATGAGTTCATAATCATACATCCAATTTCAGTCTATCATCACAGGATTTGATTCTATCCTTTGCCTTCTCCAGCAATAAGAAATCTGGCTGGAGTTATTCTCAGTATGTTTACTTATTTGCTCAGTCCTCAAATACAGAGAAAGTGGTTTCAGAATTGCTAAACCTTACCACTATAGGAAACATAACCTACTAATAAACTAAATATCTGTTTATAACTCTTTTTACTTTATTATAAGAGTATAGTCAAAATGTGTTAAAAATTTTAAGTTCTGGGGCAGCCCCGGTGGCTTGGCGGCTTGGCGCCGCCTTCAGCCTGGGGTGTGATCCTGGAGACCCCAGATCGAGTCCTGCGTCGGGCTCCCTGCATGGAGCCTGCTTCTTCCTCTGCCTGTGTCTCTGCCTCTCTTTCTGTGTCTCTCATGAATAAATAAAATCTTAAAAAAAATTTTTTTTAAGTTCTTTTTTTGAACCCCACCCATCCTTTAGTGTGTTAGGTTATTCACTGGAAATACACTTAATCTTGGATTTTGTATTTTTAAGATTTTATTTATCTATTCATGAGAGACACAGAGAGAGCGAGAAAGAGAGAGAGAGAGGCGGAGACATAGGAAGAGAGAAAAGCAGGCTCCACCCAGGGAGCCTGATGTGGGACTCGATCCGGGGACTCCAGGATCACGCCTCAAGCCAAAGGCAGACGCTTAACCGCTGAGCCACCCAGGTGTTCCTATCTTGGATTTTTGTTTTTATTCCATCTTAGGGATTTCTCCCCCCACCCTCAGACTTGTTTATTGTATTTTACAGTATATGAAGTATTAGTATGGTTCCAAGTTAAAACTACAAAAGGTTTACTCAGAAGCATCCCTAGCCCTCATACCTTCCACTCTCATTCAACATCTCCAGCCTTTCACCTTGTTTCCACGCACTGTCTGTGGGCAACCAATCCTATTAATTTCTATTTTATTTTTCTCCGCCTAGATTTTCTTGTGTCTTTTTGCCAAAATAACCAAATGTGTGTATTTCTTTTTTCCTCTTTTACACCAAAGGTAGCATATTATAAATATTCTTGAATTTTTACTTTTTTCACTTCACAGCATATTCTCAAGACCACTCCCATTTTATATATATATATGATATACCTCATTTTAAGAATCCCTTCATTGTGTGAATGTCCTATGGTTTATTTGCCCACTTTCCTATGTGTTGTTTAGGTTGTTTCCAGTATCTTATTATTAAAAATAATGTTGCAGTTAATACATTCTTATTTTATTTTTATTTATTTATTTTTTTGGAGAGAGTGCAGGGAGGGACAGAGAGAGAACAAGTGAGAATCCTAGCAAGATCCAAACCCAGTACAGATTCCCGTGTGAGGCTTGATCTCACGACCCTGAGATCATGACCTGAGCTGAATGAAACCGAGAGCTGAATGTTTTAACTAACTGAGCCATCCGGGCACCCCTTCAGAGAATAAATTTGTTTCCTTATTCGTGAGAGGCAGAATTTTAAGTTGGCCATGAAGACTCCTGACTCTTGATGTACGTAGCATACATGTAATGTACATGTACATGGTGCACCTGAGGGTAGGTAGGGCTGTGAATGATTGTTTTATGACAAAGGTGTGAAGAAATTTTGCAGGTGTAAAGTCTCAAATAAATTGGCTATGAGTTAAGGAAGATTATCCTGAGTGTGCCTGACCTAATCAGATGAGCCTTTAAAAGGGACTGGGAGAAATAGACCAATTTCTTGAAAATCACAAACTACCAAAACTCAACCATAAGTATGACACCCTTTATCAGATTTTACCAGATACTGCTATTCAGATCTTCTATTTTTCCTGAGTGAACTTTTAGTTTTGTCTTTCAAAGAATTTGTCCATTTCAGTAAGTTAAATTGGCACAAAGGTGTTCATAATATTACTTTATCTAAAAAGTATCTAGTAAAATCTGTACTGATAACACCTATCATTTCTGATATTGGCCATTTTTTTTTCTTTTCTCCTGATTGGCTAGAGCAGTGATCCCCAAAGTTTTTCTTTCTTAAAGGCCAAATAGTAAATATTTAAGGCTTTGCAGACCATTACGGTCTGTACTACTCAACAATGCTGTTAGAGAGTGAACGTAGCCATGAATATTACCTACCTCACTTCCAGTGAGACTTTATATACAAAAACAGGCAGCTAGATTATGAGCCATGCTGTGGTTATTTATTTATTTTAAAGGTTTTATTTATTCATGAGAGACAGAGAGAGGCAGACACATAGGCAGAGGGAGAAGCAGGCTCCTCACAGGGAGCCCGATGTGGGACTCAGTCCCAGGACTTGTGACCACGCTCCAGCCGAAGGCAGACGCTCAACGACTAAGCCACCCAGGCATCTTGGCAACCATGGTTTAGAGATTTATTGATTTCAAAAAATCAACTTTGGTCCCAATGATTTCCTTTACTGTTTTTCTGGTTTGATTTCATTGGTTTACATTTGATCTTTTGTTTTCTTCCATTCTAATCTTTGTTTTCTTCTGCTTGCTTTGAGCTTTTTTCTTGTTCTAGTTTTAGGTCAAAGCTGAGATCGCTTGAGACCTTTCTTCTTTTCTAATGTGTTTAGTGCTATAAATTTCCCTGAGAACTTATTTGCCTGCATCTCACAAATTTTGGTGTTTTTATTTTCATTCAGTTCAAAATAATCTGATTTCTTTGTCTTATGGGCTATTAATATATAATTAGTTTCTAATATTTGGATATTTTCTAGATTTTTTTCCAGTGGGAAACAGGTTTATTTTCTTTTTTTTTTTTACATTTGTTTTTATTTAAGACCGATTTGCCAACATATAACACTCAGTGTTCATCCCATCAAGTGCCCTCTTCAGTGCCCGTCACCCAGTTACCCCATCCTCCCGCCCACCTTCCTTTCTGCAACCCTTTGTTTCCCAGAGTTAGGACTCTCTCATGGTTTGTCTCCCTCACTAATTTTTCCCACTCAGTTCCCCTCCTTTCCTTTATAATCCCTTTCACTATTTCTTATATTCCCTGTATGAGTGAAACCATATGATGATTGTCCTCTGGTTGACTTATTTCACTCAGGATAATACCCTCCAGGTCCATCCACATCAAATGGTGGGTATTTGTCCTTTCTGATGGCTGAGTAATATTCCATAGTGTGTATATATATATATATATATATATATATATATATATATATATATATACACACACACACACACACACACCACATCTTTATCCATTCATCTGTCGAAGCACATAATGGGTCCTTCCCCAGTATGGCTATTGTGGACATTGCTGCTATGAACATTGGGGTGCAGGTATCCTGGTGTTTCACTGCATCTGTATCTTTGGGGTAAATACCCAGTAGTGCAATTGCTGGGTCGGAGGGTAGCTCTATTTTTACCTCTTTGAGGAACCTCCACAGTTTTCCGGAGTGGCTGCACCAGTTCACTTTCTCACCAACAGTGCAAGAGGGTTCCCCTTTCTCCACATCCTTTCCAACATTTGTTGTTTCCTGTCTTGTTAATTTTCACCCTTCTCACTGGTGTGAGGTGGTATCTCATTGTGGTTTTGATTTGTATTTCCCTGATGGCAAGTGATGCAGAGCATTTTCCCATGTGCTTGTTGGCCATGTCTATGTCTTCTTGGGTGAAATTTCTGTTCTGTCTTTGCCTATTTCATGATTGGATTTTTTGTTTCTTGGGTGTTGAGTTTGATAAGTTCTTTATAGATCTTGGATACTAGCCCTTTATCTGACATGTCATTTGCAAATATCTTCTCCCAGTCTGAGGGTTGTCTTTTAGTTTTGTTGACTGTTTATTTTGCTGTGCAGAAGCTTTTTATCCTTATTAAGCCCCAATAGTTCATTTTTGCTTTTATTTCCTTTGCCTTCATAGATTATCTTGCAAGAAGTTACTGTGGCCAAGTTCAAAAAGTTTGTTGCCTGTGTTCTCCTCTAGGATTTTGGTGGATTCTTGCCTCACATTGAGATCTTTCATCCATTTTGAGTTTATCTTTGTGTATGGTGTAAGAGAATGGTCCAATTTCATTCTTCTGCAAGTGACTGTCCAATTTTCCCAGAACCACTTATTAAAGAGACTGTCCTTTTTCCAGTGTATATTCTTTCCTGCTTTGTTGAATATTAGTTGATCCTAGAGTTGAGGGGCCATTTCTGGGTTCTCTATTATGTTCCATTGATCTGTGTCTGTTTTTGTGCCTGTACCACACTGTCTTGATGATCACAACTTTGTAATACAGCTTGAAATCTGGCATTGTGATGCCCTAGCATTGGTTTTCTTTTTCAATATTCAATATTCTGGCTATTCAGGGTCTTTTCTGATTCCATACAATTTTTTTTTTAAGATTTTATTTATTCATTCATGAGAGACACAAAGAAAGAGGCAGAGACATACACAGAGGGAGAAGCAGGCTCCATGCAGGGAGCCTGGGACTCCGGGACTCCAGGATCACGCCCTGGGCTGAAGGCAGGCGCCAAACTGATGAGCCACCCAGGGATCCCCATGATTCCATACAAATCTTAAGATTATTTGTTTCAGGGTAGCCCCAGTGGCGCAGCGGTTTAGTGCTGCCTGCAGCCCGGGGTGTGATCCTGGAGACACTGGATCAAGTCCCACGTCGGGCTCTCTGCATGGAGCCTGCTTCTCCCTCTGCCTGTGTCTCTGCCTCTCATTCTCTCTCTGTGTCTCTATGAATAAATAAATAAAATCTTTAAAAAAAGAAAAAGATTATTTGTTTCAACTCTCTGAAGAAAGTCCATGGTACTTTGATAGGGATTGCTTTGAACATGTAAATTGCCCTGGTAGCATAGACATTTTCATAATATTCTTCCAATGCATGAGCATGGAATGTTTTTCTTTTCTTTTTTTTTTTTAAGATTTTATTTATTTATTCATGTGAGACAGAGAAAGAGGCAGAGACACAGGCAGAAGGAGAAGCAGCCTCCATGCAGGGAGCCTGTTGTGGGACTCGATCCTGGACCCCAGGATCACGCCCTGAGTCAAAGGCAGACTCTCAACTACCGAGCCACCCAGGCATCCCATAGAATGTTTTTCCATCTCTTTGTGGCTTCTTCAATTTCTTTCAGAAGTGTTCTGTAGGTTTTTGGGTATAGATCCTTTACCTCTTAGGTTTATCCCTAGGTATCTTATTCTTTTGGATGCAATTATAAACGGGATTGATTCCTAAATTTCTCATTCTTCAGTCTCATTGTTAGTGTATAGAAATGCGACTGGGCAACCCTGGTGGCTCAGCGGTTTAGTGCCGCCTTCAGCCCAGGGCCTGATCCTGGAGACCCGGGATTGAGTCCCACGTCAGGCTCACTGCATAGAGCCTGCTTCTCCCTCTGCCTGTGTCTGCCTCTCTCTCTCTCTCTCTCTCTCTCTCTCTCTCTCAGGAATAAATAAAATACTTTAAAAAAAATGCAACTGATTTCTGTGCACTGACTTTGTATCCTGCCATATTGCTGAATTGCTGTATGAGTTCTAGCAATCTTGGGTCTTTTGGGTTTTCTTTTTTGTTGTTGTTTTTTCTTGTTGTTGTTTTCTTTTGGGTTTTCTATATACAGTATCATGTCATCTGTGAAGAGGAAGAGTTTGACTTCTCCTTTGCCAATTTAAATGCCTTTTATTTCTTTTTGTTGTCTGATTGCTGAGGCTAGGATTTCTAGGACTATGTTGAATAACAGTGGTGAGAGTGGACATTCCTGTCGTATTCCTGATCTTAGGGGAAAGGCTCTCAGTTTTCCCCCATTGAGAATGATATTCACTGTGGGCATTTCATAAATGGCTTTTAAGATAATGAGGAATGTTCCCTCTATCCCTATACTTTGAAGAGTTTTAATCAGAAATGGATGCTGATTAAAACTTTCTCTGCATCTATTGAGAGGATCATATGTTTCTTGTTATTTTCTCTTGCTGATGTGATCATGATTGTTTTACAAATGTTGAACCACCCTTGCTTCCTGGGGATAAATCCCACTTGGTCATGATGAACAATCCTCTTAATGTACTGTTGGATCCTATTGGCTAGTATTTGGTGAGAATTTTTGCATTCAGGTTCATCAGGAATATTGGTCTATAATTCTCCTTTTTGGTGGGGTCTTTGGTTTTGGAATCAAGGTAACGCTGGCCTCATAAAACGAATTTGGAAGTATTCTGTCCCTTTCTATCTTTTGGAAAGGCTTTAGTAGAATAGGTATTAATTCTTTTTTAAACATTTGCTAGAATTCCCCTGGGAAGCCATCTGGTCCGGGACTTTCATGTCTTGGGAGGTTTTTGATGACTGCTTCAATTTCCTCCCTGGTTATTGGCCTGTTCAGGTTTTCTATTTCTTCCTGTTCCAGTTTTGGTAATTTGTGGTTTCCCAGAAATGCATCCATTTCTTCTAGATTGCCTAATTTATTGGCATATAGCTGCTCATAATACGTTTTTAAAATCGTTTGTATTTCCTTGGTATTGGTTGTGATCTCTCCTCCTTCATTTGTGATTTTATTAACTTGAGTCTTTTTTCTTTTTAATAAGGCTGGCTAGGGGTTTATATATCCTATTAATTAATTCTTTTGAAGAACAAACTCCTGGTTTTGTTGATCTGTTCTACAGTTCTTCTGGTCTCTATTACATTGAGTTCTGCTTGAGTCCTTACTATCTTTATTCTCCTGCTTGTTGTAGGCTTTACTTGCTATTCTTCAATTCCTTTACGTAGATGCAAGATTAGCTTGTGTGTTTTTTTCCAATTTTTTGAGGGAGGCTTGTATTGTGATGTATTTACCTCTCAGGACCCTTTTTGCTGTATCCCACAGATTTTGAATGGTTGTGTCTTCGTTTTCATTAGTTTCCATGAATCTTTTTTTTTTTTTTTTTTTTATGATAGTCACACACAGAGAGAGAGAGAGGCAGAGACACAGGCAGAGGGAGAGGCAGGCTCCATGTACCGGGAGCCTGACGTGGGACTCGATCCCGGGTCTCCAGGATCGCGCCCTGGGCCAAAGGCAGGTGCCAAACCGCTGCGCCACCCAGGGTTCCCTCCATGAATCTTTTTAATTCTTCTCTAATTTCCTGGTTGACCCATTCATCTTTTAGTAGGATGCTCTTTAACCTCCACGTGTTTGAATTTCTTCCAAATTTCTTCTTGTGATTGAGTTCTAGTATCAAAGCATTGTGGGCTGAAAATATGCAGAAGGCAATCCCAATTTTGGTATCGGTTGAGACCTGATTTGTGACCCAGTATGTGGTCTATTCTGGAGAAAGTTCCATGTGCACTTGAGAAGAATGTGTATTCAGTTGCATTCGGATGGAAAGTTCTGTATATATATCTGTGTAATCTATTTGGTCCAGTGTATCATTTAAGGCCCTTGTTTCTTTGGTGATGTTCTGCTTAGAATATCTGTCATTTGCTGAAAGTGCCATATCAAAGTCTCCTACTATTAGTGTATTATTATCTAAGTATCTCTTTACTTTGTTTTTTTTATTTTTATTTTTATTTTTTTAAGATTTTATTTATTTATTCATAGGGACACACAGAGAGAGGCAGAGACACAGGCAGAGGGAGAAGCAGGCTCCATGCAGGGAGCCCGACGTGGGACTCGATCCACGGACTCCAGGATCATGCCCTGGGCTGCAGGTGGCACCAAACTGCTGCGCCACCGAGCTGCCCTACTTTGGTTTTTAATTGATATACGTGGCGGCTCCCACATTGGATAGACCTTTAAGTATGATATAGTGTCCGTCTTCATCTCTTAACTACAGTGTCTTTGGTATAAACTCTTATCTGATATAAGGATGGCTACCCCAGCTTTCTTTTGAGAACCATTTGGATGGTAAATGGTTCTCCACCCCTTCATTTTCAGGCTGGAGGTGTCCTTAGGTCTAAAATGAGTCTCTTGTAGTCAGCATATAGATGGGTCTTGCTTTTTTATCCAGTCCAAAACCCTGTGTCTTTTGATGGGATCATTTAGCCCATTCACATTCAGAGTAACCATTGAAAGATATGAGTTTAGTGTCATCATATTACCTATTCAGTCCCTGTTTTTTTTTTTTTTTTTTTTATTTATTTATGATAGTCACAGAGAGAGAGAGAGGCGCAGAGACACAGGCAGAGGGAGAAGCAGGCTCCATGCACCGGGAGCCCGATGTGGGATTCGATCCCGGGTCTCCAGGATCAAGCCTTGGGCCAAAGGCAGGCACCAAACCGCTGCGCCACCCAGGGATCCCCAGTCCCTGTTTTTGTGGATTGTTTCTTTGGGCTCCTTCTTTCTTTTACAGGATCCCCCTTTATATATCTTGCAGAGCCAGTTTGGTGGTCACATATTCTTTCAGTTTCTGCCTATCCTGGAAGCTCTTTATCTCTCCCTCTATTCTGAATGAGAGCCTTGCTGGATAAAGTATTCTTGGCTGCATGTCCTTCTCATTTAGTTCTCTCTCTCTCTCTCTCTCTCTCTCTCTCTCTCCCTATATATATATATATATATATATATATATATCTATATATATATATATATATATCTATATATATCTATATATATCTATATATATCTATATATCTATCTATATATATATATATATATATATATATATAGATATATATATAGATATATATATATATATATCCTGCCAGCCCTTTCTGGCCTGCCAGGCCTCTGTGGAGAGGTCTGATGTTAATCTGGTAATTCTCCCCATATAAGTTAAGAATCTCTTAAATGTCTCATGCTGGTTTAAGAATTTTCTCTTTATCGGGATCCCTGGGTGGCACAGCGGTTTAGCGCCTGCCTTTGGCCCAGGGCGCGATCCTGGAGACCCGGGATCGAATCCCACGTCGGGCTCCCGGTGCATGGAGCCTGCTTCTCCCTCTGCCTGTGTCTCTGCCTCTGTCTCTCTGTGACGACAGAAAGAAAGAAAGAAAAAGAAAGAAAGAAAGAAAGAAAGAAAGAAAGAAAGAAGAAAGAAAGAAAGAAAGAAAGAAAGAAGAAAGAATTTTCTCTTTATCTTTGAAATTTGCAAGTTTCACTATTAAATGTCAAGATGTTGAACAGTTTTTATTGATTTTGGGGGGGTTCTCTCTATCTCTTGGATCTGAATGCCTGTTTCCTTCCCCAGATTTGGGATGTTCTCTTTCATGATTTGTTCAAATACAGTTTGTGGTCCTCTCTCTCTCTCTCAGCCTCTTCTGAAATCCCAATTAGACATATATTCTTCCTTCTCAAGCTATCATTTACTTTCCTAAGCCTTTCCTTGTGGGCTCTTTGTTTTTCTCTTTTTTCCTCAGCTTCCTTCTCACCATAAACTTGTCTTCTATGTCACTCTCTCTTCCACCTCATTAACCTTCGCAGTTAGAGCACCCAGTTTGGATTGCATCTCATTTAATCTGTTTTTAATTTTGGCCTGATTAGATCTCAATTCTGCAGTAATGAAATCTCTAGAGTCCTTTATGCTTTTTCCAGAGCCACCAGTAGTTTATAAGTTGTACTTCTGAATTAACTTTCTGACATGGTATTGAAATCCAAATTCTGTAACTCTGTGGCGGAGAGCATTGTTTCCGGTTCTTTCTTTTGTGGTGAATTCTTCCTTCTAGTCATTTTGTCCAATGCAGAGTGGCTGTATGAGCGGGCTGAGTAAAAAATATCAACCACGCCCTAAGTAAAATATACCCTAGATGTTTCCGAAGAGGTCAGAGACCAGAAAATAAAAGAAAAAGAATAGAATAAAATAAAACAAAAGGACCACTCGTGAAAAATTTTAAAACAATGTAGTAAAAATAACAAGCCAAAAACCAAAAACAAAGAAGAAGAAAAAAGAAAAGAGAGTAAAAAGTGGGGGTGGGGGGATGGGGGGGATGGTGGTGGTGAGGAAGTGGTAGTGGAGAGAGAATGTAGCCTACCTCAGGGGTCCTAGACTAGGGTGATCCTCTTGGTTCTGAGTGTATTTTGTTCTGTATGTACAAAATGCTCAATCCCACATTTATATAAACCAGCAATATTATATAAAGCCCCAACATTGACCACAAAAACATAAACAAGAGAGGGGAGCAGAATGGGAAGGAAGAGAGAATATAATCTCACAGAATGAACCAGCATAGTGTTCCACTTGGTTCTGGGTATATTTTGGCATGTGTTAGGCAGGACCATTATAAGAAAAAAAACTAGGCAGAAAAAACAGAAAACAAATACCCATATCTTGTATACCTACCAAAATTAAATTGAATATGTTGAAGGGGATCCAGAAGTGAAACATATATCTAAGACGTAATTTTATTTTATTTATTTTTAAAATTTTTATTTATTTATTTTTTAAACTCCATCTTTTTTTTTTTAATTTTTATTTTTTTATTTATGATAGTCACACACAGAGAGAGAGAAGCAGAGACACAGGCAGAGGGAGAAGCAGGCTCCATGCACCGGGATCCTGACGTGGGATTCGATCCCGGGTCTCCAGGATCGCGCCCTGGGCCAAAGGCAGGCGCTAAACCGCTGCACCACCCAGGGATCCCAAAATTTTTATTTATTTATGATAGTCACACCCAGGGATCCCTAAGACATAATTTTAGAAATATGAAAGGAAAAAGGAAAAAACTTAAAATAGTTGGTAAAGTATTGCAGTTAAGGTGGGAAAAGAGAAAAAATATTGGAAAATTTTAGTCTGATATAAAAACGAGTCGTAATGGAAAAAGAAAAAAAAAGAAACCCTCTAGTTCTAGTTCTATTTTCCCTCAGTCCTGGAGCTTTCCAGTACTGCTTGTTCAGTAAAGTTTTTTTTTTTTTTTTAAGATTTTATTTATTTACTCATGAGAGACACAGAGAAAGAAAGGCAGAGATACAGGCAGAGGGAGAAGCAGGGTCCATGTGGGGAGCCTGATGTGGGACTTGATCCCAGGTCTCCAAGATCACGACCTGAGCTGAAGTCAGGCGCTCAACCGCTGAGCCACCCAGGCTTCCCAAACTTGGTCTTTCCTTGTAATTTCTAGCAGTTCTTCTGGGGGAGGCATCTGCTGTGCTGATTCTTAGGTGTGACTGGGAGATGTCCCACCCCTTGCCGGTGCTGGGCTCATTACAAGCTGCTGTGAGACTTTTGTTCCCCAGAGGCCCTGCTGGGTGCACAAGCACAAGGTGAAACAAAGAGGGGAAAAAAAAAACTGGCAGTGGCCAGATTTCCAGCTTTGGAGTCGAGCTTCCCGCAAGTAACTACCTGCAGTCTCCCAGTCCGCACTGGCCTAGATGCTCCAGGGCCAGTGCAGGTGCACTAATCACAGCTTGTGGTGGGCCCAGTGGCAGAAGAGTTCTCCCTTTCCTGGGCCCTCCCTGCTTCCGCCTATCCCAGGGGAATGGAAGATCACCGGGTTTGCCCATTTGGGTGCCCTGGGTTCTGGGGCCATGTGCTGTTGGACCTGGGCTCCCAGGCACCGCCTCTCCCGAAGGGAACAGGGTACAGCCACCTCCATCCATTGCTGGGATCTAGTGTAAAGGCCGCTCCGGAGCTGGCCCACCTAACCTACAGGCTTCTCCCAAATGCCCCGGAGGGTTGCGGCGCTCCAGCCCTTTACCAATATGGGACCGCAGTTTGCAGTGAGCTTTCCCCTGAGCGCCCCTCCTCTTAACATTCCTTCCCGGAATGTTGAGGCTTCACTGCCCCTCTTGCGATTCTGCCGGATTTCCCTGCTAACCACTTTTCTGTCAGGGAAAACTCCGGCATGGATTTTTAAAATTCCCACATCTCCAGGGCTGGGCTTTCGTATCCTGGAGGCTTTCAACGGCTCTGCTTTAGCCCTGCTGGTTGCAGTTCCCCTTCCCTAATTCATTCTTTTTTTTTTTTTTTTTTTTGCCTTCCTACCTCATTAGAAGCGAAAACTTTTCTCTGTAGCGTTCCGGCTGTTCTCTCTTTAAATCTCAGGTCAAATTTGTAGGTATTCAGGATCTTTTGAAAGTTATCTAGGTAAGTTGGTGGGACCATCTTGCCCCTCCCCTAGATTTTTTAATTTCAGAAATGGGGTTTGAACTCATGACTCTGATTCCGAGAATCATATGCTGTCATGACTGAGCCAGCCAGGCGCCCCCAGATCATTTTTTAAGTAAAGCGCCACACCCAAGTGTGGTCCCTGAGGTTAAGACCTGAGCGGAGATCAAGTCGGACATGTGAACTGAGCCACCCAGGTGCCCCACATCAGGTTTTTTAATTTTAGTTGTTAAAGTGGGGAGGTTAAGTCTGGTTTCTGTTTATCTATCATGGTAAGAATTGGAAGTGTCCTGAAAGCATTACCTTTTAGATTGTTATAAACCCTGATGCCAATTCTGATTTGGATGTAATTTTTCCCCTTGAAGCTTTTTAGGATGTGGTATTTAAAGACTTTCCCTTGGGGATCCCTGGATGGCTCAGCGGTTTGGCGCCTGCCTTCCGCCCAGGGCATGATCCTGGAGACCTGGGATCAAGTCCCACATCGGGCTCCCTGCATGGAGCCTGCTTCTCCCTCCCTCTGCCTGCATCTCTGCCTCTCTCTCTCTCTCTCTCTCATGAATAAATAAAATCTTAAAAAAAAAAAAAAAAGACTTTCCCTTGTATGTCTGTATGGATTTTTTCCATTTAAAGAGCTGGACACTTAGCACTTTGGAAACTTGTGACCTCTTGTTTTTCAGAATTATCTTGTGTTATTTTGGTAGTTTCTCTCATTTTCTCTTTGCAGAATTCCAATGATAGTTGGATGTTGGCCCTCTTTGATCCTTTTTTTCTTTCATAGTCTTTTTACCCTACTTTATGGGAGAGTTCCTCAACTTTATCCTTTCATCCTTACATTAAATGTTTCTGATATTTCCAAAAACTTTTATTCTCTCCACAGCCTTTTACTCAATGGGTGCAGTACTTTAAAGGTTTTTTTTTTTTTTTTTTTTTTTTTTAAGTAATCTCTACATTCAGTGTGGGGCTCAAATTCACAACATGACCAAGAGTTGCATGCTTCATTGAGCCAGCCAGACATCCTGATGCACTACCTGTTCTCATACTTTGTGCCATAGTTGTTTCTTAGATATCTTGTTCAACTCTGTAATTTTTATTTTGGTGTATTATAGACTTTTCCTCAAATCTGTTTCTTGGCTGTCTCTAAGACTGGGGCACTAAAAATGAGAAGCTTCCTTAACTGTTCACTGTAGGGCAACAGGCTGGTATTTTCACTGGAGAGCTCCTGCTGTCAGAATCTGTAGCTGCCTGAGTCCAAAAAAGGGTCTTCCAGGCTGCTGTGTAAGCCTAGGGTGGGGCTGGAGTCTCAGCTGCTCAGGTGGTTTCTCCTGAGTAGGACTTCTGGCTTTCTTCAGGGTGATGGGGTTGAAATTCTGCACCTTAACATGAATTTACAATCTTTGTTTTTCTCCTGGCACATGGGGCCTCTGATTCCTTCTTCCCTTTACAGTGTTCCATTTTTTTGAGGAAGGTACAAATAAGATTGCTTCCCATGATGTGCTCTTAAGTCATTTATTCTTCCGATAGTTGTTCTTTCAGAAATTGTGGATTGAAATGATTTTAGTTTCATGATGATAGAATGTGTGCTTTTATTTCTTGATGTTCTCATTTTGGTATACCTGTATTTTATGGTGGTGGTGGGAGGACACTGAGGCATTGGGATTTTTTGTTTTGTTTTAAGTAGGCACACCATGCCCAACATGGGGCTTAAGCTTGACCCTTAGAGCAAGAGTGGCATACTTTACTGAAGTAGTCAGGTGCCCTGGAGTACTTGTATTTTTAAGAAACTATCCATACAGTAGCACATCCCTATAGAAAAGTGCATGGTAATATGCAGCTCACTGTGAACACATAATCTGTCCTCACCACCCATATCAAAAACATTAACCAAGACACCAGAACACCCCTCAGACTCCCATTCTCTTCTGGGACCCAAGACAACCACTATCTTGACTTTTAATGTTAAAATAGATCAGTTACTTTTCACCATTTTCACTATTAAATGTTTTGATATTGATCTAATGCTTGATTTCTTTTGTTGAACACTGTGTTTATGACTCATTCACATGGTTGCATGTAGCGATTGTTTGCTTTCCTTCCTCTACAGTATTCCAGTGTGTGCCAATGTGGCTATTACTATTACTGCTGTGAACATTCTATACACGACTTTTGGTGAACATGTGTATGTATTCTGTTGGATTACACCTAGGAGATTGCTGGCTTTAGGGGATGTGTAGTGGAGGGTACCAGTTTTCCAAAGGAATTGTTGGTTACCTTCCCCACATCAGTATGTGGTTGGTTCCACATATTCCCCCAACCATAGTATTGTCTTTCTAGCCCTTTTTGGTGGTAGCTGTATAGATTTTGTTGTGATTTTATTATGCATTTCCCTGATGAGTAATGAGGATGGATGCCATCTATTATTGGATAATGTAGTTTTGAATATACTTGCTTTTTTTAAAGAAGGAACTCTTTTAAAAAAAGATGGCCTCAGCCATTCTGGAGAGGAGAATCATTGCTGTGCTCAGCAAGGTGTCTCCAGTTGAGGCACCTCACTCCCCAGTTTCTCTTGTCCCACAGACGTCTTCTCTTAGCTGTGAGTGGTTGTTTTTGCTGTTTCTAGCACCCTGAGGCAACAGACAGAAGGAAAAGTTGCTTGTTCCTCATCCAAGAGGACTCTTGCTCTTCCTATAATAAAGACATAGGTGGGACACTTCCACTAAAAGTTAGCATTTATTAAGTACAAGTAAGGTACGGTCAAAGGAAAAAGAATTAAGTGGGTCTGTGGGAGGATTCCCATGGAGCAGGAGGAGGTGATAAGCAGGTCAAGGAGACTGGATTTTCCTGAATGCAGACCACAGGGTTCCCTTTGGGGGTGGCAAGGGACAGTTGTGCAAGA
Organism: Canis lupus dingo; assembly: GCF_003254725.2. Taxonomy (NCBI): domain Eukaryota; kingdom Metazoa; phylum Chordata; class Mammalia; order Carnivora; family Canidae; genus Canis; species Canis lupus. The sequence goes on from NC_064268.1 coordinate 10,096,970, forward strand.
AGAGGACAGAACCATGGATCTTAGGAAAGCAGCACGAAGTCTTTTTATCTTCTCTGCATTTCCCATACAGTAGATAGTAGATAAATCCACTGCCAGCTCCCAAGGGAGGATATGTGGCCTAGACTCTTCCAATGCAATGATCCACTTGAGGAAAATCCTCACACTGGCATAAGAGGCTATACAGGAGCTCTACTATGAGCAGAGGACAGAACATGCAGTTAGGTTTAGCTCCAACTTTGGATTTCCATCCCTTCAATCACACTTCCTATCTGAAAACCAGCCTCAAAGAGTCAAATGGGAGGAAGGGGTAGTTTATAAGCATGATGGAGTAAGAATCACATCCAGTACGGAGGCCAAATTCCCAAACACTGGCCAGCACTTCAGTAGCACAGCCATCTAAGCCTGTCAGCCTCTGAGTCTTTTCAGTGAGTAGATGATCACACAACTCTTCAGGTAGATCAAAATTAGATGAAGGTTATTTATTGGTGCGACTTTTTTCCTGTAGTGAGCTTCCTTTACACAGCAATGGTGTAAATAGCATCAAACTGAATGAAAACTTTGTTAAATGCAACCATAAATAATTATAATAAATATACATCAAGTAACTTTACAGCACACTTTTTTTTTTCTTTTTTTTTTTTTCTTTTCTTTTTTTTTTTTAGGGCCAAGGTTTGAATCGGTCTGGACCTCTCAATGTGCTCTCTGGGAGAAGCAGTCATGTTAGCAGCAGCATCTCACTCACAGCTGTCACCAAGTGATGGGCCAAAAGAAGCTTCCCAAACCCCCTTTGGGGAGGTAGCTGACAATTCGGAGTCCATTCAAGGGATGGGAAGGATTGGAAGGGACCAAGAATGTAAAAATACAGAGAGGAAGAACCACGTCTTCTAATCCAGAGGCTCTTTCGTTATGCAGAAATAAGAGGATCCTTGTCAGGACTACATCCTGGTGTGACCTCCACTCAATGGGGCTCTCACCGCTAGGAGGCAGCAGCCAACCCTCTTCCTTTCAAGCAGGGAAACTGCTTGCAGGCGCTCACCTCCATACCGGACTGCTCCTGCATCAAATGTAACCAATGCAGCCAGAAGGATTAATCCGGTTTTAGCTTTTCCTTAGGTTGGGGAATCACTTCTATTAATGGTCCTTTATGCATTTCCTAAGAATAAGAGGGAGGAGATGGATCCTAATGGCTCTAACTCTAAAATCCATACATCTTTCTGACAGGCCAGGGCCACAGCAGAGAAAGAAGCACAGCTTTCTCTCCCCAGCATTCACACTCCAGAGCCTTCTAGTCAGCACGCACTCCAAACTTTCAGTATTCACAATATTATACAATAAATACAGTGATGCAATTCCATGAGAACTGGCAGGGCCCTAAATGACAGTGTCCAACAAGATGGCATATGCTGCTTGTGAACAAAGTACCATCGGACAAAGACCTGTTTGGGGCACGAATGCACTGGGGGCAGTGGGTGAGCATGGAGCAGCTCAGCCCTGGCACACACGTTCACACGGGGTGGCAAGGGGGTGTGGGGTGGGTCTGGCCCAAGGGGCAGAATGACCCCACAGTGGGCCTTGGAAGGTCTTAGTCACTGAAGTTTACCCTGAATTGAGCAGAGCACCTCAGTCAGCTCTTTTTAAAATGGGGTGAGGCCCGTTCACAAACACTATGGTGAAGGTGGGCTGCTTCTGAGTACAAAACGGGGGGTTGGCTTGAATCATGTGCTTTCCTGTTCAGAATCTCAGAAAAAGGCCCCACTCGAGCACTGTCCCTCCTCCTTGTAGTGTCCCCCTCTGCTCCTGGAGCTAGACACGCCTGGCTATGCGCTAGGGTCAGGATGGACCTGTGGGCTTCTTGGAACACGCAGCAGAGAACTGTCAGACCAGAGGCCCAGAAGGGACAGCTGAGAGTTGTCTGGGGGGAGAAGGGATGGGGGAACCACTGGGGGCTTTTCCTCAGGAAAATACAGCCGATGAACCACATTCCAGAGCCAGAAGATTAACACGGGAAGCTTTCCGGGTGTAAGCCTCCCATGTCTGAGTAACTGACCCGGCCACCTCAAGATGCAAGGAGGGCTGCAGGAGCTGCATCCAGGATCAACCAGCTCAAGGCAGGAGGGGCAGGGCCACAGGCTTAGTTGTGAAGATGCTCTGCAGAGAACAGGATGCTGTGTGTGGCCATTGGCATCTCACCCCCGCCACCCCCCCCCCCCCCTGCTGGGTGGAACTAACGGGGGGCCTTTCAGCATCAGAATCCAGTGGCCATGAAAGACAATGTCCAGGAAGATCAAATGAGACACAGGCTGCCTGGGCACTAAGCTATCCTACAAACATACCACAAACAGGTAGTAAAAGAACCAACCCATCACGAAACATACAAATACAAAAGGTTAAGTCTTCCAGGAAGCCCTGGAATGTGGACAGAAGTTCAGAAAAGCAAAATGTCGCCAACTCCTCACGTAGGGCCTGGAGAGACGTGCCCTCAGTGGCAGGCTTCCCAAGCTGGCGGAGTGGTGCCTCAGTGACGGATTCACTCTGGGGCTCCCTTCCCTCAGCCACTTAGGGGGTCTTCACGGTAGTGAATGGCACAACGAAGTTTCTCCAGCATGATTTCCAGAGAGGAGTACTGGGGAAGTTTGATCATGAACATGCAGGTCTCCACTCGGATGTAGCGAGAGTCTGGGGAACCTGCAAAAAACCCCGCCAGGCCAGTATTAGGAGGCTGGGTTACGATCCCAGAGAGGCCTTCTCTGGGCAGCTCTAAACCAACCCCAAGGCCCAGCAGGAGGAGAGGCAGGGCGGGGGCAAAAGATTTCCGAGGAGAGAATGGCAGACACAACCGTTGTACAGCACAGGCACCACTGCTGACTTGTGAGGGACTCTGGTTGTACGTAGGTTTGTTTGGCCAGCAGAGGGCTTTATTTTATTTTTCCTACATTTAAAAATTGGAGGGATGCCTGGGTGGCTCAGCAACTGAGCATCTGCCTTCAGCTCGGGGCGGGATCTCTGGATCCGGGATCGAGTCCCACATCAGGCTCCTTGTAGGGAGCCTGCTTCTCCCTCTGCCTGTGTCTGCCGTGCTCTCTCTGTCTCTCTCATTAATAAATAAATAAAATCTTTTTTAAAAAGTTGGAAAATTTAAAAAGCTAAAAATCCAGAAATGTTTTAAGTATCAGAATATGTCAACCTTAGGCCTGTACTGACTCTTGGCCAAGGTTAGGTTTGAGAGGCACATGGCACCTGCCCCCCACCCTTCCTCCCACAGGGCCTGTGTGTCCCCACTTGGAACATGCTGAGGTGAGGCCAGTACCTGCTGTGCCATCTGGGGGGGCAATCTTCATGGGGTAGGGGGGCACGTGGGCTGTGTCAGGGCCCCCATCTTTGCAGGGGCAGGTGAATGGGATGCGCTCCTGGTTGCAGGCAAACTTGATAAACTTGCACAGCTCCTCCTGGGCAAACGTCTCTAGCGCCCCCCAGAAGAACTCAATGTGCTGATCCGTCTCCATCAGCCCCACTTGGTACATGGTGTGGGCCTGAGGAAGAAAGGCCCCCCAAGATGTGAGCAGACCCAGGACCTCCCTAGGCCAAGCCACCTGTTTGGGTGACTGCTGCCTGCACATCAGTGCGGCAGGGAGGCTCGACCAAGGTTACCCCATGGACACGGGGCGGGGGGGGGGGGGGTGTGTGGGGCGGGGCAGGTCCTATCACCGTTCTCCCTGGATGGGAAGTCACTCAGGCAAGGTCTTGCAGCTGGAAAGAAGGAACCCTGGGAGGCCAGGGTCCAGCCCGAGAGAAGCTGGCTGGGGCATGGATGGGGCTCTGCAAGAATGGCCTCCACCTTGGGATGTGGCTGAAGACATGGGCCTGGAGGCCAGCGATCTGGGTGTGAAGCTGACCCTGCCACATGCTCCAAGGTGACTTCTGCTAAGCTTTGGCTTACTCAACTGTGACGGGGGGTGGGCATGGCTCCCCCACACATGGGGACAGAGCACCTGGCACACAGGGAGTACCCGGGCAGGTCCCTGCTGCCAAAGCCTGACTCCCCGGCCCACCCAGGCTGCTGACCTTGAGGAACTCGAGATTGATATAAGGGAGGCCGCAGGTACGCAGCTCCATCTCCAGCGGGCTGAGTGTGGTGAGCAGCTGCAGGGGGATGATGGCGCCCAGGCCTGCTCTCACGGCCGTCACACACTCAGCGTTCTGTAGCTCCCGCAGCCGTAGGCTCCGGATGGCTGCTGCATAGATGTCCTTGTTCTCCCACCTGCAGGTGCGGGGGAGGGGGGGCAGTGAGGGAGGGGGCCTGGTGAGGGAGAGTGCCAGGGTGGCCCCTGGGTCTCAGGGCCACACCCACCCAGCAGAGGTCCCAGACACTGGATATCCTGGTTCTGAGAACCCCGTGAACTCCTCTCCTGCCTCTGGGTGTCACCCACCTCACAGCTGGAATTTTCTTAATACAAAGTCCTTTTGTTGAACATATTCCACCCTTGCTGGCACCCCATGTCCTGCTTCACATTCCTCTAACTGGTGACATCCATCTGTCACCCACCCCAGCCCAGGCTGCCACAGTCCAGGTGCTGCTGGGACATCCCTTCAGCCAGACTGGTCTGTCCCCACCGTGTGCACACACACTCACGCCACAGGGATGTGCCGGCCACGGCTGCACAGCTCCACCTCCTCGCCCGTCATGGTCAGGTAGGTAAACCTGCAGCACGGCTTGTTGGGGCCCTCAGGGCTCTCGGTGGCCAGGTGCTGAGAGGCAATCTCGGCACACAGGGCCTCTAGCTCAGTCTCGTCGTTGATCTGGAGGGCAGAGGAAGACTGAGGCTAACTGCCTGGCCCTCCCAAGGTCCCCTGGAAGATGGAACTCCAGTCTCCAGTTGGGTAAACGCCAGGCACTATTTGGACAGGGACTACCCTCGGTCATTACGAAGGTGCACATGGCACAGGCCTGCCCAATCAGAGTTGCCATGAATTCAGGGTTGGGTATGTGGCCGAGGCCTGGCTAATGAGACCCAAATTGCACGGGTTTTTTCTGTTACCATTTGGAAGCAGCAGCCTTCTTTCACTGGTGTGGATGTGACTGTAAGATGGTACATCTTGTACTATTGGGGGCCATATTGAAACTAATTACTGATAATGCCATTCAGCCTTGCCTGAAGCCAAATCTATCCATATTTAGTTTTAAAAGCAAATCATTTTAAAAACCAAAATTAGGGTCCAAAAGACATTGATGTGCATGCTGGGCTACCGAGGAGATGGTTGGATCTGGCCCAGAGGAGAGTAGACCTGTGAAGGCTACAGGCACAAATGCCCAAAATTCAGAATATTTCTTCTTGGTTCGTGTGCCTCAATCCTGATACAGTTTGCTATCCCAGCACCCTCTGAGGCTCTGCCCAACCCCTTCAGAAAGGCCTTGGCTGGACTTCCTGGATGCTGTCTCAGATCCCCTGTGTGCCCCAGGCCCTTGCTGCTACCCACAGCACTGGGAGGACTTCTCAAAGCAGTGCCTGGCGGAGACTCATAGATCCCCAGCCCATGGGGGCCATACTGCTTTGACTTTAGACAACTCACTGTCATCCCCGTTTCTGCTGAGAAGCCAACCATTGATCCAAAAGCCTGGCTTTGGTGCTCCCTTGTGCTGGCTGATCTCAAGTGGTGGCTGAGGGGGACAGCAGAGCACCTGGCAAAAAGGCCTCCTTCGGCTGAGGCTCTGTTGAGAGCAGGCTACAGCCAGGCCTCAGACACAGTCTCCTCCCATGAACACAGGCAGTTGGCCTCCAAGGGGAGGGCTGGGGCAGAGGTGCCCCCACACCCTGTCTCTAACTTGAGGAGGCTTTTTAGCTGGACAGGCCTAGATTCCACTGGTGGCTCTGTTCCCAGCCAGCTCTCTCTGAGCCTCCCTCCCTTCTGGCCTCATCATGAGGACATGTACACACAGCCCTCCGTTACAGGGCCTCACATACCAGGTGAGAGCCCAGAGCCTGACCCACGGCAGGCCCCCATGACTGCGGACCAGCTGGCAGGCGGAGCACTGAGCACACAGCCCCTCGGGGGCTGGTCTGTGTGTGCAGACAGCTGTGCTCTCGCTATCTCTGTGTGTCTCGAGCACAAGGAGGAGGAGGGCCATGTTCCCAACCCCTTCCCCAGCCAATCTCAGGTGACCCCCAAGAGCCAATCTGGGCTCTGAGGCCCTGAAACCAAGTTCTTAAAAGCGAAAGTGGGTCTGCCAGTAGTAGTTCCCCTCCCAGACCTCCGCCAGTCAGCTGCCGGGAACCCTTCACCCCTGTGTCTTTGGAAGGCCTGTCATGGCATGTCAGTCACTCCTACTCCACCACTATCAAACAGGAAAAGAAGCCAGAGGGGCTTCTGTCCCTATGACATAAGCTGGCAGAGATGGCTCAGGCTCCTTTCTGTTCTTTGAGAGATCCCCATCGGTCTTCAGGCAGAAGGCTGGGCTCCTGCGGCACAGAGGACCAGGGGACAGCGGGCTGCAGAGGCAGTAGTGAGCCCGGGGGACACTGCTCTGGAGCTCTGCTGTCCCCAGGATGTACTATGCACTTACACTCTCAAATTTCTTGACGTAATTGTAGGTGAGTATGTCTGCTTCCTGTAGGTCTTGCTCAGGGTCCAGGGGCTCCCCCACCAAGGTCTTCCAGAAGGAGGGCAGGAGGTCCAGGGGAAGAGGGACATCTGCTCGAATTGCAATCCCCAGCAACTGACCCAGGAAGTGCAGCAGCTGCTCCTCCCCATAGGTGATGGGGCTAGGGGTCAGGATGTACTTGCCCTGTGAATGGAAGCAGAGGCAAGGTGACTGACCAGAGCTCCCACCCGGGAACAGGAGTCTCCAATAGGCAGCAGGAAAGCACCGCCAGCTCACACCCCTGAGCCAGAGCCCTCCTGCTGGTGCAGTGAGAGAACACAGGGCCGATGGCGACACACACCCAAACGGGGGCCACTACCCCACAGCTGCCCGGGCCTCGGGCAGCTTACCTTGTTCTTGTTGACAGCGGAGCTGGGGCACAGCAGCAGAAGCGACAGCGAGGAGCTCTGCAGCTCTTTACACACCTGCCACAGGAAGTGCCTAAAAGAGCCACCTGTGGGACAGAGGGGGTCCCTCAGCATCGAGACCCTCGCAGCCTAGCCTGCCCGCAGGCCCCATCCCCAGCTGGACCTGGATGCAGCGGTACCAGAGGTGACAGAAAATTCACCCGAGGGTAGAGAGACTTTGGGTCAAGTCCTATGGTGCCACTTACTAGCTGGGTGGCCCCGGAAATCACTTCCTGGTGACCCAATCCATCAAACAGGAACAGTAACTGGACCCACATCCTGGGCTGGCTTCAAGGATTCAAGGAGATGAGATGCAGACCCTCATAGGGGCCGCCTTCTGCAGCCAGAAGCTCACACTGATTTGCGGGCTTGTCTGACCGACATCTGTCACTATAGGTTGTACCAAGGACCACCCATTTTACTCAGCCCTGCACCCCGCCCCCCCCGCCACCCCAGTGCTCAGGATCTGCTCAGAGAGCATCTAAGTGTCTAACTGCCAGACTGATGCGGGGATGCCTGCAGAGGGCAACAGGCGGCTGTGGTCCTCAGTGTTTCTAACTCCACACGTGCCTTTGGCTTTTTGGCCAACTCCTCTCTGTGGCTGGGTCTTCTCTCTCTGTGCCTCCCCCGTCAGTGCCCTAGGGGCGGAAGCTCTGAGGATAGTTGTGTGGACACATTGCTTGGTCAGAGCCAGGCAGAGGACCTGCTCAGGGACAAATTTCCTCACTCAGCTTCGGTGGGGAAGCAGATTTCTGCCTGCTGAAGTCACCAAGGGCTGGGCCGTGGAATCAGACAGACCTGGGTTTGTGCCCCAGCCACCTGCCTGACCTTGGGGAAGCTACCTGCTGGCGTGCCAGTTTCCCTATCAGTCAAGTCTCCTGTGCAGTCTTGGTGCTCCAAGGAAGGGCAGGTGTTGAGGGTGGGCCTGACATACTCTGTGTACTTAGTGGGTAAGAGCACTGAGAGGACTGGAGGCCCTGCCAGTACGGGATGCAAGGATGCGAATGGGGATGGGAGATGGAGTTGCCCCAACGGCCATCGTTCCCACTGCGTCTGGCTGAAGAACTGGGTCTCTTCTCTCATCCAGAGTGGGAAGTATTTCCTGAATGTCTGGGGCTCACTAAGCATGGCTTAAAGGGTCACCAGGGAGCATTTTCTGATGTTATCCCTCATCACCACACGGGGAAATGACAGAAGGGCTCCCCCAGCACCCTGTCTCTCACGGGACACACAGGGCCCAGCTGAACCCTGAGCTTAGGGGATGAGGCTAACCTGCACTGATGGCATCTCTATGGTTGCCCCTCAGCACTGATCAGAGGTGCGGTCCCTGAGCCCAGGTGATGCTGGGCTGAAGTCCCTGGCAAGCGCTGGTTCCCACCCAGGCTGGGGCAAGTCCCTGGGGGCTGGGGCTGGAGGGCCTGGACAGGCTGGTGGCTCTGGGGCCAGTCCTGGTTTCTGTGCCGCAGACTAAAGTGCCCAGGTATGCTCACACTCTCAAGAAAAAGCCCCCCTCCCCCTGCCCCTAACTGGCTGCAAGGAGCCGGCCAGGGGCTACACTCACTGGTGCCGTGGACCTCCTCCCCAGTAAAGCGGATGTTGAAGGCGTAGGTGGGGTCGCCACCACTAGCCAGCTTCACGCAAAGCTGAGATGACGACACCGAGGCCAGCTGCCGGGCAGCCTGGCAGAAGTACGAGTTTTCTGAAGCTCTGATCTCCCCTGCAAAGAGACAGGAACCAGGGAAACCCTTCCAGCACTGTCATCTGCTCTAACACCCAGGACAGATGCTCCCCAGGCCTATGCCTACTTCTTGGCCCTTTCCCTGCCCCTGCTCCAGCCACCCTGCCTTCTCTCTGTTCCTGGAGTATCTTCTAAGCCTCAGGCACGTGGCTCCCAGCCTCCTCTCTATCCCTAGGGGAGCACCCCGCACCCAGGTCCATGCTCTTCTCTCACTTCCTGTGTGTGCCCTCCATGCTGTGTGTGTGTTCACATGCCATGGCCACCGCCCGGCTGCCTCCTCAGGAGACACTGCCCCCTCTCATTTGATGCCGGGACCCCAGCTCTAGCAAATCCATGGTCAACCAGAACAAATCTCCACATCCCACCCGCCCCCCACCATTAGCTGTGGCCCCGTGCCAGCTCTCCAGTGAGCCGTGCAGGAGAGGCGAAGCTCCAGGATGTGGAGAGCTCCTTCTGCCTCCCTCCTTCCTCTTGTGCCCAGGATGCAGGCTCACCAGGGGACCCTGAAGGTGGGAGCCACGTGCTGGGACACTCAGAGGAGGAGGACAGAAGCAGCCAGATGAATGTCTGGACTCCCTTCTACAGGCCTCTTTCATGTGCAACAAATCAACTGCATCTTTTGTTCAACCATGGCCACTCTGCATTTTCTTGCTCTGCATAATCTTACCTCCCACGATTTCCAGTGGGTCCAGAGTGATCTCGGGGGCCGCATGGTCAGCCGTCCTCTGCACTGTGGCATTCAGGACCCGATTCATGACGGTCACCTTCGTGTCGTAAAAGATCAGCCCTGAAGGGAGTAATGTGGGCCAGAGGCTCAGATGCGGCTGCCTGCCTGCCTTCCTTGTCGTGCCCAAGGCCTGGCGGAGGACATGCTGCCCCTCTGGGCTGACTGGGGTCTCCTGGGACGCCCATCAGGTCCCTGACTTTCTGGGGACACTTTGTCAGTACTGGCCCAAATGGTAGCACATAAGCCCCAGACTGTCATGCCCAGGAAGCACCTTGCTGGCAGAAATACATAAAGTACAAGGAGGCTTGTTGTAGCATTTTCTGAAGTGGTGAAAAATAAAACCCCAGAAAATGAAGGTGCAGAACATAACATAGGCTAGGATATCATCCACTTTCGATTTTTAAAAGTATCATGTGTGTCTATTTGTATGTGAACAGGAAAATCTGAAAGGACAGATACTCAGCTATTGATGATGATCATCTCTGGGATGCAGAGGGCAGACAGTGAAATCAGAGCCACTGCTTTTTTTTTTTTTTTTTTTTTTTTTAAGTAGGCTCCAATGTGGGGCTTGAACTCATGGCCCTGCGATCAAGACCTAAACTGAGATTAAGAGCTGGACACTTAGCCGACCAATTTAAGTCAGCTCTACACCCAATGTGGGGCTTGAACTCACGACCCCAAGATAGTCACATGCTCTTCTTACAGAGCCAGCTAGGCACCCCTGCAAACTTTAGTAAATTTAATTTTTCAGAGATTAACTGAAGTCACCACTCCGGGCTCTGTTAATCCGGGCCCATGTATGTTACATGTAGGGAGAGGGTCCTCCTAGGCTGGTAACTGTGGGGTGTGGTGCTGGCGGGCGCAGGTGCTGACCTTTGGCCTCCTTCAGCAGGGCTGCGATGCTGTGGGCATACATGGGTGTCTGGCGCAGCTCCACCAGGGGCAGGAAGAAGGTCTCCAGCGTGGTGTTCAGGGACTGGAGCAGGGCGAAGCGCAGGCGCAGGCTCTCGATGGGCACATCTGCAGAGCATGAGGGGCAGTCAGGCTGAGACTCTTGGATTGTGAAAAAACTCAGGTCACCCTTGTCATTGGAGGTAGGGGTGGGCAGGAATCCTGCAGGGGATTTTATCCTTCGACCCACAGATGCTGTGAGTGACTCCCAATCTGTCTGAGCCCGTGCCAAGCAGAAACAAAGGGTGAGGCCCAGGCTGGCCATGCAGGAGGCCTTCAGCTCTCAGGGATTCCAATGGCCCCCTGAGCCTGTCTTTAGGCTTATGCCAGGGCTGCATCCTATGCTATTTTTAACTATCAATTTTGAAATAATTAGACTTCTAGTTACTTGCAAAAATAGTACACAGTCCTGTGCATCTTTCTTTCATCAGCTTCCCCTAAGGCAACATCATAGGTCAAGACCAGGACATTGAGACACAGGAACACTGTCTTGTTTTGCCTCACATTTGTCTACCTTCCAGCTGTGAGAGACAGACATTGGAACAATTTCTTGCCCATGTCTACCTTCCAAGTATCTGGAAGAGAGCAAAGGGCCAGGACTTGTGGCCAAGCAAGGGTGAACAGACTCAAAAGCTGCCCGTGGTAAGCGTGCACAGGCACAGAAACTGGTCCGGGGATCATGGTCAACATGTTGTAACAAGGGTCACCTTCCAGGGATGGATTTATGGAGAATATTTGTTTTTGGGTGTGCACGTGTGTGTGCAGGCAAATTCCTAGCTTTTTATTTTTTTTAAGATTTTATTTATTAATGAGAGACAGAAAGAGAGAGAGAGAAAGAGAGAGAGACAGAAACACAGGCAGAGGGAGAAGCAGGCTCCATGCAGGGAGCCTGATGTGGGACTCGATCCTGGGTCTCCAGGACCAGGCCCTAGGCTGAAGGCAGGCGCTAAACCACTGAACCACCCGGGCTGCCCAACATTCCTAGCTTTTATTTTATTTTTTTAATAATAAATTTATTTTTTATTGGTGTTCAATTTGCCAACATACAGAATAACAACCAGTGCTCATCCCGTCAAGTGCCCCCCTCAGTGCCCGCCACCCGGTCACCCCCACCCCCCGCCCTCCTCCCCTTCCACCACCCCTAGTTCGTTTCATTCCTAGCTTTTAAAAGACATGCTGCTCTCTAGAGATCAAGGATAATGCCTCTAAGGCACGTTGCCGGCTCTGGTCCCTGCTCCCTCCCAACATCAGCCTGGCACTGGTGGTGGCTTCTAGGCAGGGGCCTGGGTGTGACAGCCTCCCAGCTAGCTGCATGCCTGTTTGCCACTTGCTTACAGGAACACGGAGAAGGCCTCACTCATTTAATTTAGTTGCAACAACAGCTTTGTGTCTTTCTCCCTTTTCTTTGCCCATATGGTTCATAGCAGGTGATCCTAGGACTCACTCGATGGCCACGAAAAGCACATCTAGTCTTTCTTTCTTTCTTTCCTTTTTTTTTTAAGGATTTATTTATTTATTTATGATAGACATAGAGAGAGAGAGAGAGGCAGAGACACAGGCAAAGGAGAAGCAGGCTCCATGCCGGGAGCCCCACGTGGGACTCCAGGATCACGCCCTGGGCCAAAGGCAGGCGCCAAACCGCTGAGCCACCCAGGGATCCCACATCTAGTCTTTCTAAACCCCCTGGACTGTCGTAAGAGATGCCCCCAGGCAGCCTGGGGGCAGTCACTGACAGCCACTTCCCCAGGACCCACATACTCAAGAGACAGGCCACTCTGGGGTCGGCGGCATCTGCAGGATCCAGATACACCTCATGGGGGTGGAGCCGTGCGGGCGTGATGGCAAGGTGGCGGCACAGCCGGTTGACGTACTGCACGAGCGCCACGTCCATCTCCAGGGTCCATTTCCTTGATGCTTTGTGTGCATGTCGGACGTCGATGCAGGCACACCTGGGGCCGGGCAAGAAGGGCGAGGTGGGGCAGTGGCCACGTTCCAGCTCCCAACAGGTGTCTGGAACAGAGCCTCGCTTCATGGCAGGTTTCTTGGTGCTGGACCAAGGTGTTGACAGCCCCTGCGAAGGGAGGAGCTCCCCCACACCGCCCGGAGAAGCCAGCACAGTAGGCCTAAAGGGAGGAGTGGTGCCACCTCCCCAGGCTCTGGCCACATGCATCCATGTGGGCCTCCCTCCTGCATGTGGGCAGAGGGCAGACGGCTCAGGATGGGGCTCTAGAGTCCTTGGGTTGAAATCTAGGCTGCCTGGTGACATGGGCCACCAAGGTGGCTGCTTTCAGAGCCCGGGTTTCCTCCCCTGGGAAATGGAGCTAGGGGCAGCTTGGCCTTGTGTGCTGTCCCCAGAGGTGGCTGAAGGTGCCAGCCACTGGTCTCACTGAAGCCACGACCCTCAGCAGAGGTCTTATGTGAACCTACTTCTAAATACTGAAAAAATCCAGCCCCAGAAAATGTCAGGAGACACATTTACTGAAGCTTTACAAAATGACCATCCTGGGCACAGAATCATGGGAAATCTCTGTGTCCGTGATTTTTGGTGAGTGTGCCCCCCAGAAAAGCAAGCAGGCTGGCTGGCGGGTGGATGGGTGCCTCCCACTCCAGAGCCCATGGCACCTCACTAGGCTACATGCCACACGGGGTGCCCCCTGGTAGGAGGGCCTATCTTGGGGCAGTGGCACAGCTTCTTGAGACAGGTCTCCTGGGTCCTTCCCAAGGAGGGCTGAGAGAGAGACAGCTTCCTCCAGAAGGGGATCTCCCCCTCTGCAGGAGGGTCCCCTCATAACACCCTGTAAGCTGGCTGACTACAAAAGATGCCACTGGCCCTTAGACCAGGTGTGGGGTAGGGAGGAGGTGGCAGGGTGCCAGGACGGGCCCCATGGGGCCCACAAACAAGCCCTCTAGCTATAACAATTGGGAATTCATTTGCAGGACAATCTGTGCCCTTCGCACTTCAAATGCATTTTCTAATCCAAAACGGGATTCTACTACTCAAAAGCCCCCAAAGTCATCTGTCTTACTGGCTTCTAAAATAAATCAGAAAACTGGTCCAGGGTCAGACTCTGAGCCTTCTGTGAAAGTACAACAGGACGGTGGCGAGCAGCAAAGAAGCCCCTGAACTCTGAAAACGGATTTTAAAAGAGATGCTTCCTTTAAAAGTGATGTTCCTTCCCTGATGCCCGAAACGCACTCCTTGCTGTGCACCTGGGGGTGAGCACCTGAGTGAGGGCAGGGAGGTTTCTTCTAGTTCATAAGTACCACGCCTGCTGCCTGCCCGGAGAAAGGAGAAACCATGTTTGGCCCTGGGGACCTGGTGAGCAGCTGCCAGGCAGGGAGAGTGAGAATGGAGACTCAGAGACAAAGCAGGACTCTGAGGAACAAAGGGTCTTTGGAATGAGAAACTATCCCCCTTAGGGACTGAAGTGTGTCTGCCCATCCCCCCAATGTGTGAAGCCCGAACCCCCAATGTGTGAGGAGATGGGGCCTTTAAAGAGCTAACTGAGGTAAAGGAGGCCCTCCTTTACCAGCAGGAGGCCGTCCTCCTCAGAGGTGGGCAGCAGTGGGGACGTGCTGCACACTGGCAAGGTCATGTGAGCACAGGGAGAAGGTGACTGTCCATAAGCCAACGAGAGGCCTCAGCAGAAACCAACCTCCAGAACTGATACCTTGACCTCCAGAACTGCGAGAAGATGAACTTGTTGTTTAGAACAGAGTTTGTTTCCAAGTGGGTTCTAAAACCCACTTTGACAGTTACAAAAAGTTAGAAACTCAGTAGGCCTTTAGAGCAGCAGATGGAATGGTATCCAGCAGGGATTTTCTTGGGGATGCCTCTGGTGGCTGAAAACAATTTTTATGCAAGGTATCAATTGGGTAGAGGGACAACTTCTTACCTCTCAAAGTGAAGGTCATAACCACAGGATAAAATTGCCCTCCAGACACTACGGATGTCTTGCTTGGCTCGGTCAATAACAAACTTGTGAAATCCTTCCAAGGTTAGATATTTCTCCTCAGGGACTGATGGAGAAATGTTGAGAGTTAGGAGTTTGGAAGAACCTCCCACAGCAGGGACCTCGCGGAATGCCCTGGTGGCATCTCTGGGGGGGCCCAATCCACCTGTGCCCCACCTCCTGGCCCTCCAGGGTCTGTCACTGGCCTCCACCCACCACCTGAGGCCAACCACAATCCCTGACCTCATGGGGTCAGCAAGCCACAGCCTGACTTCTCCAGCTCTGCTTGGGCTTTTATGAGGCTCAAGTTCTAATGCCCAGGTAAATGCCTCCGGAAGCAAATTTCTAAGCAGATTTCCAGATCTTTACTTTCAATCGCTATCATCTACTCTTTGCCCTGGGAGCATGGTATCTTGGGAGCTATTTTGACCTCCATAAATTCATGGTCAAAGATGGCATCGAGGATGTGCCTAACCCAAAGCCCAAGGGAGCCCAGGCAAGTTGGCAGAAGCCAGGAGGCTGGTCCCAGGGGCCTGCCAGTCCAGGCCCAAGCTGCTCATTCACCTTCTTGTTTTTTGGTGGGTGACTTCTCTGGGTCCTTCTCATCTGGCTTGCTCTTTTCAGGGGACTTTGGCTTCACAGTTGGCTTCTTCTCACTTAAGGCAGTCCTGCTGTAGACCAGAGCATTGCAATCAGAATTCCTGTGTTCACACCTCATCCTGACAGAGGATGCACTGAGCCTCATACATGCATGAGTTCGGACTCCCGCAACTACAGTCCCCGGTTCCCAAAGGGCTTCTGTTCCTACCAAGAAGTTCCCTGAGCAAATCAGGAGGACAAATGGATGCTTTCACTGTGAGACATGCTTTTCATTCCTTCTACAACCTTTAGAGCTGTACTAAGAAGTAGTCACTAGCCAGATATAGCTACTTAAATTAAAAAAAAAAAAAATACAAACTCAGTTCCTTGATCACACTGGCCACATTTCAAGTGTTCAGTAGCCACATGTGACTACTGGTGACCGCATTCAATAGCAAACAGGGAAACTGCACAGATTTCCATTGTAGAAAATTTTATTGCACTGTACTGATTTATGAGCACAATTTATGTATGATTTATTAATAAAGACACTATTTTTCTGATTCTTCAAACAATTCCTATTGGAGACTCTCGCCAGGTAACATTTTGCTACCAAAGTTTCAATTTTGACTTCTTGAGTTATTTACCTAGGTCTACAGAAAATTCTATTAAATATCTATGCATATCCATACATGAAATATTATAGAGCTATTAAAAAAAAAAAAAGGAGGGTCGCCTGGGTGGCTCAGTCTATTAAGTGTCTGCCTTCAGCTCAGATCATTAACCTGGGGTCCTGGGATTAAGCCCCACATCGGGATCCCTGCTTAGCAAGGAATCTCCTTCTCCCTCTCTCTCTGCCCCTACCCCCTACTCATGCTCTCGCTCAAATAATTCCCCTCTCAAAAAGGAATGAGGAAGTTCTTTTTGTGCATATATGGAATCACCTCCCAGATTAGCAGTAAATGGAAACAGCAAGGTACAGGCCACCATGTGAGGTATGGGGACATCTGGGCACGTGCCCATTTCTTGTGTATACACAGAAGAGTTCTGGAAGGCTAGGGAAGTAACACTGGCAGTCTCATGGAGAGGGACAGGGAGCCTGGAGGATTAAGGGGAAGAGGAATAGCTTTTTGCTGCATATGCTTTTGAATTCTGTACTATTTTAGCCATTTAAAATTAATTTATTCTGGGACACCTGGGTGGCTCAGCAGTTATCTGCCTTTGACTCAGGGTGTGATCCCAGGGTCTGGGATCGAGTCTCACATCGGGCTCCTGCGGAGAGCCTGCTTCTCCCTCTGCCTCTTTCTCTGTCTCTCATGAATAGATAAGTAAAATCTTTTAAAAAAAAATTTATTCTTTTGAGAGAGAGTGAGCTTCTTGGGGGGAGCACAGTAGGGGAGAGGGATAATCTTCAGCAGGCTCTACGACTAGTGTGGAGCCTGACTCCACGCTCGATCTCACCACCCTGAGGTCACAGCCTGAGCCGAAACAGAGTTGGATGCTTACCTGGCTGAGCCACTCCGGTGCCCCTTTAGCCATTTAAAATTTAAGAAAATAATATATATATGTATCAATAAAAGCTTAGGTACTTAAACTGTTAAAAATGTTTGCTATGTGTGGGGTAGTTATATATTTTTTCAATATGCATTTTATAGTTTTTCTATAATAACTATGTATTATTTGTGTGGTTAAAAGAAGTCAGATTTCTTTTTTTAAAACAATTCTGTACATTTTGGATGGTTTATTACTTCAGACTGGTCTGCTTTTGTCTGCCTGTGTGGTCCAGATTTTACTACACTTGTGGATAGAATGAAACATGCTTTTTCAGTTGATGAAGCTGGGGACCAAAATGACAGCTGCAAAGGAGAGCCACGGTGTCCACTCCCCAGAGGCCCAGAGAGCCTGGCAGGAAGCCTTGGAGGAGGAGGCCCTAGGTCCCTGCCCAGCCCATCTTCTGAGTTCCTCAGATGCCCACCTGACACTGTTGAGCACAGCCTTGTCCTTGGCAGGTGGCTTGGTGATGGGCCGCTTAGTGCTCACCACTTTCACGGGGTGCTGCTCTTTCCCGCCTTTGCTGTACTTGCTCTTGTCGAACTTGGGTTTTGGCACGCCATATTTCCTCAGGATCTGCAGAGCACCAAAGGGAGATAGGGGTCTCCTCAGGATCACCTCAAGGCGTGCCCGAGGCCCAGCCTCAGCATGGTGGGGATGGGTGGCTACCTGGGTGAGCTGGTCCTCCAGCACCTTTTTGGGAGGCCGGACATTGGTGAAGAAGAGGTGGAGGAGGTTCCCTGGTGTCTGGGAGTTGATCTGCTCTTTGCTAAGATAAATGTCCGACACTTTGATGGGCTTTGCTGGTGTAAGGCTCAGCATCTGCTCTGAATGGGCACAGCTCTTAAATATCTCTGTGAGCACCTCTCTGGCACCGGGCACCAGCTTCTCACCTGTTACAAAATGGGGAGAGGACAAAACAATTCTGCCATGAACATGCCACATCATGATAAGCCCTGCAGATCTCTGTTTCTCATATACAACTCCCGTTCTGAATGTAGGTAACAGACGTTGAGTGGTGATGACAAGCTACCCACTGAAACCTGGTTTCCCCTTTCTGGGCACACACTGCAGCTGCTGTTGGGTGTGGTCCTGTGATGTGGGACGTGAACCACTCCCAGTCTGCTCTCTTCTGCGCTGACCCCCTCCACTGGCTGCCTAGAAATGACACCCCCCTGGGATGGCAGACCTCGGCACTCCCCCTGGATTCTTCCACGTGCAAGAAACACACTTCCACTGCATTTGAGCCACTGCATTCTTAGGGCTACTTATTATAGCAGTTTAATCTACCTTAACACATTTGTGATGGGCTGTTCCAAAGGAACAGAAGGATACAGAGCCTGAAAGCATTGTTGGTGCAAAGCACAAGTCGTCAAGCAAGTTTCCTATTAGAGAGTATGGTTCAAAAATGGCACAATGAGCAGGGGTGGGAAAAGAAAGTTCTCACATATAAGAAAACTGTCCACGAGCACGAGAGAAAAAAAATTTTTTTGTTCCCAAACAAGTGCTCCAGAGGATGGGCCTCAGGAATCCATCAGAACCCCATCTGATGCTTTTCGTGGCCAAAGACCCAGGTACAGGGGCTAAAATGCCTTGCTCATCACTCCCTTCTCCTTCCTGCCCCGCCCACAGGGCTTCACGGGCCCCAGGCTGAGGAGGGAGTGGACTCAGCAGGACCCTAATTTAAGAGTCTCTAGCAAAATGTGTGTGGCACCAACATGGCCAAATGACCGAGTAGAAGGTCTGACTAGAATTGGACCAGGAACTAGATCTAAATTCAGAGTCAATGTACAAAAAGGTTGGCAGAGCATTAGTTATGGCAGAAAAAGGCCTCAGACCTTATGGCAGTCATCTCCACGTGGGCTGCAGAGAGCTGAGGGGCCAAATGCATAGTAATACGAGGCTGGTGCTAAGACTGGGATGAGGAGACCCAGGTGGCCCCCACAGGTGCAAGATTCCCCAAAAATGCAGTGATCAAGATTCATATTTCAAAATGAATCAGAAAAAGAAATCAAAATTAATATATCAACAGTACTGTGCCAGGCCATATTAGAGCTTGATGTGAAAGGAATAATCAGTAATACCGATTCCATCTTTATTTAAAATTTTACTATTTAAAATAGTAAAGTCTGTTCATTTGTGGGTATTTTGTCTTGATTTTAACTTCTATAAATATTCAGTTAAAGTGTTATTTTATCGGGACAGCTGGGTGGCTCAGTGGTTGAGTGTCTGCCTTTGGCTCAAGGCTCAGTGGTTGAGTGTCTGCCTTTGGCTCAAGGCGTGATCCCAGGGTCCTCGGATCAAGTCCCACATCAGGCTCCCTGCAGGGAACCTGCTTCTCCCTCTGCTTATGTCTCTGCCTTTCTCTGTCTCTCATGAATAAAACCTTTAAAAATAAATAAGTAAAATAAAATACTATTTATCTAGGGATGCCCACTTAAAAATTTTTTTTCATTTAAATTCGATTTTGTTAATATAGATATAGAGTGTATTTGTATTATCAGTTTCAGGGGCAGAATTTGCTGATTCATCAATTTCATTTACAAGACCACTTCTGAGCCCGAGGCAGGCTGTGGCACATGGTTCCTGGCGCTCTCTCAGCAGGCTGGAGCACAGCAGGCTAGAGGCAAGGGTGCCCTCATGGTCCTCAGAGCCCTGCCAGCTTCCATGAGCCAAACAGAGAACATCTGTCCCATCTCCCGAGAGCCACCCAGCATCTTCTCAATTCGGGTGGCTGCCAAAATTCCTTTCTCAGGTAGGATATTAAAAAAGTAGTAGATATTGGGTACAGAGAGAGCAGAGGACTTTGGCTCATTTTTTCCTATAAATTTAAAACTGCCCCCAAAAAAGTCTGTTAATTAAAAAAAAAATTCCATAACCCACCTTTAATTGACTTATCATTGAAATAATCCTCTAACCCTGGGCTCCCCTGAGTATCAAACAGGCTCTGATTTACTACAGACACAGTGAGAATCTCTTCTGTTGACATCTCCATCAATTCATCTTCACCATCCAAACTTGACAAACCAATCAAGTCATTATTGTTAAATAAACTTGCTCGAATTTTCTCAATTTTGGCTCGGGATCTTATCTGTGTGAACAGAGAGAAGGGTCAGGATTGGAGTAATGACCTTGCTTGCCTTCCCACCTTTCCCTGAAATCCTCTCCTGGTCTCAGTGCTGTGAGTGCTGACTCACGCGAGCTGGCCTCACTGGGAATGTCTCTGCTTCACACCAACTGCAGTAACCTGGAGGGGGACATCTCAGCCAGAAATCTCTGTTGCTAAACCCCAATCAGGTCTGCAGCTTTACTTTCATGCCCAAGGAGCTAAAGTCCACACTCAGCTCTGAGAAAGCCCCCAGGAAGAAAGTGCATATATTAAGTGATTCCAGGGAATAAACCAACCACTGGGTTCTTGAGCTCTCCTGTTAGTGCTCTGGAAGAGCAAAGCAATACCCTTTCCCTTCTAGTGCCTTCCTCACCATATCCAATAATGGGAGGACAGCTTTATTCTGAGTCTGACTCCCCTCACACAAGGGTGAAGACACAGGATATAGGATTTCCTTTTCCTTTTTTTTTTTTTTGGATGTAGGATTTCTAAACAAGGAGGCTTAAGAAGCAGATGGGATTCTGAAGTGGAAATGTGACCTGGAAACTCAGAATCACCCAGAACAGAATGGCAAGTCTGTTCTCACAGGATCAGCTAAGATCCCTCCCGCTGATAACAATGTTTAAAACCACCTAAGGCCACTCAGATATATACCGGTGGGCCTGAGCTGGAATGCACTTGATAAAGACCATCCACTGGGAAAGGTCAGGCCCTTGAACCCCTCTGTCTCCCTCCCATACTCAGCAACAAACCACATTTACTTCATGACATCAGGCTTGAATTCACTCTTCAGAATGTGACCTCAGACACAGATAATCAACATAATAAATCATGGCGGCTTCCAAGAGCTGCCTCAGGGAGCCCTAATATCACCTATCGCTTAATCCCTTGGAAATAATACTGGGATGTTTAACAAGGCGGGGGGGGGGGGAATTCAAGCTGCTCATGATTTTAGTGGTTGCCAAGGCATGAGCACTGTTACCTCCACGACTGCGAAGCCTTTGATGGGGCGTGCTGCGAGGGCCTGGTTGTCCAGGGATGTGACTGTGTACATGGAGCCCATGTCTGACACAGAGGCTGTCTCCGCATTGTCCAGTGGCTCCCCCAGGCTCCCCAGGCTCCCCAGGCTGCCAGTGCTGCATAGGGAGATGTCTAGACTCTCCTGGCTGGATACCACGTGGGGCTCCAATAAGCCAGGAGGGATGGGTGGCTCGAGGCCCGAGGGCAGCGGATCCACAGAGAGGTCACTGACTGTCTGAGAAATACCCTGGGAGCTGCAGATGGAGGCCTGGCTGGTGGAAGCAGATGCGCTGATGCTCATGGCAGGGGTCAGGCTGCTGGATGTGCTGACCTCCAAACTGTCCGTGCTGGGGAAGCCAAGGGTCTTCTCTGGTTCAGCTTTTCCATCACCACCCTCAGCCTTATCCTTTGGCTTCTTGGGGTCTTCATCCTGCAGGGGGATGTAGATCTCATCTTTAAAGACCCCACCGTGGGCATTGCAGGCCTTACGGATAGCACCCCTGACGACACCCTCGTCCAGGTGGGTGGGGATTCCAGAGATCACCAGCAAGCGGCTGTGTGCGGTGGGGCCTACCAGCGCCTGGCAGGCGTCAGCGATGGCATCGCTTGTCACACCCAGCCCCTGTGGGTCCTTCCTGGTGAGGTGTCGGAGAATGATGAGCAGGGTGAGGGCTCGATGAAACCACAGCATGTCTTCTGGCTTGCTGCCCCCAATGCTGAGCATGGCAGAGTCTGACTCCACCGAGCGGGACGACTGGCGTTTCCCAGAGGATGAGGCCTTTTCCCGCTTCATCTTGACTTTCTTCCTCTTAGACAGGAGGCTGGGGCTCTGTGGTGTCTGTCCCGGGGAAGAGGATGAGGAGGACGAGGAGTCACTGAGATTTGGAGTGGTTGTTGAGGTCACCCCGCTGGCTGTGACGCTCATGTTGGTGGGCAGGGTCACTTCGGCCACTGCCAGGCAACCTTCCATGAGTGCGTGAAAGTATGTAGAGAACCTGCCTTGGTCGGTGGTCACCGCTGACCCTGAGCCTCCACATGTGCTGCCCGAGACCCAGCTCTGGGTCTCCTCATCGTATAGCTTATGGAGCTCCGACTGCAAAGCCATCAGCATGGCCAGACAGGGGTTCAGCTGAAGGGCAATGGAGGAGGACAGGCCAGCAGGGTGCTTCCTCTGCTCCAGGGCATGCACTGTGCGCAGCAGCTCTGCCAGGAGATGGAAAACAAGCTCCTTCACGCAGGCCGCCATGTCTGTTGTCCACAGGAAGTTTCCTGAGGCAAATATAAAACAATAGCAGCAGCTGTCACTTGTATGGCACTTGTTCCTTACTGAGGACTGTTCCTGGCACTGTGTTATCAATCCCTATCTCACAGATGAAAAAACAGAGGCTCAAAGAGCTGAAACCTGGTTGATGGCCCCCAGAGTCTATGGTCTTAACCCCTATGCCACATGATTGCACAGAGCTGGGTTCTATGGCTCACACCAAAAAATATTTCTTTCTTTCTCATAAGGTTTATCAAATGAGTTGGTGACAAGTCACAAGAATAGTACTTCCCAAATCATGAGATGCTTACTATTGGGGACACACAATCCAATTTTATCAGACAACCCAGAACAACAAACTGACGAGATATTCCTTTTATTTTTGTTTAAGATTTTATTTATTTATTTGAGAAAGAGAGAGAGAGAGAGAGAGAGAGAGAGAGAACGAGCAGGGAGGGAAGAAGCAGAACCCCTGCTAAGCAGGGAGCCCAACGTGTGGCTCAATCCCAGGACCCTGGGATCATGACCTGAGCCAAAGGCAGACACTTAACCAACTAAGTCACCCAGGCACCCGAAGGTATTCCTTCCTTACTCCCCTTCCAGTCCTGATTTTGTCCACAAGAAAGTCTTACTGCAGGAAGTGTATCTTTCATAGAGAATGCGCCACAGACCCAGAGCCTCTGACAGGCAACAATGGTCAAATTTCCTAATGGAAACTATTTTATAGTAAACCTTCTAATTATGGCAAGGGATACTAATTTTTCATTTAAAGTGGCAACATAAAGTTTCCTTTAAAATTAAAGTTTAAAAAAAGGAGAAAAGAGCTGATTGCCAAAAAACCAAAACAATAAATACCAACAGGCACAATTCGTAGGCATGGCAATCACATAAAGATTGTAATGAGGAGGACTGAAGTTCAGGAAACAGGGTCTAGCACAAGAAGATGGGTCACAGGTTTGTTCCAAGATCCCCTTCGTGTCAGATGTGCATCTTAAATTCACATTAAGCTGCCTGATCTCCTAGGGGTGATGCTGCTTTGTAACTTAACTGAAAATAAACTCATGCTGGTCATGCCACGTGGGGTCCCAGGAAACCATTCACAGAGAACAAGCAAGTGCCTACGGGCCTCAGGGGCACCCCTTCAGATGCTCATGTGACCTCCTCGCCATCGTCCTTCCTCTGCTTTTTGCCACCTCTGTAAGAGGACAGCCTTAGAGAGAATTATCCTCCACCCAGATTGCAAATGGCAGCCGTGAGTGGAGACTGCCCACAGACCTCTCCTTCTCATGGTGGTTTCCTGCTCACCTTCCTTGATCCTATGCCCCAAAGTATTTTAAGGAATTTGAAGGGTGCCTGGGTGGCTCAGTTGGTTAAGCATCTGCCTTCGGCTCATGTCATAAGATCCCGGGGTCCTGGGACTGAGCCCCGCATCAGGCTCCCTGCTTCTCCCTCTCGCTCTGCCACTCCCCCTGCTTGTGCTGTCTCCCTCTCTGTCAAATAAATAAAATCTTACCAAAAAAAAAAAATTTAGTTGCCAACATTGAAAAACTGGGAAATTCACATCAATATCTACATTACTGGCTTTTCTTGAAATAAAATATAATAATAGCTGGCAGGATCGGGGTCACCTTCTCATGTAGCAATGAGTGACAGGGCTCAGAGACTGGCAGAGCATGAGGTGCTCTGGCCCACTCTCATGTCCCCCACTGACATCATCTGTCTGACCCCTGAGGGCATGCAAGAGGACTTTTTCCCTCCTACATCATAAATAATTTCAAAAGTATAGGGAAGTTGAGCTACTTATACAGTAAACACCTGTGCATACACCACCAGGTTCTCCCAGTAACACTCTGCAGTATTTGCTCTTATGTAGCTACCTATCTACCCCTCTATTCACCCAGAAACTCATCTGGTAGTTATTTCAAAATAAGTTGCAGACGTTAGTCTGTTTTATCCCTGAACACTTAGGCAGATATATCACTAATGAAGTTCAATATTTATGTAGAATTTGAGGTGAATTTACATATGGAAAAATACACAACTCTGAAGTTTACCTTTCTATTGAATTTTACCAAAATGCAACCCCTTTTAACCTTTCAGGAACTATGAAGTTATAATGTTTGATCCTGCAACATTATTTACTCCTACACCACCTTTCATCTCCAAAGTTATGAAAATGGCACATATTCATGTTTTAAAGTATGATAAAAATAATCTAATTTTCATGATTAGTTGCCACCCCTCAAAATAATAATACCCTGCACTGTCATGTATGTAGAAGGTGAGATTGCAGGGACGTCTGTCGGGACACAGTCAGCTAAGTGTCTGACTCTCAGGGTTGTGAGATCAAGCCCTATGTTGGGCTCTGTGCAGAATCTGCTTGAGACACTCATCCCTTCCCCCTCCTATGTGCTCTCTCTCTCTCTCAAAATAAATAAATAAATCTTCAAAAAACCAAGAAGGCTAGGCTCTATATGACTGTCAACTCCATAAGCCCTTTTCAAATGACACCCACCTAACAAGAGACCACCAGTGACAAGCCCCTTCCTCAGGCACTGAGCTAGCTCTCCCAGCCCAGTGTGGGAGGAAGGTAAGCCTTACCCAGCAGCTCCACAACTTGCAGGAGGACAGATGTGGGGATGGTGTCGGGCTCATCTTCGGATCTCCCTTCACCATCCTCTGACCTCCAGGACAGCAGCTGTTCCGTGAAGGCCATAGCCAGAGGGAACTCCAGGGGCAGAGAATGCAACACTAGCACAGCTCCAGGAGGTGGAGACACCCCTAGAAGAGAGGCCAAGGAAGAAGTCTCCTAATTGGCAGCACCTGATCAAAATAAGCCTAAGAAAGGGACCCACCAGGTGTGTGTGGAAGAACAGAGCTGGAAGGAAAGCCAACTTGCTCATCTGCTGGAGGCGAAAGGAAACATAACCCCCACATAGAGTCCGCTGCAGGTGCCGGAGAAGTCAGAGGCCATCCCTCCAAAGTCCATTTATCAGTGGAATGAGGGGACAACGGGCAGAGACGAGAATAGGGAGGATAAATACTCACTAGCTGCTTAGATACTGGCCAGCCTAATAAGTCAGCATGGAAATACTAAGTCAGACCTTAAAGATGCTTCATTAGAATATTCCTGGCTTGGTAAAGGAATAATCAGCTGTTTATTAATCACCTGGATTGCAGCTGGGGTGTGGCTGCAATCCCATGAGACCAATAAACTTGTATCAGGTTACAGAGTAGACTAGCGCTACCAGACTCCTCAGCTTGGATTCTTCCTCATTACCTTGTGTCACTGCACGGCCTAAATCTGGCCAGAGATGCTACAGTGAGAGGGAAAAGACCCCAAGGCTTGACATCCACCCTCCACCACATCCTGCACCACACCCCAAGGCCCACTGCAAGCTCTGATCAGACATAAGTTAGGCCATTAGGGGTCTGGGGATCTTGGGACAAGTCAGGAGGAACCATGTTGGACTGGCCTGCATTTTGGGGTGAACGTTTATCTTGTGATAACTGGGGAGTGAGAAGATAAAGATCTTCTGCTTATTTAATTATAAAGTTTAAAGAACAGCTAGTAAAGGCAAAGCACTATAAATCAGCCCTAATGAAAAGATATCATCAAAGTGGTTTTTTGTGTTTTTCCCCAGAGGTCAAATAAATTTATATTTGTCTCTAATGAACATGGATCCATCCTTTCTCGTCAAACACGACAAGGAAGCGCAGTGGAAGTCTGACCAGGTTTTCCTTGCCTCCTTGTGTTCTCTCAGAAACAGTCAGCTGGCACCAGGGCGTGGGGCACACAAGCAGGGGTCAGCAGAGGGGGAGCCCCCACATAAACATGCGCAGGCTTAGCAAAGAATGCCAGGAAGACAAGACCAACTGGGCCTGCTCCCCTGGCCACCAGGATGTTTACCTGCACCCCAGGGAGCCACCCACACCTGAGAGAATTAAGTTTTAATGAACGCTGGAGGAAGGCCACTGGAATTAGGGCAGCTACATGACCACTCTGTTCAGGTCATTCCACAGAGCGCACGCTTGTGAAAGGAAAGGAAAGGAAAGGAAAGGAAAGAAAAGGAAATCCCCACTGAAGTCTAAGCAGCATCTGCCAGGCCTGCCCCAGGCAAGAAAATCATATTTCATCTCCTGCCCCTAAAGTACACTGTCCTGAGCACCTCTTGTTCTTTACTGGCCAGAAACTGGAACACAGCAAGGTACAAAGTCCTTTCTATTGTCAAAAAGAAGGAAAGCAAAAAATGACTTCATGCTGTTCTTATCAAGCACTAACTCAGAGACATACCTAGTTTGATGTGGACCTTGTCTGTGGAGAGGATCACAGAGGGGTACTGGTTGGCGGTAGGCGGCGGTGTAAGGCCAGTGTTGGCTGGAGACGCATCCCGTGGATAACAGACAGCCTCGATCAGGTTTAGCTGACCATTTCGCTTGACTTTGTGGCCCAGCCCGTACACGAGCACCCGCGCCCACGGCGCCTTGTACAGGGAGGAGCTGTGGAGGCGAAAGGGAGGGTCAGCAGAGCCCGGCCGCATATGCCAGGGATGAAATGGAGGGTAAGAACTGGGCATTTGGAGGTCATTTCCACCACACCTTAGAGGGTCGTTCTGTATAAGGGTGAATTTCCCAAACGCGGAAATATGAGAAGAACTATAGACTATTTCAAATTAAGTACATGTGAAAGAGTAAAAACAATTTGAGTTTTTCTCCTGTCAGTTTCACCAGACTCCAGTTTTCTTTTTTCTCCCACCAGCTCTCCTGGAGAATGGGCAACTTACTCTTTACGGAATCCAGACTGACTTTCTTTGCAAGACACGACAACAAAAGCCGCCCCAGGGAAATTAACATCCATGTTGACTTTGGACTCCGAAATTGGGAACTCTTCAGAGGGGAACTGCTCAGGTGCTGTCTGCAAAGAGAGTTAACAAGGAAAGCCATGGGCTACACACAAGAGAGCGTATCATCCTCCCCAACTCCCAGGCAAAGGATGGAGCCAATGCATATGCAGTCACAGGCTCAGTGGGACAAGAAAGCCCTCGGGGAGAAAGGCCACTATGGATGGGACAAGGGAGAAAGCCTTGAGGAAAAGGAGACTGGTTTGGGGAGGGGGCAGGTTTGGGGAAGAGAGAGTGTCATTTTTAGTAAGCCAATAAGACTTCTGATTAAGAATTATAACCCCAATTCAGGGAACTTAGAGCTTTAGACTTCTACCTGGAGGAAGGAGCAGATCTGTTTCGTCAGCTCCAACAGGCTCTCCTCACCCTGATGCAGAGTCCGGGTGATGGCCACATTGAGCCACTCTCTTACTGTCTGGGAGCTGCCCTGGTAGAAGAGGTCTGTGGCTGAGCAGTTCTGGGAGTGGACGCAATGGTGCAGAGACTGTGCCAAGAGGATGGAGCTGGAGCTGATGGTGCCATCTGGGGTCAGGGAAGAAAATCTAAGTTCACCAGAACAGAAGCCAATGGCGGGTAGAGCCTGGGTAACAATGAGCAGCCTGCCCAGTTAACCAAGACAGGGTAGCTCAGACACAATGTCTCGGATAAGACATTACCAATCAGATCCTATGGACTGTCAGGTTAGAAGAAGGGGTTCACATCAGTGGTCTAAAGTTTTCCTTTCTTTTAAGCAACAAAACTGTTTCCTAAAATCAAATCTGAAGTGGAGGAGCAAGTTTGTTTGTTTGTTTGTTTCTTTCTTTCTTTCTTTTTCTTTTCTTTTTTTGTAAGTAAGTTTCTTAAACAGAAGTGGAGCTGCTTAGATGCAGGGGTTCCCATAGCCTGACTTCATGTGTCCTGGCCCACCCCGAGGCTCCCCCAAGGAACTGCTGGGGAGTCTGTAAAGCAAGTGTTAGGTCATTACAACAAAGTTTCTTCCACACACACTTTAAAGCTTTCCAGATGTTTTAGAGCCTCTGTGTTCTTGGGGTGGGTCTGGGGACCCCAGCACACACACACACTGGCTGGGAGCCCACAGCTGGGAGATGCCTGCTAGGCCTATCTTCGTTTCTGGGAGGCCAAAATGAGCAGGCAAAGGCTGAGGTGCTGGGGGAAGACAGAGGGTCCTGGACTGGGCTAAGTAGCTTCACCATTTAGCATTTGCCAGGGAGCAAACACACAGCATCGGGCCTTGCCAAGGGCTCCAAGCTTAGCAGATACACACAACCTGGCCCATTGAAACAGCTCCACCGGAAGTCACAATGAACCAGTAAAGTCTGCTGTGGAGGAGCTTGTTAAAAAGAACATTTTCCTTTCTTAACAATGCCTGTGAGAATGTCTGTGAGAATTGTACAGTGACAGGACTTCCTAAGTGATGCTTAATTTTCCTTGATCCACAATTTGGTCAGGAAGCTCAATGAGTGCTTAACAAGTCAAGGACTAAACAGGTCATATAGTTTACTTCCATTTTTCAAAGTGAGCAAGCAGAGCCCAAATCATTGAGACTTTTCAGAGCTGTTTATCTGTACTAATCTGGAGGCCCTGCATCACATGGAGAGTGGAGAGCAGGTCCATCACCCTCCCACTCTCCTGCCTAGGGCCAGCTCACTTTCAGGATTATCCCACCCTGAGCTGGTATCACCAGGTATGGCTGGAAGCTAAGGCTCACCTGGGAGGGGAGGAGCCAGGAGCTGATTGGAGAGCAGCTGCAGGTGCTCCAGGGTGATATCCCGGATGGCAGGGATGTGAAAGAGGCGGGTGAACAAGTGTGGCAGCTTCGGGGCAAAGATGTTGAGCAGGGCCATACGGCAGTACAGCCTGGCCAGCGCCGCCTCGCACCGAAGCAGCTCTCTACGAGGAAAGTGGGAGAAGCACTGAGTGCCGGGGCTGGGTTGCAAGGCCACTCTTCCAGTCTTGGCTTCTGTACACCAAGCTAGTCATTTGTGTCTTAAATAGTCATATTTAAGCATGTTTGGATTTTCTCTACTCAAAAATCACTGTGGAAAAAAGGAATGAAAATAGAGGTCCACACAAAAACTTCTACATGTATGTTTACATGAGCACTACTTAGAGTAGCCAAAAAAGGGAAACAACCCAAATGTCCATCAAGTGAAGAACAGTAAATCCACACAGTGGATAAAGCACTGACACCTGCTACGATGTGGATCAACCTTGACGACACCATGCCAAGAGAAAAAGGCCAGACGCAAAGCACCACACAGTACGTTATTACATTTCACAGACTCCAGAATCAAGCAAATCCATAGAAATGGAAGAAAGTTGAGCTGGAAGAGAGAATGGGCATGGAGTTTCTCCTTTGGGTTATGAAAAGGTTTTAAAAGTGATTGTGGTGAGTACTGCACACTTCTGTAAACATACTAAACACCACTGACTTGCAGACTTTAAATGGGTTCACAGTATGTGAACTATAGCTCACTGCAGCTGTTATAAAAAATGCTCTGTGAACACTCTTTATATGATGATTTCTGAAGTCACTGGCTTGCCTTGAATAACAGCTCATTAGTGGCTAAGCAAGTCTCATTTAGAATCACATGTCTTGGCAAATAATCTAATACTAAGCATAGGGGAGGCTCCCTGTATTTCTTTAAGCTAATCACCATTATCAAAAATTCTCCTGATATTAACCACCTAACTAAAAAATCAAGTTAGAAGCAGCCCTATTGTCTCTAAAAAGTCTAGGTTTAAAAGCCACTTGGAGCCATAAGGGCTCATTCTGTATCACCTACTGATTTGAATTAAATTTACCGCTGGTCTATCATAACTCACATTTGGGCATAACGGCAATTAAAGAAGCCACATAAGATTTGATGAGTTTCTACAGCTAAGAAAACTAACACAGCTAAGATGCTGCATTTAGGTGGTTTATTTCTCATCTCCACTGGTCTCTAATATTCTTTTGCCAGACTTTAAAACAAACCACCTCTACCTTCCTCCTTCTGCGGAAGTCCATTTGTTGGTGGCACTAGCACAGCTCAGAACAGGCGAGGCAGTAAAACAGAGGAGGTCTGAATATGCAAGCTGAAAGCCGTTACTGACTCCCCACAGCTTTCCCTTCAGATTTCAGAGGCTGCAGTTGGCAGGGAGATTATTTTGGCTCTGCCCAGCAGCTCCTGCAGACTGCTAATGTCTCTGAAGTCACAGCTGAGCCCTCTTCTGCTTTTTCTAAGCCATGTGAGTGCCTTAGAGCATACCTCTGATGAACATCCCAGAAATTCAGTCACTTTATTAATCAATGAAACCCATGTGGCGGGATCCCTGGGTGGCACAGCGGTTTAGCGCCTGCCTTTGGCCCAGGGCGCGATCCTGGAGACCCGGGATCAAATCCCACGTCGGGCTCCCGGTGCATGGAGCCTGCTTCTCCCTCTGCCTATGTCTCTCTCTCTCTCTCTCTCTCTCTGTGACTATCATAAATAAATAAAAATTAAAAAAAAAAAGAAACCCATGTGGCATATTTGCTAGTTCTCTTGATACTGAAATCACCACAATACTGAGAATAAATGTCCTACACCTGTAGCCTGACTGTAACCTTACAAAGCACTTTCTTGCCTTCTCGTTCAGTTGCTAGTCAAAGGCCATTAAGTTACATCTATCAGAAACATTTGCCAAAAATACAACTGACTTATGAAATAAAGCTTTAAAAGCTTTTAAGACTATCATATTGATATTTAAGTATATATGTTTTGGGATCCTTTTCAACAGATATTTTGAGTTTTCAGTGTGAGCCAGGGTCCAGATTAGACACTGGGAGCCCTAGCAAAGAGACAAAGCCTCTGCTTTTCAGAGCCTCACAGCCGAGGAGGAGGAAACACAACACAATAAGTTAAACCAAACTAACAGGCAAAAACATCAGGTCCTGGAAAGGAAGTAAGATGCAGTGCTTTGACAACATGTGACTTCATGTTTACTTTAGATAGTGAGGCAAAGCCTCTTTGGAAAGGCGACATACTGAGATCCGAATGACAAGAAAGAGACGGCCACGCAAAGTTCTAGGCAAAGCACCCCAGACTGAGGGAAGAGCACATGTAGAGACACTGTGGAGGACACAAGTGTGTCTGAGACACCCCAAAAGGCTAGCACTGCTGACAGAGTACATGGAACAGCAGAGACTTTGGGGCCCTTGTATGGGTTTTGTGAGCCAGGTTAATGGTTTGGATTCTACTCCAGGGGAAATGGAAAGCCATAGAAGGTTTGAATTAGCAGAGAGAGACAACTTACTGAGGGCAAGCCCATGTTTCCTTGGTGACCTCCACCCAGTGCTAGGCACAGTGCATGCATTCAGAAAGAAAACACCTGGCTAGCTTAACGGACAAATGAGCTGGCTGCTCATGTGGGGCCTGGACATCCTCTTAGTTCTCTCTACTGGGCTGGCTTTGCTCTTGATAACTTTTCCACATTCTTCCAATCTCCAGCTACTCCTCAATACCATCCCCTCCCTGCCCCTGCTGCCGGCTCACAGCTGAGTGCCTGTGGCATAGTCCAGGTTAACACCAGATCCTACAACATTTCTTCCCAACTCCTGCAATTTTGCTGTCACAAGCTTCCTTCTCTCTTTCTCTTAGCTTTGAAGGAAAAGCTTATTTATGATGAAAGGTTCTTGTGGTAAAATATGATAAGTGAATTTCTGTGATCCAGTAGAAAAAAGGGCTTAATTCTACCTGTGTATTTGAAGGTTGGTATTGTCGAGTGTGACCAGCCCATTGGTGGCCGTTCTTCGGTAGCCTGCTGGGGGCCTTTCCAGCATATCAATGGGATACCAGTATCGGACCAGTACACCTTCACTTCGGAGGTATGTTTCTACCTGCACCAATTCGTTTACCTACAACAGTTAAAGGAAAGGCCTGTTTGATTTTTTTGAGCACTGACTTTTCCCCCTCAAGTTTTAAAATACATATATAGATTACAGTAATAAGTATTAGTTTCATGTCACTGAGTCTCTAAAAGGTCAAAGACATCTGGTTAGTATTAACAGCGTGTTTAGTTTTTTCATACTGGTTTTCAAATTTCAACTGGTATATAATCACGAATTACAAATTTAAACACAGGGATCCCTGGGTGGCTCAGCTGGTTAAGTGTCTGCCTCCAGTTTTGGCTCAGGTCATGATCTCAGGGCTGTGGGATTGAGCCTTCATTGGCTCCGCGGTGGGTATGGAGCCTGCTTAAGATTCTCTTTCCCTCTGGCCCTCCCCCCCGACTCTAATAAAAAAAAGAAATTTAAAGACAACAGTGTTATATTTCAATAATTTGGTGCATATTATTTTATGTTGGTTTTATGTTGATAATTCTGTAAAAGCATGGGGCACCTGGGTGGCTCAGTGGCTGGGCATCCAACTCATGATTTGGGCTTGGATCATGATCTCAGAGTCGTGGGATTGAGCTCCGTGTGGAGTTCTGTGCTTAGTGGGGAGTCTGCTTTTCTCTCTTGCTCTTCCTCCTTCCCTCCTAGGTGCCCCCCCCCCCACTCATGCTCTCTTCTCAAATAAATAAATCTTTTAAAAAATAATAATTTTGGAAAAGCAGAGAATCTGATAGCTCTATTTCATTGCACGAAAATAAAAAGTAAACTCATGCATATAAGCTTTGGATTCAAATACGAATGTAGGTTTTGTTTAGGGATTATTATTAAAACAAAAAAGACTCTACTTGAGAAATAACAGAATTATTATTTTAACAAAATTTTTATTTTTCTAATTTATACTTGCACATATTTCCAACTGCTGAAAAACACAGTCGGTTATATATTTTCTGACAACTAGAATCAGAAGGTTGTATCAGAAGGCAGTGGGAGATTAATAGTATTACTGATGGAATTTCCTACTTGGACCTTTACCTTAGTAAACCACCAGTCAATAGCCTCTCTAAATATTTAATAATTCTGGGGGCGCCTGGGTGGCTCAGTTGGTTGAGTGCTGACTCTTGGTTCTGGCTCAGGTTCATGATCTCAGGGTCATTAATTGAGCTCCATGTCGTGCTCTGTGCTCAGCAAATAGTCTGCTTGAGATTCTCTCCCTCTCCCTCTTCTTCTTCCTGCTGCTCATGTGTGCTCTCTCTCAAATAAATACATCTTTAAAAAATTTAATGATAATGATTTGTAATTAAGTTCGGGTAAAATAGAGTCAGTAATAATGTAAACTTCCCATTTCAAAACATTAATGGTACCTAACATTACCTATTTCTGTATCTCTATCTAGATTCTTTCTTTTCCTTTTTTTTTTTATTTGTAAAGATTTTATTTATTTATTCATGAGATACACCCACACAGAGATAGAGACACAGGCAGAGGGAGAAGCAGGCTCCCTGTGGGGAGCCCAATGTGGGACCTGATCCCAGGACCCCAGTATCACAACCTGAGCCAAAGACAGATGCTTAACCACTGAGCCAGCCAGGAGTCCCTCTATCTAGATTCTAGCTTATCTACGTGGTGATAGATCCTTTTTCATCAGAGACTCTTAGGCTTGAACTATGTGTTATCAGTTTTTCTTGCATGGGAAACATCTCAAATGCCAGCATGTGCATGCGATCTTTCGATCGCAGTCATCACTTTCACACAGGACACTGTTTTCAAAAGAAAGCTTTGGCTTTCCCAACACTCATCTTCTGTTCCTTCTTCCCCACTCACGGTCCCTATCCCTGCTGAGAAGCCCATGGGTTTAATACACTCATGTTGCATACTGGGAAACGGAGGCTGAAAGAACCAGTGAGATGGTATGATCAAAATTAAAAAACTATTTCTTTGACTTGTGTCTGTAACAGTCGTGACAAAGACAGATGATCCATTTATTAAGGACCATGGGAGAATGTCCCCGGGACTTGGGTGGGTAGAAGGTAGGGACAGTTTGAACATGGCTGACAAAATGATGGCAGAGGCAGCGTGGTCTGAAGGGGCTGACAGCACTGAGCATTAAGAGCTTATCATCAGGGAATCCCTGGGTGGCGCAGCGGTTTGGCGCCTGCCTTTGGCCCAGGGCACCATCCTGGAGACCCGGGATTGAACCCCACGTCGGGCTCCCGCTGATGAAGCCTGCTTCTCCCTCTGCCTATGTCTCTGCCTCTCTCTCTCTCTCTCTGTGTGTGTGTGTGTGACTATCATAAATTAATTAATTAATTAATTAATTTTAAAAAAAGAGCTTATCATCAGCCCTGATCTGGGCCCATGAGAAAACCTCAGGTGAGCCATCTGGTGTGAGCATTCAGCTCACTTCCCTCATCCCTAGTCTGAGGAGGAATCCATCCGCATGATTATGAGTTTTTTAAAACTTTTTTTTTTTTTTTAAATTTGAGAGAGGGAGAGAGCATGGGTCCACAAGCATGGGTGGGGGCAGGGGCAGAGGGACAGGGACAAGCAAACCACGCTGAGCAGGGAGCTGGATTGGGCCTCAATCCCAATACCCTGGGATCATGACCTGAACTGAAAGCAGACACTTATCCAACTAAGCCAACCGGGCACCCCAGCATGATTGTTTTTTAAGGCACATGGCATCTGGGCATGAAAGTTTCCATGTATATAAAAGGTTGTTTACTCACTGAATCAACATCTAAGACAACTCCATGAAGCCCAAAGGTTTTTAGCATCCCCCGGATGGCGAATTTTGGCAGAGCAGTTCCCACTGTACTGCTGGCTACATTGTTGCTGTCTGGAGAGCGGGTTACTACGGTGAGACCTGAGGAGGGCAGAGGGAGAAGGTTTTTCAGAAGCAAGTACCATTATTATTTTGGGACCCTGTATTTTAGGGCTGAAAATAGCTCTATAGCATCTAACAATATCTTAGTTTAGTTGTAACTAAAAAGGTATAAAGCTCAGTCTTGAAGATCATACAACTAAATGTTGTAAGAATTACTATAATAAAAAATAAATAAGCCAACTAAAAAATTGACAAGGAATTCAAATAAACATTTCTCCAAAGGAAAATGAAGATACAGATGAAAAGATATTCCATGTTATTAGAGAGACAGAAGACCAAGCCACAATGAGACACTACTTCACATCCACTAGGATGGCTATAATCTAAACTATAGGCCGTATTAAGTGTTGGCAAGGATGTGGAGAAACTGGAAGCCTTGTATATTTCTAGTGGGAATGTAAAATGGTGCAGTCACTTTGGAAAATCCTCTGGCAGTTCCTTAAGAAGTTCAACTTATCATAGGACCCAGCAATCCCACTCCTACATATCTACCCAAGAGAAATGAAAACACATGTCTGCACAAAAACCTGAACACAAATGTTCAGAGCAGCATTACTTCTGTAGCCAACAGTTAGAAACAACCCAAGTGTTCATCATTTGATGAGTGGATTAAAAAAATGGGGTATTATCCACACAATGGAATATTATTTTGCCATAAAAAGGAATAAAGTACTAACACATGCTACAACGTGGATGAACTTTGAAAAACTGTGCTATATGAAAGAGGCCAGACACAAAAAAAACCACATGTTGTATGATTCCATCTATAGGAAATGTCCAGAAGAGGCAAACCTGTATCTACAAAAAGTAAATTAATGAGGCTCAAGGGAAGGAGAAACAGGAAATGATGGGGGTATAGGATTTCTTTTTGGAGGCTGAAAGTGTCCTGGAATTAGAGGCAATGGTTTGGTGGCTGTACAACTTTAAGAATATACTAAAAACTGAATTGTATACTTTGAAAGGGTGAATTTCATGGTAAGTGTAGATTATATCGAAATGTAAAATGTAAATCATATCTAAAAAAGAGAAAGAAAATATATATTCCTCTGTTCCTGACATTCTCATATTTTTGTGAAAGTCTAATAATGAGTGGTTTCCATTTTTCTTTTTTGTGCTTTTCTGTGTTTTCATTTCCTCAAAATACACAATAGATTTTTAATCAAAAGAATAAATGTGTTCTATTAAAATTCTAAAAAGTAGAGTGCAGTCACACATTCATGATTATAGCTCAGCAGCCATGACTAAGGCTGGTAGGCCTATCTGGAAGCCTCCACCCATGCTCCACTTCTCCCTCTGCACAGGTGCCTGTCTCACTCTGTGCATGCTAGGGAGTTCGGGGAATGTACAGGAGGCCACCAGAGGCCAGACCAACAGGAAGCTTTAGGGCCTCACAGAGGAGAGGCTGTGAGAGGTCCTGTCACTCCGAAAAAGGAGAGTCAGCCCATAGGAGCTAGCAGTTGCTCTGCTCACACTCAAGTGAAAACCCAACTTCTCATCCCATAGGAAGCTTCACAGATGAAGTAAGAGGGTAAGCAGAACCTTTTCGAACTTTATCAATTGTGAACTTGTTCGCTTCATCTTTAATGTCTTCAATGGTAGGAAGATACAGGTCTCTTGGGATGCCACCATTCTCCTCGTAGAGAAATTCAACTGTCTGTCGGGCAATGTCCACCATGCCTAAAAAACATAACCAGGCTGGTAACTCTCCGAAGAGTACAAGGTCTTTGGATCAGCCATAACACTGAGTCATAATGAGAAAGAAAATATAAGAGAATCTCTCAAACACCAGCCATGGGAGTACATAGCTTTTTGGGGAAGGTAATTATGGGGCATCTAGCAAGTTTAACACACTCAATGCCCTACTTGTAGGAAGTGCTCAAACTTCTCCTATAGAAACACAAGCATGAGTGTGTAAAGATATAAGTGTATAAAGATATAAGAACACTCTTTGCAGCACTGTGGAGAAATCCCAAAATGGAAATAATGAAGGTACTCATCAATACAGAATGGCTAAAAATCATGGGACATTATTATGTAATCATTTCAGTTGAGTCAAAAGAACCAAGTAGAGGACAAGTGGAGAGTAAGAAGTGAGGGAAAGGCTGCTTCTTACTTTGTACATTTTTGTACTGTGTGACTTTTTACAGCAAACATCTGCTGCTTCAGACAGAGCTCCACCAACTTCCCCTACTCAGTACCAGAATCTGCCATGTTCTTCCTTCCCAGGGAGAGAACACATCATTGAGTTCACCAGCAACTACCACTATTCATTAATAAATGCAGTCAAAGAATGTCCAAAGCCCTGAGGAGAGGGCACTGTGGGGTGTACAGAGACATGGGAAGCAGCGTCTCCATCTGCCAGCACTGCCTAGGCTCTCACTTGGCTTGGGAAGCCTGGGAGCAGACATGGGTGTGGCCACAGGTACACTCGCACGGGCTGATCTTCCTCACACTGGTCTCCCACTCCTTCATTTGCCAGCCTTGCTGGAGGGAGAAGGCGTGGTGATTTTCGAAGCATACTTTAGGAGGAGAGGGCTGCTAATCATACAAGGATGCCTAGAGAAAGAACTGTCAGAACAGACCAGAAATGTGGCCTGAAACTGGAAGATGATGGAAAAAGCATCTTTGCAACATTTTCCAAAGGAATTGGGGAGAGGAGAAAAAAATTCTCTGCTGTCTCCTTAGCAGGAATACAGGAGCATGAGGAGATTGCCGAGTTCAAGCACACTCAGCACAGGGGCAGTTTCATTAGCCTTCCTAGGGGACCTGACAACAGGAGGTTGATCCACCTCACCAAGGTGGCTCTTTGGGGACCACGAGCCACCCACCACCTCTTTTTCACCTCTGCCACTGCTATATTGAAGGAGACTATATTCAAAAGGTAAATGCTTTGTGCTTAAATTAATATAGTTCATATGACTAGTCATAGTACACAGACGGATCCTGAGAGAATGCCTTGGCAAGAGGCCACCTCAGGGGTAGGAGGCGCTTCTGGGTGAATCATCAGTCTGCCTCTGGCCCAGGGGCCACTTTTGGATGATCAGATTTCCTGCTGTGCTGTCTATACCTTCCCATAATTGAACTGGGAGCAAAGGAGGAGAAGGCACACTTGGCCATAGACATTGAGGGTGGCTCTGGCATCAAAAGATACATGAAAAGAAATCCAAATTGAAGCAGAACTGATGTCAAAATGAAGGCATAGCAAACAGTGATCATACTCAAGAGCTTTCCATCTGCACACTGTAAATTTTATCCCCTTTCTGACTCTCTCCAAAGTACTAAGAGGCACTAGTCCCCTGGGCGCTTCACTGTTCTGAGTGTAAGCCAGCTGTCACTAAGTTATCTCCAGATATTCACTTAAATAGCAGGTTGCCAAAGAAGCCACACTAGATCAGGCTGGCCTAGCTACATACGCTGTGGCCTCTCGATGTACTGCACAACCCCGATCACATGCCATCTGCTGTTGATCACTGAATGTTTCCCTAGCCAGGGGCCTGACACCTGGGAGGTGCTTGCTGACTGCAGGGATGGGTAAGTGGATGAATGGATGGCTGAAGAGATGCCACTGAATTGAAGCCCTCCCAACACTGAAATCAATGCTGCATAGGTGCTTCGAGGCAGTGCATCTGGCATTACACGTATTAAGTGAGAGTCATTTCTGCATGAGAGAAGATTGGTTCTGCACTCTGACAAACCACATAAGGGCATTTCAGCTCTGATGTTGAAAACAAATGGGGAAGAGCAAATTCTCTTTTATTCTCTGGGATCTACTACACTGAATTATGTTGCTCCTTTGTTTACCACCTCCCAGTGGCTTCCCATCTTGCAGAGAATAAAATCCAAAGTCCTCATGTACCCAATGCTTGTCCCTGCCCCTTGCCTCGTGTCCTGCTGCCTTTCCCTCATGCTCTCCTATTCAGCTACACCTGCTTGGCTTTTTTGCTGGTCGCCCAACCACCCAAGTGCACTCCTGCCAAGGGACTTCCTAATGTTGCTCCCTCTGCCTCAAACTGAGTAAAGGAGAATTACTAATGATCTGCCCCAGAATTGGACTGGCAGCTGAACCCAGAATCTGATAAAAGCAGGAAGCAATCCCACCATGTCATAGGAGGTGTGACGTGGTTAGGATTAAACAAGGTTAAGTTTAAACAAGACCATTCCACTATCATAGGTCTTAGCTTTGGGGAGAGACAGCATGAAAGGAAATAAGTAAATAAAAACCAGCTTTACACATACTGATCAAGTCCTGGTGCCAACATGGGAAAAAAAGTAATTCTGGAAATCTGGGACTCAATATAAATTGGCCAAAAAACAAAGGTCATGTGGGGGCTTTGCTCTTTATTGGTCCTAATCTCCAAACAAGCTAAAAGAGGAGCAATGCTGCTGACAGGACAAAAATGAAACTTCTTATACCATCCCTGAGAACACCATGTCGAGGGAAGAAAAGTAGGTATTTTCACAAGATGAGGAAAATCCTCAAAACAGAAATCAGCTGCCTGCACTCAAGACTCACTAACAAGGGGGCCTAGGTGGCTCAGTTGGTTAAGTGTCTGCCTTTGGCTCAGGTCATGATCCTGGGGTCCTGGGATTAAGCCCCACATCAGGCTCCCTGCTCAGCAGGGAGTCTATTTCTCCTTCTATCTGCTCATGCTCTCTTTCTCTCTCTCTCTCAAATAAAGAAAATCTTAAAAAAACAAACAAACAACAACAAAAACCCCACTAACAGTCCACCATCTGGGGTCAAACTTTGCATTATTCTTTGCTAGAGGAATCATGCTAGTGAAAGAAAAAAATCCCACCATCACTGTTATCATGGTGGCATCTAGAACTATATTAACTGAACACTACTATGTGCCAGGCACTGTTCCTAGGACCTTTACCTGTATGAAAGTACTTATTTTTCATACCCATATAAGGCGGTCACCAACATTGATTCCATTTTAAAGGCTAGTAAAGACCAGAAAGGTTAAGTAACTGTCCTCAGGTCATACAGACAGTAAGTAGCATAGCTGTGACTTGAGAGCCCAAATTATTTAACCATCAGGCCATTCAACTTTCCAGTGGTTGCAGTACAACCATTTCAGCAGCCCATCAACCCAAACATGGAGTTAGGTTGACAAGCAAAAGTCTGGCAATGAAAGCTGAAGACCACAGAGTTCAGTAAAAGCCTGGCTTTTACTGAAAAGTAAAGGACACGGCTAGGTCTGGCCTGACTCTAGGGGAGCCCTTCTTTTCTGATTTACATTTGAGTTTCAATATAAGCATAGCTCTTCAAGTTATGAAGTAGCTCCCAAGAAAAGTGTAAAGCACCAGACCTAGTTGTAAAGCACCCTTTATCTGGTCCAGGCCCGATTTCCGTTCTGCCTCATTGCGGAAGCGTCTTCGGATAGTAGGAAACACCTTGGTCTCCCATGCTTTCACCAGCAGGGCGTAGTGGTCCTCCTGGAAGGAGAAGGCAAATGCATGAACAGAGAAGGAGTGCTTTGTGTGGTCGGCAGCCCTTCTCTGACCTATAGTTCTCAGAAACACATCCTCAGATATCAGGGCAGGCAATAGCCAGACTAGCAAGCCCTTTCTTTCCCTCTAAAGCTAAAGAAGCACTCCACACAGCCCCCAACCTTCCTGCTGAATCACTAAAGGTACTGCATTTCTCCCACACTCAGATCAGTACCAGGCAGAAGAGTCCAGAAGATATTGCTACTGATATGTGGTTTGAAAGATGAATGCTCCAGAGCTACCATTCAAACACAGTGACTATAACTAGAAGTGTAACCACTCCAGCTTTGCACCCTCAGATCAAAATCATTCCTGGTGGGCTCGTCCCTGTCACCAGGGAGCTGTGCAAGCACTGTGGACCTCATACCTGGGGGACATCGTCATCGTCCTCGTCATCACTTTCGTCGTCTGCGATGGGAGGTGGGTGGGGGTCTGGGCCCGAGGTTATGAAATTCTCATAGCTGAGTTCTACTTTGTAATGACAGGAAGTGTCACTGTCATATTCTGCAACAAAGCACAGTGACAGTGAATTCTAGGCAAGAGAAGGCCAGGAAAATCATGAACTTCTCCCCCTTAGACCAGAATCTATTTGTGTGAAAGACTCCTAGCACTTTGAAGGATTTTGAAGCGCAGAGCCATGTGATAACAATCATGTATCATTCTCCTGAAACCTAAAGTCCTTTTTATGGATATGATTCATTTAATTCAGAGAAGAATTAGGAAAAGTTCTTCATCAGGATAAAGAAGCAGACAGAGTCTTAGAACCGTTTGCAAACCAATATCCCAAGGGCCAGTTAAAGTCTGCACACGCCTTTAGTTTAGGAAGCTTGGTTTTATTCAATTATGAAATTTTTCAAATAATCAGGAAAGCTTTTTTAGTGCATACCTAATACCTACCACCTAGATTCCACAATTAGTGTTTCGTTATTCTTTCATGACCTCAGGTTTTTTTTTAATGACCTCAGTTTTAAAATAATTTTAAAAATTAATATTTTAAAAACAGAAGATTTCATATAAAATTCTGAGGTTTTTAGCTATCTTATAAAAAGCGATGGTCTTTCAGGCTTGCATTTCCGTGTGGCAATATTTTGCTCGCACTGAGTAATGGCAGGCTTCCTGTATGTGGGGAATGCACTTTCTGCTCTGCCACACTTCTGCTCCCCAATTTCTTTGCACCAGGCCCATTACTCCACAGTCATGGGCACTACAGTA
The DNA here is from genome assembly GCF_003254725.2 of Canis lupus dingo. NCBI lineage: Eukaryota > Metazoa > Chordata > Mammalia > Carnivora > Canidae > Canis > Canis lupus. Next base: position 10,138,251 of record NC_064268.1, read on the forward strand.
TGCCTAAGTTGGATGGCCTTCTGAATTAGCAGCATCTGCATTCCCAGGAAGCAGTGGGGCCCTGCGAGGAGGCGGCTTACGTTGCTGAGCAGTAGCCACAGCAGCAATGCGGCAAGGTGGCCCATGAGTGCCCGGGTCTGATGCAATGCTGGTGCCGGCGTCGTTGTCACTATCGGATGCCATGGCAAAGGGCAGCGCCTCAAAATTAGCGCTGATCTCTTCTGCCAGATCGGTGCACAGGTCGGCGGCGTTACGGTGGGCCTGCCCTTCAGCATAGGCGAATGGGCGGGAGCCAAAGTTAGCGTGAGTCTTGGTGTTCTGGGAAGGTAATCAAGTAAAGGATTTGAGAGGGCTAGGTTTGTTTATTCATTTATTTAACACTCCAAGGTGAATGTTATTCAACATCAAACCAGAAGAAGGCCCCAGCTCTGGGAAAGCATTGGAACAAGGCAGAGTGGCTCATGTTAACTGAGAGCCCTGGTGCTGAGACAGAGCTCTGCACAGGCCAGCCCGCCTCCCCTCCCCTCCATCTCACTCTCCCAACCCTTTGCTACTCGGACAGTGACCTTTCCTATTTGTAACACTGTTCCTTTCTGCCTGATGCCACCACACAAGCTGCTCCCTTCACTGAGGACATTCTTCTCCAATTTTGCCAAGTTGAGACCAGTTAATAGTCTAGACCTGGCTCAAGCATTGCTTCTTCAAGGTAATGGGGACATGGGTCAGATCTGTTTCCATAAAGTCTATGGTTTGCAATCATACTGAGAAGCTTAATTTTATTGTCAGTTTAGCCACAGGATACCAGACTAAACATTATGGGGTGTGTCTGGAACAGTGCCTCCAGGTGAGATCAGCATTTGAATGGTGGATTCAGTTGAGTAGACTGCCCTCCCCAGCATGGTTAAGCATTATCCAAATTACTAAGGAGAATTTGTTTTCCTTCCCAGTAAGATAACCTACCTTCTTCTGAATGTGAACCACAGGCCACATCCCACCAGAGACGTCTTCAAGATATGGAGACAGACGCTGCCCGCAGTATGTGAAGTACACTCGGCCCTTGGCTGGCTGCCCTGGAGGAGGTGGGGTCCCCTCGCTTCTCTCCCAGCCAATTCCTGCCACGTCACCTATGGCAGAGAACAGGAAGGAAACATTTTGTTTTCTCATTTACTGATTACTAAATAAACTTCCAAACTGCAACCAGTGTGATGGAGCCACATATCCCTGACCCTCTTTATTTTTGCCATTATTTACATCCTGAAAAAGATATGAAGTTATGTATTGTACTTGAGTATAAATACAAAAGAAATAATTTTAAAAAGAGAAGTCAAACTATTCAGAAGAAAATGCCTAGGGACGCCTGGGTGGCTCAGCGGTTGAACGTCTGCCTTCAGCTCAGGGCGTGATCCTGGGATCCGGGATCAAGTCCCACATCAGGCTCCCTGCATGGAGCCTGCTTCTCCCTCTGGCTGTGCCTCTGCCTCTCTCTCTTTGTGTCGCTCATGAATAAATAAACTTAAAAATGCTTAAAAAAGAGAAAAAAGAAGAAAATACCTAGTGTCTAAGCCAGTTACCACAATTACACATTAAATTTAGCCTTTATTTTCCTGGAAGCCAAGACAGAAAGGGAAAACAATGGGTAGGATTTTTTTAAAAAATAGAGAAATACAAGTTTTTCTCTTTGACACATGTAAAATTACTTATTTTAAGGTAAAATTACTTATTAAAATTACTTATTACTTATTAAAAATTACTTATTTTAAAAGGTAAAAAGGCAGTATTTTCTCAGTAAGTTTGCAGAAGATTTATAAATGGTTTTAATAATATAAAACCCAACCCACAACATAAGCTAGAGGTACATTGTTAAATCACATTATGTCCCCCCTGCTACTTTTATGTATCTAAGGCATTTTTGTGAGAAGCTAAGACAAGACAAGCTGCTTTCATATGAGGCAACTGAAGAGGGCGTAGTAGCTCAGAGACCAAGAGGGGCATGTCTACCACATCAGCAGTCACACACTGGCTGCTTCAGGCACGCTGCTTGCATAGGTAGCCCTATAATTAGTCTCTTATTGTGAACTCTCCAGAAAGTGCATGAAGTTCTACGATTCTGCTTTTGATTATAGAGTTTCCTATGCTTCAGATACCACTAGGATGGGCTTCCCAAAGGCTGAAGACTTGTCACTATTTATGTCACTATGCCCATGGCATCTCCAGGGCCCAGGAAAGTATCCAGCACACAGGAGATTCCCAGCAAGTATCTGCTGATGAAGACACCAGAAGTGTTGGTACAGAGGTTGACATTCAGTTGTAAAAAATGAGTTCTTGATTCCTACCCAGACACATTTCTCTAGGAAGAGGGTGGCGTGTTTGCTTGTGGTCCAGTCTCAGACTTTCTCAAACAACAAAATGTGATCAAACACAACAAATGAGGGCAACACATAAAAACTCTGTCTATGGTTGCCATGTGTTCCCCCAAAACACTTTGTGCCTAAAACACTTAAGTACTCAGCTGAAATGTCCAAGTTCTCCAGGAAGTGAAAGAGAAGTAACTGCCAGGAAATTATCTCTAAGTCATAACTTGACCATAACTGAAAACACTACACTCCCTAAAAGGTGCAATGTTAACAAGCAGCTTCCTAAGTGATGGCAAAATGATCCCAGCTGGCTGTGTGAGGTTACCTGATGGACAGGGTGAATTATTATGGCCTGTCTGGGCAGCCCAGACCACCCATCACACAGAACAATATCTGCTTCATCAGAGACGACGCTAAGATGTACTATCTGAAAATAAGTAGCCAACATGTCTGGGGGTTTCTAACAGCAAGAGGACAATACCTACATCCTGCTCCTCTGGTGGAACAGGTAGGACTGATCCTAATTTGTCTACACAGAGCAAGATACTTATATGGAGGCTAAAAAGGAAAGGGAAAAGAATTTTTACTGTTGTTGTTGTCTTAATTGAATTGATGATCTCTGTGACTGAAACTTCTGGGCAAATTTGTTGAAGCAGGACCAGATATTTAGGCTCCCAAGAACCAAGTCCACAATACATCAGCTACATAACACATTCTATGAGTGCCTCAGGGCAAGTGGGAGAGCTCCTCTTTTATTTTTCCCCCTTTTTGGAATCTATTTATTTGCTCATCAATGAAAAGTTGACAGAAGGCTAAACTTCAAAGAAGCAAAATCTCAGGTTTTTCTAATGAGGGAGGAATGAAAGCAAATGTGACTCCTACCCTACCAATTGAAGGGTTCTCAATGATAAGGTCCTCACGAAAGGAGTGGTTTGGTGTAAACTAGCAGACAGCAGTGACCTACTTGGCTTTCACTAGAAGACAAATTGCCCATTTCCAGTTGCTAAGTTTCTTTACTTTTAACATATTTAGACAAAATGTGGAAACAACAAATACATAGGGTAAAAAAAAAAAAGCTCCCACTGCACTCACCAGGAGAGAGAGTCACGTCCAAGCGCACGCTCTTCCACTGTAATAAACTGGAGCCATTGTAGTGCACAGCTCGGCCATTGCTATGAAAAAAAGCAAAGTCAAAGACAAGGCTGACTGACTGACACAGAGGCAGTTAAGTAGTGAACAGGCCTGAGAGCTTCAGCAGCACCAGAGTAATTAGAAGAGGAATCCTAAGAGCCGTTCTCTTTGTCTAAATTTGAATATATTTCCAACTGGTGTTTTATACATCTTTGGAGATTGAGATTATAATAATATTATTTTAGCATTAGAACACCCACCCCCACTATCTTTTTTTTTTTTTTTTTTTTTTTGGTAGTAACAGCAATAGTAGCCACTTACTTATGGAAAAGACAAGTGCCCACTGGATTGGTCCAAGCCCCATCTCGTTTCTCTGCTTCTGTGGCAAAGCCAAAGGAGACTATTGGTCCAGTGTCATCATCAGTATCTCCATAGGAAACAATTTCAATTTCCCAGTAAAAAGATGGGGCCTGAGGAAACACCAGAAGTGGGCAATCAGAGGGCTCCTCTCGGGCCCTTAGAACTTGCTTCATCTTTCAAAGACGAAGGAAAGAGGCAAGAGACTGTGATTTCTTACCTGAACTGGCAGTGGCGAGGTGGCATAGATAAATGTGCCCCGGGGAAGACCACCCCCAGCGCTGGGGTCAGCCAGGAAGGTGACAGAAGTAAGATGCGATGAGAACATGCAGGCTCGGACAGGCGGGAACACTCGCGAGGGGCTCCAAGTGATCTCTTTGGGCTACAATGGGGAGAAAGTGCCTTGTTCAATACAACTGCAAACACTAATCTCTTTACAGTCTCGAAAAATTTTTATCTAGTGGTATTATAAAATAGGTACATCTTTTATTTAAGAACATACCTTGTATTTCCAAAGTAAACTTTATTTTTAAAAAGGCAGTCTCTAGGCCCAGCATTGCTCTCTAGAACCAATCATTCTGATACTTACCTCTATTCTCCTCCTAAGCTTATAATGCCATTTTTAGTTTTCCTTTAGGACATCACTTAACTTGTGTGATGACAAATGAGGTTCAATTCCTACAGCTCTCCTCCTTACACACATGCAGCATGGGCCCTCAGCCCCTCATCCTGGCTGTGTAATTAGAGGCCACGTTTCAGACCCATCAGTGGGCAGAATTTATATTCCTGTGACTTACTATTCAGCTCGACATCAAGAAAGAGTAATATTACATTTCATTTTTTAACTTAATTGCTTCATTTTTTTCACTTATGTAATTTTAATAAATCTAATCATAAGGTTCATGCTTCTCTGTCAATAAAAGCATATTTTTTTAGCCCATTAATTTCGTTTTTATCCAAAGGACTGAAAGATCCATGTGATGATTAGCTCCAAGGACATCCATCACTGCTATGGTGGGAATGGGAGATGACACAAATGGGCATCAAGGAAAGCCTAAGTGGGGAAACTGAGGCTCAAGTGTACACTGGACCATGAAATTTCTATTGGTCAACATGGAAAGGCATTCATCATCTATGGAGGCAGAGTAGCTAGATGCAAAACAGAGATCCGTTGTCATGGAAAAAGTACAGGTGATCCAGCTCACTGACACACTAACAATGCTAAATGGAGATGTTGAGACTTCAGGTGACATTTTGTCTCATATAATTTTAATTTTTTATTTTGAAAGTTTCAAACCTACAGAAAAACTGTAAGAAAATGGCAATTTTTATACACTCTCAACTAAAGGTACTGAGCTTTTGAGATACAAATCACATAACACACACCCATTTAAAATGTATAATTCAATGGTTTTTGTATATGAAGAATTGTGCGACCAACACCACTGTAAAGTTTTAGAGTGTTTTTGTCCCCCTTAAGCATCTACCCCTTAAGCAGTCACTCCTCATCCCCCGTACCCCTGCAGTCCCTGGCAACCACCCATCAGCTTCCTGTCGCTAGATCTGCCTGTTTTAGACACTTCAAGTAAGTGACATTCCATAATATGTGGTCTTTTGTGACTGGCTTCTTTCACTTAGCATAATTTCAGGGTTTATCCATATTGTCACATGGATCACTACTTCCTCACTTTTTAAGGCTGAATAACATTCCATTTTATGGGGATACACCCTATTTTATGAATTTATTTGTCAGGTTATAAACATTTAGGTTGTTTCCACTTTTTGGTTATTACAAATAAGCTGCTAAGAACATTCACAGAGGTGCCAATTCTGAACACTTTGCCACCTTTGCTTTTTAATCACCTCTCAGTCTCTATTCATACACGTATCATTATAAGATGGACTACAGATCTAAAATTCTGAAAGTTCTTTTCCGTTATTGATAGAGTAAGAAATTATTTACAAATGAATGAGTTCTGCTCCTTTGTTGTCATCATTCATTATTCAGAATGTCAAATCAATGTACTCTGACATTCAAAGATAATAGCATGTCATCAGGGTGTGTACCTCCAAATGGATTTGCAAATGCTCACGCTAGTTACTAAGGTGCCACTTGGCATTCTCTAATACAGCATGCTGCAAATGGGCAGGCAGTGGTACGCACGGCATGGGGCTCACCTGTCTCCGGTCAGCCTGCAGCGGAGGTGGTGGCGGCCGAGCACAGTCACGGTAGAGCATTCGCAGCCGTTCACACTGCACCTCCACAACTGCCAGTCGCTCCCCTGGGAGGGGATACATCAAACAAGTGAAAATAAGTCCCAAAAGCCCCAAGAGAGCTCCAGCTCTTCTTGAGGAGCGTCAAAGCAATAAATTGCTTCAGAGAGTATTCAAATTCTTACCAAAAACAAACAGATTGAGGTATGTCTACTACACATAGCAGCACAGCAATGTGGTCAAGTGCATGAGTTCTGAAGTGGGGTTGCCTGGATTTAGAATCTGGCTTCCTTACTCAATATTTACCATCTCACTTATGAGAGTAACAATAGCACCTGTTCAAGGTCCTGAATATGAAATGAAGTAACACAAGTGGAGCTTTTGGCTAAGTCCCTGGCACAGGGCGAACACTCAATAAATGGAAGCTAGGGATCCCTGGGTGGCGCAGCGGTTTGGCGCCTGCCTTTGGCTCAGGGCGCGATCCTGGAGACCCGGGATCGAATCCCACGTCGGGCTCCCGGTGCATGGAGCCTGCTTCTCCCTCTGCCTGTGTCTCTGCCTCTCTCTCTCTCTCTGTGACTATCATAAATAAATAAAAATTAAAAAATAAAATTAAATAAATGGAAGCTATTATTCTCATCATTGAAACTGATTTTTTAAAACTATCTATTTAACATCTCCTAAGAAAGGTACAGTGCTAGATGCTGGAGAATACAAAGATACATGAGCTCCTATTCTGGGAGGACAGATGAGATGTGTACATGCATTCACGTGTACAAAAAAGAACATTAAGGACGACTGGGTGGCTCAGCAGTTGAGAGTCTGTCTTTGGCTCAGGGCATGATCCTGCGGTCCCGGGATCGAGTTTCATATCGGACTCCTTGCAGGGAGCTTCTCCCTCTGCCTGTGCCTCTGCTTCCCTCTCTCTGTGTCTCTCATGAATAAATAAAATCTTAAAAAAAAAAAAATGAAAACGAAAACGAAAACGAAAAAGAAAAAGAGAAAGAAAGAATGTGGTACAAGGCTGCAGTACGGGTCTCTTAGATAGGATCCAAGCACAAACATAGGCATAGAGGAGCAGGTGACGACTTCATTCCAGGACCCAGGAAGGCTTCATAAAAACAGACTTGAATTAGATCTTAGAAAAGGTAGGGTTTCAATAAGCAGAGAAGGAAGGGAACTCCAGGTAGTTTGGCAATATGAGCAATGGTCTAGGAGAGTCAAGAGTCAGGGGTCTTGGCAGTACCTCAATCAACACACAAAAATTAACTCAAAATGGATCAGTGACCTGAAAAAATGTTACAGCTAAAACTATAAAGCTTTTAGAATAATGGTGTAAATTTTCATGACTTCGGATTATGCCATGGTTTAAGATATGACACCAAAAGTAAAAACAACAAAAGAAAAAACAGATAAATTGGACTTCACCAAAATGAAACAGGTTTGTATTTCAAAGGGCACTACTGAGGAAGTGAAAACACAACCCCCCCCCCCCCCCGCAAAAAAAAGAAGAAAACACAACCCACAGAATGGGAGAAAAGATTTATGTACTACCCAATCAGGGACTAGTATAGCTAAAATTACAAAGAACTCTTACAATTGGGGTGCTTGGGTAGCTTAGTCAGTTAAGCGTCCAACTCTCATTCTCTCTTCCTCCATCCCTCCTCCTGCTCACATGTGCACGAATGAATGAATAAATAAATTTTTTTAAAAAATAAAGAACTCTTATAATTTTTTAAAAATTTTCTTTATTTGAGGGAGAGAGCAAGAAAAAACACGCACATGAGTGGGAGGAGGGGCAGAAGGAGAGGGAGAAACAGACTCCACTGAGTAGGGAGCCAAACATGGGGCTCGATCCCAGCACCCTGAGATCACTACCTGAATCAAAGGCAGACACTTAACTGACTGAGCCACGTAGGCACCCTAGAACTCTTATAACAATAAGATGACAACCCAATTAAAATGGGCAAGGGATTCAAATAGACATCTCTCCAAAGAAGATAAACGACCAATAAGTACATGAATGTATGCTCAACATCATTAGTCATTAGGAAAACACAAATCAAAACCACAATGAAATACTACTTCCTACCTACTAGGATAACTATAATCAAAAAGACAACACTAGTGCTGATGAGGATGTGGAATAAATAGGACCCCCATTCACTGCTGGTTGCAGTGTAAAATGGTGCAGCTGCTGTGGAAAACAGTTTTTCAAAAAAGCAAGCAGTTCCTCAAAATTTAAACACAGGATTACTATATGACCCAGCAATGCCACTCCTACATATGCCCAAGAGAACTGAAAACATTTGTCCACATAAGTGCTTATATATGCATATTAACAGCACCATTATTGGTAATAGCCAAAAAGCACAAACAAGTATCAATAAATTCATCAATAGGGATGCCTGGGTGGGTCAGTGGTTTGAGCGTCTGCCTTTGGCCCAGGGTGTGATCCTGGAGTCCCAGGATTGAGTCTCATGTTAGGCTCCCTTCATGGAGCCTGCTTCTCCCTCTGTCTGTATCTCTGCATCTCTCTCTGTGTCTCTCATGAATAAATGAATAAAATCTTTAAAATAAACAAATAAATAAATTCATCAATAAACAAAATGCAGTTTATGCACACAAGGGAATCATATGCAACCATAACATGGTTATGGGAAGTACTGACCCATGTTATAACATGGATGAACCTTGAAAACATTATGTTAAGTAGAAGCCAGACAAAATAGGACAACTATTGCAGGATTCTGTTGATATGAAATACCCAGGATATGTAAATCCAGAGAGAAAGTAGATTAGAGGTTCCCAGAAGCTGAGGGAAGGATAATGGGGAGTTAATGTTTAATTGGTACTGAGTTTCTGGTTGGAATGATGAAAAAGTTCTGGAAATATATAGTGGTAATGATTGCATAACTCTGTGAATATACTAAAACCCAAAGTGTGTACTTTAAAATGGTAAATTTTATGGTATGTGAATTATACCTGAATTCACATACTATGTGAAAAAGGTCTTAGGAAAAATAAAATATAGTTCAATAAAAGTAAAGCACAGAGTTTGTTTAGGATATTGAGAAATTTATTGACTTATACCACACCTACACCTACAGACACCTAGACAACTAATATAATCCAAGGATATGGATTAGAAGCCAACAGGAAAGAGGAGGAAAATATAAAACGGACTCAAAGTGAGGGGACCCTGGGCGGCTCAGTTGGTAAAGCGTCTGCCTTCAGGTCAGGTCATGATCTCTGGTCCTGGGATCGAGCCCTGAATCAGGCTCCCTGCTCCTTGGGAAGCCTGCTTCTCCCCTAGTTGCCTCTCCCCCTGCTTATGCTTGCATTCTTTTTCTCTCTCTCTCTCTAATAAATAAAATATTTTTTTTAAAAAAGCTTATTCCAAGAGAATTTATACATAGAATACTGGATGATCCAATGACCCAGTGGGTAACATGTACAACAATGTCCTTTCCATCAAGCAGTAACCAATGTCACGGAGATATTTCAGTGGGATTGGCTAGAATCATATCAAATAAGGGAAAAGCAATTGTTAGGGTTAGAATGGGGGCTATCTGGCAGAAGTGAAGCATATCTGACATGAGCAGGCTTAACACAAGAGGAGATTTTACAGGATCTAGGGTGAGAGAAAAAGTTCCTATACTTCCAATTAAGGAAAGGCAAAACTGACTGTACTCTGGCCAGAGCAACAATTAACAGCCATAACTGGCTGTGAACTCATTCCAGTCTGTAAATGACAACTCCACAGGAGTAAGGATGCTTAGGAAAGGCAGCATCTCAGTGATAGCTTCATGCACCTGACAGTCTCTCAAAGCAGGGTTTCAGGAAGCCAACAGTGATGACAATGTGGAAAGACAAGGTACAGGAAGGAAAAGTTTGGAGCATAATGTAGATGTTTAAATACGAGAGAAAAGGCACCTGACTTAGGAAGCTGGTAGTGGAAATGAGTAGAAAAGGGATACATTTCAGAAGCATTTCAAAGGGAGATTAGAACATGGCAAATGGCTGGATGTGTAAGGATAGGAAGGATGTGCCTGTCATATTTAACTCAGTATCTGAGAGTCAGAAATAGTCTGAGTATGACCTAAAACAGAGAGGTCAGAAAGGAGAACTGACTCCAGAGGAAATAATGACTCTGGTTTTAAATGTGGAGTATTCGTGAGGCTGGTAATCCTAAGAGCTACAGAGCCAAGAGGCTTGACTAGCAAGAGAGAGACTGCCCATAACAGAAGCATGGAAAGCACTAGGGAGAGACAAGCAAAGAAGGTGGGTCAACAAAGCTTAGAGCAGTTTCTTCGAGTGAGGTCTGGGCCCCTCCTAGCACAACTGCCCAGGCCTACTTTCAACTGAATATTCTGACTTTTGGGGGGAGCTTGGAAAGCATTTTAAACATGCTTCCGAGGGATACTTGTGAATTTTCCAAGTTTGAGAAGAACCTCTCTGGCTCAGGGAATATGAATATTTAGAAAGTAGGGGAGTAGGAAAAAAACAAAAAACAGCTGGACTAGACAGGTTCTGGCTTCTATAAAAAATACAGTTGGGAATTTTTTTGTTTTGTTTTGTTTCTACATGTCTTTTCTTCAGTATTAAAATCTTTTTCTTATGCTATTTCAACCAAGGGATCCAGTGACCTTCACAGAAACATTTCTCATAGGGAAAAGCTCTGTGATGTAGTGCTATCTTCCCAGGCCAAATGGAATTAGGTATTCTTTTCCCTGGATTAGAGAAACTATAATATTGAGATAGGAGTAAGTCAACATTAAAATGGCCAAGACTTCTGCTTAATTTATCCCAGAGGAAGTCAAATAATGGAAGAAATCATTGAATTTTTTTCCGCATTTTAAAGAATAAAAAATTTATTATTACCTGTAAATTTCGTGACATTTTCATACATGAAAGTAAAAGTCTTTATATATTCAAAAATAAAGATCAAAGAACTCTTTCTCTTCCACCCATCACCTTGAATCATTTATTAAACAGGATTTCTTCTAAGCACAGTCCAGGACTCTCTTGTGGGCTCTAAGAATCCACCATCATGTTAGAAAGTAACCCCGATGCAGGGTTTGTTGATTCATCACAGGTAAAGGACTGAGAAGCCGGCAAACTCTGATATATACCTTAAATGTCAGAGCTCTTTCTGGTAACTTCATAAGTGAATTATGAAAGTGACTATTAAACTTGACATAAGACACTATTTTAGGATATAAATTTGTGTGTATAAACTCACAGTCTTCTCTTTTATGGCAATTAATAAACACTTCCCACACATTTCTATCCAACTCTTATGACCACAGAGTTCTCTTCCATTAGAGAAAATGGGTTAGGTGGGTTATTATTAAAGCCATCTGAGGCCACTGCTCCAAATTACTATGATTCCTAGCTTGTACATTAAGTACAAAAGTTAATTCCACAGTTTAAGACTCCCTTATTTGAGAAACTGTATAAAAGGATACTCAGAGTCCTATAGAAAAGCAAGCAATCAATCAAGCAAGTACATGCTGGCTAAAAATCAGTCATGTAAGTCTTACAATGCCATGTAGGCCAAGAACAAGAAAAAGCAGAGGCAGGAAACGAAGGCCCAACCACAAGTACAAAGCTGAATTATGGGCAAACATTTAGTCACAAATAATTTCCCCTGAGAAGCCTAGCAAATTCCTTTTCTTCTGTTCTTATTCTCTATGCTCAGGATCTCTCTGAGCTTTATTACCAGCCACTGGTTCCACAGTGCTACCCTTAAAAGAGGAGGGAGATTTAAGGAGTAAGACACATATAGAATTAAGACCCAAAGCAAAGACCAACCAAAAGAAATTGGTGCCATGTGAAAAAGAACAAAAACTAAAGGACAGAGAAGAGATTAGGGAGTGACTGAAAAAGCAAATGGCATGAGAAATAGTAAATAATATGGATAATAAAAATGACCTCACCCCCCACACAAAGGATAACACTAAAACCATTAAGGAAGTTAAAGAATATTCATTTATTCCTTACAGCTTCATGAAAATGCTAACACAAGAGTACTGGAAGATGCTAATTTAACTCTGAACAATTTCATTTAGAGTCCAATTATATCCTTGGAGACAAAGCATAAATTTTCACTTAAAAATACCCAGGCCAACTAGCAATTTACAGGAAATCTAAAGATTGAGAGATACAATAAATGACACCATAGAGATACAATCAGCAAAATCCAGACTATAAGAAACCCTTCAAAAAATAAATTGCAAGGCAAAAAACATAACGAGGGGAATCTATATTTTAAAATAAAATGAAAAGACAGCAATGAAATTACAATGTAAGAATTTTATTTGAATCCCAATTTACATAAACAAATACAAAAACAAGTATGACTTTATGAGAAAATCAGAAAGTTGCATGCTGACAAGACAGTTAATATTAAAGAATTGTTAATTTTTCAGATGTGATCATGGTATTGCAGTTTTTTTAAGAGTCCTTATTTTTCAGAGACACATACTAAAAAATCTTTAGGTAAAATAATATTTAAGAATTTGCTTAAAAATAATCCAGGAGGGGGTACAGCATAGATGAAACAAGATTGACCATGAGTTAACTATTGAGCCTGAGGCTTCACTATTCTAGTCTCCCTATTTTTGTGTTTAAACTTTTCCATTAACACACATATATAGATACACACACATACACAAACAGGGATGGATGTTAGTGCAAACTCCGGACTGTGAATTCAAATGTCGACAATGACAAGAGTCAGACAGTATCTGCAATCCTAAGGGTTCATAAATAGTTTTTTTAAGATTTATTTACTTATTCATGAGAGACAGAGAGAGAGAGAGAGAGAGACGCAGAGACATAGGTAGAGGGAGAAGCAGGCTCCCCATAGGGACCCCGATGCGGGACTTGATCCAGGATCCCAGGATCACACCCTGAGCCAAAGGCAGATGCTCAGCAACTGAGCCACCCAGGTGTCCCCATAAACAGTTCTAACAGAGAAATTAATGCAATGAATTAATATGAATGGAAGAAAGAAAACACGCTGACACGGTCATCAATTAAATTGAAAAATGCCGATTTCCTACTTCGTATGTACTAAAAGCTATTTACATTTCTAGATCTGGGATAAAAGTTGTGATAACTGCTATCTGCAGAGCTCAGCTATTTGACACATGTGTGTGTATGTGTATATAAATGTTAGCATTCCATTATCAAACTGGAAATGTGCTGACAACACTTAGAGCAGTAAGGAGAGCCACAGGTACTTACCAGCACTGCATTCCTGGGCCACTAGGTTGAGCACTTCAACAGCTGCTGGACACTGTTGTATGAATTCTTCACAGAATAAGCTGTCTTCTAAAAGCTGGGCCATGACCAGGCATGCTCTTAATGTTAAAAGATTTATAATATTTCAAAATCATCAACGTTCATTCTCTAAAAAGTTAACTATGAAGAACATTTTAATCAATTTTGTTCCCTAACTTACAAAAAAGGTTTAAACTCCTCATTCCTCTTGTTTTTTTTTTTCTGAACTAGATTTGTATGGAAGCATAAGTAACTGTTCTTTTCCCCCAGAGTAACTGCTGACAGTGCATGGACAAGAAGAGGGGTAAATGGTTGCCATCTCTACTAAATGCAGATACAAAGTGCCAGGTGAGAAATTAGCATTATCTCTTAAAAAACATTTCCTAAACTGTGCTCCATGGGCAACATTAGTGCTCTGGGAATAAGAACCCAGACACTTAGAAAATCTGTATGCTGATCTCTTACCTAATTCATAACACGTATTCAAACTTTCTAAGAAGTCCCATTGCCAAAAGAGAAACTTGTTACTGTGGTAAATAAATGTATTCGCAAGAAAATGCTTTTTTTCCTTTTGACACCAACACCTGAGGGCATTCCCTAGTTTTCTCCTTTTCAGTTTGAAAAGTGATAGATCAGATGTATATTAATGTAGCCTGAACCACTTGAACAAGGTAAAGTGGCAGAGAGGTCCACTGGAATAGAACAAAGTGCTTTTACCAAAGCAAAGCAGTGGGAGCCTTGTGTATGATAGATCACTTTTTGACTGCTTGCTTATTATTTTGGGGGGAATAGCTAAACTGTTTCAAAGTGCAGAAATTACACAATGCAACAAAACTTGCAGAAATTGGGGAATATAACAAAAATGTAGTAAACACAGCACAAGAGAACAGTCTCTGTTCTCAGCTTGGCATGAACTTCATACTGTGGACACACTAAATCAGGAGTGGAGGGGCCCAGCAAGGACCCCTGCCTCTCTGGCCTGTACCACCTCAGCCTTAGGGGATTTCTGGGGGGTGCTCACCTTGTTCTTATTTCAGCCAGGAGCCGAACGACTGCCATCACAGGAGCTGACCCATCTCCTGTTGCAGGAAGTGAGGTATGAATAGAGAGACTTCCCTCCTGAGGAAGCAACATGGACTGGACTGCCTGTACTACCTTCTCAGTAATGGACAGTTTATGAAGAGGCAGTGCCTGATGGTGATGGGGGGGGGCATGGCAAAAAGTCAAATTCAAGTAGTTAGTTTTTAAGAAATGAGGGTGTTATTATCTGGAGTTAATTCTCAAAATTTCAGTCAAAAAAATAAAATCACCATACAGAAAATTGCAAACTAGATCAAAACAATTAAAAATACAATACACTGTGGAATATTCCTAACCAAAGAAACGAGTGTTGTCATCTACGTAAAAATCTTCACACAAACGTTACTATTAAATAATTACACCCAATATATAAATACACCTCCCAAGTAACACTTAAGATAACCAAGTATTTGTGCCTCTGTACTGTGTGTGCACATATTTTTCATCACAGTATGGTTACCATTTGCAGTGACATTTAATAATGCATTTAAAAATCACCTTACCTCCGATCTCGGAACACAAAGTCTAGACAATGGAATAGTCAATGTGTCTGATGCTTGCGAAGTCTTTCTACAGTCTATGGGTGGGAATCTGACTGTAGCTATACCTTCCTGTTCATTGATAGAAGCCACTACTCCGATGCTTCCTGATATTCCTCTACCTAAAACCTAGAGACAAAGAGGGATTAGGATTAGCACTACTGACCGGCTCCGATGGTGTATACGACACTCTCATGGGACAGGTGTGGAAGAGTGAATTCTCAGCTGTTGTTAGTGGCATTATAGGAATAGTTTATCACAATGCAGATACCAAGCACTGAATGAGGAGTTAAAATAGTAGGTCCTAAAACCTATGTCAAGGTGACCACAATATGACAGAATCTCAAACTTCCAACTCTAAAACTTAAGTGACACCAAGGGACACAGATATCATAGTTAAAACCATACAGTACTGTATAATATTTGAATAACCTGCAGCACAGTGTGGATTAGAATTCATGAGTTTCTCAGATTCCTTGTTTAGCTTGAAGGAACAAGGATTCCTGTCCAACTGGGTGGATGATACAGTCTTTACAGATGATCAGTTAATCAATGGACGCAGGAACTTGGGAAATGCTGGCTGGTTACCTGAACCTCAGACCCTATCTTGATGGTCTCTTTGAAGCCTCCAAGGGCACACAGTGCAGCGACAGCCTGGCGGGCGATTCTCTGAAGTTTGGCAAGTTTCCTGCCACTACTGCTCCCATTTTCCAGAATGCTCTCTGCATATTTCCCCAACTGTGGAATGTACATCAGCGCACGAGACAGAACCTAAACATAAGAAGCAGCCATGTAGTAGGAGTTAAAGCTTTGGTCATTTTCAACACTAAGAGTGATGAAGTATCTGTTATC
This sequence comes from Canis lupus dingo, assembly GCF_003254725.2. Taxonomy (NCBI): domain Eukaryota; kingdom Metazoa; phylum Chordata; class Mammalia; order Carnivora; family Canidae; genus Canis; species Canis lupus. Next base: position 10,154,068 of record NC_064268.1, read on the forward strand.
TTTAACAGTGGCTGGCTCCCATGTACTGCAGGAACTCTGGTTATGGGAGGGATGAAGTAACTATCAGGTGTGACCACAGACGTCTTGCCATATTTGCCTTATATAATGAGACAGGACTGGAAACACACAACCTCAGAATGTGGGAGAATCAAACACTGCGTTGACAAAACTAAAATAAGGCAAAAGCTTATCTGAGGGAAAACCATCACAGCATACTGCCTACAACTCAACATCCAATTTTCTTAAGGCACTCACTTGAAAAATGACTGTGGGCAAATGGGAATTGATTACAGGTCCCTAGTTTTCAGGAAACTAGACTACTACGTGTAATGATGAATTACTGACAGAACATTCAGGGAGTGTAAATCACAGAGGCCTTTGGACTTAGTATATACACTTAACAAATCCAATAAACCAAGGCTGTGTGATTTCCTAATGTCAGTACCAACTGAACATAGGCAAGAAGGAGAAACAAGGCATGCTGTTCCTTTCCCCGAGAATATAGTCTCATCTTCTGCAAAACTAATTTTGGCAGTGACAGGAGGCATAGGTTAGCGGAAGGGAAATGATTAAACCAAAGCAAATTTGACGGGGGGGGGGGGGGGGGGGGGGGGGGGGGCGGGGGGACTGCTAACAAGTCTGTCTGACCAATTTGGGAAATCTTTACTAGAATAGGATCCTTATTAGGCAGGATTCAAATGCTAAAACAGATCACAAACCTCCCCCTCGTTTCCCCAGTGAAGCAGGGACTCTGTGCTAACCTTTTCTGCTGTTGTGGTCCATATTTGGGCAGCATTTGACTCGGGGGCCATTAGCAAGCTATGAAGCAAGGCGATCACTTCTGCGGCCATGCTGTTCGCCACGTGCCCACTGATGAAGGGTCGGACGGGATCGGTCCTGCAAGTGTCAAGAGGGAAAGGGTCAATGTCCAGGCGATGGTTAAGAATGCAGAGGTGGCTTTTAGGGTTATCATCGGACGGAAAAATTTTCTAATGATACAAGAAAAAGTGGATTTCATTGACTAAGAAAAAGAACAGCTAAATTATCATGGAGGAAGCGGGGGGATCAGTTCTCTCACATTCTTTCTGTTAATTAAAGAATCCTCTAAAACAGCAGACCTGGGATCCCTAGGTGGCGCAGCGGTTTGGCGCCTGCCTTCGGCCTAGGGCGCGATCCTGGAGACCCGGGATCGAATCCCACATCGGGCTCCCAGTGCATGGAGCCTGCTTCTCCCTCTGCCTGTGTCTCTGCCTCTCTCTCTCTCTCTCTGTGACTATCATAAATAAATAAAAAAAAAAATTAAAAAAATAAATAAATAAAAAATAAAACAGCAGACCTCAAAACCTGAACGGCATAAACCATCAGGATCAAGGGAAGACCCTAAGGACCCTATGGCACACCAATTCCTGGCTTGCAAACATAGAACACTTCGCAAACTCCCTAGAAGCAATGCTCTTTCCTCCTGTCTACTCCCAGAGAGAAGTTTATGTGTAGAGCTAGGCTGACTGGAAGGAAAGGCATCAAGACCTGAGTTTACTAATACTCAAAAAAGCTGTAGCTGGTGTTCCTGGTTAGTGGCCTTTCTCAAAAAAAGACCACCCTCGACTTCCGGGGGAGTGGCTGGGCGGTGTGGGAGAATTTGGCTCTGGAAAGTGGTGAATCAGAGGAGACCACAGGCAGCTGCTGGCCGAGGCCATGGCCTCCGACCTGGACTTCTCACCTCCCGAGGTGCCTGAGCCCACTTTCCTAGAGAACCTGCTGCAGTATGGACTCTTCCTGGGGGCCATCTTCCAGCTCATCTGTGTGCTGGCCATCATTGTACCTGTTCCCAAGTCCCATGAGGTGGACAGGTGGCAGAGCCCTCTGAGCCCAGAAGTGTGGAGGTGAAGAGGAAGACCAAGACTGCTGCTCTTTCTGCCAGCAAGAGGCCCAAGAAGGAGGCAAAGAAGAAGCGGTAGAAGAGGAGGCCTGTAGAGCCAGGCGGGCGAGGCAGGGGCCTCGACGGGGAGCCCTCCTGGGACTCAACGTCCTGTTCCCTCCGACGTCCCAGGGTCAGGGCTGAGGTGGCTGGGCCACTCTCTGACCACAGAGATCTGGACAATCATGACAGTCCTCAGGCCCCAGCTGGGCAGCCTACCACTTCCTCTTCCTTCTGCTTCCAAGACAGTTTAGAGCCACAGGGACTAAACCCTGTGTGCAGAGGCTGTGCAAGAAGTCTGTCTGTCCAGAAGTTGGGTCAGCTCCGAGTGACATTTCCATACTTAATCATTGTGTCCAGCCTTCAGACCCACACCTTGTGGATTTACATTGCATTTTAGAGTCGTGATCTCATGCTGACACACACCGCCCCTCCCATCACTTGTGCACCACAGATCTGCTAATCAATCACCTTTGTCTCTGCCATACAGATGGGGTCAGGCCAGGCCTTCCCTGTTTGTTTAGGTCAGGACGCCATGGCCACTGAGATGTCAGTGGTCCCACAAGCATGACAGCCAGGTCCGAAGATGCCTGGTGGCAGAGCCAGCAGGCAGGTTGGCCGGACAGGGTTTGCCTGGTTCTCCTCTGGCAGACAGAAGGGATTTGGCTACATGAGTGCATGTTCTTGGGCTCAAACTTTCTTAGCCTCTGAAATGGGGGGCTTGTCAGTCTCAGAGCAACCTCTTTTCAGCCTATCATGGCGTATTCAGTGTGTGCCTTTTGGCTTCATCTGTACACGTCCCCTTTCCCCTCAATTCTTTTAACTCTATAACAGTGAGGAAAAGTCATCTGGGCAAGTAAATGTCAATAAACTGCCTCACATGCTGGGGGAAAAAAAAAAAAAAAAGACCACCCTCTGGCTGTAGATGCCCACTCAGCCAGGAATGCTGCCCTATTTGCCCAGGACCACCTCAGATGGGTATTTTAACCCCGAAGTCCTCATTTCCAGCAGGTCAAGAGGATGATATACAATTAAAGCCCTAAAAACAAGTCCATTACTAAGTAGACCTTAGAAGAGTCTGGACAGGAAAAGACTACCTTGCAAGCTCAGAGTTCCTCTCTCGGCAAATGGAGGTCTGGGCAGTTTTCTTTTTGTCACCTGTGGACAGTCCGCTCACAGTCTCTGGGTTGACAGACTCTACAGGCGGCCCGATGCTGACGATGAGGCCTGACTGCGCCCACTTGGTTGCTTTCCGAAGAGCAGCTGCAGCCTCTTCTGTAATCACCTCACAACAGCCACCCTGTAGGGAGGTTTGAGACCGTCACCATACTCCGCTTCCTACTTTTTAAAACCTGCTTCCCCGACTCACATGTTAAAATACTATATATAGAAAGTTAATTTCCCATAAACATCCCATGTCCTCACCCAGTCACATATAACTGTGAATCCTCTAAATTTGTTTCCATGCAAATTCTGGCACACATAATCATGGATCACACTACGCACAGTTTTTCTGTTTAATTTTTCTCAGTTATCAAACTATCATGTGTTTTGATACTGATATATGTAGATTGACCTCACTCTTTTTATAATTGTATAGTATTTCATCATAGGCATACAACTTAAATTTTTTTTTAAGATTTTTTTAAAGACAGAACACAAGTTTTGTTTTGTTTTTTTTAAAGATTTTATTTATTCATGAGAGACACACAGAGAGAGAGAGAGAGGCAGAGACACAGGCAGAGGGAGAAGCAGGCTCCACTCAGGGAGCCCGACGTGGGACTCAAGCCCGGGTCCTGGGTCCCCAGGATCACACCCCAGGCTGCAGGCGGTGCTAAACCACTGTGCCACCAGGGCCGCCCCAACATAAATTTTTAAATTAAAAATTTGAGGTATAAATGACATACAACAATTTCTTTAATCAATCCCCCATTTAGGGGTATACAGATTATATTTTTTTGTTTTGTTTTAAATAAATAGAGCTGTGCAGAGCATGGTTGTCTCTGGACCCTTGAAAATGCTTGTTTACCCTCACCTTGACAATAATGAGTATTATCGGGTTTTTTTTTTTTTTTTTAAGATTTTATTTATTTATTCATGAGAGACACACAGAGAGAGAGACAGCGACATAGGCAGAGAGAGAAGCAGGCTCCAATGCAGAGAGCCGGATGTGAGTCTTGATCCCGGGACTCCAGGATTATACCCTGGGCTGAATGCAGGCACTCAACTACTGAGCCATCCAGGTGTCCCTATCAATTTTCTTTAACTTTGACAGGTGAAAAATTATATATTACTATTTTTATTTCTTTATTTATTGTATAATCTGTAAACATGAGCATATTTCAATGCTTTTTATGGGTTATGTATCTTTAGTTCTTTTATCTATTATTCTTTTTTAAAATCTATTACTCTTTTAACCTTTTACATATTATCACTTTTAAAGTATTATTATTTATGTATTTGTTTTTAGGGAGAGAGAGAGAGAGAGAGCACATGTGGGATGGGGAGGGGCAGAGAAGAGAGAGAGAGACAGAATCTTAAGCATGTTCCATGTCCAGTGTGGAGCCCGACACAGGGCTCAATCTCACAGATGCTTAACGAACTGAGCCACACAGGTACCCCTCACTTTTAAGGCATTAATAGGCTGCAAAAAATATATATATATATTTTAAAGATTTTATTTATTCATGAGAGACACAGAGAGAGAGAGAGAGTCAGAGACATAGGCAGAGGGAGAAGCTGGGAGCCTGATGTGGGACTCAATCCTGGGACTCCAGGATCATGCCCTGGGCCAAAGGCAGGCACTAAACTGCTGAGCCTCCCAGGCATCCCATAGGCTGCAAAACTTTCTTAATAAAACTAAGAAAAGGGGATCCCTGGGTGGCGCAGCGGTTTGGCGCCTGCCTTTGGCCCAGGGCACGATCCTGGAGACCCGGGATCGAGTCCCACATCGGGCTCCCGGTGCATGGAGCCTGCTTCTCCCTCTGCTTGTGTCTCTGCCTCTTTCTCTCTCTCTCTGTGACTATCATAAATAAATAAAAATTTAAAAAAAATAAAGATAAAAAAATAAAACTAAGAAAAAACTTCTAGGTCAAGAACGAGAATTCTCTTTTACATTTTAACATCAATGACAAATTGACTCTGACTGGTTCTCTTAAAAATGGCTTCAGTTAAGCCACTGACTTTAATTTCTCACTCTGCCTCCTTGTGGGAATTTTTTTTCTTAAATGTCTCTGAAAACCTAAAGCATGGCAAATGTTTCTCAATCAAGCATTCCTGTCAGAGCGGGTGTCTCCGAATTAGAGTTACCTTAGTCATGTCTCGATCCATTTTCACAACTTTCTCCATGTTGGCACCAGTGCCAAGTCTGAAGGGCCGTCCTTCTGAGCTACTAAAAGGGAAAGCAGAGAGAGGTGATGATCTTCCAGGCAAGGTCAAGGTCAGGCTGCACGCCATGGGGCAATCTAGTATTAACCAGAGCAGTACTATATGCTACAACAGGATTTTAAAACCCATAGTAAGACTCAATTTTTCAAAAAGGAAAGAATTTATTATTGTTTAATTACAGGACTTTTAGGGATCAAAACACCAGCTCTTTTTAGACAGTTGTAGTGATAATTTAAAAACTACATGAAAATGATGTACAAAATAGAGAGCTGAACAAAATCGAGAATCTGAGCCTACAATACAGGGAAGGCTGGGCTCGGTGAGTGATCTAAATCCCAAAATAAGGGAACTTTAACAATAGCATGGGTTGATGCCTTGATGTTAATGACTGGATCTTTCTAAAAATTCAGTTTCCTCTGCTTCTTAAACCTGACCTCCAAAAACTCCTTCACCAAATTTGCACTGTCAGGTTTTGCAATGCCTAAGAATGTTTCTTGGTGGTTCCTGCATCTAGCACTGACCTGCTGGACCCCTAGTTTATGCCAGTAGCCCATTAGTGCTTTCAGTTGCCATGATGGTAGCCAAGGGACCAATTATGAGGATGACACCATCACCACATCATTTATTTGAAGAAAGAAGTCTTCCCCGGAGATATACATACGTGTCCTAAATTCCCTTATGTTCTGTGGAAGACCTTCCTGGCTCCCACTGACAGGGCTCCATGTTTAAAAAAAAATTTCTCTTATCTCTCCACCTCACAGTCAATGGTATCCTTAAATTTACCAATGGCTGAAGGATGCAAATGACTAAAACCAGACTGCATTATTCCTTCTTGAAGCCCAAATCACACTGTAGACTCTCCATTGAGCACAAACAATATATTCTCAACAGGGCTTTTGCTCTCTGTTGGGTTTGAAGAAACAGTACCGAGTTGTGGATAAAAGCTTGGGCTCTGTGGTCAGAGGCCTGCGTCTGTGGTTCAGCTCTGCCTCAGTTTCTCCACTGTAACAACAGGGATGACAGTAATAGTGATTACCTCTTAGGGTCGTCAAGAAGGCTGAGACAGTTGATGTATGTAAGGGGCTTACTGAGCTCAGTGCCTGGGACACAGTCAGTGCCTAATGACATGTGGCTATTACAACAGTCAGTCACCTTAGTAGCGGCTGGAGAACCTCATGGGATGATTGGTCTTCCCGCTTGTGGATAAAGATAGACAGCTTGCCATCCACTGCTTCACTCTCTTCTCCAGGATCTTTGTCTCCTTTTAAGGAATTCTTGGGGCTGGTTTTTGTCAATGTAGTATCAGGTTCAGAAGCAGTTGGAGAAAGAACTGTCTGACATCCTTTAAAAGCAAACAGAACAATTGCAGTGTTATTGGTATAGCTCCCCTGCGCAGGGAAAACTCTGGCTTTGGAATCTCTCTTCTTCCCTCTCCCACCTCCCTTTCTTTCATCACAGAAGGCATAGCAGCAGCAGCAGCTACAGACAGGAGGAAGCTCAGTGTGGCCGTCCACAAGAAGCAGGCACCTCTGTACCATCCTCCGGCCAGCCTCTCACCTGGGACCACGTAATCTGCCAGCTTTGCTAAGAGCAATGAAGCAATCTTGGATGCTGGGTCACTGGGATCCTCCTGCTCACTGTTTAGGGAAGGAACAGAGTAGCTCCATGGTGGGAGCTCCACATTCCCACAATCTTCTACACTCATCAGCGGGAGTGCAGCCCGGCACAGCTGAAGAATGATAAGGACCAGCTTTGGAGATGGGCGCTGGTCAAGCAGCAGGGAGAGGAGTTTGGACACACAAGCTGGCTGGCTCAGGATGGCTTTACCTATGTGACTCCTGGAAAAGAAGGAAAAAAAGGTAAATGACGTTGGGCATATTGGTCTATAGACATTCAGAAGCAATAATTCCCTAAATGAGGATGAACTGACTCACGAGGACAACACGGATCTGGCACTATGTTTTTAGGAAGGAGAATGAAGGTTTTGGTAAATATCTAATGTAAGTTCACAATTGACCAACCAATAATACTTAAAAAGAAAGATTTTTGAATATTTTCTGATCCCTAATGTTTACTTAACTGAGATGCTATAGTTCAGCATGGTTCATGGAGCACTACAACTGTATGAACCAAACTAGAGACTTTCCATTTAGTCTTTTATTTCCTATTAAGGAGTGTTTTAAGACCAAATATCTCACACAGGGTTACACAGGCCTCAACAGTGTGGAATATGACACAGCTGACCCTGTGGCATCTCACTGAGAAGAAAACAAAGTCCAGCAGGAGCCAAAGAACAAGTAGCCTTATGTGGACAAGCAGTTGTGGGCCTCACAGCTCACACAGGATGGTATCAAACCTCCACAGATTGTCTTAAGACACAGCATGAGAACATGAGTCAACTGCAGGTCCTGACTGATTATTCTTTATTTTGCTATAATGAGGGTAAGATTTGGGGTTACTCAATGTACCTGCATAGACCTGAAAGGCTAGCAGCTGTCACCAGCAAAGTTTTAAAGCAAATGGTATCATTTTATGAGGTAGAGATTCACCTAAACAATCCTCGCATTTTAGAGCTACTGTTTGTCAATAGTTTTGTTCTCTACTGTTCTGGAAGCAGAAGCATGTCAGAATGGCCTTGTAATTTAGATGTTTCAAAAGACAATCACCACCCAAGAGAAGCCCCGATCATTCAGGAGGAAAGCCACCTCTTTCCACAGCTCTCTATACCTTGAGAGATCATTGAGAAGACTAAGGACATCCTGGAGGGCATCATTCCCAGCAGCCTGGTTGCCACAGCACTCAGTTGCTCGGGCAAGATGGTTGGTGAGAAGGCTGGACACCTGACGGGCCAGACCTGAGTGCACTGCCTCTGTGGAGCCACCTTTAGAGTTCAAAGAAAGAAAGAAAGAGTGAAGTGAGAACTCAAAGAAGCCATGGTGAGCCTGCAGGTGTGGCAAGTCCTCCCTCTCTGTGTCCCTACTTAAAGCCCTTCTCTTGCGCCTGATTTTTCTTTAACCTGCTCAGCATTCCACTAGCTATCCAATTAGTGTCTCCTCATTAGGTAACATTTGCACATATAAAAGGTTAATGATTCAATGTTGGGGAAAGACATTATTCTTAATGAAAACTGAATAGAACTCATACAAAACAAGGAACATACTTTGATTAACAGGGAAAAATCACCATTTTTTTTAAACTGTCATGAACACACCTTGATTTTTAGCTCATATACCTTCTCTCTCCTCAAACACAATTAAAGACCTTTTCGGATCTTTCCATTTTCACTGTAGTTCCAGAAGCCCCTCCCTTCCAAGCAGCTCTTGTAAAAAATGACACAAATTAGTTGTCATTTCCTGAACTTCCCATGGTCTCTGGGATCCCTATGCCTACACACACTATTTATTGTGCATGGAAATATTCTTCATCCTTGTAAGAGTAACTCACTCGTCACCTTCTTGGGGGAGCTTTGCCTAATCTCTAGCACAGCTGGTCTGTAGGAACCTCTGTGCTCCCAACACTTTGCATGCACCTCAATTATGGCACTGACCACACCGCAATCATTTGCTCACTGGTCTATCCCACCACTGCATCATATTTCTTAAGAGCAATGCCCTTGTTCATCTTATGCCTGATTCTCAAGATAATAAAACACACAGTGAGGGGGAGGGGTAAGGGGATGGGGTAACTGGGTGATGGACATTAAGGGCATGTGATGACATAATGAGCACTGGCTATTATATAAGATTGATGAATCAATGACCTCTACCTTTGAAATTATTAATATACTATAGTTAATTAACTGAATTTAAATTAAAAATAGTAATAAGAAATAATAAAACACGCAGTGAATGAATAAACAAATAACCAAGGTATATACATAGGCCTGGAAGATGTTACATTATGGAGATGTTATCCTTCAACTTTACTTTTTCAGCTGGATTGGAAATAATATAATTTGGAAATAGCACTTGAAAATGCAACTAAATCATTTCATGTTATTTGTAGACTGTTAGCAGTGTTGACAAAATAGAAATGAAAAATATCTTCTCAATTTCCTGGCTTACTGTACTCTTCCAGAGTGGTTATCATTCTTCACCTCCACCCACAGCTCTATTGAGGGATGACTAACAAATACAGTTGTATACAATTTATATTGTATAATGTGATTTTTTAAAAAAGGTATACAACATGATTATATATGTAAATATGTATATACATTGTTTTTTTTTTTTAATTTTTATTTATTTATGATAGTCACAGAGAGAGAGAGAGAGGCAGAGACATAGGCAGAGGGAGAAGCAGGCTCCATGCACCGGGAGCCTGATGTGGGATTCGATCCCGGGTCTCCAGGATCGCGCCCTGGGCCAAAGGCAGGCGCCAAACCGCTGTGCCACCCAGGGATCCCAATATGTATATACATTGTGAAATGATTACTACAATCTAGTTAATACTTCCATCACCTCATTAGTTATTGGAGTATGTGTGTGTGTGTGGTTTGAGAACATTTAAGATTCACTTTGTCAGCAAATTTCAAGAGTATGATTAAGTATTATTGACTATAATCACCATGCTGTACATTAGACCCAGAACTTATTCATCTTATAACTGGAAGTTTGACCTTTTGACCAACATCTCCCCAATTCCCCCTCCTCCTAAAATTCCTGGCAACTACCATTCTACTCTTGGTTTCTAGGAGTTTGGCTTTTTTAGATTCCACATATAAGGGAGATCATTCAGTATTTGTCTTTCTACGTCTGGCTTATTTCACTTAGCACAATGTGCTCTAGGTTAGAATATTATTTAATGTCATAGTGTAGCCATAAATTTTCAGAGAAGCATGCTGATGAAGAGGCTCTCATGAAATCATTAATTTGACCCATCTGATTATGTAATTTAATATAGCCTTTCTTTCCCCCAGCCAGCACAAATAATTAAATAGACATGTCAACAGAAGAAATCAATGAATTCTAGAATGGAATCCTGCTTCTTACCTTCTTCTTTTTCCCACTCAACACAGCGATTGGCAAGCACCTGGAAAGCTGCCCAGGCCATTGTGGCCACTTTCTGCTTCTTAGTTTGCTTCTCACTGGAGCTAGATTCCGTCTGACTGCTCAAGCTACAGAGTCGATCCATGAGCTGAACGAGGCCACTGCGCACCAGGCACTTCTCTTCGCTCCTGAGCCAGGTGGAAAGGGTTATATGAAATAAACATCACTGACCAGCCTTCGGGTTTAAGACCCAGGTTATCAAAGGGGCATAAAAACAGCATAGTTCTTTGTCTATTACTTAGGATACTACCATGCATAACTCAACACAGAAATATGTCTTTACAATGAGGATTTCCTTCATAAATAAGGAACTTCAAATTTTAGTTTGTTCATATAGAACAATAAGTAAAAACTGATAGAATCAACTCACGGTTCCCATAAGAGAAAAAAAACTACATAGAAAAAAAGGGGGATTTATAAGGTCAGTGAGAAAATAAATGTATTTGCAAAGATTTTTTGCCAAATGTTAAGTAATTTCCTAGAGATCTTTTACGTTCCTTTAAACCTCTCCATTTTGACAATGTAATATGATCCCTCTTGGCCACTCTTGATCATGTAGGAATTCAACAATCTGGAATTTACACAGTAACCTTAGGTGTCTGTCAGGGAGGTAAGTTCATTTAATCACAGTGGTAGTGTCATTGGATAACCAAAGCAAAAAAAAAAATATCCCAATTTTTTAATTCAAAAATATTTTTAATTAAACACTGCAGTGTAACTTACTCACAATAAAAAGCATTGCCTTATTTACCTGGTATAAGGTATGGTACATAAGAGTCCGATGCTATTTGCACATGCAATAGGGTAACGAGCACATAGAGACACAACAGAGGTCATGGTCTCGCCAAAGGCTTCCTGGACCTGCTCGACCATCCCACCACAGGTTAGTTCTTCAATTCTATGAAACAGAACCAAAGTGCAGGCTTCTTGAACCACGGCAAGAAGAGTGATGGTAAACATAAGAACGTAAGAGCAGGAATGTTCTTGTGAGAAACCCAAGGGTGTCTAGATGAATCCAGAACTGAAGGGATCTTAGAAATTACTATTGTTTCCCAGACTCCAGGACCACACAAGACTACCAGACAGCATTTCTTAAGTTGCCTCAAAGACAATGCCCAAACTTTAGAAAAGTCAAGTTAAGCAGGACTACTCGGAGCCTTACGAGATTAAAGTCCACAATATCTCTAAGAGCAACAGAATGGTACTCCACATTTCCCAAATGCATTTAATAAGGAAACATCTGAAACTTGTCTACAATATCCTATGCAGCACTGAATTCTGTAAATGCAATTGTACTAATGAGAAAATCAAGGCCCAAATTGATTAGCTAAGTGTCCTTTTCAAGTTCACATTGTGATTATTAGCAGATTATGAGAATCCAATTGATATGAAATAAGACTTTCCCAATATAAACACACAACCTGGATTCTTTTTTTTTTTTAAGATTTTATTTATTTATTCTTGAGAGACAAGAGAGAGGCAGAGACATAGGAAGAGGAAGAAGCATGCTCCCTGTGGGGAGCCTGATGCAGGACTTGATCCTAGGCCTCTGGGATCACGCTCTGAGCCAAAGGCAGATGCTTAACCACTGAGCCACCCAGGCATCATCCTAGGGTAGATTCTACAGTAACTAATATTAGTTGAAAACTGGAACTGTGTGGATTTATCTACAAAGATATGCTATAGAATACTGTTTATAATAGCAAAAATATGTAAATAAAACCTAAGGTTGAAAATAGGGATTAAATCTGAATAAAGGTTCAGGAATATGATGCAGTGCTATACCACTAAAAACATTATAGGAGATATCTGTGGTTAGGATAAAGACAGACACATACGCTAGAATGTTACAGGTTTTATCTTAAGATGCTGGATTTACTTTATATATACTTTGGGATTTTCTGCATTTTTTCAAATGTTTGATATATGACATTAATAACCAAAGGGAAAAGGAGTAATGCTCCCAGGGTTGTGGAGAAATTATTCTGGGAGGAAGCTGTGGTGGCCAGTGCTACTCAATGGGCTTTCTGGGCATCCACTTTAGTTGAGTGAGCATGTGACTAGCCTGACAAGGGGACTGACAGCTTTTGAGACAGCAGTCTAGGAGGGTCTAGAACTCTTCTCTTACCCAGGCTCTCCGGGATTAGCATGTGTTGGGGCACACCTGTGCTGGACACAAGTAAGAACTGTTGTCTTGTTTTGTAAACCGCTGAGATATTGGAGAGTTTTGTTTCTGAAAAGTAACCTGGCCTCTCCTGATTGACACAGAAATTTCTCAAGATATTAGCTCTTAGTTAACACATTTTCCTCCAGCCACTGCTCTCTGCTTGCTGGCCAGAATTTCTCAAAAAGCTGTCAGGAGACACAAGTCTCCTTGAACTCCCAGGCAGTTCTAGTCCAGGACCTGGAGACAGACACCTTTTCTATTTCTTTCTGAAGATCTTTGAAGCCCAGTAGGGAATAGTATAGCAAAACTCCCACAAAGAAGTTATTCAACCTTTTTCAAAGTTCGTATCTACAATTATGTTTTTAGAAATTGATCCAGTAAAAATAAGCACAAAAATACACAAAAACATAGGTATAAGGATACTGACTACATCACTATTAATGCAGAAATAAAGCAGACAAAATGAAGGAGAGAAAGAGAAAATGAACCATGGTTCACCAGGAGGGGAGGAGTTAAATAAGACATAGCCATCCATATCTGGAGGTCCACAATGTGCTTAAAAACTATAAAGCAAACCCAAATGTACTGACATGAAAAGACAGATTTATCTAAGATATATTGAGCAAAATTATTTTCATGTCTGTTATATAACAGTATAACATAATCTAAATTAAGAAAAAAAATCCTACACATACACACTTCTGTGTACAAAGAGAACTAAAAAGCTACTTATGTGTGTGTAGCTGATACAAGCAGCTCTAAGTGAACAGGGTGGAATTCAGGAAAGGAAGCACAGTAAAGAGACTTTTACTTTCTGCTACATAAGCTGAAGTTATTATAAAACTGTGGGATACTTTTGAAAAATAAAAGCAGAATTATTTTAGGGGAAAACATTAGTAAATACCACTATATTTGGCCTTAAGAATAATCTTTGGAACAAATGCCTCTTTCCCCCTAGACAGAACGGTATGAGCTACTAGAAACAACTGACCTGGGTCCTCCCTGAAGGACCATAGTCACTGGACCCACAAGGTGTGTCACGCCCCCGACACGCACAGCAGCCGTCAGCAATTCCCGCATGTGCACCAGTGCCTGCTTTCGAGTATTTCCCCGCCGCCACCTCGTCTGTGCAGCCAGAAGAAAGCTGCTGCTGGACACCTGAAAGGCATGAGAAGGAAGTCCACCTGACTCTTCGTGACTGTTCCAGGCCCCCGGTGCTGTTAGGTGCTATTCGTCTGTAGTCAGCAAAACATGACCTACAGCTTGGTCAGGGTTAGTGCCAATGAAAGCAAACAGTTGCCCCAGCAGGACACTGTAAGTGGGCTTGTCCCTGCTATCCTCAATGGCCAATGACTGCAGGAGAGTAAAGGAGCTGCTGCGGTGGCTGGTCACATGGCGCCGCCTACAGGAAAACAAAATAGCACTAGATCACAAAACAAGAAACTCACTCAGGGAGTGTGTTTTGATGAATGTATTCAGCTGCATGTGGGAATCTAACCTTAGCCATTAGCCATTTACCTCTGATTTGCTCTAGTAAATTCCAAATCTTCATTACCAATCATTTCCAGGTCAGAAGGAGCCGACATGCTGCGAAGAAAAACAGGCTGCCGCACAGCATGAGATATCACCTTTGTTTCTGAAGCTGATTTACAAGCTGGAACAGAAAAGAATAAAAAGATTGGCATATCTGCTGTCTGATTTGTGAGGACAGCAACAACAGTTATGCTACTACTCTAAGAGTATCTTCGCTTTCTAGGAGAGTTCATCTACGAAACTAGTGAGTACAGCACACTGATGGTTTTTAGGCTAGATATTAGGGTAAAAAAATGTTTAAACCTAGATATTAGGGTAAAAAAATTATTTTAAGTGTGAAAAACCATAATCTTTTTATTAAATTTGGTTTTTTAAAAAAAGGCTGACTCATTTAATTCATAAACTCTCAATGTTCACCTTCATATAAGCATTCTAAAAAGCCAGAAAGGACAAAGTAATTTCTGGAATCAAAAATTTCTTAATTCAAATGAATTATTTGAATCTGTCTTAAGAATGATTAGGCAGGGGATCCCTGGGTGGCTCAGCGGTTTGGCGCCTGCCTTTGGCCTGGGGCGCGTTCCTGGAGTCCCGGGATCGAGTCCCACATCGGGCTCCCGGCATGGAGCCTGCTTTTCCCTCTGCCTGTGTCTCTGCCTCTCCCTCTCTCTCTCTATGTCTATCATAAATGAATAAACAAAATCTTTAAAAAAAAAAAAAAGAATGATTAGGCAGTGTCAGTCTAAAAACAATTTTTGAAGATGTTATTTGTCAGCAAACTATTATTTCATGATCACTGATGGCAAGAGCCTCTTGGAAAGCATCATCAGTCTTCCTGAGTAGTTAAGTCTTTATACGAAACCTTTAATTAACCAAGGCCTAATGTGACCAGGGACATGGTCAGCAGACCATCTTGGTATGTGATCATACTGCACACATTCAGCACACTTCCCCTGATGGTCTCAGCAAATGGTCTCCTTTGACCAGGGTTGGAAACCTCAATCACCCTAGACTTCTTTCCCATGTGAGGAGAGCCCTGGACACTCAACTAGGATGAAAACAAGTTCATGTGCTTGGCAGTGTCCATTGGACAATGGGGTTTGATAACCTGGAGTATAATGTTTACTCATCCTGCTCTCTCAAGGTAAGAATCAACACTTGTCATTATGGGCTATCCCCCAGTATTGGGGATCCTGCTTAAGAAAGAAGACTCATTGATTTCCCTGAGAAATGTCCTTTCAGGCTAACAATTAAAATGTGACCAGGAAAAAAATTAATAATGAAAATTCATGTTAGAAGTTTCCACATAATTACCAAAGGTGCAATGCAAACTTGGCTGTAAGAGGAAAATCTTACAAGATTCACAATGTCAACTGCCTAATCGTACACATTACTATGAAAATGACAAGCTGGGATGCCTGGGTGGCTCAGTTGGTTGAGTGTCTGCCTTCAGCTCAGGTCATGATCCCGGGGTTCTGGGATCAAGTCTCATGTTGGGCTCCCTGCTCAGTGGAGTGCCTGCTTCTCCTTCCTCAGCTTCTCCCCCCACTCATGTCCTCTCTCCTTCTTTCTGTCTCTCACTAGCTCTCTCAAATAAAGAAAATATTAAAAAAAAAAAAAAAGAAAATGACAAGCCATAAACTAAAAGTAAGGGGCACTAGATTTTAAAAATAGACATCCCTGGGCAGCCCAGGTGGGTCAGCGGTTTAGCGCCTGCCTTCGGCCCAGAGCGTGATCCCGGGGATCCGGGATCGAGTCCCTTGTTGGGCTCCCTGCACGGAGCCTGCTTTTCCCTCTGCCTGTGTCTCTGCCTCTCTCTCCCTTTCTCTGTGTCTCTATGAATAAATAAATAAAATCTTTAAAAAAATAGACATCCCTGGGCTCCCAAGAAAAACTAAAACTAAACCCCTGATACTCAGTTGACTCACAAAACACACAAATTCAATGAAAAGTCCTTCTTGGCTGGAAAAAAGTAAAAGGCAAAAATTTTTTAAATGTTGACATTTCTTTTTCTCCCTCCTAGAAGAACACAAGAGTGATTTTTCTCTCAGTAGCTGATGTATATTTTATGAACAGACTAGTGCAGAATGCCTGCGTGGGGCTGGCTTTGTACCCGGTGTTTCCGCGGGGGTCCCCGAGATGCTTCTTGTGAGGCCAGACTGGGCCGCGATGGTGACATGTAACAACAGCTCGGCTCGGTTCATTAAACTCTTCACTAATGTCTTCGTTTTAGCCAGTGGGTGCAAGGGTTTCTGAATGAGAGAATTCACTTCTTGCAGGAACTTCTCCCTATAAAGAAAGGCTGATGTGCATTTAGTCGTTCTTAGGTTCACCAAAACCAAGGTTTTTAATTACAAAGGATATAAGTAGAGGAAAACTAAGCAAAAGTATCATTCCCCTTCCCGTTTCTCCAGCCAAGAGAACAGTGCTATAAATGGACTGACTTTAGTTCCTTTTGTCCAGTTTCTGATGCCTATATGCTAACTTTGGAAGGCTAAAATAAAAATTTCCAAGTTTACAAATGAGTTCCAACTCAAATATTTAGTAAATGTATACAATTTTTAAAAATATCTATTGTGGGACGCCTGGGTGACTCAGCGGTTTAGCATCTGTCTTTGGACCAGGGCGTGATCCTGGAGACCCAGGATCGAGTCCCACATCAGGCTCCCTGCATGGAGCCTGCATCTCCCTCTGCCTGTATCTGCCACTCTCTGTGTGTCTCTCATGAGTAGATAAATAAAATCTTAAAAAAAAAAAAAAATCTATTGAGACTAAATTTTCACATTTTGTTTTAAGCATCAAGGCAGTAAATTAATTTTACACAGTTATTAACATCACTAACCTTAGTGATAGGACCATGTTTTCAAGATCATTTCCATCAAAGGAGACTTCTTTCATTGAACACAAAAGTTCTAGTTCTTTCATTTTGTTCTAAAGAGGAAAAATCAAGAAAAGATGGTAGCCAGGATCTGTAAAAAGTGAGTTTTACTGTTCATGTTAAAAGGAGCAGAGAATTTCGGAGGGGGGTGGGGGGAGAACCACTACCTCTGGTCCATATTTCTATGCCACAGCACATTTGCAAGTCCCTATTTAATATTTTTATGATTACAAATGGCATCAACTACTTTCTGTGGACTTCCTTGGTCCTTATAACTAATTGCTCTTTGTTTCCTAAAGTTTGCAATCAAAATTTGATAATGATGGTAACTTCCTGATAAAACTATCAATCAGTTAAAAATAACTTAATAATTTATATTTGGAATATTGATATGTTGATCTAATTGATTTTATTAACCTTTGTAAAGAATGGGCACATTTTGGCATGTGTAACATTTTAATAGGTAGTATTATTTGGGCTCTACACACACACACACACACAAATACATACCTTTGCACTGTAAATACCAATGCCCAATGATAAATCACACAACTTGCTCACCTCATTGAAATGGTAATCATAGAAGAAAGGCATGTTGTTCTCCAGCTTCCCTTGCATGGCATCATCAACCTCGCTTTGCCATTTCTGTTCCAATTCAGCAACACTCTGATACATTAAAAAATAAAACAATGTGAGAAGGGATGCAAAATAAAAATGTGCCATCTGCAAATTTGGAAGTTTTAGTTGTAACTTTTTAAAAATTCAGGTCACTTTTTCAACTTTGTTAAATTTCTAGGGAAGAAATTATTTCTGACAGCTGTAAGAGAAATCTAAGCACATTAGCCTTCGCTTACCTGCAGCTGTCTCTCCATGGCATTGAGTTTCTTGAAGGTCTCACCCATAATTTTACATAGTAAGTCATATTCCTCTGCATGTTCTTCTTGATACTGGAAATTTATTAGAGACTGCAGTGCATCAACCAAGTTCAAGTGCTTAATAACACAGGATACCACCATTTCCTCCATCACATCTGGCTGAATTACCTCTCTGTGATTACAATAGAAACTCATCAGGTATATGCCAAGCTCTCAAACTACCAATCCAGTATTCAATAGGTTGAAGGGTATAGGCTTTGATTTAAATATATTAAATATTCACCATACTTTCTTTATTACAATAAAGAGGCATGAACATCATGATAGCTTTCATATCAAGTGGGCAATAATGTGTAATATGTTTAGATGACAAAACTGACATCAGCTGATAAAATGAAAAAAATTAAAGAGACTTCATTTTTTATAATTTTTACATTTTTAAAAATATTTCATTTATTTATTCATGAGAGAGAGAGAGAGAGAGAGAGAGAGAGGCAGAGACACAGGCAGAGGGAGAAGCAGACTCCATGCAGGGAACCCGATGTGGGACTTGACCTCGGGTCTCCAGGATCATGCCTGGGCCAAAGGCAGCACTAAACCGCTGAGCCACCCAGGCTGCCCTAATTTGTACATTTTGAGCTAGAGTCATATTAAAGCTGGATGAGGTCTAAGACTAACAAAAGGTCTTTGGCACCATTCGTGTGCCAATTAATTTTATACAGTAGCATGGCTTGTAGTATTTCGTACATATGGATGTTGAGCTGAAAACGAATGGCGCTTTTGTATTTTTCATTTTAAATTTCAACTATTCTTAAATTTTTTCTTTCTGAAATGGCCCACCATGCCTCAGAAGACAGGGCAGAGGCCACCAAAATGACTTTAAGCAAGAATACCACAAAGACGTTTGTAGCTGCATGACTTCTCATTCCAGATTAAAGACCCCTCAACATCTCTCTCTAGACTAAGGAAACCAAAGTTGAGGACTATGAGGAGGCAAACCACCTGAGAAAAACTCAGAACTTGTCAAACTTTAGCATGCCTCAGCATCCTATGCTTGTCAAACTTGTCAAAACATCCCCACCCTCAGAGGTTCTGATCCAGATGTGAGATGCAGCCCAAAAACTGACAAGTGCTCCAGTGGTGCTACTGCTGCTGCCCTGGGGCCTATACCTTGATATCAGATGGCCTGGAATACCCCCAGAGCATGTGGTTAGTGTTCATTAAGTAAATGTAAAATTAAAGGTTCATTTGCTACACTAGGATAAGAAATTTACCCCCTTCCATTGTTTAAATATTTTTTTCCAATGGGAAAAATAAAGCAATAGAGCACTATTTAGCAACATACTTTATACTTGGTCTGAATTGAGGTCTAGCACGCCCAGAAATTTCCCTGAGCTTTATCATAATTCCTG
The DNA here is from genome assembly GCF_003254725.2 of Canis lupus dingo. Classification (NCBI taxonomy): domain Eukaryota; kingdom Metazoa; phylum Chordata; class Mammalia; order Carnivora; family Canidae; genus Canis; species Canis lupus. The sequence continues at coordinate 10,173,283 of NC_064268.1, forward strand.
GAGGCAGCCTGATCCGGGGCAAGTCAAAGTAGTTTCCAACAGGAGGCACAAGAACATCAGAGGGGTAGGTGAATTCTCTGTCTTCCTCAATGGTCAGTGGCAATGGAGATGGGCTTGGAGTCAGGGCAGGAGAGATCACACCATTGGCCTCCACCTGCCACTGGCACCTGGACAGACAGAAAAGGGTTCTTCATTTCCTCTTCCATCTGGAAAACCACTTAAGGTTTGCAGATATATCAAACATATGAAGGATCACATCATGTATTAAGTATTTATCAAACATTTTCTAGAGTCTAAAGACCCAGGAGCATTATATGAAACCACATCTTTGGGAATCTACCTCCTCCCCAACATTTTCTTATGAAAACTTTTAAATATACAGAAAAACTGAAAGCAGTCCATGGTTAATGCCCATATACCCACCACCTAAATTCTAGAACAAACATTATGATACATTTGTTTTATCACTCATCTACTTATCCTTTTGGGGATCCTTTATTTAATTATACAATGTGCAGGTTGGAGAAAAGCTTATGAGCTATAATTTCAAATCTAGTAAAGTAAGGGCCAGAAGGCAGTTTGGTATAATTTTCACCTTCTTTCTTAACGACAATGGCACCCATGGGATCATCAGGCAGTATGCAGAATGAGCTGGGAAATGGACTAAAAGTAGTTTTCCACACGAAGTCCTTTTTCCTTTGTGAGCAAAGCTAGCCCTAGCTGAGCCTTTTACCTTTGTAAAAGTTTGGACCGCAATAGCTCCTGACAGGCTTCCTCTTCTTTGGTGATTTCTGGTCCATTATACAGGATTCTCAACATGGAACAAGCTAACACCGACAGACCTAAAGCCAGGTCTACCAGAAAGGGCAAGCCTCCAGATACGTCCTCCGATGACTCCTACAACGCAGACAGGAGCAAACCACACTGGTCAGTGTACATGGCGGGGCACTTCCACCTGTGCTGCACCGCACTGCACGGTCCCTGACCACAGAGGCTTACAGAGCAGCATCACATATCACTGCTATGGGACACAGGGACAGTACCCAATACCATGAGTAGCAAGATGGTAGCATGGAAAAATGACCACAGAGGGAAGTCTCAACACAATTCTGGAGAGAGAAAGAGCTGATAAGACTCCATATTAGAGACAGCACAAATCACATGCAAGATTCTTTGGACTGATTCCTTTCTGCTGTGCCTATCTGGGTATCAATCATTATTTTGCTTTGTCATCTCCATCCTGTGCTTGAGCCAAGATGTTGTCAATCCATCTACTGAATTCATTCAACAAGTACCTGAGCATATTATTCTAGGTGCTTAAAAAACAGCAGAAAAGAAGATCCCTGCCCTCATGGAGCTTCCATTCTGGCAGATACTTCTTTTTTTATTTTATTTATCTATTCATGAGAGACAGAGAGAGAGAGAGAGAGAGAGAGAGAGAGAGGCAGAGACACAGGCAGAGGGAGAAGCAGGCTCCACACAGGGAGCCCAATGTAGGACTCGATTCTGGGTCTCCAGGATCATGCCCTGGACTGAAGGCGGCGCTAAACCGCTGAGCCACCTGGGCTGCCCTGGCAGATACTTCTACTCTCAAGAGTGTTAGCTTGGTTAAATTCAAGCAATCTCCAAGCCTAAAACAGGTTTTACAAATCAGGCAACTCTAGGGTTTAGAAGAATTCCTACCACTCTCTTCTCTTTTTCCAGGTGAGAGAAGAATTTACATAGATTCCTAAGGGAAAGTTACTATTTGAAACTGCTAAAAGGAGTAGATTAAACTCATATACAGAGTATAACAGTGTAATTAAGCAGAGACAGACCTAGACTAGCAAGATGAGCCTTTGAGAATAGAATGAAAATGTGATCCCACTACTGTAAAAACCCAGAAGCCCAGTGCTTACTTCTATTAGGTGTTCGAGTCTTCTTCGCCCTATGGAAAGATGCTGGAGGCAGATCACCTCTCCAGGCTTTGAAGACAGAGCCCCTAGCAACAGATTCTTTCTGTGCTGCCAAATGGATTTTAGGTTTTATTCCACAAAACTACTACTTATGAGAGTCTACTAATGCCAAATGGAAGAGAGGATGAAACCATGGCTCATATTCTGCTCTGTTTCCAGGGCAAATATGATGTATGTAACCAAGGCACACAGGAGAAAGTACATTATGCCCACAGCAGTGGTTAGATTCAAGTACCTGAGCGCGAACTGTGCAAGCAAAGCCCCACATAGCTTTATCAGGAGTGTTGTGTTCACGGCCACTTCTCATTTCAAAGGAGAAGGTGACTGTATCTCCTTCCACCTTAAAATTTAAGGGGGGAAAATACACTTTAAAAACAAGACATATGACTTTCAAGAGAGCAATGAATTTCAGAGATTTACTTTCAAAAGGACCACAGCAATATTGTACTCCTTTTGTCAATCGCTTGTTTGACTCAAATTCCATCCCCTCTCATCTGGACACCAATCTTCCAGGTGTCTCTCCTGACCAGGTAGGTTTGGGGATGAGGCATCTGTGAAAAGGGCCACAAGTGCCCAATAGCAGGATCAGAGTAAAGATTAAATCTTGAGCATAATTTCAGTAAGTTCCTCAGGCTTCTAGTCTTTCTGCCCTCCCCCTGTCCACTTCACCACCTCACTTGTGCTGGTACGGCAGGCAAACGGCCCGTATCTTGAAGAACACAGAGTGCTGGAAGACCTTGCTCTGTATTGTAGAACCAACACCACAAGTAAGAAACAAAACGTAGGAAATGAAAGAACAATTAAAAGTGTCGTGCTGATGCAGATTTGGATGCATCGGGACTACATCGCTGGAAGTAATTTGCTGTCTGTGGCTCAATTAAAGAGGGTATGTAATGCATTTGAGAGCAAGGCTCCAAGAACAGACTGGAGAGTTTTTCAGGTTTTAGTGGGCATTTCAGTTCATATTTATATTCTAGGTAGATATGTTGTAGCTCCAGGGCCCTAATTACAAAGCAAGGCTGATTATCTTATCAATTTGAGAATGGATCATTAGTCTTGCTCCAAAGGCTCAAATTCATTTGAAAACACCCATTCCACATTTTTTAACTGCAAAGGCCTTCTGGTTCTAGGATACCCATCACAGCAGAGGGCAGAGAAGAAGCAAAGTGGAAGAACTAGCAGGCCTTTTAATGGACAGGGAAGGAAATACTGTGAGCACTCAGTTCCTGGACAATAGATCCCAGTTCTGGAGTGGACAGGGGTCTGATGCCCTACAAGTGAAAGGAGGGTCATTCTGAATGAGGTCATGAATCTATAGGCCTGGCAAGAGAGCCCCAGCTCAACAAAGCACCCATGGACAATTTTTTTTTCTGGAATTGGAGTTAATGCTCGAGCCCAGAGGAAACGGGAGTTCATTTTTCTTTTCTAGGCAGTGGATCTGACTAGATACCATACCTTCACCAAGTCTTTGGGCCAGCCAGTTCCTAAGACACTACGGCTGCCATATCCCAGTGTGTTGCCTCCATACTCAGCAACCTTCCTACTGTTTGTGTTAGGCCCCGCATATATCACCAACTTCAAAACAGAAAATATACTGTTAGACTGTAAAAGAAAAACAAAAACAACATCTACAAATAAAAAGGCTGCAAAGAAATGTTTGTTTAAAAATACATTTATAACCAGGTACTGGTGTCATTATTATAGAACTAATATTCCCTGATTTTTTAGGTACAAGCAATACTGGTTTGGGTGCAAATATTGTCACAATTTAATTGCCTTGGGGAACCTCACATTGACATAGTTCTAACTCAGCTATTATACATTTATGTTTTAAGTAGTTATTTTAATGCTCAATAGTGATATTTAACTTATTAATAACAGGTACAGTTTGCCCATTAAGTCCTCCCCCAAATTAATAAAGTGAGCAAATACAGATGAAAAGATGGTTATATCTAACATAACAAAATAAAGGCAAAAACAAACAAACATAAAAATACAAAAAAAAACAAAAATTCAATGAATGAGGATTTTAAAAAATGCAACAAATTGAAAATAAGCCATATATTTTTAGAATGTTGCTTAATGGTATAAAAAAGAAAATGACACAAATTTAGGCCAGAAAGGGGGCCACTGCTTCTTGGGTCAGTTTTCACATATCAATTCTTTTCTTCAATAAAGGTCATTCATTTATATCCAATTAACCAACTTTCTAATATGCAGGAGATATACTTAGAGGTCATTTGGCATTCAAATCCTTCCACTGGAAGAATGAGGCTCTGGGTTCTGTAAATACTAAGTCCTGTCTTCTAACATGCACTCTGACCACTTCTGACTGCACAAGAGAACTCTGTGTGGATCTAGAAGCTCCATTTTGCCCTTGACACTTATCATGTTGTGCTCTCTTACCCTTTTGGACCTTTTGCTGACACCAACCAGGGACCACTGGAAAAGTAACTGTTACTTTTATCTGTTTAGTATGTCCCGCTGTGCCCCCACATTTAACACTGATGCCCCCCCACACACACAGGTGTGGGCTAGCATATGACAGAAGACACAAATTACTTGTTTTTAAAGGGGAAACAAAATGACACCGACTGATATGGTGACCTCTCCAGTTCTATTTTATTTATTTTTATTTTTTCTTAAAGATTATTCATTTATTCATGAGAGACACAGCGAGAGAGAGAGAGAGAGAGAGAGAGAGAGAGAGGAAGAGACACAGGCAGAGGGAGAAGCAGGCTCCACGCAGGGAGCCCGACGTGGGACTCAATCCCAGGTCTCCAGGATCATGCCCTGGGCTGAAGGCAGTGCTATACCACTGAGCCACCCGGGCTGCCCCTCTCCAGTTCTATTTTAAACATTCATTTCACTTTAATCTAGGAAATGGGGGTAGCTGATGGCAGGAGATTTATTCATTTTTTTTTTTTAGGAGATTTATTCTTTGAAAGGCCCACCAAAGACCACTGTCTAAATTCTCTTGCCTCTAGCTAAAGTTTTGGAGGTAAACCCTAAACCCCTCTGGACACCGGGAATCTTCAATATCCTTAAAGATGATGGGAAAGAGGATTCTATAATTGGCTCAGCGATGTGTTACACCATCTCAGAGTATGTATCTTAAGAAGTTCTTTATTTTTGACCTATAAATCCCCCAGGATGGGATTTAAGACCTTTGCCCTTACTCAGTTCTTAGAGGAGATGACAGATAGCTAACAATCTACATAAAAATAGCCCTTTATATGTACAAAGCTATTAGATAATCTTTCAGTTGCTCTTGTATAAAGTTATGTGTGACAACTTCATTCACCTTTCGTCCTAAATTCAACATGACAGTTTGCAATGCAACAATATAAACAGAAGAAAACACTTCTACCCCTCAAATGTTTCCTTTCACTTAAAATTGTTAAACCACCAGGTTGGAAACTACTTTTTCTCAAAATCTACATGGGCCTGGAGATCCTGACAACAAAGAAAAAATAATCTCAATAAAAATTAAACAGATCCTAGCATATCTGAAACTCTTCTAAAAGGCCACCCTTTCCCAAAGAATACACGAGAAGCAGTTATGACTTTTCTAGATGAATGTACATTATCTGTCTACAGGAATTCCAAGCAGAGAAGGCAGGCAGTAGGTAAGTAGTAAGGAAAACTTCCTTTAACTCAGATCTAAACTTCTGAAAGCTTACAAAAGTACACTTTCAACATGTCATGAAAACACAGTTCTTAGACCACAGAAGTGCTGGTTCTTTACTTCCCCAACCACTATCCTTTCAAGGCATATCTTAAGAAAGCTCTCCAAAGAGACATCTGCAGACAGAAATAAGTCAAGAATGGTGACCAGAAGCAAAGAAAAATAAGAAGCATCTAAGAAATCAGCTTATTGGAGGTGGAACCAATACTAAGCTAATCTTGCTTACTTTGTCATAGTCATATTGTGAAGAGCATCTGCTATCAAATCTAAGGTACAAGCAGCGAGCTCCTGGAATGTGGACAGTTTCTTTAAATTTATAGTTGTCTCTGACAGGGTGGACTGTTTCCACAGTCTTGCCGGCAGCCCATGGAGCAGGAATCTTTAAACCAGTGAGAAACCCTGGCTCTTCCTTTTCTTCCAGCATCCTAAAACCAGACAAAGAGGAAGTGATTTAGCTTAGTAGCAAGGAGAGGAAAAAGGAGGTGTACACATAGTAAAATGTAAAAGGTTAAGAAATCTTGTTTTACTTTTCCACATCCTCGCGGCTTTTAAATGCTAGGTATCAGTGGCAATCAGAAACATTTTTAAAACTCCTATATTTAAGACTCTTTTGTTGTTGTTGCTGTTGTTTGACAATGCATTTGCATTTTCCCCCTCTCTTTTGAAGAAGGAAAGCCCAATTTGTATCCAGGAGAGGACCACACCAACTCTCATTTCAAGTTTTTCAGGAAAAAAAGGATGCTATAAAGTGCCCTTAAGATTGGTCACTTTCCAAATCCCCCAGGATCAAGGTCCCTTTTGATGATATCTCAATGTCAATTGTTGAAAATTCCATCAGTCTACATGACTACTTTTTACTCAGACAAACATTTTATGGTCTCATTCATTTGGGGAATATAAAAAATAGTGAAAAGGAATAAAGGGGAAAGGAGAAAAAATGAGTGGGAAATATCAGAAAGTGAGACAGAACATGAAAGACTCCTAACTCTAGGAAACGAACTAGGGGTGGTGGAAGGGGAGGTGGGCAGGGGGTGGGGGTGACTGAGTGATGGGCACTGAGGTGGGCACTTGATGGGATGAGCACTGGATGTTATTCAATATGTTGGCAAATTGAACACCAAAGTCCTCTTACCTACTGTAATTAAACTCTCAAAGACCTCCCAGCCCAAGGCTGTGACACAAACTCCTAAAACTGATGCTTAGCTGTTGCAGAATGGATTCCCTTCTTTCAGCTCTGCGCTAGCTAATATGGCAGCCACTTAGTCAAATGTGGCCATTCAAATTGAATCTGAATTAAAAACAATTGAAAATTCAGTTTCTTGAGTACATTAGCCACACTGATGGTCACCAGTAGCAGTGTGTGGCTATGGCTGATGGTCCTGGACAACACAGTTGCAAAGTTTTGTCACTGCACAAAGCTCAGTTGCATAGCACACTGTTACAGAGAAACACAAAAAGTTGTCCCTTTCTGATCAAAGATAGCTTTAATAACATATAATTGACACATAACAAACTGCACGTATTTAAAGTGTACAACTTGGTAAGTTTGGACATATGTATATACTCGTGAAGTTTCCTCTTTCTTCTCAGTAATCCAAGCAATCACTTTTTGCTTTCTATCACTAGAAATTAGTTTGCATCTTCTGGAGTTTCATATATATGGAATCATACAGTATGTACTTTTCGGAGGGGTGGTCTGGCTTGTTTCACTCAGCATAAGGATTCTGAGATTCAACCATGTTGTTGTGTATATCAACTGTTCATTCTCTTTTATTGCTGAGTAGGATTCCATCATACGAATATATTGCAATTCATTTATCCATTCCCCTGTTGATAGACATTTGGGTTGTTCTTGTTTTGGGTTATTCCTAACTAAGACTGTTATGAGCTTTCATATACAAGTCTTTATAAGAACCTATGTTTTCTTCCCTCTTGTGTAAATTTCCAGAAGTGGAATAGCTAAGTCATGTGGTAAGTGTATGTTTAACTTCTTAAGAAATTGTCAAACTATTTGCCAAAGTCACATTTTACATCTCCATCATTGGTATATGAAAATCTGTCAATCTTTAATCTCTTAATCTGTGGGGAATTTACCCTAACCTGGTCCTGTAAATCTACAAAGCAACTCTATAATTATCTCTAAAACATTGACCCTAAAGTCTCTTTTTCCAGTTACATAATCCTTGCTAAAAACCAGTGTTGTAAAAGGAGAACTAGGCTTTCACCAGAAGAAAACAAGGCAGGGGTTCCTGCAAGAAAGCAGCATCTTTCACCTCTCATCGGGGAACAGCCTGCCCTTCTGGTCTGATGCACCACATGGGGAACAGCCCACCTCGGCAAAAACTGGACACTGGGTTTTAAGCAGCAAAGCCGTCTGAAACACAAAACCATCATCATGTCTTAAAGTGCTTACTGTCAGGTATCTGGATGGTACTAGAGCCAAATTTAGAATTCTCACTTAAGTCATCTTTTTACAATCCTTGTCTGCCCTCCTTCACGAAGAAATGCTTTGCTACTTAGACCACTTAACATCATTTTATTTAATGCCGGAATGGCACATATTCTTTCTATTAGTCACCAATAGCCGGCAAAGACTCAGGAGACCGAATATAATGGTAGGATCTCAGTAGCATTGTAGATTAGCATTTTTACAGTTACCCAGCAATCCATACTTGCTAGAAGAATGCAGTATGTAATTTAGTCAAACAGATAAAATGATTTTCCTTAATTTTTCAGTTTATTTTTATGACATGGTATTTTTCTTCATTCCATTGTTATTTCCCTTGGCTTCTGACAGACATGGTTATGTTTACTCGGCCTTCAATAAATGCACACAGCCACAATGTGAAGCAGGCCAGCCGAGGAGCAGCTCACTTTGGCACAGCGAGGATCGTACCTGACTGGTGTAGAGGACCAGCTGCACTAGCTGAGGCATCAGGGCATCGGCCATGGTCAGAGTCTGTAAATTTGGATGCATCAGTGAAGTCAGTAACACTGGAAGAAGGTGACCAAGCATAGTAGCCTTAGTAACTTGTTCCAAGCCCTTTAACCTACAAAAAGTTCAAGAAAACACATGGCTTAAGCAATTCCTAATCACGTGAACTGGCAACCATCATCTTTAACAAATTCTCTCATACTGCATTTCCTTGAGCTGCTTTGAGCACCTCTAGCTATAGCAATTCAGTCCACAAATATCCCACTGTCTACCATTGGGGGAGAGAACAGAAATCTAGTAATCCGTGTCAACTTCAACCCGTGGTTTTACCAAAAAAGTGTAAATGGTGCATTTCACAGCACCTCTGAATCACTTTATAAATGGCTTCTAAGGGACGCCTAGGTGGCTCAGTAGTTGAGCATCTGCCTGCGGCTGAGGGCATGATCCTGTAGTCCTGGGATCGAGTCCCACATCGGGCTCCCTGCATGAAGCCTACTTCTCCCTCTGCCTGTGTCTCTGTCTCTCTCTTCCTCTGTGTCTCTCATGAATAAATAAATAAAATCTTAAAAAAAAAGTTTCCCTCAAATCACTCCTAAATAAATAAATAAATAAGCGTTTCTAAAATACAAATGGCTACTCTAGGTAGTTACCATGTGCAAAGCTCCCCCTTGGCCCTGGCACTGTGGGCGGCTATGCTGTACAGAGTCTCTGATAGGGAAAAAATAACTGGCTACAACACAGATTTTTTATTTGTTTTTAAAATCACATTATCCCCTCCCCCTTTTTATTGAGCTACAATAAGATATATGGCTGTATAAATTTTTTTTTTGCTGTATAAATTTAAGGTGTATAATTATTTGATATATGCATATGTCGTAAAATGATTACCTAAAATCACATTCTTAATATCCCAATCCTCTGCTAGAAGAATTAAGATATGTGACTCACCCAAAGAAATATATGGATTATATAAATTCTCCAAGGCTACTTAGGATACTGGGATTGGAACAGGGAACAGACCTCACATCTCTCAGGCTCTCAGACTGTCCCTCCTCCCCAGGACAAAACTGCACCATGTGCCAGCAGTGGGCCCCACACATCCTAACAAGCCCCAGTGTAATATCTATCTGGGCTATACTGTCCCCAATTCCAATCTGGCCACTTACTCTCTTGGAAAAGGCAAGAAGCAGGGACATGGGGACAGACGGGATACAGGAGGAAAAATTACATGGCAGGGTTGTTTTGGATCAGCATCTCTAATGTTAAAATTGTCAATAAGCACATATGTAACAGCAAACTATAGCTGAAACGTTCATGGGGAGGACTAAGAATGAGCTTTATTACTGGGAAAGAGATTACCCTCTATATAGGTCACTCCTATATTTGCAGTAAAATTACAGTAAAATCTTAAGACATTGTGTCAACATCCTCTTTTGCATGGCAATTAATTTTCTGTAACACTAAGTCATCTCTGCCTCTCTAAAGTCCTTATCATGAGGAAATCCAGTGCACATCGTGCTGAGCCAGATAGCTGAAGGAAAGGCCCGTTTGGGAACGATGATGGTGGCAGACCCAAATGCCACCACAACCTTGCTGCCCCCTTAGACCATGGCTGTTAGCCCAATCTCACCTAAAAGCACCATTAAAGAGTTTGATTGCACTTGGCATTGAAACAACTTGCTGTTTCAACCTATTATCACAAAAATCTTTCTATATTAAATGAACATTTGATGTTCTAAAAGATTTTGCTTTCATAAGCAAATTCTGTTTCCTGAAGGGCAGTGGGTCACAGCTCACGAGCTAGTTCCTCACCTCTGCTCACGGTCAGCTAGGTCACTATTTATGAGGGCAGTTGTGACCTGTTGTAGCATTTCCAACACTTCATCACATCCAGTCAGGATTTGGGTGGCAAGAGCCAAAATACTGACTTTTAGCTCCTAGGTAGAAAATATCACATTATTATTTTTAAGCTTTGTGATGAGTATACATTCACACTGACAACATGAAATGATGTATTTAATGACACATTTCCAAATTAAATAATGAGGTGGCCAGAATAAACCCAAAGCAGTAAGTTCCGCGAGGATGTCAAGTAGCAATTTGATTTGGGAAGCTAAGGTCTGGAGTGCTGATAGAAATACGCAGTATTTCACGGGGAGCACACGGAGTCCCTGGGAGAAAAGGCATTTCTCCCATCGCCTCCAGCACAAGAGAGCTCCCGGTGGCCAGCCCAGAAACTCTCCAGGTGGAAGATTGCCTTGGGTGGTATGAGGATAGCTAAAGAGAAAAACAGAACAGTAAAAGGCGCATGTATAGGCGGTGAATAAAATGAGACAAAACACAACATTCTGAAACAGTACAAGTGACCTTTTTACTTAATGTTTTAAACCATTACACTTGAAAGCAAGCAAGTTAAAAAATTCAGTTAAAGTAGCAGGCAGTTACAGGCTATCAAACATTAAAAATAACTATTAGAGAGTTCGTGGGCATACAAATACTAAATACTTTGTTTAGAAGTACTAGTTAAAAATCATAGAAATGTTTAGTGTACAATTATTTTCTATTTTAAAAAAATACAACCAACCTAAACCTTTAGGTGAAAACTGAGTTTTTAATTTTTCCCAGAAAGACTGGACGCCTTGGCCTCTTCTGCCTTTACCATGAGTATTTTTCTCCAGGGGTTAATGAAGAACTTATGGAATTTAGCCTTTCAAAGAGAAAACACTGGTTTTCATTGCTTGGACTTTTCTGGGGCCTTTCTTGGAATTAAGATGTTTTTATCATTAAGAGAAACGGAATTCCGAACCAGCAGGCTAAACCATGGTTTAAGTCACACGGATCTTGTCAGCCCCTGCGTGCTGATTGTGGCACAGGGCAGGCATTTCACACACCTCCTCTCTGACCCTCACAGAGTCTTGTAAAAGGAGACCTATTGTCCCTTTTCACTGATTAGGAAACTAGGGCAAGAGAAGTTAATCAATTGTATCAGCAATTTGAAATGATTAATTCATGCATTTTTGCCTGTTTAAAAAAGGATTGTATAATAAGATCAACTCATAAACAGGAACTAGCAAGTGTATTGGTTTCACGGTACACATGCATAAAGGAGTAAGAAGAGGACTATGATGACTTGTAGCTTTATGGCTTCTTTGGTTAATTTTTCAGTATGTTTTAGTCAAAAGTTTTAATTCTCTCACAAAGAAGAGATTCTCAAGAACAATGCAAATAGGGACGCCTGGGTGGCTCAGCGGCTTGGCGCCGCCTTCGGCCCAGGGAGTGATCCTGGAGACCCAGGATCAAGTCCCACGTCAGGCTCCCTGCATGGAGTCTGCTTCTCCCTCTTACTGTGTCTGTGCCTGTCTCTCTCTCTCTCTCTCATGAATAAATAAATAAAATCTTAAAAAAAATAAAAGAACAATGCAAATAACAGCCTCCAGCATCTGTCAAAATTGTAACCACCACTGCAATAAAAAAAAAAATCTCTGAATTGCCATGTGGGAACAAATTATTCAATTTACACAGTAGCTAACTTAAAAATAATTACAGAGAACGAAATGAGCTGTAGGTTTAGAAAGTATTCAGCATAAAGGTTATGAGAAAATTATCACCTTTGAATTTATTTGAATTGAGAGAATATCATAAAACAGCCACAATGTCAAAATTATTCAAATGTTATACACCCAGATTTATTTTATCTATATATACATAACTTTCAGATGTGTATGAGATCACTTGTAAGTGCCATATTTTATAGTTCTTTAAAAATATGAAGATAAACAAGGCACAAAAAGATTGACAGGAGCACATGGATGACACATTATGAGAGTGTCACAAATATGGTAACCAGTGTGCAATGACATAAAAACCTATGAAATGAGTGACCTAATATTACCTCCCACAACAATATAAGCCACATGGTGAAATCTGACATCATAATACACAGAGATTTAGCCAATTAAGCTGTGCTTTACACACTGGGTAGAAAGCATTGTTAGAAGAAAGCTTGGTGTTTACCTGTACCTTCAATGTCTCTCCCTGCAAGGAGTTGTCACTGTCATCATTCTCATCAGGTTTAATCAAAATAGTGTTACTGAGAAGGTGGTTCTGAACTGCCATCAGATAGCGCAGGCAGGAGGATGCAGCCTTTAATACAAATAAGGGCATTTAGATGATCTACACCCTACTGAAAGAAGGGGTCATGTAATCCTCATGTGTTTATAAGATTTGGACAAGGGAAGCAAAAGAGAAAGTACAGAAAACAGACCAGGTTAGTTTCTCAGGTGACTTATTTCCACAGGGCTTTTGATACATCATTTGACATATTCACTGTAACTTTGTGCCTTCTGCTACATAATTCACACTAGTCATAGATACTTACTTAAAATTTTCCCTCTTAGTAAATCTTCTTCCCACCCTCATCCCTTCTCATGCTTCCACTAGAAAAGAGCCTACCCAAACCCTTAAGAGAATTTCTTGGTTCTTTCCAGTCTGTATAACAGTGATGCTTTAGAAAACAATGCTATATTAAAAATTAAAGCAGGGGATGAACAACGCTCTATTTTAAATAAAATGAAAACATCCAAACTCAAACAATTTACTGCATCAAGACATTTAAGCAGGAGGAATAAAGTCTTTAGAGAAAGTATTCCAAGTGGATTTGTTCAGTTCTGTATTTCCAAGAGAAACAGACACCCACTACCTTTCAACTAAGACTGCCTTGGAGAGAGTGTGTTACAGCAGTGTGTACATACACACCTCAACATGGTAACATGAAAATAAGGATGTGTGATATAATTTTGCCTTCATTAAACACATTTTTACTTACAGGCACAGTTGAAAGGAGTTTTTGAAAATCTTCTTTAGAGACAGTTTGGCACTTGGTGATTAAGATACAGGATTCCCGTACAACAATCTTCAGAATGTAGTGTAAAAGTTCATCATTTAGTCTTTAAAATGCAGGAAAAATGTAACAATAAGATATTGATGGTTTAATAAAAAAGGATAAGTTGTATACAATTGGTACAAGATATCAAATAGAAGGCACAAAATCAGCCCGTTCTCCTAAGTAAATCATCTTATTCAGTAATGATGCTAACAACTGGGTGTATTATTTAAATCAAACTTACAGAAATACAATGGTAGCCAAACACCCAGTCCAAGTATTTTATAAACATCAAAGAAAACCAACACCTTCCTAGCTCTCACCACCTTTACCTTCTCTCACAGCCCAGTGATTTGGAGAGCACTCTTCAAGATTTTTAAATAAACTCCATCTGTTATTTCCACAAAGAACTTTCTAGCAGGCCTAAGTTACTCTGGTGATAAAACCGAAAAATGCTAACATCGCTTCTTAGGGCAAATACAAGATTTACCATCTTTCAATTGATCTGTGATTTCAATTTAACATGCTAATTATCATATCAGATATTACAGGAGACTAAAGTTGATCAAACATGTTTAAACATAAATTAATTCCTAAGAAAAACACAAAGACGAGCAGTCAACAGCATAACTGGTGTCACCTGTAATGCTCATCCTCCTCGCTGCCAAATCGGTTGTTTTGAAGCTGTTCAGCTAAATTGGTTAGGATCACATCCCGCAGCTGTGAGAGGCCGCTGTTCCTCTCTCCTGACAGAACAAAGCTCCATAAGTGACCGTGGCAATCACACTTAGAAAATTGAGGCTATTAAAACAAGTTTTGAAACAAGCAGACTATTGACGATCTAGGGGATCCAGGCACACATACCTAAACAGCAGCAGCAAAAACATCGCAACCAGTCAGGCTTTTTTAAAAACCAGTACATCCCGATCTGAGTGTAATTCACCTCTTCATACATCATCAAGTGTGATTTCTAATTCCTTAAATTAATGTTGCTTATTAATGCAGAGTGTCTTTGGCAGGGTGAACTTTGTTGTATTTGTTGATTAACTTTAAAAGTCAGGTTTTGGAGAAAACAAATGGACTTAAAGTCCCCAAGAAGTCATTATCTTTAATGTGCTTCAAACTTCTACCATCAGGCACCTTCTGCTAAGTGGTGTGAATAGAAAAAGTTTCTAAAGCTTGAAGATACAGAGAACACAGTTTCTGCTCAGTCCAGTTTAAGTGTTGGCATATGTGCAGATATATTTTAAAAAGAACACTAACAAGTACAAAGAAAAGAAATATTATCTTTATATCCAGCCGTCTCCTTGTGGAAAAAAAAAAAAAAAAAAAGGATGGTTGTTCAAGGAGAATGCAAGGATAATTCTTACCTTCTGTTAAGACCAGCTTCAGTAAGTTATTGATTTCGGTTTCACCAGGGTATAAGATATTTAAACCCGAGCTGAAAGGACAGAAAAGTCAAAAGGCTTTTCAACAAATGTCCTAGAAAATCCAAACTCTAAATACTTTAATTTGTATTCATATTAAAGATGGCAGTGTGATTACATAAAATTCTGAGGGAAGTCTCATCACTGACCAAGTGGCTGACTCTAAATTCACTGTCACCATATAGCCCATTCACCTCCCTGCTAACTAGGCTCTCTCTCCTTCTCATGTCGACGAGTTACCAAATTAAGAACTTGTCTGAGGCTGGATATGGAACTGGTTAAAGAGAACTGAGCTATACAAAGTCAATGTAGTTGAGCCAGGTGTATATCCAGATTGTGACCAAAAGCACATTTGAGAAGTGGAATTTCTAAATTTCAGCTTTTCCAAAAGAACAAGAAGAAAAGCATTACAAGTTGTGTCAGAATTGTTACTTTCTTTTTTTATGAGGTTTGACATACAATAAAGTGCACATTTTTAAAGTGTAAGTATGACAAGTTTTGACATATGCATAGACCCATGAAACCATCACTACAATCAAGGAACTGAACATACTCATCACCCCGAGAAGTTTCCTCAAGACACCAGATTTAAATTGCTGCCTTAGGGATCCCTGGGTGGTGCAGCGGTTTAGCGCCTGCCTTTGGCCCAGGGCGCGATCCTGAGGACCCGGGTTCGAATCCCACGTCAGGCTCCTGGTGCATGGAGCCTGCTTCTCCCTCTGCCTGTCTCTGCCTCTCTCTCTCTCTCTCTCTGTGACTATCATAAAAAAAAAAAAAAAAGATAAAAAAAAATAAATTGCTGCCTTAATATTTTCAATAGCAAGAGACCCAAAGCATAGTTGATTATTGAAGGGAAAAAAAATCTCCTCTCCTCTCCTCCCTCTCTGCTCACATTATAGTTCTTCCAAACATTCAGTTCTCTCTTGGTGACTAAATTATTCTTGGTCACAGGCTATATACCTGGATAAATGTTCATTGAACTAAAAAAAAAAAGATTAAAAAGATAAACAGAAAATGGTCCATAAATCTGACCTCTTCTCTAACAAGGTTTTAAGCAGAATTTAAAAGGCTGACATTGTTGAGCACTTTGCATCAGGCTTTGTCTTATTAAAATCTCACAAACTCTTCAAGTTAGGTGTTATTTTTATGCCCACTTTATAGCTGAGGAAATGGAAGCCTTGAACCAAGCTAGCAAGTGGCAGAGCAAAGACTAGAACCCAGGTCTGCAAGCTGCCTAAACCTGCTTCTTTGACACCTTGCCATATACTCTCCCCAAATGACAAGAACATCTACTTGCAAGCCATCAAAATACCCTCTCAAAAGGTTTTTTTTTTTCCTTCTCAAAATCCAAAAGGCAAGATGAGGAACATAGTTACACATACGGCTTAGGGCCCCTGGGAGTCGGGCCACAAGCCCTCTTCAATTAAATTATTCCCTATGTACAAGGTCCTGACCATGGAATGGGGTAAGAGATTTCCATGCTACTGAATTGCAGCAAAGATTAAAATGCAGCACAGGAGAAGCATTTTGCAAAAACCATGAAGAAAATAATTTGCTGATTACCTGATGGCAAGACACACTTCCTTCTGAATTTCAGAGCAAATTTGATCTTTTGGTGCCATCAACAACTGCCAAAGCAATAATCCAGACCGTCGAATGATGTCGCGATTCCTTTCAGTTTGTGGGCTGAAGAAAAATTTAAATACCACCTACAGAAACATAAGGGGTATATCTAAAAATACTAATTCTACTAGGGATAAAATTATCCCTTTGAAAAAAAGCATATAGTAGATAGTCTTCTGAACAGATATGCAGGTGGATTTTTAACCACAATCTCCTTGATTGTGTAACAGTATAATTACAGTAAATATTTTATATATATTAACTGCAATGAGCTACCTACAGCAATACTCCATTAACTGTAATACAATGAGTATGATTAAAATTCTAATTACAGGATTAGAATGTGGTTAAGATATAAGACAGGAATGTTGTTAAACTTTTCTTCTGGTGAAAATTAGCTGGCTGAAACCAAGTTTTGGGTTTCTTTTTCTCTATTATCTTACTTATGTCAAAACAGTGCATTTACCTGAAAGACAACGAGAATACAGCGTATAATACAGGTGTCTCCATTAACCATGGCTTTCTCCATAATGTCACAAATACTGCTAAGATGGTGTGCTTCAATTGGATGCTGCTTGCCCAAGACACTTGTGATTGGAAGATTGGGGTTAGTAGCAAGAAGATTGAGTTGGTGTATGCACATCGCACCAACGTGGTGCAATAATTGGTTTATAACCTCATTCGTGGTTATAGCCTCTTCTAAAAAAATGAAAAAGAAACTCAGTGAGGAAAGACATCTCCATAGGTGGCCCCTAAGGAACAGAAAACTCTGATTTACAAAAGGTACATGCATACTAGTACTAGGAGAGAGTATGCTGGCTCCCATCTCTTCTACTGCTTCTGGAGAATCCTTTTCCCCTGCCATAATGTTGAGGTGAAAATGAAAATACTAAGGAATTCCCGTTTTTAAAGAGCACTGAGAGAGCCCTTTCTATATACTGGACAATAGGTTAAATGCATTGCATTACCTTACAACTCTGCTGTAAACTTAGACTATTTTAGCCCTGTCTTATAGAGGAGTAAATCAAATTTAGAGAGGTTAAGTAACTTGCCCTAGGTCACACAGCTACTAAGTACAGAGCTGGGATTTGGAGTCAGGCCATCTCTGCTCAGAGCCCATGCTGGAACCAGTCTAGTAAAATCTATCTTCTATGGTTCCTCCATGAGAGAACACCACCACCACCACCACCACATCCCCGCCCCCATGTCCATAAATACCTCCTCCCACAGTATCTCACCATTTTTATCTCATTTAGTCACTGCAACCTAGAGAGCCATCAGTTCAACCCTGAGGTTCAAGAGCATCCTCTTACATAATAATAAACACCCCATGGATGGTCACAGGCATTCAGGGAATGGAAGTGAAAATAATCTAAATAGGTAAAATGCAAAACAAACAAACAAATTTGCTTTTCCCTTTAAACCAGCTGAAATGAACTGCCTCAAAGGACCAGGAAGGCAGGGGATCTAGGAGAGGCAGGCCCGAGTAGAGGTTACTTGGAGTTTCCCAGACTGTGGGCACTGAAGACTATGACAAGAGGACTCAAGGAAAATCAAAGAGAAGGTGAACTTGGCCCAAACTGAATTTTCCAATTGTATGTTAGCTGGAGGGCCAGGCCGGGTTCCATGCTCTTACAATAGAATTCAGGTTAGTATTATTCATCCTCACCAAAGACTTTCTGAAAGCTAGCCTCTGGGACCTAGCCAAAGAAATGAGGTCTTTGATATTTATTCTGAGTTACATAGGAAGCCAGTGGAGGAGTCTGAGCAGAGGAGGGACAGAGCTGACTACCAAGACTATACAGGACTCTGGCTGCTGTGCAGAAATGAGCAAATGGGGGCAGTGGAGGGCAGCTGCGAAGGAAGGAGGAAGGAAGACCAGGGAGCTGGCTACCCGGTAACCTGGTGAAGCCACCAACGCCCAGGCAAGAGTCATAGCAGCATTGCTGGTAGGATCTGGGGATAGATCTTGAGGGTCACAGCTGACAGTATTTGCTGATGTCCGTTTGGATATGAGATGTGAGAGAAAGAGAGTCCTAGGGAATTCTAATTTTGTGGCTTAAGCATATGAAGGAACTGTGATACCTATAGTAGCATCTAGGGGATTCAGCAGGTAGAGATTTGGAGAAGGGGGAAAATGGAGTATGTTTTTGACAAGATGAACATACCTATTAGATAACCGAGTAGAGGTGAATATACAGTCTAGAGATTAAAGCAAGAAGCTTGGAGAGAATAATTAGGGAGGCACTGATATATGGTTGACCTTTTTCTTATTTTTGCTCTTTTTTTAAAAAGAGATTATGAAAAAGATTATGAAAGAGAGAGAAAGCATGTGGGGGGGGAGAGGGAAAAGGACCAGCAGGCCCTCTGCTGAGTGTGGAACCCCACTTGGAACTTGATCACAGGACCCCGAGACAGTGACTTGAGCTGAAACCAAATCAGACACCTAATTGACTGAGCCACCCAGGGGCCCCTGATGTTTCTTCGTCCCTCAATAGCCTTATTAATATAGAACTTAAGATAAAATTCACCCATTCTAAGTGCACAATTCAATGATATTTAGTAAATCTGCACATATACCAAAATCAGGAAAACAGAGAAGTTACCACTGACCCTATAAAAATTATAAGGAAATAGTATGAGCAACTTTATATCAACAAATAAGAAAACTTAGATGAAATGCACAAATTTCTAGCAAGACACAAATTACCAAACTAACTCAAGAATAAAAAATCTGGTAACTGCATAGCCTCAAAGCATCACCTCCCTCAAAACATTAATTACTATAGCAATTAACATATGTCCACAAGTTCTTTGAGGCTCTTCCTTCTAAGAGGTGGAGCTTCATTCCCTTTCCCATAAGCTTGGGCTCAATGACTATCTACTAGTTGGAAAAATAAGGTAACTTTGCAGTGAAGAAAGCTGGCATTAAAACCAAGCAATTTTTTTTTTTTAAGATTTTTATTATGCAATCTCTACTCCCAAGGTGGGGCTCAAACTCACAATCCCGACATCAAGAGTCACACCTTCCACCAACTGAGCTAGCCAGGTGCCCCAAATCAAGCGACGGACTTTAATAATAAATCATGTTTATTATCATGTTTACATGATACCCTGTGATATCCTGTGACACATGTACCCTGTGATATAACAAAATGAGAAAAGCACTTTACCTCTGCAATACTCCTCCCTAAAATCTAAAACCTCAGTTCAAAATGAGAAAACTGAAGATGAACTCAAACTGAAGGATGTTCTACAAAATCCCTGACCAATACTCCCCAAGCGTGTCCTTTTCTGTTTTTCTAAAAGGATGACTCTATCCATCTATGTCTTCATTGCAGGTTTACTTCTCCCACCATTTCAAATCTGCTGCTGAGCTGCTCTTTGCAGTCACTGACCTTTTCAAATCCAGAATTTCCACTGTTTTCTTTTTTCAAAAATTTATTTGTTGAAATTCTCTATTTTTTTTAAGTCATAGTCATCATACTTGCATCTTTTCAACAGTTTCCTTTAGATCTTTCAATATATCCACAAAGGCTGCTTTAGTTCTCATCTTCTAAGTCCAACAGCTGAGTTCTGTCTATAGTATGTAGCCACTGACCTCTGTTTAGTTGGGTTTTTTTTCAATTCTTGTTTCTACTTTGTTACTTTCTTTCATTTGTGTACTTTTATTTTTTTAAATTTTAAGCCTGTCTTCCTAGGGATCATCTAGACTGAGTCAACGGGATCCCTGGGTGGTGCAGCAGTTTGGCGCCTGCCTTTGGCCCAGGGCGTGATCCTGGAGACCCTGGATCGAATCCCACGTCAGGCTCCCTATATGGAGCCTGCTTCTCCCTCTGCCTGTCTCTGACTCTCTCTCTCTCTCTCTGTGTGACTATCATGAATAAATAAATCTTAAAAAAAAAAAAAAAAAGAGTAATCTAGACTGAGTCAAAGGCTGTGCTCAAATACCTTGGGCCAGTAAGTTTGCCCCTCCGGCTGGGTCTGTATGTTTTGGGGTAGCACACCAAGTTTCACACAGCTTTAAACTCTGTCTTGGATTTTACTTTCTGTCAGGCCCTCTCACATCTCTGCATGTATGTGCAGGCTCATGCTCGGCCAGGCCTGTGTGAACAACCCAGGCTGGGCCCTCTCCAGCTTCTTCTATGCACATGTGCAGGTAGCTAAACAAGGCCCTCTGTAGCTTTCTCACTACCTGGATCTCATGAGTAAATCTCTGGCTAGTTTGCTGGTTCGCTGCTCACCCTAATCACAACCACAACCTCAAGTGAGCTAAGCCACCAGTCTTCTCTGTTGGTTTGCCACCAAGATTAGTACTGTTACTGACATTGTTGGGCAGGAGTTTTTCCCATGTATTGCTCCAAATCAGGTCAGCCCCTCTGGAAACAAGGCTGCTGGTTTACATGATCTGCCCCACTTTGATGGAATTATTACACTGACCAAGTTTAAGGTGGGAGACAGGAGCATCCTCAAGTAAGAGTACCACAGACTCCTATTATTTTTACCCAAGTTCAGTGATTTTTATGAATATTCACTTCTCAATTTGGTGTATGCCTCTGGTCAGTTTCTAGAGCCTAGAAATAGTTGTTTCTCATAATGATGTCCATTTTATCAATGCTTTATGGGAAGAGGATTTGCTCCTCCATACCATACTATAACTGACCTCGAAGCCAGAAGATTTTAAGTTAACAGTTATTTAATATTAAGACTCCTAATATTAAGAAATACACATATCTGGGGCACCTGGGGGGCTCAGTGGTCGAGTGTGTCTGTCTGCCTTTGGCACAGGTCATGATCCCAGGTTCCTGGGATTGGGTCCTGCATCAGGCTCTCCACAGGGAGACTACTTCTCCCTCTGCCTATGTCTCTGCTTCTTTCTGTATGTCTCTCAAGAATAAAAAAATAAATAAAATAAAATAGCATAACAATTTTCTCTAAAAAAGTCTCAAATCCTCTGTTTATTTACATAATTATTTAATTAATCATAAACCAGGCATCCCTGGGTGGCTTAGCAGTTTGGCACCTGCCTTCAGCCAGGTGTGACCCTGGAGTCACGGGATCGAGTCCCGTATCAAGCTCCCTGCATGGAGCCTGCTTCTCTCCCCCTCTCTCTCTCTCCCTCTCCCTCTCTCTCTGTTATTCTCATGAATAAAATCTTTTAAAAAAAAATAATAATTAATCATAAACCAATCAGGTGGGGCACCTCAATGGCTCAGTCCATTAAGCGTCTGCCTTTGGCCCAGGTCATGATTCTGGGGTCCTAGGATTGAGCCCTGCATCAGGCTCCCTGCTCAGCGGGGAGTCTGCTTTTCCTTCTGCCCTTCCCCTTGATCATGCGCACTCTCTCTTTTTCTCTCTCTCTCTCAAATACATAAATGAATATCTTTTAAAAAAAAAAATCAGGCAACAAGGATGTTAGGTTTCAAGTTCAAAGAGGGAAAGCTACTGACACGTTTTGTTACTTGGGCAACGTTACCACTTACCCTACTGTGCTCTCTCATATTTGTTTTTTTTTTTTAATTTTTATTTATTTGTTTATTTATGGAGACAGAGAGAGAGAGAGAGAGAGGCAGAGACACAGACAGAGGGAGAAGCAGGCTCCATGCTGGGAGCCCGACATGGGATTCGATCCCAGGTCTCCAGGATCACACCCTGGACCGAAAGTGGCACTAAACCTCTGAGCCACCCGGGCTGCCCTCTCTCATATTTCATTAGGGAAAAATATACTCCTCTAAGACCACAAGTGCACCTCACCTTTGGGCTCAGTGATGATGTGGCTGACTCCAAGTCTCTGACAGACATAATGGAAGGCCTGGTTCCCTGGATTACACCACTGATCAATATAATCATTTGAGCATGTCCACAGCATGTTGTTCACTGTATCATAACAGGCACCTGCAAAAACAGCACACTATTCAGCTGCCATGTCACCATCTGCCTGTATACATATTTCTCCAAAGCACTGCTAAAGAATAGAAGGGTAGGTTCTCTCCACTGCTGACAATTCACATCCCTATTCCCATATATTTATGTAGCAAAACATTAGATTAGGGCTCAGCCAAAAGGAAGCACTCAATTTCTATTTTGCTTAACTCCTGTGTAAGAATGGAATAGGTCTCATGGAATAGATAGTTCTTAGTAACTGACTTATTTGTGACCCTTTTAATTCCGAAAAGGATTTAAATGGTTTAAACCAAAACCCAGGTACTAACAGGACTAATGAACATTAACACACAGTAGAAGCTTTAATAACCAAGTCCAAAACTTAGATATGAGCTTCCTAGGAGCCAAGGCAAAGAGAATATCAAATATATTACATAATGTTCACTTCCTGACACTAAGAAGCATACTGATGCCTCATGGGAAATGAATCTCTTAAGGGTGCCTGAACTTTGAGAAATATTTGTTACAGGCATCATCATATAACCTGGACAGTATTTTCAATAGCAATTTAAGCAGAGGAATGGCATCTATGGTCATTTCTTATGTTGATCCTTAAAATTAAGCAGTGGCATCAAAAAATTATTTCTTACTAGGAAAAGGAAATTGGCAAGATTTTTTGAGAGAAATTGCAAAAACTTTGAATTTTCCAAGGAAAAGTGGGCATTTCTTACCCAATCCTGGTACAAGAGCACCACGACCCAGTGAGCTTCCAGCAGCATCTATGAGATCGGCACGACTTGTGAACTGACCATCCGAAATATTATATACCAAGCTAGAGGCAAGGACTTTGAAAACAAATATTAAGCTGTTTAATAAGCCTTACGGTGATGGTCTAGTTTTCAAAGTTTAAACTTTAGGCTCTTAAAAAGACTTTCATAAAAATCACACTTTTGCTGTCTATTGGTGGTAACAATGAGGAGACAGAATACAAACATAAGACCACAAAAAGGGACAAGTGCTTGGCTCAGTCGGTTAAGCACCCAACTTAGGTCATGATTTCGGGGTCATGAGATCAAGTCTCGAGTTGGGCTCCACTCAGTGGGAAATCTGCTTTTCTCTCTCCGGTCCTCTTCCCACTTGCAGGGAGCTGGATGTGGGGCTCAATCCCAGGATTTCTGGGACTCAGGGATCATGACCTGAGCCAAAGGCAGACACTTAACCAACTGAGCCCCCAGGTGCCCCTCCCAAATCCCTTCCTTCATTGTTTGCCATGCATACATCTTTCCCCAACTTGGCCACTTATATGCATAATATCTGTTTTTCATGACTTAAACTCAAGACCTCAGGATGTATCTGCTTTCTACCCCACTTCACAATAACCCTTTCTCTCAGATTCTGCAGCATTTCATCTGCTCCCCATGGTTCCCGGAAGTAATACATCACTGTGTATCATTTTCTATTTGTTTCACACACAAACAGTATTTCTCTCAACCAGATGAGGAGCTCCTCAAGGCAAGCACCACTTCCTACACATACTAGGTAGCCTCCACAGTGACCAATGTGGAACAAGACACAGAAGAAATTTAAGCATGTATTGATTTGTTGGCCTAGAGTAGAATCACTATGTATGTTATAACCTCATGAAAAAATGGCACCGTGAAGGCCTGCTTTAATCAAATGGGGCCAATTTGAGTTAATGACAAAGCCATGCCAAGAAGACTAAAAAGAATTTAACAAGACTAATGGTAAATAAACAGATAAATAATCCAATTAAAAATGGGTTTCAGGGGATCCCTGGGTGGCTCAGCAGTTTAGCGCCTGCCTTTGGCCCAGGGCGTGATCCTGGAGTCCCGGGATCAAGTCCTGCATTGGGCTCCTGCATGGAGCCTGCTTCTCCCTCTGCCTGTGTCTCTGCCCTCCGCCCCCATGTCTCTCATGAATAAATAAAATATTTTAAAATAAATAAATAAATAAAGGTTTCAAAAGATACTTATCCAAGGAGACATACAAATGGCCAATAAGCACAAGAAAAGATGTTCAACATCATTTGTCATTAGGGAAATACAAATCAAAACCACAAAGAAATACCACTTCATACCCACTAGGATGGCCATAATTTTAAAAAGCAGAAAATAAATGTCACGGAGAATGTGGAGAAATTAGACCCTTTTATGTTGCTGATGAGAATGTAAAACAGTACAGCCACTTTGAAAAAACAGCTTGGTAGTCCCTTCAGAGGGTAAACATACAGCTACCATATGACCAGAATTTTACTCCTATGTATATACACAAGAGAGGTGGACATATGCCTACACAAAAACTTAACATGATTGTTCATAGCAGTATTACTCAAAATAGCCAGAAAGTAGAAACAACTCAAATGTCAACAAAATGGGATATTATCCATGCAATGGAATATAATTCAGCCATAAAAAGAATGACGTAATAATTCCTACTATCAAATGGATTAATCTTAAAAACATTAAAAAAGAAGAAAGCCAATCACAAAAGCATATATATTATATAATCCCATAAATAGGAAAAGTCCAGGGATGAATCCGTACAGACAGAAGTAGACAAATGGATATCAGGAACTGGGGTGAGGCAGGGAAAAGGGGGAGGGACTGCTAATGGGTATGGGGGGGGAGGTTGCTTTTTGAAGTGACAGAAAATGTTCTAGAATTAGATAGTGGTGATGAATGCATAACTCTGAATATACTAAAAACCACTGAACTGTATACTTAAAAGGTGTGGATTTTATAGTATATTATAGCTCAATAAAGCTTGTACTAAAAAAAAAGAGACTAATAATAAATTTACACCATTTATTTTAAGTGCTCAAGGGACATCTTGGTCACATGATCTTTTTTTTTTTTTTTAAGATTATTTATTTATTTATTCATAGAGACACAGAGAGAGAGAGAGAGGCAGAGACACAGGCAGAGGGAGAAGCAGGCTCCTTGCAGGGAGCCCGATGATGTGGGATTCGATCCCAGGACTCCAGGATCACGCCCTGGGCTGTAGGCGGCGCTAAGCTGCTGCGCCACCGGGGCTGCCCTTGGTCACATGATCTGTTAGAGAAAACAAGCTGTTGAGAAAAAGTCCAACCAATTTGATTCTAAAAGCAAAAGAATGTTGAGTTATTACAAATATTTAAATCCCAAACACATACAGTGTGTTGAATGTACCTGAAAGGGCCTAAAGGTTTATAATAGACACATGATTTTGTATAAAGTGCTGAGGTCAAATTTGTATCTTCCCGCTTAGAGTATGAAATGCCTTTTAAAAAGACATTTGGGGCAGCCCCGGTGGCACAGGTTTAGCGCCTCCTGCAGCCTGGGGTGTGATCCTGGAGACCCGGGATTGAGTCCCACTTCCAGCTTCCTGCTTGGAGCCTGCTTCTCCCTCTGCCTGTGTTGTGTCTCTGCCTCTCTCTCTCTCTCTCTCTCTGAATAAATAAGTAAATCTTAAAAAAATAAATAAAATAAAAAGACTACATTTTAAATATAATCCTTTAATGGGATAACTGTAAGCAAATCATTTTAAGAGGACAGAATATGAAAATATTGGGAAATGAAAATAAATAGATTTTAAAAACATTTTAATTTTATGTGTCTAAACAAATTTCAAAAAAAATCAAAATAAATAAATAAATAAATAAATATAAATATAAATATAAATAAATAAACAGATTTCATGGAAAAACACAAAAAGTGTTACCATATATGAAAGGAACATTTGAGTTTTTGTTTTTTGTTTCTTAGAAATACTCTAATATAACTTTATTGCATATGACCACCAAACAATAGTGTGAGATACTATTTTCCTTTTATTCTTTGCAGGTGGGAAACCTGAAGCTCAGAGGAGTTAAATGATGTTCCTACGGTAGCAAAGCTACAAAATAGGAATGTAAAAGAAAGTTTTATTTTTTAAAGATTTTAAGTAGTCTCTACACTCAGTGTGGGGCTTGAACTCACAACCCCAAGAGTTACACACTCCACCAAATGGGCCAGCCAGGTGCCCTGAAACATTTTTTGACTCTTGATTTTGATTCTATATTTTATTCCATTTAACTATTTGCCTACTCTGAAGCCAAGATCACAATGCTTTAATTACTATAGTATGCCTCCCTCTTTTATATAAAAAAAAGTATATATACTTAATTAACAACATTAATTTCTGAATTAGATTTTTTTTGCTTACCTTTTATTTATGTGTCCTAAAATAGAGGCACTTCACATATTTTATTTAGTAATTTGGAATTTTATTCGTAGTGGGTAGAACTCTTGCTGTGTTTATCAGTAAATAATATGGCAATTGAGTATTTTATTTCCTAAAATAGTCCTGAATTCATTATTATTTCTAGTAATTTTATAGGATGATGGTTTTCAGAAGTGTACTACTGTATCACCTACAAAAATTATAGTTTTGATTCTTTCTAAACTATTGACTATATTGATAAGTTTTGCTGTAATCAAAGAGCTACTACAAACAACTTTAACAGAGTAAGTTTAATATTATTAATAGAAAAGCTTTAAATTTCACAGTTAGAGACAACTGGGCAGAATGCCACAAATAAAATGCACTTACTTTTTAAAGATGACAAACCACTTGTTCCACCAAAAAGAGAACGGGTGGCAGAGCTGCCTGACCCCCCTGGTGGTGGGACCAGCATCACTAAGTATGTGCCACAGGTATAGATGGGCGTCTTCCGAAGCATTTTCAGAGGTAGCCCACAGCTAGTATTTGCTGGTGAAAGGAATGAAAATAGTGATAAGTATTTGAAACACAGATTAATTTGAATGCCAAAGTAGATTACAGTATAATGAAGGAGCCCCATATTCAAACAAGGATATACCCAGATGTGGAAAATACAACAAGAAGCAGTAAACTAAAGAGAAATAATGATCTGGCCCAGTAGCCTGGCCCCAAGCTCCCTGTTTCATGAGCTGAACATTTCTCAAAGGTGTTCCCAATAATCAATATGCCTTTATGTCTCAAAACTTCTTTCAAAAGAATGAATCCTCACTTGGACTAGATCTCAGAATGAAAGAAGAATCCTACTGTTTGTGTTTCCCAGAAACTACACTCCAACAGACATCTTTTCATTTTATACAGAACAAATTCTACAGGTTGGGCTTATTACATTCATTACAAACAGCTCTGAACATGAAATCAGCCAGAAATTTCAATGTATAACTAATCAATAAAAGCTTTCACAATACCTATCACAGAACCATTTTATACCTTCATGATTTATAACTCCTTATATATATTATATATTTATAAAACATATATATTAAATATATTATACATATATTTAAGGTCAGTGACATAAACTATTATTAAATAATTATTATTTCTAATCAAGAGGTAAAAGATGCACTCTAATCTCAACTCCTCACTGGGATATTTGAAAATACAAATTTAAGGACTTCCTATATACTACTCTAGTGAGGTCTGATCATGGCAACAGAAAGTGAGACAGAATGCTTAACCTAGGAAGCTGTCAGGGTATAAAACAGAACAGCTCAGATAGATGTAAAAATTGCTTTTACATGTTTTAGATTAGAAAAAGGAAAAAAGTGAAACCCAATCTGTCTGATTTTTGTTTTGAATGTTTGTGCCTCTAAACAGCTCCATTAGAAACTCCAAATTCTCAACAAGTATATTCTTCATCTTCATCCAGGACATAAACTCAAGGGCATAAATTTCCACAGGTAAGAAACCCAAAAGGGGCAATGATTGGAAAATTAGCAACTTTATGAATATAGCATTTTCACCATGATGTTTTAATAGACAACTTATTAATAACATGGTTACAGGTATTAGTTTATCCCAGAATAAAACATTCTAGACCCTTTGAATGCTGAATCCTCAAAAGTCAGCCTAATAACTGGTGATTTTTTATGCAACATCATGTTAATGAATATGCAGAGAATGTATATAAAAGTATGAGCTCACATGTTTTGAATACAACAGCAGTTTTCACAGAATTCTAAACATACCCTTGCCTTCTGAGTTCTTCTGATTTCACTCATATCTCCTTTTCCAACAAAGATTCCTTTAGTACTTCTATTGTTGGGATAGGATTCAGTTTTCTCCCAAGGATAAACTCAGATCAAGCCTTCAGCTTGGGGATGCCTGGGTGGCTCAGAGGTTGAGCATCTGCCTTTGGCTCTGGGTGTGATCCTAGGCTGCAGGATCGAGTCCCATATTGAGCTCCTTGCAGGGAGCCTGCTTCTCCCTCTGCTCATGTCTCTGCCTCTCTCTCTCTCTCTCTCTCTCTGTCTCAGCCTTCAACTTGTTAGGAAGCTATTTATTTTGTAAACCCACCATCCTCTACAAAGTATTCCTATCATTCTAATTATCCATATACCCAAGTCATGACAACTGTTAATAATCTCCCCACTTATATTTGATATAATAGAGACCCATGAAAATAAAATTATATCCTTAAATTCTAATATGAACTAAGAAGTATTTAATTTGATAGCCTTAAAATGAATTAATCAGTTTCTCTTCCCAACATTTCAGTATATAAAGGATAAAGCCTAAAATTGCATTAAATTCATTAAACATCTATTCATTCAGATGGATTTTTCTATATATACAGCATATGTTCTAGCCTTATCTTTTACTACAGTTCATGACTTGTTATAGAGTCACATAGTTGGTGTAATCTGAAAACTCATCAAGAATAATGGTTCTTAACCTTTCTTGGGTCAGAGATGGCCTTGAAAGTCTGGTGAAAATCAGGATGGATACACTTAAGATGTTGTTATGAAAGTTTGGGGAGTGCATTCATGAGCCTCTTAAGGGCTTATCTCAGTTAAGAACTCTTGCTTTCAAAGTACAGAACGGTGTGTTTAGTAGGCTGCCTTTTATTAAGAAAAGGAGGAAAATAAGGACACATAATTGTATTTGCATAAAGAAATTCTGTAAGGTTATATAAAAACTAATAAATATAATCACCTATAGGAGGTAGTGCAGGGCAAAATGTATAATATGCCAAGATACAGAAGAAAGATTTCTTTGTATATACCTTTTTATATTGCTTCTACTTTCAAACTCTGTACATGCGTTATTTATTTTAAAATATTAAGGTCCACAAACAAAAAATTAATTAATTAATTAATTAATTAATTAATTATTAAGGTGCAAACAGTAAATGATAAATTCTAGAAAAAGCAATCTCCCTTGTGGATGTTTGCTTCTTATTTGCTTGGCCAAGAAGTGAAGACAATGCCAAACATGAGTTTTTTACATTTATGAAGCAGATGCTAAACATGAAATCAATTTACATTAACAGCAATGATAAGGTATTTACAGTTAAAGACAGAGCTATTTGGAATTATTATAGATTCATGCCAATTCATGTCCATAGCTAACAACATGTATTGGTTTGGAATTTAAAAAAAGACTGATAACTGGAGGGAGATAAAAAGGTGAATTATGTAAAGCAAAGTGCTTTGTATGACATACTATAAGCACTCAAAAAGTACTGCCAACGGGGTGCCTGCCTGGCTCAGTCAGAGGAGCATGCACTCTTGGTCTTGGGATTCTGAGTTCAAGCCCCACATTGGGTATAGAGATTACTAAAAATAAATAGACTTGGGGGGAATAAAAGTACTGCCCAAATTCCAGAGGGAGCTCTCACAAATCACAAGCTGAATATATCAAGCCATGAAAAGACACGGAGGAAACATAATGCATGCTACCAAGTGAAAGAAGCCAATCTATAAAGGCTACATGATATGTGATTCCAACTAGGGGGCATTCTGGAAAAGGCAGAACTATGAGGACAATAAAAAAGTCAGGGGTGGCCAGGCACAAGGGGAAGGAGAGATAAATAGAGCACAAAGGATTTCTAGGGCAGTGAAACTACTTTGTATGATACCATAAGGATGAAGACCTGTCATCATGTATTTGTCCAAACCCACTGACTGCACAACACCGAGAGTAAACTTGAATGTAAACTATGGGCTTCAGGTGATTAATGTTATGTCACTGTAGGTTTACCAACTGTATAATGGGAGAGAGCTGTGCATGTGTGGGGGAAGGAGGTTTACAGGAAATTCTTTACCTCCCTCTCAATTCTATGAACCTAAAACTGCTCTAAAAAATAAGGTCTTTAAAAATATGTACGTAGCTGAATGGAGCCACACAAGGTGAACAAACACAGTAAGCAAAGGGCCGCAACATACCTGCTTGGTCTTCTTTCAGTGTGTTGGAGATGGTGGAGCCAGTAAGGGCAGCCAGTGTTGCGGACGGGGAAGCTCTGTAACGTGAAAGTCTGCTCAGAAGCATTTCATTAATGCTTTTGGCAGATTCACCTTCTTTTCTCATTAGAATTGTGCGTTCCTGAAGTGGATTAGCTACAAATACACCATTTTCGACCTAGTATTTGAAGAAAAAGAGGTCCTTCAGTGATATTGGTTTCTACCAATCAGTGGATTTCTATTTGAGAATTGCATCACTGTGATCTGGTTGCTCAAAGACATTTCCAAAAACTGCATCTGAGTAGATGTACACCGCAAAATTTAAGTGTTCTATAGAAACTACTGAGAACCAAAGAAAGACAAAAGGTAAGTTTAAGTTTTCATTTTTCCCAAAAGCACAGATTCTAAAAGCAGCAAGCCAAGTTTAATAGGTTCTACAAAAGGCTGTTGATTAAAATTCCTTATACTGCATTCCACAGGCAGCTCTCACTAATTACAAGCTTCTGACAGGTATAAGTAAGAGAAGAGGAAAACAAATCAATCCATTTTTGATTTACTATTATTAAGTACAACTAAGAAGATAATGTCTTTTGGAAATATAGTGGCTAAAATCCAAATTCTGTGTTGACAGCGGTTAACATTCACTGCATGGACACTGACATAGCAATCCTGGAGAAAGACAGATTTTGTCTGCTAAAAATACATGGCAACATCAGCTAGGTCCTTGCTGGTGCTGGCCAGTTCTTCCTTCAACACTTGATTCCCCAGCAGAATCTCTACATTGGGGATTCCAGAATTCTTTCACCAATTTTGGAGCTTGACTTTAAGCAGAGCACCTAACTGCCTTTCCTGCTAAAAAGATCCAGACCGGAATATAAATAATAGTGAAAGGGAATATAAGGGAAGGGAGAAGAAATGTGTGGGAAATATCAGAAAGGGAGACAGAACGTAAAGACTGCTAACTCTGGGAAACGAACTAGGGGTGGTAGAAGGGGAGGAGGGCGGGGGGTGGGAGTGAATGGGTGACGGGCACTGGGTGTTATTCTGTATGTTAGTAAATTGAACACCAATAAAAAATAAATTAAAAAAAAAAAAAAAAAAAAAGATCCAGACCACTTACTGGAAGCTGCCCCCACTCATCCCTCTTCCAACTCAAGTATGTCTGTATCCACCCTCATTTATCCTTCCTTTCCTCTTATTTCAGAGGAAGAAGTGTTTTGCCTCCTGTGGTTTAAGGTTAACTCTTCTGCTTCGGTCTCCTTGTTTCTTGTTTTTGTTTTGTTTTGTTTTGTTTTTGTTTTTTAAGATTTTATGTATTTATTCATGAGAGACACAGAGAAAGAGAGCGGCAGAGACATAGGCAGAGAGAGAAGCAGGCTACCTGCTCCTGCAGGGAGCCCAATGTGGGACTCGATCCAGGACCCCAGGATCATGCCTTGAGCCGAAGGCAGATGCTCAACCACTGAGCCACCCAGGTGTCCCCCACTTCTGCTTCCTAACTGCTCCCTTAACTATCTCCTGCCCCATTATCATCAGTCTCCCTCAGGTCTTCCTTCTCCTTGGTTTCAAGTAGACACAGACTTGACATAGGACCTTGGTGACCCACTGCAGTACCATCTCTTTTCTCCACTTCCATTCACTGACAAATGTTTCAAATGACATCGCATGCAGCTTCTGCATCTCCCAGCACCGTTCCAGAATCAAGTTCCTGGATCTGGTTGGAACCTCAGAAACTGGTGCCAGCAGCAGAGGCAAGTGTGACTGGCCTGCCACTGTGGGGCAGAAAGGCAAGTAAAAAGCAAAGGAGTCCAATGTGAAAGGTTGGTAACAGAGAAGCAGCAAGAGAAAGCAAGCAATTCAGAAGCACAGCTTTGGAAAGGTTCCCAAAGAGGGCTGCACAGAGTTGGGGAGACTTTTATGATACATTCACAAGTGATGAGAGAAAGGATTTCTTGGCGAATCCAAAAATGTTCTATTTTCTTGGCCATACTTCTTCCCTCTTTAGAGGGACTTAACTGCACCCCCTCTAACAGTGAACTTGCTTGATGGTCTAAGTGCAACCAAAACCATCTACCTCTTCCTTATCTTCCACGGGGGCGCAGCCATGGTTGCTAGCCTTCTTGGGGTTCTCTTTCCTCAGTCTTGGTAGCAGAACACAATCCTGGTTTGTGTCTTTTTCATATGAACATTTATCTCTGTGTAAGGTACTCTGCTAGTGAGCAGAATTGACACAAGTCCGTATACCCACTTACTTAAACAGAAGCTTGCCTAGGATGAGACCCAGCCTCTGGTGCCTAAGACTTCTGCCTGGAACACTCTGTCCCCAGATCTTCCATGCCTAGCTCTTTCCAATCATTCAGGTCTCAAGTACAATACCACCTCCTCAAAGAGACCTTCCTGATCACCAGTCTAAAGAATAATCTCCTCCACCCCTCCCCAAGCCAGAGCACATCACCCTGCTCTGTTACCCACACAGCACTGACTGCTCTCTAAAGTCATCTAACTCATTGCTTCCTTTATTGTTGGCTCCTCTACCTCTCCCCCCAACTGAATGCCAGCTCCCCAAGAACAGATTCTGCCTGCCTCGCTCACCATAACATCTTCAGCACTCAGGAGACAGCAATAAATACTCAATGCCTTGCTGAATAAGCAAACCAGCATTCCCGCTTGAATCCAATCCCACCTCTTCTTGGTGTGACTCCCACGTTCCTATAAACAGACTTGTCCTTGCTACTGAGATCCAGTCCCACCCTCCCTGACTGCCTCCCACTCCCCGGCATTTCCTCCCGAATGGCCTACTGTCGCCTAAAATGCAACACATCCACGTTGTTCTCTCCCCACCCTCTGGCTAGAGCAACCCCTACCAAGTATAGCTATATTTAGGTCCCACAGCTCTAGGAAGAACCCTTCAAAGGCATCCAAGATAAAAATCAATCACTCTAAGCTTGGCATTTGAAAGCATTACCCAATCTGGTCCCATGAGAAAAATCAATGGAGACCTTAAAAAAACTATACCATTGTGTTCAAGTACTTTGAAAATACTAAGAAGCTGATAAAGCATCTGGGGAAGCAAAGAGGGCTGTGGTTTGGTGCACAAGTGGTAAATCTGGGAACCTCTACTTGGCAGAGAAGCTTTTCAGGATGCAAAAGCTACTGATCTAGAAAGGAGGGAAAGAGCCAGAAGGAGTAAGCAGCAGCGAGTTAGTGCCAAGAAGCTTCCCACCTTGCAGACACCCAGCACAGGCCACCATCCTCATAAGTTGAGGACTGACCCAGCCTCTTAACTGTTTCTCCTGTTTCCTTAACTGGCCTTCTGTTTCTACCCGGCACTCCTATGATCCTCTCTGCACACCAGCCAATGATCATTCACTAAAGTAAACAAAACTATGTAACTTCTGGTCTCAGAACCCAGCAGTGGTTTCCCAACACACTTAAGATAAAACCCAAACTACCATTAGGGCCCAAACGGCCCATCATCCACAGACCTCCCAGCCTCTCCTGCCTCTGCTCACCCTTACTACACTTTCACTTACAGCCCTACTGGCCTTCTGTCACACCTTCAAAATGCCAAGCTTCCCCCTAACTCTAGGCCTTGTGATTTGCTGTTCCCTCTTCCTGGATTAACAAACTGTTCCAGTTTGCCCAGGCCTGTCCTGGTTTTAGCAGTGAGAGTTCCATGACCTGAGAAATCTCAGCCCCAGGCAAACTGGGATGGTCAGTCACCCTATCCGTCAGGATGGATGGCTGCTTATCATCCAGGTCTCAGCTCCAATGTCCTTCCTTAGAAAGACCAGATCTGTCAGGTGAACTAAAGTAGACCCTCACCTCTGCCCCACTCACTATCACACCATCCTGTTTTATTTTCTCACCTCTTCTATTTATCACTAGCTGAAATGGTTTTGTTCTTGTTTGGTACAAACTCCCCACCCTAATATGAGCTCCTTTAAAACAAAGGCCTGTTACCCTGCTATTCAGACAAAGAAAGTCATATAGGTACTGGATTAATACCAATGAGTGAAGGACATCTCAGACATCCAGATCATAATCTAAAGGAAATAATAAACCTGTGGGGAAATAGAAGGGACACAGAGTGTCCATTACTATACTAACCATATGTTTAAGAAGGGACACAAAGAGGACAAAATAGCAGTAAAAAGGTCTCTGAATCTCGAGAGAAGAACAATTTATGGAGAGAGTATGTATATGTGGGGGCAGGAAGAGCTCAGAACAAAACAGAAGATGTAAAAAAAGGTGCTCTGAAAAGGTGAAAAAGTTATAGAAGGTTCAGTGATTCTACAGTCTTAAAGGCCATAATCTAAGTGCCTTCTAACTTCAAAAGCCTAAGACTCCAAGGCTATTACACTGGGAACCTCAGGGAATGATGCATCCTGGAGTCATGCCCTGGTTTAGTTCCCTTGCATACCGACTCTGGGCTTGGCCATCAGAAAGCATGATGCAGGCAAGGCTTGAGGAGTGCTTATGCTCTGAAAAAGCTGGAAAATTAGAGGCTGTCTTGACTCTTACAGCCCCAATCAAGCTGTAATGAAGGTGCAGGTGTGATCTCAGCCTCCCCATATAGAGAAGAACCACCACTCAAATGAGCCATGTCAACCTCTAAGTCATTATTGCTCAGAGTCACTTAGTTTTGAGGTCGTTTGTTGAGAAGATAACTGAAATACCCCCAAAGTCAGAGATTATTTCATATTAATAGTCAGGTTAGGTATTCTCTATATTCCCTTTATGTTGTACTCCAAATTATATTTCTATAGTCTACCTTCTATAATGATTACTTATCTGTTCCAACCTGAGTTAATAAGAAATCCTTTTTTAAAAAAGATTTATTTGAAAGCACAATCGGTGGGGGTGAGGGGAGGAGAAGCAGACCCCCCAGCAGACACTGAGCTGGGAGACTGACATAGGGGTTGATCCCAGGACTCTGGGATCATGGCCTGAGCCAAAGGCAGACGTTTAACCAACTAAGCCACCCAGATGCCCAGTAAGAAATCATTTTGAAGTCCTGGGATTGAGCTCTACACTGGGCTCCCTGCTTAGCGGGGAAGCCTGCTTCTCCCTCTCCCTCTGTGCTCACCCTGCTTGTGTACACTCTCTCTGTCAAGTGAATAAATAAAATCTTTAAAAAAAATCATTTTGAGAGACCAGCACAGTTAGATCCTGCTCTGATTATCTATTCATTTTAGCCAGACTTCAATCCTTTAGTTTTCCCTCAATCTTAAGTACCAACACATCTATTTTATAGGTCAAACTCAGCTGATTTTTCATTAAAAATGACAGAAGCTGGTGGTATTTGAAGTTCCAAAAATAGGTTTTTAATATTTAATTTCTCGGGCACCTGGGTGGCTCAGTTGGGTCAAGCACCTGACTCTTGACTTCAGCTCAAGTCATACAGGGTCATCAAATTGAGCTCTGTGTGGTGGCGATGGGAGTGGACTCTGCTTCAGATTCATTTTCTCCTTTTGCCCTTACCCCCAGCCTGCACTCATACTTTCTCAAAAAAATTATATATACACACACACATATTTCTCTCCTGATTATAAAATATATGGACTCTTCTATAGCTGTCTAGTCTCTTTAAAAACTTTAAATCCTGCTTTATTCTTGACCCAAAAGCTAATGTGAACTATTAAAACCAGTTCCTGCTCAATACTCTCTAAGAGTTCCCCATGTCCAATGGAATAAAATCCAAATACCTTGCAAGGCCCTACATGAAATGGCCTGGCTTACCTATCTGACCTTACCAATCACCACCCTCTCACTACTTATTTGCATGAGGCACAGAATGTGTATAACATGGGACTCTTGACCTCAGGGTTGTGAGTTCAATGCCCATACTGGGCGTAGAGTTACTTAAAAAAATTTTAAAGGAGGAGAGTGGCGCCTGGCAGGCTCAGTTGGTAGAGCATGTGACTTTTGATCTCAGGGTCATGAGTTCGAGCCCCACAATGGCATAGAGCTTACTTTTAAAAAAACATAACAAATTACCATTTGTGTAAGAACAGAAAAGGAAAAAATATACATGTGTATTTGTACGTGTTAATATTAGGAAGAATACAGGAGAAAGTATTAACATTATTTGCCTCTTGGGAGAGAAAATGAATTAGGAGGCAGGTAGGTCAGAGACTTTCGTAGCATTTGAATCTTATAACTATGTTAATAGGCTATTTTTAAAAATAAAATATTCAAAACAATGTAACCATCACTAAATTTGTAGAGAAATTTATCAGTACTTGCAAGTATCTGGGTGAAATAATAATTCATAGTAAACCTAATTCTTCTCAATAATTATCATTAGCCACATCTAAGTAGCAAATATTTATACTATTTAGAAACCAAAATTTTTCATGAATCAGAAAAATAAAGAATTTTAGTATTCAGCCCTTTAAAAAAGGAAATCCTGCCATTTGTGACTACATGGATGAGCCTTCAGAGTATTATACTAAGTGCATAAATCAGACTGAGAAAGACAAATATTGTAATGATCTCACACTGGAAGATAAAAACAAAAAAGAAACTCATAGAAACAAAAAATTGTAGTTGCCAGGGGCTTTGGGTGGGAGAGATGGGAAATGTTGGTCAAAGAGTACAAATTTTCAATTAGAAAATGAATTAAGTTCTGGGGATCTAACATATAGCATGGTGACTACATATAGTTAATCACACTATATACTTAGATGTTAGTTACTAAGAGCCTATCTTAAATGTTACCATACACGCAGACACAAATGTGGTAAACATATGAGGTGATGGATGCTAACTGGATTATGGTAATCATTTCACAATATATACATATGTCAAATCATCACCTTAAAATTATATTTTATTTGACAGCAATACTTCAATAAAGCTGGGGGGTGAAGGAGAGTTTCAGGGCTGGAACACTTTGAATCATCTACTGGAAATCCCTCATTTTATAAGCTTTTTTTGTCTGGTTTGGCCAAGGCAGTTCATCAGAGGGCTATGGCTAAGACCTGTGATTTGTCAATTTTGAAGAAAGTGTCTTTATTATCCATTCAATAATTTAAAATTTCAAAAACAGGGACACCTGCGTGGCTCAGAGACATGATCCCGGAGTCCCGGGATTGAGTCCCACATCAGGCTCCCTGCATGGAGTCTGCTTCTCCCTCTGCCTATGTCTCTGCCTCTCTCTCTCTCTCTCTCTCTGTATCTCTCATGAATAAATAAAATCTTAAAAAATAAATAAATAAAACAAAATTTCAAAAACAAAGTTAAAAATACTTCAGCCTCTCCACAGTCTACTTCACTATCTCTCTCTCCTTTCTCTTCTTTTTTTTTTTAATGACAAACCTCTGGAGAGAACTAGCTGTTCTTCTCATGTTACCCTCTTCACCATACTCAACCAATTCCACTTGCCTTCACTTCTCCAAACCCCCACAACTGCTCCTGCTAAGGCTACCACCCATTGCCTCCATATTCTCCATTCAACAACTTCTTTCAGCTTCAATCTTGACTTCTTTACAGAATTCAATGCTATTAACCAAGTTCTCCTTTTTATAAAAATTTACTTGGGTGCCTGGCTGGCTCAGTCAGTGGAGCACGAAACTCTTGATCTTAGCATAAAGATCACTAAAAATTCACTTAAAAATTTTAAGCCCATTTTTAAGCTTTTAAAACAAAAAGATGATAGAAAGCAAGTCTTGCTAGGGGCAACTAATTTTTTTTTTTAAGATTTTATCTGAGAGAGGGAGTACAAGAAGGGGGAGGGGCAGAGAGAGAGAGACAGGAAGACTCACTGCTGAGTGTCTAGCCCGACATGGGGCTCAATCCCAGGACCCCCAGAACCATGACCTGAGCCAAAGTCGGATGTTTAATGGACTAAGCCACCCAGGCGCCCCAAGGCAACCAATTTCTGATATTCCATTCATCCAACAAATATTTTGTAAACACCTACTGTGTGCCAAGCATTGTTCCAAGTGCGGGGGACATAGCAGGTAACGAAAGAGACGAAAATCCCTGCCCTCCTAGAGCATTCTAGGCCAAGGAAAGTCAACAGATAAGCAAATAAATGGATAGTAATGAGTTATAAAGAAAAATAAAGCAGGGTAAAATGGATAAGAAGGGATAGGATTTTATTTCATAGAAAATGTTTTATTTATTTAGAGAAGGAACACGTGTGTGAGTGGGGAAGGGAGGGGGTAGAGGGAGAGAGAATCTCAAGCAGACCTGGAGCTCAGCATGCAGAGCCCCACACAGGGTTTGATCCCATGACCCTGAGACCATGACCTGAGCTAAAATCAAGAGTTGGATGTTTAACCAACTGAGCCACCCAAGCACCCCACATATAAAATGTTTTCTATAGAATATAAGAAAGATCTTTCTAATAAGGTGCTTATTTGAACAGAGATCTAAAAAAAGTGAGAATAAGCCACATGGTTATCTGTGAGAGGACAGCCCAGCATGATAGCGTCGAGGTGGGAGCACACTTGGTGTGTTAGCAGGTGAGCAAGGAGGCCAGCTGTGGCTAGAGTGGCATTACAGAGCTATAGTTGCAGACAGTGGCAGGTGAAGAGGGGGCCCCTTGAAGGTTCAGCAGACAGTACTTGCTGACTTAGACACGGAATTTGGGAGGGAAAAAAGGACTCAAGAGTGACACTAAAAGTCTTGGGCACCTGGGTGGCTCAGTCAGTTAAGATCTGACTTCAGCTCAGGTCATGATCCTAGAGGTCCTGGGACTGAGTCCCTTGGTGGGCTCTGCACTCAACAGAGAGTCTGCTTGTCTCTCTCCTTCTCCCTCTCTATACCTCCCCCTGCTCATACTCTCTCTCAAATAAATAAAATCTTTTTAAAAGGGGATCCTTGGGCAGCCCGGGTGGCTCAGTGGTTTGGCACTGCCTTCAGCCCAGGGCCTGATCCTGAGGTCCAGGGATTGAGGCCCACACTGGGCTCCCCACAGGTAGCCTGCTTCTCCCTTTGTCTGTGTCTCTGCCTCTCTTTCTCTCTGTGTGTCTCACGAATAAATAAATAAAATCTTAAAAAAAAAAGGGGGGGGGGGATGCCTGGGTGGCTCAGCAGTTTAGCACCTGCCTTCAGCTCAGGGCATGATCCTGGAGTCCTGGGATTGAGTCCCACATTGGGCTCTCTGCAAGGAGTCTGCTTCTCCCTCTGCCTGTGTCTCTGCCTCTCTCTGTGTCTCTGGTGAATAAATAAAATAAAATAATCTTTTTTAAAAAAGAGTAGCACTAAAGGTCTCTGGCCAGCACCTGAAGGACACAAATGCCATCAATTAAAATTGGAAAGCTTCCAGAAGAGCAATTCTGGGGTAAAATCAGGAGTATGGCGGAGGGGCGTATTTATCTGGCAGTGATGATCAGACTTCCAACTGAAAAAGTCTCATATCCTGTGCACATACAAATAAACACCCACATCGATATGCAGCCAGAGCTCTAGGGACAGATTCTGGCTGAGCAGCAGATTTGAGCACCATCAGTACATTGAGGTGTTTAAAGCTCCATAACTGTAGGAGCCCAGCCACGAGGGAAGAGCAGACAGCAAGAGAAGGCCTCCTGGAAATAGGTCCGGAAGCACATACTTGTTGAGAGGTAGGGAAGGTGGGGCTGGGCAGGAACAACCAGTGGCAGAAGCCCTGTGAGAGGTCCCACAAGCCAATTGAAACAGTTTCAGGAATGGGGGAGTGATAAGCCACATGAAAATACTGCTAAAAGGTCAAGTAAAAAGACAACAAGGTCGACCTTGAACTCAGTAACGTGCAAGACACTGGCAAATGTGGAAGAGCTAGCTGTTCTGGTGGAATGGGGTGCGATACAAGACCCATGGGAGCAGGCTCAAGAGCAAACAGAAAGACAGAACATAGAAACAGTAATAAACTCTTTCAAAAGTAGTGCTATAAAGGGAAGCCAAAGATAGGAGAGTGGAGGTGAGTACGGGTCAAGGGAGGTTTTTTATTTTGTTTTACCTACAAGACAGGATATCCTCCAATGTATTTGTATGCTGTGGTGAATGATCGTTGAGAGGAAAGCTGTTAATGCAGGAGGACAATTGCAGAAGGAATCCCCTGACGCTCACCCCCGCCCCACCCCACCCCCGGCTTAACTTTTATTACACAGCAGGTAGTGAATACAGTGTTGTGAACCTAGCTTTTTGTACTAAACAATGTAACTTGGAAATTAGTCTACTTGGTCTATGCACATCTGCCTCATACTTTTTAATAGCTATTCAATGTTCCATTCCACAGAGGTACCATAGGCAGTTGGCCAGAGATCTGTGTTTAGTTTCCCAAGTCAGCATCTTAGAAGCTGCTAAACTAGTGGCTGGTGGTGCTTAATTTATTTGATGAAAAATTTCAAACGTACAAAAATAGAGAATAGTCTAATGAACCTCCTTCCAGATTCAACTATAATCTAGATATTGCCATACCAGTTTTACCTATCGCTTTTTTCTTCTTAAGCGTTTTAAAGTATACCTCAGACAAGTAATTCCACTTCTGAATATTTCACTACACATCTCTAAAGATGTGAACAATTTATAGAACCACAATGCCATTCACATACTTTAAAAACAAATTAAAAATAATCTCTTGGTTTCATTTAATATTCATTTCAATTTCAAATTCCAAATTGTCTCTATAATGCTTTATAATGGTTTGATTCAGACTCCAAAAATGATTCAAAGGTTGTTCATTTAATCTAGAGCAGGTTCCTTCACCAACATTTCATTTTATGCCACTGACAGAGGCTATTTTAGTTGTTCTATTTCCTCCGTGGCAGGGATGGGCTTTTGATCGTAGAACTATATGGCTAAAAATATCTTTGTGGTCTTCACACTTGATTGGACCCTTTGGATGACTTAACTTCTGGGCTGGAAATCAGTTTCCCTCAGAATTTTGAGAGCATGACTCTGTGTATCCAATAATGCTAATGAATAGGAGGGTGCCTTCCTTATTTCTCATTTGTACATGATTTTATCTCTAGAGCTTCAGAACCTTCTCTTTACCCCTGATCCTGTGAAATTTCAAGATGATACGCCACAGTGTGGGGCATTTTTCATTCACTAGGTCAGATACCTGCTAATCTAAGACACCAGGGTCCTTTAGTCTGATGTTTTTCTTGTATTCCTTCTTTGATCACACTGTCCTTTTTCTTTCTGTTCTCTTTTGGGAACTCCTATTACTATGACTTTAGATGGATTGCTCCTTTACATTTTTTATCTCTTCTCTCATACTTACTGTTCTTTATTCTATTCTGTTCTATTTTCTGGGAGATTTCTTATCTTTAACTCTTTTATTTTTTTTAAATGTTGACAACCATAGTTTTAATTTCCAGGAGCTCTTGTTCATTTTCTGATCTTTTCTCATGACCTCCTGTGCTACTGTATGAATGCAAAATCTCATATCTCACATAGAGTTTACAAAGTTATATTCTACTCCTATTGGCTATATTTTTAATTTTTATACTGGAGGCTTTCCTCATTGGTTTTATTTTTTTTAATTTTTTATTTATTTATGATAGTCACAGAGAGAGAGAGAGAGAGAGAGAGAGGCAGAGACACAGGCAGAGGGAGAAGCAGGCTCCACGCACCAGGAGCCCGATGTGGGATTCGATCCCGGGTCTCCAGGATGGTGCCCTGGGCCAAAGGCAGGCGCCAAACCGCTGCGCCACCCAGGGATCCCTCCTCACTGGTTTTAGAAATCCTTAGTTGTCTGCTTTAAAAAGTCTTTTTGGGGGGATGCCTGGGTGGCTCAGCGGTTGAGCATCTACCTTTGGCTCAGGGCATGATCACAGAGTACTGGGATCAAGTCCCGCATTGGGCTTCCTGCATGGAGCCTGCTTCTCCCTCTATGTCTCTGCCCCCCTCTCTCTCTCATGAATAAATTTTAAAAATTTAAAAAAAAAAGGGGGGGGGATCAATGGGTGGCTCAGCGGTTTGGCGCCTGCCTTTGGCCCAGGGCGCGATCCTGGAGTCCCGGGATCGAGTCCCACATCGGGCTCCCGGGATGGAGCCTGCTTCTCCCTCCTCCTGTGTCTCTGCCTCTTGCTCTCTCTCTCTCTCTCTATCACAAATAAGTAAATCTAAAAAAAAAAAAAAAAAAAAAAAAAAAAAAGTGGGGCAGCCCGGGTGGCTCAGTGGTTTAGCACTGCCTTCAGCCCAGGACATGATCCTGGAGACCTGGGATCGAGTCCCATACGTTGGGCTTCCTGCATGGAGCCTGCTTCTCCCTCTGCCTGTGTCTCTGCCTCTCTCTCTCTGTCTCTGTGTCTCTCATGAATA
Source organism: Canis lupus dingo (assembly GCF_003254725.2). Taxonomy (NCBI): domain Eukaryota; kingdom Metazoa; phylum Chordata; class Mammalia; order Carnivora; family Canidae; genus Canis; species Canis lupus. The sequence continues at coordinate 10,216,159 of NC_064268.1, forward strand.
AATAAATAAAATCTTTAAAAATAAATAAATAAAAATAAATAAAGTTTTTAAAAAACACAGTATTTTTTAAATGTGCACCAAAATAGTAACAAGCTTCCCCACGCACCCATCATCTGGCTTCAATAATTAAAAAAAAAAAAAAGAAAGTTGGCAAAATACTGATAATCTATTTATTTTCCCCTCCACATATACCTCTCCAAGGCTTGGGGTTTTGTTATGTTGGGGTTTTTTGTTTTGTTTTGTTTCTGGGTGTTTTGGGGTGTGTGTGTGTGTGTGTGTGTGTGTGTATCTCCTGTTTTTTAAACGTTCAGCCCTAATGAGGAATGCTGTGCACACGGTTAAGCCTTGCTTACTGGAAGACATCACTTGTGGGTGATTCACTAGGACAGCAGACCTTTTCCTTAAATGAACCCCAGTGTCTGTACCCGGAGATCTTTTTTCCAGTCATTCAGTTTCTTCAGAAAATAAAATAGTCTTTCGCCTGGGCAGCCAGTATCTGAGCACAGATGTGTACACCAGCAAAGGGGAAGACAGTTCTTTTTATTAACTTTCAGCCTATGCCCCTCTTGCCATGCATCCACACCACACCTCATGCTTCGAATTCCCAGGACTCTCCAAGGTTGGTAGGGGTGACTCATCTCTCTTCCTCTTGGATTTCCCCTAAATATATATGCACTTCAAGTCTAGGCTTGCCCCACACTGAAAGACAGGAAGGGACACTATCTCCATCTTCTGAAGACGAGGAACAAGAGATGCAGCCTAGAGCTGAGGAACAAGAAATACAGGTTTCACTGCAAGTTACAAAGATAACCAAAAGAGGAATTAAAAAGAATAAATATATTATGAGGAAGAAAAGAGGAAGGATTAGACCAAATCCTCATCTATCTCAGAGAGGAAAAAATATATATATGGAGTTCACAAATAAAAAAACAGTAATAAGCTTTTTACTTAGCGAAATGAAGACAACCAATAGAAGAATGAAAACCGGAAACCATTAAAATGAGTACATATGAGAACAACCTGTGGCCAGCATGAGGGGCTTTCTCACTTTCCATGATGAACCTAGATGTGCAGAGCACCTGGATGGCTCAGCAGTTGAGCGTCTGCCTTTGACTCAGGGCATGATCCCAATCCCGGGATCGGGTCCCACATCAGGCTCCCTCCTTAGAACCTGCTTTCCCCCTGCCTGTGTCTCTACCTCTCTCTGTCTCTCATGAATAAATAAATAAAATAAAATCTTAAAAAAAAAAAACAAAAACAAACCTAGATGTGCTACCTAAAGCTCTAGTTCATGTTTGTGGATTTCTTTGATAGTTTTTTCTTTTAACTTAAAAGCATGTAAGAGAAAGGGGAAATTCTTCAATGTTTTCCCACTATACTTAGGATAAAGACCTGAATCATTTAGCCAGCTGGTAAATTTGTTAAAAACAACAACAAGGGGCACCTGGGTGGCTCAGTGGTTGAGCATCTGCCTTTGGCTCAGGTTGTGATCCCAGGGTCCAGGGACAGAGTCCCACATCAGGCTCCCCAGAGGGAGCCTGCTTCTCCCTCTGCCTATGTCTCTGCCTCTCTCTGTGTGTCTCTCATGAATAAATAACGTCTTTAAAAAACAACAAGCTTTTCTGACAATTAGGAATACATGTTCAAATAGTACAATCTCTAGCAGACCAAAGACTCATTGTAGCTGGAACATTTTGTTAAAGAAGATGATTAAAAAAAAAAAAAGAAAGAAAGAAAAAAGAAGAAGATGCTTAAACTGTGAAAACTAGATAGAAAAAGAAGAGAATGTACCTTACAATACTAGACACCTGACTGATGGCTGACTGGCTGATAAACTTCCCAGCACAAATTTAAACCCTACTAAAATGTATTCAAAAATTACTTCAGTGTTTATTTTTTTCCTAGGAATGCGAATTTCTTCCCAGAAGGAGGCTGTAAATTACATCACTAAAAAAGGTTTTGTCACATATTGGTTTGGGGCAATTTCTTCTTTTATAGGCCTCTACAAATACTATCTAGACCAGCACTGTCCAACAGAACTTGATCTTCAACAATGGAAATGGTCTAGATCTCTGATGTTCAATACAAATCCAATCATATCTGTGCATAATTATACCTGACCATGGAAAAAATAAGTACCTCAAATGCATGCATTTGCACTGGTGATTCCAACTGCACAAATCTTTGTGCCATCTATGTATATATGTACTTTTTACATGGATTGACATGCACAGACACCATTTTCATTCAGTATGAACCTTGAGGCTGCTGCCGTTCTCCCTCTTAACCAAACCAATGCCTGTGTAAACAGCCTGGAGGTAATCCTTGAAAAATTGTTTCATAAGTCTTTCAAAAGTTGTTTTGCATAAATGTTAAAATTTCAAAATGCTGCAGGGTAATTTAATGTATAAAACATTAGAAGTATGTACTGCATACTTAATAGATCATAATGTATAAATTCTATTCAGTCATGCTTTAGGTTTTAAGCATGAGGTTGTATACGTTTACTGTAAGTCCTTGCATCTGTGGTGCTACGTGAGTGTGAGAAGGTGTCAAGGACTGAAAATATTTTGTTGCCTAAAAAAAAAAAAAAAAAAAAGCCTGTTTGTAGGTATTTTCAATATGCTTATTTTAAGTGTCTCTCACTACCTATTACACACCATTGTTTTGTGAGTTTGTTTTGTGTGTGTGTGTGTGTGTTGTACAGTAGTTAAATCTCCACACAGAAAAATAAATGTCCTGAATTCTCATATTGGTATTCTTTATTGGTTAATGTATATCAGGCATGTAATTTATTCATAAGTGTAGAAGATGTTTCTAAATGTAAATGTGTTTTTTTTTTTAAGGATTATACTAAGGTTTCTTTAATTAGATGCGGATTGTTTAGGCATAACTGTAACTTAAGAATGAATGTTAAATAAAATATACAGGTTTATTTTCTTCCTTATAGAAAAAAAGAAAAAACAAATCCAGTCATATGTGGCTACTGAACCCCTAAAGCATGGCTAATGTGAATGAGCAACTAAAGTTTTAATTTTATTTAATTCTAATTTAAATTTAAATAGCAGTATGTGGCTATGGGCTACACTGCAGTAGACAAGTGCAATTCTAGACTACCATGGTTCCTCCTCTCTTACACTAAGCTCTCCCCTCTACATTCTAGCCACCCAGGCCCATTGTCATTTCCTAAAATACACATGCTTGCTCCTGCCACAGAGCCTTTGCACCTATGGTCTCTTCCTCCTAGAATATTTGATTCTCCCCCACTCCCCAACTTCTTCATCTGGTTAACTACTACTTTTCCTTCACTACTTAAAATTATCCACTTACTTGCTCACTTGTTCATGGTTAATTTTTTATCACTCGACCACTACCAGCCCAACCCACCCACTAGGCAGAACACAAGCTCCATTAGAGCAAGGATCCTGCTCACCTTGCCCATCACTGTAGTCCTACCACCTAAAGGCAACACGGCCTGACTCACAGTAGGCATTCAGCTAGTATCCACTGAATGAATGCGTTCACATGATTTTAATCGTCTTCACTATCAGAGACTCCCAATGTGTACAATAGCCCCAATCTTGCCACTGCGTTTTAGCTCCATGTTTCCAAAAAGCCCCACAAGCATTTCTACTTAAAAACCCCACTGCCTGGGATCCCTGGGTGGCGCAGCGGTTTGGCACCTGCCTTTGGCCCAGGGTGCGATCCTGGAGACCCGGGATCGAGTCCCACGTCGGGCTCCCGGTGCATGGAGCCTGTGTCTCTGCCTCTCTCTCTCTCTCTGTGTGACTATCATAAATAAATAAAAATTAAAAAAAAAAAAAAACCACTGCCTACACATCAACTATTATTATCTGCACTCTGTTGCCAGATTAACCTTCAGAAAGCTTGGCTCTGTCTCTGTCATACAACACCAAACAAAACCTTCAAAGAAATCCAAAAGAATAACCAATTCTGAGGCAAAAGTAAACACACTGTACATACTCCAACTTTTTCAGGTCCTTTGTAAACCAATACAAAAAGAAGCCCAATGGAAATTTCTTGCAACACCACAAAATGAGAAAGTGAATCTCACCACAAGCTCAAAAATGTCCATGAAGACAGAATGTCCCTTAGGTGTTTTCTCATTCAGACTGGCAGGGGACCAGATCCAGTAGAAGTAAGTACCATCTGAAGAAAGGTGCACAGTGCTCAGGGTGCTGCCAACAGGGAGATGATTGGCTGGCATTGGCACCATCTGGCACACCTGGACATGAGAGGGAAGAAAGTTTCATTAGTGCAACATATAACTTCCGATGAATTCTATCAGTTCCTCACCGATGCTATTATTCCAAAATCAGAATTCAATAGGTTTCCTGGTCAAAATAAAACAGGTATTTCTAACAGGTGAAAATTACAGGACAAAAATATAAAAATTCTACAATGGGCCATGTGAGATAAAAACAGGCCAAAAGTATCTGGATCTGCTAAGCATGTATGTTTTATCAAACATTTATTTAAAACAATGCTTTAGGGCAGTCTGGGTGGCTCAGCGGTTTAGTGCGGCCTTCAGCCCAGGGCATGATCCTGGAGACTGGGGATCAAGTCCCATGTCGGGCTCCCTGCATGGAGCCTGCTTCTCCCTCTGCCTGTGTCTCTACATCTCTGTCTCTGTTTCTCATGAATAAATAAATAAAATCTTTAAAAACAAAACAAAACAAAAAATGCTTTAGAGAAATAGTACTTGCTAAAATTTCCTTAGTAACTTTTCCTTAGTAAGAATTTCAGATAATTAGTTATATTTAAAAGGGCAGGGATCATCTCACATTTACTTTTATATCCCAACACCTAATTCTGAGTCTAACTCAAAGTTACTTAATAAATGTGGAATGAAAATAAAATAAATAAAATAAATAAAATAAAATAAAATAAAATAAAATAAAATAATAAATGTGGAATGAAGTGGAAAATGGGCAGAAGGAAGACAACAAGGGAGGCAGAGAAAGGAGTGAAGGGGAAAGAAGAAAGTGAACAAGCAAAGGCACATACAAGACCCTCACCCAGCACATGTGGGCTTACTGAGATGAACAATGTCCATCAGGAGGAAAAAGACAAAACACCTAACCTCTGTATCAGGCATGAAGCCATGTTTCTAATACTAACCATCTTTTGGTTTCAGTGTAACAAAGGAGCTTTGCAACATTTCACATTGAATGTGTAATTACATACTCATTTTCACTGCCAGAGAAAAGCCCTTAAAAAAAATGAGAGAAAATGGGGACCCAAAAAACTGCTAACTAGGTTTTTCAAAAATGCTGAGGGTAGGAGCAGAACTGAAAATCCCCAAATAAAAATAATTAGAGAAGGTCAGATGCCTTCGGTAACAGTAAGAACCACTTTCAGTTACTCCATCTCTTGGGGTGAGTAACTCTTATTCCCAAGGTTACTTCTGACCCTTGAACTTATTTCATATGAGCTTTTTTCCAGACTTGTTTTGTCTATTTCAAAAGTTAAAAACTAATGTCATTGCTGTAACCACATTTTGGAACTTAATAGTACCACGAAATCTAGAACATTGACAGCTACTGATTCACCTAAGTTACCTCCAAATTGTTCCAATGCACATCACCTCGTTAGTGACAACACGGTTTTCTTGGACGAAATTGAAGTTTTTGCAACACAGAGGAAATGGACATTGCCTCAAATAAAAACCATGTCCCAAGATTTAACATCCGTTTAATTCCTAGGCTTATGACTCTACTTCAAATAAATATAGGACATATTCTCATCTGTCTGCATTAGTAATAAAAAATGAAGTAAAAAAAATGAAGTGAACTGGGCATCAATTTGTTTTTTATTCACTTAATTATTATTATTTTTTTAAGATTTTATTTATTTATTCATGAGAGACACAGAGAGAGAGAGAGAGTGGCAGAGACACAGGCAGAGGGAGAAGCAGACTCCATGCAGGGAGCCCGATGCGGGACTCAATCCTGGGACTCCAGGATCACGCTCTGGGCCAAAGGCAGGCACTAAACCACTGAGCCACCCAGGGATTCCCTCACTTAACAATTATTAAGCAGCTACTGTGTGCTTTGGAGATACAACAGTGAATAAGACTCAGTCCCTGTTCCCCAGAAAAGGCACAGTTGAGTGACAGACAAAAGGAGATGTAACATCCCTCGAAAGTTCTGCATAGGGACACCTGGGTGGCTCAGGGGTTGAGCGTCTGCCTTTGGCCCAGGGCGTGATCCCAGAGTCTTGGGATTGAGTCCCATATCGGGCTCCCTACGAGAAGCCTGCTTCTCCCTCTGCCTGTCTCTCTGTGTGTCTTTCATGAATAAATAAATAAAATCTTAAAAATAAAAAAAAAAAGAAGAAGAAAGTCCTGCACAGACTACTCCCAGGGCATTCACCCCACAGATGGGAACTCTAACCATTCAGTTCATCTTTGGTTGAAAAGCAGAAAGGTGTATTGTAAAAAGTTCAAACTTTAGTGCTAAGAACCATGTTCTTATGCTGCCATTATTGTGCAGCCTTGGGCAAGTCCCTTAACATTAGAGCTACATTCCCTCTCTCAACAATAAACACTTGCCAAGTGCTTACAATATGCCTAGCCTCAGTTGCCTTGTCTTAAAATGAAACTGCCATACTTCTACCCCACAGGTAGAAGTATATGTAAATTGCCTAGATCAGGGCCTGGCACAAGGACACTGATAAATGACAGTTACTATTATCAATCAAATGCAAGGCACTGTGCTATATCCTGAGCCCACGAAGATAGGTAAGATAGGGTCCAGACTTAAAGGTATGCATGGTAGTGAGGAAGAGACAAGAGCAGGTGATTTCAGCATAATGCAGCAAGTGCTATGATAGAGTGCTATATTTGGAAGCACTAAAGATGAGCTCCAAATCCCTAACACATAATGATTTTATCCAAACTCATTTCAAGGCTCCCATTCCCACAGAAAGGCTGTTTAGAATAAATCAAATAAGGAAATGATGTCTTCCCAAAATAGATATGGCAAAAGAAAAAAAAAAGACAGCTAGTATGTATACCATTTTTGACACTCTAGAATTTTTTGGATCATAAAAGTTTGTTGATGGCCTTAGAATCTCTTAGAGAGCACATTCACTCAGCTCATGTAGGAAAACTCTAAGATATCAGAGGAAAAAACAGAATGCCCAAATGGTGACAATTAAAAGGATGCTACCTATGATGGCAGGAAACTAGATCAACTGTGCTCTTATTCCTTCTGAGGAGGTCAAGAACTTCCCTCACTGTCTCCAAAATACAAAAGACAATGTCTTGTTTTTTGTTTTATGTTTTTTTCTTTCTTTCTTTCTTTCTTTCTTTCTTTCTTTCTTTCTTTCTTTCTTTCTTTCTTTCTTTCTTTCCTTCCTTCCTTCCTTCCTTCCTTCCTTCCTTCCTTCCTTCCTTTCTTTCTTTCTTTCTTTTTTTTTTTTTTTTTTACCTGAAGGGTATTCTGGTCAATGACCTGGAAAAGGGAGTGAGGTTTATTATCAAAAGATACAGGCCGGTGGAGAAGATTGCCACTGCCAAAAGCAACCCATCCTGGTTCCAGCTCCTCATTCCGGCAGTACACAAAACCTCTGCAGAGGAAAAAAAAAAAAAAAACGGTATACAGGCTAAGAAGCCAGGCAGTGTTCAAAACCACACAATGAGCTACAACAAACAAACATTTTCCACCTAATTTTTAAAAATGACTAAGTATGCAAAATATTTAAAGAAGAGTAAATATACTACATTAACTTTGAGACAAACTACAACAAATATTAATTTTTCACAACAAATTAAAGAGGAGAAAAAGTTGGGGAAAAAATCTAATTAAATATATATATATAAGGTTTTCAAACTGTGGTTTCTTCTGGCAGCAATTCACAGATCTTATACCCCAAATGTAAAACACTGCTAATCCAACGTGAAATCCAAGTACAAAAAGGCTTGACTAGAAAAATGTCCATTCATCAACATGGAGAAGTCACTAATATTACAATTCCAATCATAGAAGAATTTCTGGCTAGAAACAATGACTTGAGGGCTACCAAGCTCTTTAGAGTCAAAACAAAGCCGAAATGCATTAACAGAACAAGAGTCTACTAATCCAAGAAAACCCAAATTACACGAAGTTGTTCAGACTTATTTAGTAAATAGTCAGTCTTGGCGAGGGATGGGGGGGTGAAGGGTGGTATATGCATCCCAGGTGTCTTCTTCACAGAGATTTGTATAAAGAGGGAAATGTTCCAGCCAAATTATTCAGCAAGTTCCGTGCAACTGACCTGAGAGTACCATGTAATCCAGACCCCAATTTGCTTACTCCTCTTCCAACTGAGTTAGTAGTATACAGGTAAAGACCATCTGCCGTGAGACAGCGCCCCAAGTCAGCATCTGAAATAGTTTTTTCACAGGTAAATTATATACATGCTTTTTCTAATGAAATTATAAACGTGCTTTTTCTAGTGAAAAAGCCATTAGGAGGTGGAGTGAGAGATAATCTCTTCTCTCTTTAGAAGATAAGCACTTCTAAATAAGTGCTTCAATGTCATTTCCAGGAAAGATGGCTCCAACCCCCAAATCAAACATCTAAAATGCATGTGGGATCAGGAACCAAGATCAGGGAAAGAGGTCAGAGAGTTAATAGCAGGAGAACTTGGTTCTGCCTGCCAGAAGTTTTCTTCTTTTTTGAATAGCAAACATAGAGTCAAATTTATACCTTCCTAATTCTAATCTGAAATGATTCGGACTACAGTACTTTCACTAATGATTCTATAGTTAAAAGGTGTGAACTTTTAAGAGCATTGGCACTTATTAGTTGACCTTGGGCCTTTTTGATCTTCAGTTTCTTCATCCATAAGATGAGGATAATATGTACCTAAAGAGTCACTGTGATGGTTAAATGAGATAACACAAGAAAACATCCATATACTCTCTGGTACAAAAAAAATGTTCCAGATAAATGGCAAATGACATTATATTGAAATACTAATGAAATACATGAAACTAAAATCTGCTTCTGTAGACTTCCCATCCAGCGACTGTTTCCCCTTAGCTATATCCTCAGCCAGCTAAAACAGTATCACTCTGCAGAAAACAGTTTACTAATTTAACCTTCTAAAGAATCTGTCTTAAAAAGAGAGCTTATAAAACTTTCAGTATTTTCATAATCATTTCACTATGTTTATCTACTACTTGGCATATTAAAGGAAATGCACAACACAGCACTCATATTAGTAATGAGTATGCTGTTAAGAATTCAGTCTACTGGGTGCCTGGGTGGTTCAGTCAGTTAAGCATCTGCTTTTGGCTCAGGTCATAAACCCGGGGTCCTGGGATGGAGTCCTGCATCAGGCTACCTGCTCAGCAGGGAGTCTGCTTCTTCCTCTCCCTGTGCTCCTCCCCCTCTGCTCATGCGCGTGCACTCTCTCTCTTAAATAAATTTAATTTGACTTAATTTAAAAAAAAAAGAATTCAGTTTGCTAATCCAAGACAACTAGAACTTGTAACTACTGATTTCTCAAAAAACACGTAAAGTGAGTAATCATTTTTAAAATATTGGGAAGCGTGGGTGGCTCAGCAGTTTAGCGCTGCCTTCAGCCCAGGGTGTGATCCTGGAGTCCGGGAATCGAGTCCCACGTCAGGCTCCCTGCATGGAGCCTGCTTCTCCCTCTGCCTGTGTCTCTGACTCTCTCTCTTTGTGTCTCTCATGAATAAATAAATAAAATATTTAAAAATAATAATAAATAAAATAAAATATTAATTTCCCTCCTTAAAGATTTTAACCTGGAACATATAAATATCTGTTTATTCACCCCTCTTTAGATTGAGGCCAAGGCTTTCTGAGGAGTCGTCTGACACAGTGTGGTAGCTAAAGGGACAGATTAAACCAGACCGGCCTCAAGTTGATACCTTTTGAAGCTGAGTGACGAATACACAGGATTGACTAAAGCATTCTTTCAACTTCTATATCTGTCAAATGTTTCCATATTAAAAAATAAGATTATTTTTCTTGTAATAATTTAAAAAGTATTCTCAAGGTAGAAGCAAAATTAAAGGTACAAGAGAGTGAAAAACAAGTATATCAGCTTAATTCCATCATCCTCAGTAAGAAACTACTCCAAGGGAAATATTTAAGTAAAAATGAGAAAATAAAGGGAATTTGCTTTCGTCTGAAGATGTCAATTTCAGCCTATAATATTTAAGAACTTTTTGGATATCACAAGCTTTTTGCTTCTCCCATGGACTCCAGTTGCATCATATCCAAAAGTCTTGCCTGCTCCTCTTATGAGCTCACATGACTATTTGTTACAACAGTAGATATGAACAAGACACAGGCCCCGGGATGAAAGGTGCACAGGGCTCCTGCTGCTTAGACTGCACCCCTTGTCCTTCTGGTTGCCCCAGAAGTCTGCCCCCATCAAAGGTTCTATATATATATATGTGCTGCCGAAGGGAGCACTCCATCATAAATGAAAGAGTGAGTAGTAGAGTAGGCTCTGAATCCCATACCTAATTAACATCAATTTCTTAGAGATTCATTTGTTTTTAAATATCTTTAAGTCTTTCAGTAAGAAAACTGAATATTTTAAAAACAATTTCCTAAGGTGTTTTAAATTTCTATTTCATCAATTATGTAATGTTTAATGATACAATCATAATAACAATTCCAACAACAAACAGCTTTGAGAGCAGGGTGGACTCCTGGCAAGCCTGTGACTCCACAGGTGGGAGTGGCAGTGCACACACTGCCTAGAAGTGGCTGGCCTGCCATGCCACAGAACCACTCGCTACATCTACCACGCACAAAATGGAGAGGCCTCCTTCATCCCACAAGTCAGGCAAATGAAAGTCAATTAAGAGAGTTTCTGCCATTTTCACAGAAATCAGAATAAACAGATATGGAATACATGTGAAAGTGTAAAAACATTTTAATCCAACCCATTTTATTAAAGGAGATCTTAATTCATGCTCCTTTGAACAATTCCTTCCTCTCTCTCTCTTTTTTTTTTTTTTTTTTTTTTTTTGCACTTTTAGGATGGGAAGGTTCATCCAAACCCCCCTTGATAAATTACTAAAGGAAACAGTAAACAGCATCAGGCTCAGGCAGCAAGATCTGATATTCTGTTCACAGATATAAAAATTCAACTTGAGGCTCCCATGCTCAAACACAAATACCCAGGAGTCAACTTAAGTAATTCTGCCTCCTTGGCTAAAGTATATGGATGATACTGTTTTCTTGCGATAGCAAAACCTATCCATTTTCTTACCTCACTGAGTATCAGCTTTTACACTTTTACTGATAAAGCAGACAATGAACATACTGTATAGGAACCTAGTGCTTTTAATTAAAAGGAACACAGTTCTATCAAAATCATTTGCCACAATGATCTAAAACCACTCTCTTCACATCTTAATTTCAATCACAGGAGCAAAAACCCTTACATTACCTTTATTTTCAGAACTGGAGCCAGTGTTGCTATCTGGTGCAGGTAACATGTCTTCATACCCCCATGATACTATGTGCTTGCCACCGAGCAAACAGGAGGGGGATCCAGGCCCCCCTTCCAAAAGTAACAGCCTAAAATTGGGGAGATGGGAGAATCATAAAGACACTAAGATTATCCATTTCAGCAAGAAAATGAAAGTAATCTTACAGAGCACACAACTAAAATAGGCTTATACAAATATATATCTGGAAAAAATATTTGTTTTTAAATTTAAAAATTACAAAGCAGTACTTATAGAAATGTTATAATAAAAGTACAGCTATGTGTACAATGTATAGGTTTTATATATACATTTATATATACATGGTGTGAGAGTAGGATATGAAATGAGGAGGCACTTATATCAAAACATTAGGAGTGGTTATCTTTGGATAATGAGATTATGAATGACTTTCAGTTTCTGCTTTACACCTTAACATATCTTAAAATCTGTAATAAGAATTCATTATAAGCTATTACATTTTTGTAAAAACCCACAAAATAAAAAATGAGAATCAGCATACCCTAGGAACACTTGCAAAGAAAGAAAGATGAGATAAAAATTTTAAGATGAATATACTTATTTTAAAATACGAATCATTCATTGATAAGGTTAGCAATCTCTTATTAAAATTTTATTACGCACAAATCTCCCTTATGTGGGGAGGGGGGGGGCTAAGGATCCAAAGTGATAGCTTACCTATATAGTACATCAGCTACAGGCAAGGACCCCAGATCAGTCTGTTTCTGTAACAGATGGACCGTATGGACAAAAGTTTTCAACGAGCCTCTAAAAATAAAAGGAGGGAACAGAAAATCGTCAAAATTAAGCCAAACAGGGGATCCCTGGGTGGCGCAGCGGTTTAGCGCCTGCCTTTGGCCCAGGGCGCGCTCCTGGAGACCCGGGATCGAATCCCACGTCGGGCTCCCGGTGCATGGAGCCTGCTTCTCCCTCTGCCTATGTCTCTGCCTCTCTCTCTCTCTCTCTCTCTCTCTCTCTCTCTGTGACTATCATAAATAAATAAAAATTAAAAAAAAAAAAAAGAAAGCAAAAGATGTGGAATAATCCATTTAAAAAAAAAAATTAAGCCAAACATGATTCATCTTATTAACCATGTGAGAGGGTGCCCAAAGGGGTCTATCTGCTTCTGCCGGTCAGAAGACTGTTGTACCAAATATACTAGATTCTTACAGATTACCACTGGCTCATACAAAAAAGTCACTATGTGAGTGGCACCAGTTATGCCAATTAGTACGTTCTCCTTGCATATGTAAAGGTAAACAATTTTCTCCCCAAAATAAAAGTTCAAAACCTAAAGATCAAACACAAAAAACCATGTGGCTATTATGCTTGAGTACTGTTTCATAAAGTCCTTCTCTAGTCTAGAGGAGAGATTTTATAGAAGGGGGCTATACTTAAAGTCTGACAGTGTTTCCAGGCTTTGTTTTTAAATATCTTTAAGTTCATCCATTTCTTTTTTTTTTTTTTTTAAGATTTTATTTATTTGAGAGAGAGAGAACATACAATGGGGTGGGGGAGCGGGAGAGTGGGAGAGAGGGAGAGAGAAGCAAAGTCCCTACTGAGCAGAAAGCCAGACACAGGGCCTGATCCCAGGACCCGGAGATCACGATCCAAGCCGAATACAGACGTCTGAGTCACCCAGGTGCCCCTCAGTTCATCCATTTCACATAACATCTCCCCAAACCCCATCACATTAAATATGACTGCAAAGGAATATTTTCAAATAATATATATATTTTTTATTAAGTAAAGTCTACCCCCAAAGTGGGGCTCGAACTGATGAGCCAGAGATCAAGAGTTGCAAGCTCTACCGACTGAGCCAGTCAGGTCCCCTCAAATAATAAGTATTTTGTGCTTAGAGGTGTTCTGCTTCCCTTGCTGTGAAGCATGTGACTATAACGCTCGCAGAGCTTATCATTACCCAATTTCCTTTTGGTTCTCAAGGCTCAAGACTCTGAGAAATCTAGAATATGGTCAACAGGATCTTTTTATTTTTTTTTTAAGATTTTATTTATTTATTCATGAGAGACACAGAGAGAGAGAGGGCAGGGAGAGAAGCAGGCTCTATGCAGGGAGCCGATCAGATGCAGGGAGCCGATCAGCTTGGCAGGGCTTAGATCAGATGGGGGCTTAGGAGCCATAGGAGGACTACATTTTATTCTGAAAGCATGATTCAGTCTGGTAGGTTAACTATGAAGTAGGTATGATCTACTTCATAGTTGGTTTAATGGTCTTAAATGTTTCAGTGTGCTTTAGCCCCTTTATTTTAACCTCACTGCATGCCTGGGAGACAGCCCTGTTGGACAGATGAAGAAGCAGAAATCCATAGGAATTAGATGACAGGGTTGAGATGGGGCAGTTGGTGAGTGGCCCAACTCTCAACTTGAGCTTTTAGACCCTATCTGCTGCCTTCCCGCTTTATACTATTCTTTAGTTTTGATTTTTTGAACACCAGAGATAGTGAAAGGGGCAATTAAGTGGACTTTAAGCTAACTCAGTCCAGTGTCAGATCTTCCATTTCTTTTGGGGTTGAGCCATATGATGATACCTAGCAGTGAAAGCCTTGGCTGGGAGAAGGCAGTGTTCCAAAGTCTGCCTATCTGAAATAGGTGATCATGTAGTTCATAAAATGTTCTGTGGTGATTTATACCTGGGATCTGGCCAGGTAAGTCCTGTGCATTTTAAAAGCACCTTCTTTTAGATCTTGTTGACCAGGGACACCTGGGTGGCTCAGTGGTTGAGCCTCTGCCTTTGGCTCAGGGCGTGATCCTGGGTTCTAGGATCGAGTTCTACATCAGGCTCCCTGTGGGGAGTTTTCAAAAAAAAAAAAAAATCGGTTGAACAAATAAATATTGTTATTCCCTCTGCTCATGGTCTCACTCTTTAAATTTTTTTTTTAAATATTTTACTTATTTATTCACAAGAGACACAGAGAGAGAGGCAGAGACATAGGCAGAGGGAGAAGCAGACTCCCCAGAGGGAGCCTGATGCGGGACTCAATCCCAGGACCCCAGGATCACGACTTGAGCCACCCAGGTACCCCTCTTTAAAATATTTTTTTAAAAATTGTTTTTGGTAAATTTTCTCAAAATGGGATTTTTTTTTTAAGATTTTATTTATTTATTCATAGAGACACAGAGAGAGAGAGAGAGAGGCAGAGACACAGGCAGTGGGAGAAGCAGGGTTCATGAAGGGAGCCCAATGTGGGACTCGATCCCAGGTCTCCAGGATCACACCCCAGGCTGCAGGCAGCGCCAAACTGCTGCGCCACCAGGGCTGCCCTCAAAATGGGATTTTTAAAAGATTTATTTATCTATTTGAGAGAGAGAGAGAACGTGAGCATATGCATGGGTGGAGGGGAGAGGGAGAGTCTCAAGCAGACTCCTCACTAAGTAAGCATGGAGCCTGACATGGGATTTCATTCCATGACCCTAAGATCATGACTTGAGCCAAAAATCAAGAGTCAGGCAATTAACCAAATGAGCTACCCAGGTGAGCTGAAAATTTGCTTTTAGATAGGATTATCTTTAGACAGTTTTGGAATGTCGATCAGGTCATGACCTGAGCCAAAAATCAAGAGTCAGATGCCCAAGCAACTCAGCCACCAAGGCACCCCTCCAAAATGGGATTTTTATATTAATAACAAATCTATTTAGGGCTTGAAATGGTCTTCTACAAATGCAAAATATCAATCCAATATAAAGCCTTTCCAGGAAAACTAATTTCGGTGCTACACAGTAGGGTCTCCAGAGTTAAGCTCATGTCAGGATTTCCACAATCTTCAGAGTCTTCAGAGATCTAAAACTAGGCTATGACAGTTTGCTCAGGGCAAAGAAACTGACAATAAATACTGGTGCCATTTTGCCTTAAGAAAGCCTGAGATTCAACCATTTGAAGGTCAACTTTGAAACCATAAAAATAAGGGAAAAAGTCGTCTTATAACCAAGAACTTCATAATCCTCCAAGAAGAATTTTCCCACATACGCTTTGCTAAAAAAAAAAAAAAAGAGAGAGAGAGAGAGAAGAAGAACTCAAAATTCTGAAGGGAATAGGACAGATTAGTGACATTAATTAGTGACAGTAATCTGTCAGACCACGGTCCTAATTGGTCTCTAAACAACTAGCTTAGAGGAAAGTAAGGGCAGTGAACCTTTTTCCTCACAAAAAATGTGCCAATGATCATACAGGTTACTGGGCAGGAGAATATAGAGACCCTCTCCTGTAAAAACACTCCAACATTTCCTATTGCTAGTAGTAGATCAATAACATCTGCTTACACCAAAGGATGGCACACTATTAAATACAGACATAAACAGAGAGATCTTTCAGTTAAATTAATGGAGACAAGCATCATGGTCAAGAAATATAATTTGTGACCAAGTCTGTGTGACTGAGTCTAGGAAATAACCCACTCACTTGCTGATACACTCCTCAAAGGCACCCACGAAATAAATTAAAAGCTCTACAAACTTTCTGACGGTCCTTCCAGGATAAATACAGATAGGCCATCCTCCATTAACTACTGGATGTAAAGCACTAATCATCTAGGGGGGTGAGTAGATAACAGCCAAGGGTTGGCTCTCCCTTTTAAGCTGTTTTAGCTTTATCACAGGATGGCAGACAGCAAATACTTGAACTTAGGCTCCAGCTCAGGTTCCTGGTGCCAAGCTCTGGTGAAAGTATCTTATGTACTGCTGATGAGGTGAAATTCAATACTGCCAACAAAGGACTACTGATGTTAAGACTTCCATCACATATGCTTGCCTCTCACTCACTCACTCACCCCTGGCAGCAGCGGCCACGAGGTCACTAAAGAGGGCTTTTGATGGTCCTTACCTGGCACATGCCAAAGCCACCAGAGCAGCAGCAGCATTTTCTTTTTGTTTATGTGGGATGTGTCGGCCTGTGTCAGAAGTGTCCTCTAGCCAAGAACACAGCAAAGTTTCAATTCCATTGAGACAGTCAGCAGGCTCCTTGGTCAGGCTCAAAGGCTGGCAGTCGCGAAGGCAGTTCAATAGCACCTCAGCAGTTATGTTACAGAGAGAGGGGTCCGTTCTGCTCTGGGACTGAATGAGGGGGAAGACCAGCAGGAGCCCCATCCGAGATGTGAAGGGAGCTTGCTCGGGTTGCTGCAACAAGCCCTGGCGTTTGAGCAGAGCCAATGTTTCTTCATCACCCGAACTTTCTCTTTCATGCTGTTCTTCCAAGGCCAGCTGGCGCTGGGCATTCCATAGTCCTCGCAAGGCATTCAGGCGGTATTCTAGCAGGCGGGCATAGGCATTGCTCTGATTTCCACAAACAGAGCGCAAACGTTCAGCTAATTCCGTTGGGTTCTTGGTCTCAAATGTTAAAATCTAAGGGAAGAAACGATAAAGAAGTTGGTACGTACTGTTTTCACCATGGCTTTCATCTATAGAAGCAAATATATCCAATGGTATCTAAAAATATTCCACATAAATCATCTTAATTGTAACCCAATATGAAAAAATGTGCTGTAAAGCCAGGTATTTGCT
This sequence comes from Canis lupus dingo, assembly GCF_003254725.2. Lineage (NCBI taxonomy): Eukaryota > Metazoa > Chordata > Mammalia > Carnivora > Canidae > Canis > Canis lupus. The sequence goes on from NC_064268.1 coordinate 10,233,178, forward strand.
GATGGAGATATTTTTTCAATGGCATTTCTGCTAGTGTTCCAGTTAAAAGTAATATCAGACCTAATTCAAAGAACCGAAATCATGAAAACAGTTAAGTATTGAAGTCAAAAATTAATTCAAGTAAATTTTTTTTTTTTTTTTTTTTTTTTTAGAAAACTGAGGTACAGGTCTTTATTAAATGGTCTTAGGTTATAATATAAGTCTCTACCTCCCATTACCAGGTGGATTAGAAGTGAAAAGAACAAAATTTTATCCTCAGAATCAAATATACCTACCCATAAATGATTGATATTGTATTATTCTTTAATTTTGAAGAACACTCCATTCTTACTACTGCTAATCCATTTTCAACTGGTGACATGGTATAGATTTATTCACTTCATATTGATACAGGAATCATACTATTTTCTTGCCAAAATATACAATTAATTACCAGGAGGCCTCTAGATTTTCAGCAGTTAGGGGAATAAAACCATTAAATCCTTAACGAAAAGAAAGGAACCAGCTATCAAGATAGAGAATTTAACTTTATGATGCAAAAAGTTTATGCATATAACTTCAACTAGGTTAAAATGAACAGACTATTGTAAACAACAAAGGAGGGCACTCTGGGGGCACGCACAATGAAACAGACTATCAGGCGCCAAAGGTATCTGGTTCTCAGTAGACCAGAAAGTCAGGGTGAGAAGAGGTTTGAAATAAAAGCAAAGAAAATTCTGTCATGACACTGGCACTGACATTTTAAAAGGTTATAGATCACTTTATTTCTCTCAGAAACCTGCAAAATACTTTTACTACCTCAAGTTTTGCCCTTAAAAACTGTTAGCCCCATAAAATAACAAAAACTTGCAGAACAATGTAAACACTGTAACTGCCTCACTTAGCTATACACCAAGTCACTGAACTGAAAAAATGTTCAGGTTAAACAACAAGTTCTGGGGCGCCTGCTGGCTCGGTCCATAGAGCAGGTGACTTGATCTCAGGGTTGTGAGATCAAGCCCCATGTCGGGTGTGGAGCCTACTTGTAATAAATAATTCCAATTCAAACAATGTACTTTATTTATTTGAAAAAAATGTTCATAGTGTTTCCAAAAAAGGTGAGCAATCTGAACTTCAGTGCCAGCCTATCAGATCAAAATTAACATCCAAATGCCTTAAGATTTCAAGCTTAGCAACAAGAAGGAATACTGATACACGCAACTTCAACGAATTTCAGTGACACGGAGTTGAGTGAAAGCAGCCAATTTCAAAAGGCTGCATCTGTAGGATTCCATTCATAGGACTTTCTGTAAAAAATAGGAGAAAACTATAGTGATCTAGAAGAGATCAGTGATTGTCAGAGGTGAGGGGAATAGGCAGGGTATGAAGAAGTTTTTTGTAATGAAGAAATTATTCTATATTCTGGTGGTAGTGGTGGTGATGGGGATTAAATCCATATGTGTGCTAAATTCAGAGAACAGTACATCCCCTAAAAAAAAGTCACTTTAACTGTATGATGATTTTTTTTTAAGATTTTATTTATTTATTCATGAGAGACACAGAGAGAGACAGACATAGAGGCAGAGGGAGAAGCAGGCTCCATGCAGGGAGCCCGACACGGGACTCCATCCCAGGACTCCAGGATCACATCCCGAGCCAAAGGCAGACGCTCAAGGGCTGAGCCACCCAGGCATCCCTGTATGACGATTTTTAAACAAATGGAAAAAAGTTCCAACCAAGCTATATCTGTGCTCAGCTAGGTATCATGGGTAAAGCTATATTGCAAGTCATATTAAAATTAATAACTAGGGTAATTTTTAGTTATTTTAATACAACAGGAACAATGATTAAATACCTTTCCCCATCAAGTCATTCCAAACTATATTTTCCTACCTTTTGACTGAATTCAAACACAAATCACCATCACCCTTTTGATTATTTTTCACATTGCAGCAGATAAACTAACCAGAGTTCAAAAAAAAAAAAAAAAAAAAAAAGAGGGATCCCTGGGTGGCGCAGCGGTTTGACGCCTGCCTTTGGCCCAGGGCGCGATCCTGGAGACCCAGGATCGAATCCCACGTCGGGCTCCCGGTGCATGGAGCCTGCTTCTCCCTCTGCCTATGTCTCTGCCTCTCTCTCTCTCTCTCTCTCTCTCTGTGTGACTATCATAAATAAATAAAAAATTAAAAAAAAAAAGATCACATTTCAAGGGCAATCATCTACCTTGAAGCTGTAATCAATATCCAAGGAAGCGAGACTGCCTTTTTTTTTTCCTTTTAGGATCTCCCCTCAAAAACCAGCCTCTTCCATTAAAATCAACAGAGTGAGATGTTTTTCAATGTTGCTAAAAAAAAAAAAAAAATCACAAAACCTTAAGTTTGTCTTCCCAGTTATGACACCTAAAACAAAATTTGTTTTTTAAGAGCATTCCAATATTGGTTTTGTGATTTCCACCCAATACAACTCCTTGATATAAAGTACATATTATATTTGTGTGGTACATTGATCATCTACTTAGGTTATATGCAATAACTACTAAAAATTTAATACAGACTTTTATTAGACCCAAGAATCAAAGAACAACCCAGTAACATTAAACCCACCTATTTCCTTTTATTATCAATCTTAAAGATAAGTGGTTCTAAAATGTGATATTTTATGGTTCATAAAATGATGTTTATGACATCATTAAGACTAGCTGAAAAAATAACTATAAAATGCCTCACTTTTCTAGTGATTCTATTTTTATAAGTAATTCACTTATATTCTGGCATTCCACTTGAAAGACAAATATTCTGAAAGGATTTGAGTTATAATTAACCAAATATTATATGATATACACACTTAAGTGACTTATGTTTATTGATTTAGCAGTATCTAAGGCACATTATGCTTTCAGAAATCCATTAGACTACTCAGCATTATCCATTCCAACAGCCCCTTGTGAAAATTAAGAATTGTGTGCTACACTGCTGTTTTTCAGAATTCTAAGTTTGAAGGTCATGGCTGAAAAATCATTTCATAAAGACATCATACCTTTGAGTTTTAGTACATCAGCTATAAAGGATCTATTCTGGTACTTATGAATATTAAATGATTTGTCTCAGATCCTCATATAAAACCACTGCTCTCAGTAACTGCTGTTTAAGAAGATAAAAAGACCAGAATGTTATTAGAAAATGAGTATTTCTCTCTTTAAAAAGGGGGAAAGCTATTTAAGCAACAGGGAAGATCCTCGTCCTCCTTAATCAGAAGGAGGGCTCAATGACTGTACTTCGGTGATAATGAAGTCACCCAATGAAGGGAATGACTTTCAAAGCAACCTGTAGCCTTAATTTTTATCATACTTGACATACAAGTTTAAGCTAAGACAACAATAATCATCCTGGAAAGCCTAACAGAAGGTAGGCAAAATATTCTTTGCCAACCAAATCTGACTTTCAACAAGACTACAATATTTGATGTAAGAGCAATTACAGAGGATCAGCTCATTTCAGCCCATTTCTTTCCATTTTCCATGTGGAAGAATACAAGAGCATGTACCTGCCAGTCATGTGAAATGTGAAATGTCAACATATATTTTTTTTTTCTTTTTTCTGTGTGTGTGTGTGTGTGTGTGTGTGTGTGTGTGTCAACATGCATTGCAAGTAACTGCCATAGTGAGAAAAAGCACAGAGGGGCTTTTGAAGTAATAGAGAATGTTACATAAAAAGGAATTATCTAAACCAGTAATTAACAGAAAAGATACTGCATGAACTACAGTATTCCTCCAATTTTAAATATCAATTTCACCATTCAGAAAAGAGAAGTCTCTAAAAGGGTTAAAAAATTAAAAGATAGGGCAGCCCCGGTGGCGCAACGGTTTGGCGCCACCTGCAGCCTGGGGTGTGATCCTGGAGACCTGGGATCGAGTCCCACATCGGGCTCCCTGCATGGAGCCTGCTTCTCCCTCTCCCTCTGCCTGTGTCTCTGCCTCTCTCTCTGTGTCTATGAATAAATAAATAAAATCTTTAAAAAAAAAGAAATTAAAAGATATATTAGAGCCTACCTCTGAAAGAATAGAAAGTAACCCCTTTCTAAGAACTTAACCTAAAAAAGTAAATGTGCAGAGATATTTGCTGAAGTTTTATTATAATGGAAAAAGAAGAAATAATCTCAACACCTAAAAAAGAAGTGTTCGGGGCACCTGGCTGGCTTGATCAGTACCATGTGTTACTCTTGATCTTGGGGTTGTGAGTTCAAGCCCCAGTTTGGGTGTAGAGATTACTTTAAAAAATAAAATCTTAAAAAATAAAAATTAAAAGGGAAGTGTTCAATTAAAACATATGACAATGGAATATTATGCAATAACTAAAAAATTTTAAAACCAAACCAAAAGCAGAAAAATCATATATGTTCTATAAATAGGACTATGTGAAACATGTTTGTTCAATTTGAAATGTCATTAGTATTTGTGGTAATAGAAACATGGATTTTTCTCTATTTAAAAAAAGAAACAGTGATGACAAGTTAAATAGTTCATATTTAAGCAATCATAACTAGAGGGGATATTTTTCAAAAGCAAACACTATCTTTAAATAACTGGTAGTCAAACAAATGGTGACACAATTGGGACGCCTAGGTGGCCCAGCGGTTGAGCGTCTGCCTTTGGCTCTATTTGTGATCCAGGGTCCTGGGATGGAGTCCTGCATCAGGCCCCCTATGGGGAGCATGCTTCTCCTTCTGCCTAGGTCTCTGTCTGTCTGTGTCTCTCATGAATAAATAAATAATATCTTTAAAATAAATGGTGACACAATTGATATATTTAAAATTGGGGGGGGGGGGCATCTGACAAAAATCATCACAGTCCACAGGATATGTTGTCCTTAAAACAGCAAATCCATCTGCTGCACTTTGGCAGCAAATAACATAGGGCTGCTTAGATTCCTCGTTAGGAGAGAAGACTAAATAGTAGGCTGGGGAAGACCACAGATAATGGGAGCTATGAATGAACAATAAAACCTTTCACTCTCCAAAAGGAAAGGATACTTAAAATTCAGGATTGTGCCCACTTCAGCAGCATATACACTAAAACTCAGGATCACTTAAACTCCAAGCATTTGAATTCCATTACTATACTCCTTAGTATGGTACATTAACCAATTCATTATATGTACCTGTCAGCATAAAAGGAATTTATACCTGGGTTATTATTTCAAAGCAGATCAACTGGCCAGACTTATTAACCCAATACAAAACTTTTCAGGAAAGGCTATAGAATACTGAAATCCTCTCAAATGTTAGAGTGAATTTTTAAGCCCTTCTTTAAGTTTTCCCACTGTTTTTCACATTAAAAAGATGGCAATCATGGCCAAATTGAATTGCATATGACAATTCACAGATTATGAGATCAAGTGAACCAAATAAATGAATTGTGAATGGAAGGAAGGAATTCTATCTCTAATATGAAAGCCTAAATCAAGAGTGGATCACTTATCAATTAAATTAGACCCTGAAACTGCATATCCTTATCCAATCCTGAAAATATGTGTTCATTTGAATTCTCTTTCAACATCTCCTATTTTTAAAAAGGGTCTTTAACTTAACTGATAACATGATTAAATTTCACAGTTTAATTCATGAGTTTTAGCCGCTAGCTTAGTACCAAAACTAGAACCGCCCCTGACTGGTTTCCAGGTTGTTCAGCTTTGATCAACCCGGTAAAACCTGCTCCAGCACTCAGTGATTTTGCCCACATCTTCACACACCTGCTATTGATGGCAGACTTGTCAGAACCGTGAGGACTCAGAACTGGTAGAGCATGTTGGGCTCTATTGATCTTGGGGTCGTGAGTTCCAGCCACATGTTGGGCACAGAGATTAATTACTTAAATTTAAAAACAAAAACATTTGAGGACTCGATATCTAATCGCTTTTCCAATTCTTCTTGCATGAAAATTCCATCTTGACCTGTCCCCATCCAGTTTTCAATTTTTGTCATGTCCCCAAGACCAGGGTCCTATTTTTTCCATCTCCCAGCTTTTACTCCCACTGAGCCACCCATGTGCCCCTCTGCTACCTACTTTTGAAAAATTCTGATTTCCTGGGATGCCTGGGTGGCTCAGTGGTTGAACAGCTGCCTTCGGCTTGGGGCATGATCCTATAGTCCCGGGATTGAGTCCTGTACTGGGCTCCTTGCATGGAGCCTGCTTCCCCTGTCTCTCTGCCTTTCTGTCTGTGTCTCTCATGAATGAATGAATGAATGAATGAATGAATGAATGAAGAAGAAAGAAAGAAAGAAAGAAAGAAAGAAAGAAAGAAAGAAAGAAGAAAGGAAGGAAAGAAAGAAAGAAACAAAGAAAGAAAAAAAGAAAGAAAGAAAGAAAGATAGATAGATAGATAGATAGATAGATAGATTCTGGTTTCTTTACTCTTTCTCTCTCTCTCTCTTCTCTTTTCCAGAATTAGTTTCTCTGTGTTTTCAGTCTCTAGCACATACCTCTATCAGACGATCCACTACAAACCGTAAGGAAAAATATGTCTGCTATTTCACAATAGAATCAATGATTCCTTAGGAGTAAAGGAAAAGATCTCTGAAGAGATGAACTTTCTTAACTGCTTACTTCACATACTTAACAACTATCATACTGTGATATGTTCAAACACTTAGCATTGATATATTTTAGAAAAAAAAAACACCACTGGTTTTTAAATACAAAATGTAACAAAGAAGGAAACTGTAATATGTATAACACCTCACTACTATGTTGTTTGTTTACAGTCTGTTCCCTCTTTCAACAGAGTACTAAAAGAGGGAAACGATAGCTTTACATTTGTACCAGCAGAGCTTAGCACAGTGTCTGTCTGGCACATAAATGTTTGATAAATTAATGAATGAGAAGATACGTAAATTCCAAGAAAAATTCTCTTAGGACATACATCTGGTTTCCACTATACATCTGTGTAACCCTCTCTCAGTTACAAATCTAATTATAAATCTGCCTTCTGGAACAATGAAAAATTCTTCCTCTTCCACATAAAATGAAGAAATACATGTAATGGAAGGAGGAGACACCAAATACAAGTTAGAGCCATTGTTCTCAACCCTGTCTGCACATTAAAATTGGGAGCTTTTTTTTCAAGATTTTATTTATTTATTCATGAGAGACACAAAGACATAGGCAAGCTTCCTGCGGGGAGCCCGATGTGGGAATCGATCCCAGGACTCCAGGATCACAGCCTGAGCTGAAGGCAGATGCTCAACCACAGAGCTACCCAGGCATCCCTGTTTGGGGAGTTAAGACAACACTAATAAATGGGTCCCACTCCAGTCAGATTAACTCAAATTATCTGAGGATGGGACTCAGGCCTTTTTTCATTCCACAAGTGATGCATGCTGCCAAGATTTCGAACCACTGAGTATAGGGGAACTAGGTTCCAGTCCAGACTCTGCAAGTAACAATTTCCTGTTAGGTATTTTACTTAAACTCACTCAGTCTGTGTGTCTACAACTATAAAAATGAGGCCAACACCCGCCTCCATTTACACAGCTAAGGTCAAAACACATGTTCAGGGAGTGCTCTGAAAAAGCTGAAACAGCTAAACAACAGTCAGGATTTCCTTATTTTAGACTAGATGACCACTAAGAAACGGAATTTTTTCAGATAACCCTGAAAAAAAGGAAATTCTGACTAGATAAAGGCTGGGAGTATTGGGGATGGGCTAAAGGAGGTATGGAATTAAACACATGCTTCATCTGAGCCTACACTGCTTAAAAAATGCTAATGTAATCTTAAAATGCATTGGAAGAATTCCAGTGTCAAAAGCAAGGGAGGTAATAATCCCATTTATATTCTGCAATCATCAAACTATAACTGGAATATCCTGTTCAGTTCAGAGTACCTCATTTTAGGAAGTCATTAACAGACCAGTATTAGTCCTGAAGAGGGTGATTTGACTAATCTGGCAATCATGTCACATGAGAAATGGTTAAGGAACTAGAGATGCGTGTCCTGAGAGGGATGAGTTGGAAGGGGGAGCAACCTTTATAAAATCAAAGGGCCATCATGTGCAAGAGGAAGACTTTATTACTCCAGAAGCAGCAAAAATAGGAAGTTACTGGGATGCACAGCATAACAAAGAACTTTTGATAATAATTCAAAACAGCGTGAACCACAACTCATGGATGCATTTACTTAAAAAAAAGATTCTTGGAATCCACTTACAAAGACTGTTTCAAGAAGTCTGGGATATGCCCCAGAATCTGCATCTGAAGCAGGCTCGGATGATTCTGAGGAGTCTTTAAAAATAATTTTTATAAAAGGTTTATTATAATAGTATTCACACCCCCCATAAAATTCATCCACTTAAAAGTGCAAAATTCAATGGCTTTTAGTATATTCAGAGTTGTGCAGTCATTACCACAATTTTAGAACACTTCCATCACCTTCAAAAGAAACTACCCATTAGCAATCTCTCCTATTCCCCCAAATCTTTTAGCTCTAGGCAATCACTAACCTATTCTCTATTGAGTTACCTATTCTTCACATTAAATATAAATGGAATCCTGTTATGTGTGGTATTTCATAAATACCTAGCATCGTTTTCAAGATTTGTCCATGCTTTAGCATGCATCAACATTTCATTCCTGTTTACTGCGGAATGATATTCCATTTTATGGACAGACCACATCTTATGTATTCATTCACTGGTTGATGGGACATTGGAGTTTCCACTTTGTGGCTGTTACAAACAATGCTTCTACAAACATTCAAGTTTTTGTGTGGACATAAGTATATAACCACGAGGGATGAAAAGCTAACAGTGAAACTGTTGAGTCTTCATAGTAAACTCCATGTTCACCCTCGGGAGGACTGCTAAACTGTTCTCCAAAGTGGCTGCATCATTTTACATTCCCAGCAGCAATGTATGAAGATTTCAGTTTTCCACATCATTGCTAACACTTGTTATTATCTCTCTTTTGATTAGAGCTATCCAAGTGAGCATGAAATGGTAACTCCTGTGGTTTGGTCTGCATGTCCCTGATGACTAGTGATGTTAAGCATCTTTAACGGGCTTATTGGTCATTTACCTATCTCTGGAAAAATAGTACTTTGAGAAACAATGACTTTGCCTTATCAACAAGAACAAGAATTTCAATGAGCAGAAATACATCAAAAAGAAAAGAAAGAAGAAACACATCAAATACATTTAAACCCACAAGCTTATCATGTTATGAGAAAGAAAAATCACCATTGGATGATGTTGGCAAGCCAACTCATTTTGAAAAGTGGTTAATACAGGGAAAAATTCAAACATTTATCCTGCCTTTCTCATATAATCTGTACACCTAGATAAGTAGTTGAGGAGAGAAAAGTTTCCTTCATGGAAGCATTCCAGCTAATGAAGGTATGAAGGTATAACAGATTATTACCATTTTGCTATCTGGATTTAATAGATCAAGGCATTGAGCGTTAGTAGCTGCAAACATCACAGGAAAGCAGCAGATAGGGATGCCTCAGTGGCTCAAGGGTTGAGTGTCTGCCTTTGGCTCAGGGTGTGATCCCGGAATGCCAGGATCAAGTCCCACCATCAGGCTCCCTGCATGGGACCTGCTTCTCCCTCTGCGTATGTCTCTGCCTCTCTCTGTGTGCCTCTCATGAATAAATAAAATCTTAAAAAAAAAAAAAAAAAGAAAGCTGCAGATACTATGCACCTACTGATAAAAATGCAGACCACCGCCTATGAAGCAGTCTTACAAAAAAAAAAAAAATCAAACTTAAATCTGATCAAACCATGGTCTAGAAGAATAAGTTTCTTCAAATAAACTACAACGCAGGAGAGGGGAGAAAAGAGAGAGGAAACACAGTTTAAAAAAAACATCAACTGGAGTGCCTGGGTGGTGGCTCAGTTGGTTAAGTGTTTGTCACGTCTGCTCAGGTCATGATCGTGGAGTTCTAGGAGACCCATGGACAGCCGGACTCTGCACTCAGCGGGGAGCCTGCTTCTCCCTCTCCCTCTGCTGCTCCTCCCCACTTGTGCTCTCTCCCTCACTCTCTCTCAAATAAATAAATAAAATATTTTAAAAATTAAAAATGGACAATAGACATAAACAGACATTTCTCCAAAGACAAAGAGAGGGCCAACAGACACAGGAAAAGATGTTTATCAGGGAAATGCAAATCCTAACTTTAAGGACTTATCAACTCACACCTGTCAGAAAGGCTAAACTCAACAACCCAAGCCAACAACAAGTGTCCACAGAGATGTGGAGAAAGAGGAACCCTCACACACTGTTGGTGGGAATGCACAATGGCACAACCACTGTGTAAAACAGTACGAAGGTTCTTCAAAAAAATTAAAAAAAGAACTACCCTACAATCCAGCGATCACACTACTGGGTATTTACTCAAAGAATACAAAAACACTAATTCAAATTAAAGGGATACATATACCTGTGCCTTCATAGCAGCATTATTTTAAAAAGCCAAATTATGAATGCAGTCCAAGTGTCCATTAATTGAATGGAAAAAGAAAATGTGGTATTTATGTATAATGGAATATTATTCAGCCATAAAAACGAATGAAATCTTGTCTTTGTAACAACATGGATGGAGCTAGAGAGTACAATGCTAACTGAAAAAAGTCAGAGAAAGACAAATATATGATTTCACACATGTAGAATTGTAAAAACAAAACAAATGAGCAAAAGGGAAAAAATAAGAGAGACAAATCAAGAAACAGACTCTTAATTACAGAGAACTGATGGTTACTAGAGGGGAGGAGTATGGGGGGATAGGTTAAATAGGTGATGGGGATTAGGGAGTGTGATGAACACCAGGTAATGTATGGAATTGCTGAATCATTATATTGACGCTTTAATATAATGCTATGTTAAAAAGTGATATGTCATGGATTTACTTCAAAATAATATGGGAAAGAGAAGTAGGTAGCAGAACTGAAACAAGATTGGCTATGAATTGAAAACTTGAAGTTGGTGATACATAAGGATCCATTATACAATTTTAGTTTGTTTTTGCAATTTTCCAGATGTTTTATAAGAAAAAGTTTTTTTTAAGGCTCAAACCCAAAACAGGGTATACTCTTTTAAAAGGCCAGTTGCGGGATCCCTGGGTGGCGCAGCGGTTTGGCGCCTGCCTTTGGCCCAGGGCGCGATCCTGGAGACCCGGGATCGAATCCCACATCGGGCTCCCGGTGCATGGAGCCTGCTTCTCCCTCGGCCTGTGTCTCTGCCTCTCTCTCTCTCTCTCTCTCTCTCTCTCTCTCTCTCTCTGTGACTATCATAAATAAATAAAAATTGAAAAAAAAAATAATAAAAAAAAATAAAAGGCCAGTTGCTAGCCATAATCAAAAAGGAACAAGATGGCTCTTTATTACACTTCTTGTAAATGACAAAGATTTCTTCTTCCAATGCTACGATTCTATTCAAACAAGCAGTCTTTTAAAACAGATTTAGCTAGATCACCTCAATTTGCCACTTCATTTTGCTAATAGAAACTTTTTCTTCAGACCCTCAAAACCATTTACATACAACTATTAATCCACTTTCCTAATATATTTGCTTAAATGCTTACCCTTAAAGAACACAACAGAAAAATTAATCAAATGAGAAGATACATTTTAAAATTACATTCAAAGTGCAACACCATGCACTTCACATGCAATTCACCTTAAAGTACAATTATTGTTTCTATGGGCAATATGTTTATCATCAAAAAATATGCTTCATGAATCAAGGTTGTAATATGTATTCTATTGATGACTAACATCTGCTCATTCAAAATATATGCATAAAAATATATGCATGAATATACTATTATTGAGCAAACAGGTGATAGTTACTACCCCTCCCCCCAATACTATTTTACCAGTCTAGTAGGTTTTTATTTTTTTAAGATTTATTTATTTGGGGATCCCTGGGTGGTGCAGCGGTTTAGCGCCTACCTTTGGCCCAGGGCGCGATCCTGGAGACCCGGGATCAAATCCCACGTCGGGCTCCCAGTGCATGGAGCCTGCTTCTTCTCCCTCTACCTATGTCTCTGCCTCTCTCTCTCTCTCTCTGTGTGTGACTATCATAAATAAATAAATAATTTTTAAAAAGATTTATTTATTTGAAAGAGAGAGAAAGTGTGTACTTGAGAGTGCAAGTAGGGGTAAGGGGCAAAGGAAGACAGAGAGGGAAAGAATCTCAAGCAGACTCCCCACAGAGCCTGGAGTTAGATGCAAGACTCAGAACCATGACCCATGAGATAATGACCTGAGCCAAGATCACAAGTCCATTGCTTAACTGACTAGTAAAGCAGTGCCTGAGTAGCTCGATCTATGTTCAGCCAAAAAGATTTTGTAAAATGGGATGGAGTAAAAGTAAACCAAACAGAAACTCAAGAGTATGCCAATTCATGTAATAAATACCAAAGAACCACTGGATTATTTTCTAGAGAAGTGTATACAGAAAATACTTACTGGTTGGGAGATGAAGAAAGAGAAATAATAGATATAATACATTATCCACAGCATATTATAAATTTAATCAAACCCCTCAATTTCATTATATTATTTAATATCAACACTTTTACCTTCTTAGTGTACTCAATTTTTTTGTTTTTGAATTCTGAACTAAATTTTTTAAAATTTGTACTAGGTTTGGGGGGGCAAGGGAGAAAAAGTAATGCTAGGTTTTACAGAACTGCTCAGTAAAATCTGTTAGTAAAATGCAATAATACTAAATACTGACAAGAGTGTGAAACAATAGGAATTCTTAAACATTTCTGGTGGGAACATAAATTACCACAAACACCTCAAAAAACAATTGGCATTATCCAGTTAAATTGAAAATGCATTGTCTTAGTTTCCCATGGCTGTTCTAACAAATCCCTACAAACTTAGTAGCTTAAAACAACAGATATTTATCTGCTCACAGTTCTGGAGGCCAGAAGTCCAAAATCAGTATCCCTGGGCCAAATTCAAGGTGTTGGCAGGGCTATACTCCCTCAAGAGGCTCTAGGAAAGCATCTGTTTTCTGGTTCTTCCACCTTTGGACGGCTGCTGACTCCCCATCTGTGGCCACATCTCGCCCTCTGTGAGCACATGGCCTTCTCCTTTTATACTGTATGCAATCTCTCTGCCTCTCCTAAGGACTCTTGTGATTGCACTCAGAGCTCACCTAAAAATCTAAAATAATCTACCAAACACAAAATTCTTAACTAAAGACATCTGCAAAGAGCCTCTTTCCATATAAGGTAAGATTTACAGGTTTCAGGAATCAGGGCATGATATCTTTGGGAATTATCATTCAGCCTTCTATCTGCTTATAGCCTACAACCCAGCAATCCACTCCAAGGTAATTCCCCGCTGAAACTCCTGCACATGAACACCAGATGACAAGTACAAGAATATTCACAGCAACATAATAACAACAACAGCAACAAAAAACTGGAAAAAACTCAAATATCCATCAACAAGAGAATAGATAGTAATGTAGTCATATAATTAGGCAGCAGTGAAAATTAAAAGTAGAGTTACACACATCAACATAGAAGAATCATATAACACATGTGGAGCCAAGAAAAAAGCCATCATAAAATACATATGGCAACTACATTTATATAGTAAGGTCTTAAAACACAAACAACTAAGCTTTATAATGTTTAGGATTGTGTACATGATAAAACAATAAAGAAAAGCATAAGACCATGCCAACTATGCTCTCAAAACTAACCTCACAAAATGACAAAATACAAGAAAAGGCAAAGATTCTCTTTATGCCCAGGGAAAGGAGCGTTATGACAGGAAGCAGAGTGGCTATGGTGGACAGACTAAGCTGATTTTCCAGAAAAAAGCTAAAACTACAAAGAGGATTGTGCTGAGGCTTGAATGTGTTGAGCCCACCTACAGATCCAAGAGAACTCTGGCTATTAAGAGAGGCAAGCAGTCTGAACTGAGAGGAGATAAGAGGGTCAAGTGATCCAGTTCTAAGCTTCATATTTTGTTATATTATGAAGACAATAAAATCTTGACACTATGATCACTTCAAAAAAAAAAAAGAAACACAGAATTCAGAATAGTGGTCTCCTATGTGGGAGAGAAGAAGAGTTGTAGAGCATGCAGGGGGTTTGGAACGTACTGGTATGGACCCATTTCTTAAGTAGATGGTGAGATCACAGAATATGTATTTTTTAAAATTAATTTTACTTATATATTCAAAAGTTCTATCCAAAATATATACACTTTTTGAATATATATTTTAAAATGTTGTAATTCCTTATTATTCCAGCCCTGAAAAGCAGATCAAGATCATTATCCCTACTGCTGATAAATACTTAGTGGTGGTCGCCTGGGTGGCTCAGTGGTTGAACGGCTGCCTTTGGCTGAGGGCATGATCCTGGGGTCCCAGAATCGAGTCTAGCTTCAGGCTCCTCGCAGCCGAGAGCCTGCTTCTCCCTCTGCCTCTCTCTCTCTCTGCGTCTCTCATGAATAAATAAAATATTTTTTAAAAATACTTAGTGGTTTCTCTAGAGATGGCATCATTGCATAACAAAAGTATTCCCAGTATAAGGCATGAATAGCCCAAGTGCTTCACATTTTTAGGAACAGTGTGAGCTGACACACAAACTAAGCTTTGGGTGATTCTGTATTTGTCTCTGCCTCTGAAAGGAGCTGCTGATTGTTTAGGGAGACTAACGCTAGGGCACAAGCTCTTAATGGAGGCAAAGGAAGTGGGGGTGGGTAAAGATTGTCTCCCAGGGGACGGCTGGCAATTCCCAAACACATTTTTGGCTGTTACAAGTATAGAGGTACTACCAGCATCTGGTAGGTGAGGCCAGGAACCCTGCTCAATATCCTACAATGCATTGGAAAAGCCTCACAACTGAGAATCACCTGGGCAAAATAGAGAAATCCTGCTCTACTGTAACCATTTGATTTGAGAGCATGCAAATAAGCCTAACTCCTGCCACTTGACACTGAGTGTGACCACGAACTCTCCCATAAGGAATATTGAAAGCCCCAGCTGGCAAAATCTGTCAATCCTCAGAATTATGCACAGGAGGAGGGATTTTAATCATATGCTCAGCTAAAACACCAGTTTTACAGATGATTATTATGTACCAGAAGAATTCTGATAGATTGTAAACTCAAGGGTGCAGACTTAGATTCATTCATCTTTATATCTTCTACCCTAAAATCTCACTATATTTTGAATTGTTTCTCCTGAAATAAGGCACAGAGTACAGCACCTGACAACCTGACACACAGAGCACTCAGTAACATTAGTTAATATTATTTGAAATAAAATTTTTTTTTTTCGGGCAGCCCGGGTGGCTCAACGGTTTAGTGCTGCTTTCCACCCTGGGCGTGATCCTGGAGACCTGGGATTGAGTCCCACGTCAGGCTCCCTGCATGGAGCCTGCTTCTCCCTCTGCCTGTGTCTCTGCCTCTCTCTGTCTCTCATGAATAATAAATAAATAAAATATTTTTAAAAAATTTTTTTCAAATTTATTGCATACTCTGTCATTATAGTTAAAACGTTGTCTATTTTATTACCTTAATGTGTATCCCATGTACATAATCTGGCACATATTAGGTGTTCAATAAATATTTACTGAATGAGCAAATGACTGAAATGCTACCTAATGTACATATACAGCCCCCACCCCGCAAAAAAAAAAAAAACAGAAAGCAACAGATACGATGAAGAACCACTTCCAAACACACTCCCGGGTCAGCACTTCTATCTGGGGCTGCAGACCTCACCTCCCTTTGGTCAACATCAAGAAAGCTGGAATCAGTGTTATTCAAACTTTGATTATACAATCAGAGATTAATTCTAAACCCATGGCCTGTAACTATCAGCTGTGTTGGGCAAGAACATGAATATGCACCCAGTGCCTACTCAACAGAAAGTGCCAATGACCATGGCTAACAATGAATATTTCTAAGAAACGTGAGAAATGCTGCATCTCTTGTGCCACTGAATCTTGCCCTTCCTGTCAATTCCTGCTCACAGCTGTGCCTGGCTAATTAAAACTGCCTGGAAACCTAGTCTATCACTTTACTGGTTATTTCTTTTACTAAATCAAAAGACTCCACTTTAGGATTCAAATCCATCTGTCTCTCTCAGTCTGCAAAGAACAAATGTTCAGAAAAACTAACCAGATAGCTAAAATTAAATGTACCTTTCCTAGCTAAGACTTAGTATGTTGTTGGGGCCAGGGAACAAGGAATATAAGGATAAACCACTAAGAAGAGGGTAATACAGAGCTTACCCACAGAGATACTTACATATTCATCTCCTATCTTAGCAAATTGGGGACAAATACAGAAGTTCCTGGATAAAATGGATTTACATTTAAAAACAAAACTTTCTGGTGAAATTAACACCTATCAAGCACTGCTCATCCAAAATAACTACATGACTATCGACTCCAAAGTTTTGCTCATATATTTTCCTCTCATTTGGACTTTAGAAAGCCTAAATTTTATTTATGTCTTTTTTTATTGTATTTATTTATTCATGAAAGACACAGAAAGAAGCAGAGACATAGGCAAAGGGAGAAGCAGGCTCCCTGCGGGGAGCGTGATGGGGAACTTGATCCCAGGACCCCAGCATCATGACCTGAGGCGAAGGCTCAACCACTGAGCCACCCAGGTGTCCCTAGAAAGCCTAAACTGATTCGTAACCTATACTTTCACTTTCCATATCTGAAATATATAGACTCATTATTGAGCTACTGGTCCTGTCCCATGTTTGGAAAAACATAAGAAAAAAAGTCTATGCTTTATGGTCTTGATCTGGAACCTATGACTTTAAATTTCTAAGAGTTTTATCAATTATTAAAGCAAAATACATAAAATTCCCCCCTCTTAATGCTTTTACTGACACTTCTGAATTATAAAGTCCTTGCCTAGAAATGATAAAGGACAAACACATGAAAATATTCGACAGCAATGAAAAAGACATTAGTGCACTATGGATTTCAACAGCCAGAAATTGCTCCTGTGAGATTTTTTTACTAATTTTTGCTGCCAACATCACATATACCAAATTATACCATGTTTTTACACCTATGTTCTAAAATGTCACAAAAAATCTAAAGTTCAATGTCTCTTTCCAATATGATTTTTTACCAAAGGAATTCATTCTTTAGTAAGCAATGTAACAGACAACAAAATGAAGCATAAAAGCATAAACAAAAAATTTTACACCTTGGAAAGTTATTTCAAAACCACTGTAATTTACCACACTGATGCACATTTAACTTAGAACAGAGGTTACTAATAAAATGAAAAATGAGGTTCCTTCTTTTTTCAAAATCTGTAACTGTAATTTTATAATTTCATTAAAACAAAACTACAGGCAAAATCACCTCCAAAGACATATATCAATTGTTTTTCTTTTTATTGCACTGGAAATGTGCTCCATCAAACAGTAAGAAAATACATTCACCAACTAAAGCTTAAAAAATATTTTTGTTACCTGGATTTGTTGTAAAAGGATTCAACTCATATCCGTGATGTCCCAGAGCACATAGGTAGTGATACTGACATTCTCTCAAAATTTTTTGACAATACTAATACTTTGACAACTATTTATAAATTAAAATAAAACAGTATTCTTCAAATTCAATTCAACAGCTTCATTTATGATGTGGTTTCTGATGTGCAAAGTATTCATAAACACTGTGAGGATTTAGAAACAACTGATATACAAAGATATTGAACGTTGTTTTATTAGAAAAAAATTGGGGGCACCTGGGTGGCTCAGGCAGTTAAAGCATCTGCCTTAGGCTGGGTCCTGGAATGGAGCCCCACATAGGGCTCCCTGTTCAGCGGGGAGTCTGCTTCTCCCTCTCCCTCGGCCCCTCCTCCCTCCGGTGCCCCTCCCCTCAAATAAATAAATAAAATGTTTGGGGGGGAGAAAAATTGGAATCAACCTAAAATGTGTATCAATAGGAGAAGGGCAGGGCACCTGGGTGGATCGGTTAAGTGTCTGTCTTCAGCTGGGGTCATGATCCCAGAGTCCTGGGGTCTAGTCCCACATCCGGCTCCCTGCCCAGTGGGGAGCCTGCTTCTCCCTCTCCCTCTGCCCCCACCCCCTGCTCACGCTCTCATTCTCTCTTTCTCTCTCGCTCTTGCTCTCAAATGAATAAATAAAATCTTAAAGAAAAATAGGGCTAAATAATCTGAGGAAGTCTGAAAGAATGAGACTGAGCAATTCATATATATATTTGCATATAATTCATATTCATCTATATATAATTCATGTCCATACACAAATGAATCAAGCTCTAAGATATAGTGAGTAGAAAAAAACAAGTTGTAGAAACATGCATATAACATTGATCTTTAAAAAGACAATACTAGGGCAGCCCAGGTGGCTTGGCGGTTTAGCGCCACCTTCAGCCCAGGGTGTGACTCTGGAGACCCAGGATCGAGTCCCATGTCAGGGTCCCTGCTTGGAGGTTACTTCTCCCTCTGCCTGTGTCTCTGCCTCTCTCTGTGTGTGTGTCTCTCATGAATGAATGAATAAATAAGATCTTAAAAAAAAAAAAAAAAGACAATACTAGGGGCACCTGAATGGCTTAGTCAGATAAGCTTCTGACTCTTGATTTTAGCTCTAGTTGTGAACTCAGGGCTGTGAGATCCAGCCTCTGCACTCAGTGGGGAGTCTGCTTCCCTCCCTTCTCTCTCTGCCCCTCCCCCTGCTCACACATTCTCTCTCAAATAAATAAATCTTAAAAATAAATAAAATGGGGATCCCTGGGTGGCGCAGGGATCCCTGGGTGGCGCAGCGGTTTAGCGCCTGCCTTTGGCCCAGGGCATGATCCTGGAGACCCGGGATCGAATCCCACGTCGGGCTCCCGGTGCATGGAGCCTGCTTCTCTCTCTGCCTGTGTCTCTGCCTCTCTCTCTCTCTCTGTGTGGCTATCATAAATAAATAAATAAATAAATAAATAAATAAATAAATAAATAAATAAATAAATAAATAAATAAATAGAAAATACTATATATATTCTATAGTGACATCTTCAGACTTTGTGACTAAACAAGCTAAGGATTGAAATGAACACACCTGGAGGAGGCCAATTACAGCAGGGAGACAACAGAATGGGATTTGAACAGGTCTGGATGTGAATTCTAAATCTCCCTCTACAAAAACTCATGAGGCAAGTCTGTAGAATCACTTAACAAAATTTTGTAATAAATTTTGATTTCCATTTACTTAGAGTTGTCACTCTTGGGAAAATACAAATTTTTAAAAAGTATTTCCAACTCTTAATAGATTTAAGGAGAAAAACCAACAGCAGCCATAGAAATATCCTACAATGTCCAATTTTTTTTAAAGATTTCATTTATTTGACAGAGACAGAGCACAAGCGAGGGAAGGGCAGAGGGAGAGGGAGAAGCAGACTACCCACTGAGCAGGGAGCCCGATGCAGGGCTCGATCCCAGGATCCTGGGATATGACCTGAACAGAGGGCAGATGCTTCACTGACTGAGCCACCCAGATGCCCCTACAATGTCCTATTTTTGTGAAACAACTAAAGTTGTACACCAAAAACTGCAAGGGTATTATGACTAGTCCTGTGATTTCTGAAACAACTTGGATGATGTTAAGTACAAAGAATATGGCCAAATGAGCAGCCACAATGTATGAAACTAAATAAGATAAGATGCCTTGAAAAATGAAACTCGGGATGCCTGGGTGGCTAAGGGGAGACACCTGGGTGGCTCAGCAGTCTGCCTTCAGCTTGGGGTATGATCCCAGAGTCCAGGATCGGGTCCTGCTTCTTGTGGGAGCCTGCTTCTCCCTCTGCCTGTGTCTCTGCCCTCTCTCTCTCTGTGTGTGTCTCTCATGAATAAATAAATAGAATCTTTAGAAAAAAGAAAAATGAAACTCTAGGACTGGGAATGACCTAGTGACTGAAGTACAAAGCCAGGTAAGTTTGAGGAATTTACTTACTCTGCAGTTACCTATCACTAACCATCAATATGCCAACAGATATTAGGAATAATATCAGACCCCTCTTGGATAGAACCTGGGCTATGATACACACCCTTCCTTCTATTCCGACACAGCTGAGAGAGAAATTACACTCTTTCCAGTCATGGTGGTTTCCTAAGGCAGTGATGCTAAGGGCGGGGGGGAGGGGGGGGCATAGCAGGTGTTAAGAATTGCTGATTTTGAACATAAGGACAGTATGTTGGCCCAAGACTTACTTGCTCACATGCCAACTGCTTGCCACATGAACTATAAACATTCCATTTATATGGGTGACGTATAATAGGACAATACACAGAATTCCCTGTTTAAGCAGTTTAAAGCTGTCACCTCATTGGCTCTGCCAAGTCCTTGCCCAGGCTTGAGCAGAAATGGTTCCTTCTTAGTTTGGACAGAGATCAAATGATGAGGCACGGTCACATAAAGGCTGAAAGTTTTAAAGACCAAGCAATCTAACTGCAAGTGGAAAACTTTTTTTTTTTTCAGTTTTTTATTCATTCAAAGCACTGCAGCACAGAGAAAAGTTATGATTGCTTTGACATTAAGAAATTAAAAATTAAAAAAAAAGAAAGAAATAAACCAGATTAACACAAGTGTTCTACAAGGCAATGCTTTAAGAGGATCATATATTTTGTCTCAGTGACCCTGGCATCTTTCCATTTTTGTAAGCAATCTCTAAAGCAATGGTTAAGGAACTGATCAATTTTATGGTTGAGAAAAATAAGCTACCAAGCAGAATCTAGTATGTCCTTGAAACAGGTTCACTCCTTGAATGCTGTATCAAAGACAACTATGGGGGCACCTGGGTGGCTCAGTGGTTGAGCATCTGCCTTTGGCTCGGGTGATGATTCCAGGGTCCTGGGATCAAGTCCTGCGTCGGGCTCCCTACAGGGAGCCTGCTTCTGCTTCTGCCTCTGCCTATGTCTCTCTCTCTCTATGTCTCTTATGAATAAATAAATAAAATCTTAAAAAAAAAAAAAGAACTATGGATCAAAAACTTAAAGCTTGGGGGAAGCCTAGGTGGCTCAGTCAGTTAAGCACCTGCCTTCTGCTCAGGTCACGATCCCAGGGTCCTGGGATCAAGCCCTGCATAAGGCTCCACACTCAGCAGAGAGTCTGCTTGAGGATTTTCTCTCTCCTCTCCCTCGTCCCTCCCCTCACTCATACACACATGTGTACTCACATTCTCTCTCTCTCTGGAATAAATAAATGAATCTTTTAAAATAAATAAATAAAATATATTTAAAAACCTTAAAACTTATATGCACTAAAATGTTAGGAAGAATATAATCCTGGTCTTTACACGTGCACATGTATGTTTTATATATAAATACATGTGTGTATACTGTATATTTATAGAAGGGGGAGAGAAGTGGAACAGATTCAAAATCTTAACAATGGAAGATTATGGTTGATTTTTATCCTTTTTTTTTTTTTTTTTTGGTCTTTATTTTCCAGGTTAGGTATAATAAACACAAACTGCCTTTGAATGGGATGGGGGTAGAATATCATGGGGAAAAATACTTAAAATATAACAGTAGGTGAATAAAAGAAGCTACAAAACAAAAAGTGAAATATTCTTACTACTTTTTTAAAAATTACACAGAGAGACCTAGCAGAAAATACTCTAAGATCAACATTTTAAAAATTTGCCACGATATTTCCATGTCAAATTATTCACCAGTGAAGAGTCTAATTGGCAAAGGTAAGTCATGATTCTGGGAGTAGAAGTCAGATGAAACACCTAGCTTCGCCTCTCTCTCATTGTTATATGAATCTCAACTTATCCATGCTGGGAACAGATGGCAAAAGAAACTGGTCCAGAATTCAGCTGTGGCAGTACAAACACGGTGGTCAGCAGGAAATACATTATTCTTAATTTTAACCTTTTCCTGGAAACAGTGCCTGGACCATTATGAAGTACAAAATGGAGGAGCAAGTATAGGAGGATTTTATTTTTGGTAAGGGCTGGGAGTAAAGGAGAAAAACCAATTTGATTAAGGGAGCCTACCTAATTCTAGAAAAGCAATAGAATATGCTGGTAATATCTCAAATAATTTTATATTTCTGAAAAATCTTATGTTTTTTTTTGGAAAGGCTAATGGAAACAAAAATAGCACTTTTTCTTTTTTTTTTTTGTTTTTAATTTTTATTTATTTATGATAGTCACAGAGAGAGAAAGGCAGAGACATAGGCAGAGGGAGAAGCAGACTCCATGCACCGAGAGCCCGATGTGGGATTCGATCCCGGGTCTCCAGGATCGCGCCCTGGGCCAAAGGCAGGCGCCAAACCGCTGCGCCACCCAGGGATCCCGCACTTTTTCTTTTGGTATTAAATGTCTTATTAAAAAAATAAAGAATAAAAACATAAATGTCTTATTAGACTCAAACCCCGAAATAAACACACCATTCTCACAACATACTAAAAGGAGGAAAGTCATAATTATTTCTGAGGAAATAGCTTATGTCATTAGAAAAAAATGTTATTTTGTGTAACATTTCTTGTTTTGGTTTTACTGATTTGGGGAGCAATACTGTCATATATCCATAAGCTTCTAAGCAGTCTAATGCAAATTCCAGAATTTGCTTCTTGGAAGTTTTAAAGTACCTATTTTGTTTTTCTTTATTAAGAAAACCCTTTATTAAGGGTATGAAGACAATGAAGTAAAAGAGGTACCCCCCAATTTCTCAGTATATTTTTATCTAATCAGCTTTATGCTTTAGTGTTCTTGGATGAATTCATTTTTCTAGGTTTCCAAGGCATCAAACTCCTTTATTGTGTCCCACAAGTGAGTAAGACTTTATTTCATTATAATAAAAAATAATTTAATTTTAAAAGCTTAAAGCTGCCAGCAAGACACACTCTCAATTTGTATTCTCCATACACAGTCTGCTCTGATTCAGGTTGCCAATACTTTTGGCCACACATTACACCACTCTTCTGTTCTCCTGGTTATAAGACCTTTCAAGAGAGAGGGCTGGGTCAATTCTTTTGGCTCACATGGCTAGCTCAGTCGATTAGAATCAAATACTATTAGAACCAAATACTAAGTTGTGGTTTGATCTACATTCAAGGCCTTTTAGTCTCCTTAAGAAGGAGCTCGACTCTGTGTCAGAAATCCAATTGAGTGTGAATGGCAACATAAATCATCACCTTCATTAATCGGCCACCTCATTTACTATTCCAGCCATCAGTTCAGCTTGGGTAAGTGTTTATTTTCTGTATCCTGCAGATCTAAAAGATCTGTACCTAGCTTTCTGTGCAGATGCATACCTGTCCTGCCTCCCTTTATTAGTGTTTACAAAGAATTCAAATCTCTCATGTCCAGCGTAATTACAAGTTTACTGTAAGAGGGATCCTCAGTGCATGAAGGGCAGGCTTCATCAATAAGCTCTGACTCTATCACTTCTTACCAAATACACCAGGGTGGGGTTTGTTTAGTGTCTGCCAGGACACAGATAAGGGTGTACAGCTGGCCCTCCTTCTGCTATCTCAGTATATGGCTCAAAACACCATGAAGATCTTCTCTAGGTAACCAATTTAAATAATCTTTTAATAGTTAAAAAAAAAAAAAAAAAAACAGGTGAGTAGTTTGGGAAAGAGAAGTATTTAAATACCTCACCAAAGACCACTATGGAGATTTCTAGATCTTTTTTTTTAAAAGATCTTATTTATTTATTTGTTCATTCATTCATTCGAGACACAGAAAGGGGGGGAGAGAGAGAGAGAGAGAGAGAAAGAGAGAGAGAGAGGCAAAGACTTAAGGGAGAGGGAAAAAGCATGTAAGGAGCCTGATGTGGGACTCAATCCTGGATCCCAAGATCTCACCTTGAGCCAAAGACAGACGCTCAACCGCTGAGCCACCCAGGCATCCCGGAGATTTCTAGATCTGCCTATAAACTATTTGTGGTGAAATAAATAAACAAACAAACAAACAAACAATTTGTGGTGGCTGGATAGATAAAAACAAATCTCATTCTTTAATAAACAAATTTCTAGGCAAGGGGGTGGAAGTGAAAGGTTTTAATTTAATGTGTTTAGTTGGTTTTTTCCCCCATTAAAGCTACAGATAAATCATGAAAGCTCATAACAATATTTTTACATAGTTTTTACACCACACTGCCTGACTTAAATTGTGCCAATGTGCAAGAAGGATACCATTACCAAAGACATATGTACCTACTTAGTAATATGACTTAGCAGATAAAATACCAGTCAGTGTGTTTAAGAGGCAGAAATTCTAATCCCAGGCATGTTGGCCACTAATCTTTGTGTTCCTGACTTTCCTAGTCTTGAAATCACAGAATGACCCATATGTAGTTACCTTGCAGAAATGTGAATAAATAAAGTACATACCCGTCATGCCCATTCCTCTTGCATATATTAGTGCTTTGGTTCAATCTGACAAATACTCAGCACACATACCACACTAGGTAGTAACAGGGCTGAGAAGCTCTCATTCACAAATGCACATGCAGTTATGAAGAAATTGAGAATGTTTCCCGTTAAGAAGCTTTTTGTTTTGTTATTTTACAGAATGTCCAGCTCTTAAAATATATCAGGGCGTATGTCACAGTTTCAATAAGACTTGGAGACAGGAAATAACATAAGACATAATATCAATAAACATAAGACATCTGTTTAGTTTGGGTTACATTAGGTAACCCTTGAAAATAAAAACATGGAAAAAGGAAAAAGAATAGGGATGCTTGGGTGGCTCAGTAGTTGAACATTTGCCTTCAGCTCAGGGTGTGATCCCAAGATCTGGGATCAAGTTCAGCGTCAGGCTCCCTACTAGGAGCCTGCTTCTCCCTCTGCCTATTTCTCTGCCTCTCTCTCTCTGTGTCTCAAATAAATAATAAATAAATAAATAAATAAATAAATAAATAAATAAATAAATAAATATTTTTTAAAAAATAAAAGGAAAAAGAATAATCCAAAATACGATCACGGGGTATGCACAATCCTTGCTAACCCAGGGGTTGAAATCAACTATTAAAACATATTATTCATTGGGGTGCCTGGGTGGCTCAGTCAGTTAAGCGTCTGCTTTCAGCTCCAGTCATGATCCTGGGGTACTGGGATCAAGTGCTGAGTAGGGCTTCCTGCTCAATGAGGAGTCTGCGTCTCCCTCTCCCTCTGTCATTCCCCCTGCTTGTGCTCTCTGGCTTTATCTCTCTGTCAAATACATTTTTTAAAAAAAGAAAGAATTCAAAAAAAAAAAGAAATAAATAAACATATTCCTCATAGCCCTCCTAAGTAATGGAAAAGCTGAGAACAGGAGGCTTGGAACAAAAACATCCAAGAAAACAAAAAATTATGTTAGACAAGTGAATTACTGTCACTGAATATTCGATTATACAGAAAAGGAAAAGCTTATAAATATGTTTTGGGCAGATTTTACTTTGTCAAACTACTGAGGATGTTATTTTTGTTTGTAGATGGTATAGAGACATATAGTTTCTATTCGCACAGAAACTACACCTTATGGTAAGGCTGTGTGCAAGCTGGTCTTTTTATTTCCTCATTTTTTTCTGCTATTTACTTGCATCCATTCAAATGTGTAGAAAGAATAACACTGAGAAACTGAGGAAAAGAGGAGAGTAAATGGGCATCAGAGATCTCTGAGCTGACTATGATTTGGGGCAAGAATACCTCTCTTCCCCACTACTTTGAGGTAGGTTTATAAAATTCCCCAATACAAGATTCATTTAGATTAATTATAAAAAATACATTCAAAGTTGCACTTTTTGGACTATGTTGTGAAATTTGAACAGGATGGGTAATAAGCAAAGAAAGGGGAGAAAAAATACACACCTTGGGGAGATTTAACATCTTGAAATCAAACACTAAGAACCAAAAATCTTTGATGGTTCCTTGCTACAGAAACTTAATCTACCTGCCAAAGTCTCTCTTTAGTATCCAAGAGTACAATTCAATATATAAGAAACTAATCACCAATAACTCCAAGCCAGGTAGCTGCACTGTCCCTTCTGCCTATGCTTTGAGGCCTGTCTTCTTCAATTTAATCCAGACAATCTGTTTCTATGTTTTATTTCTTCATGAAATGAGGTACCTTTACATAAGGGCTCTGCTTTTCCTTACTGCGGTCTAAAAGCTTTGCTCAGTTTATTTTTTTAAGGTTTTTTTTTTTTTGGAAGATTTTATATATTTTAAAGAGAACGCATGTGCAACAAGCAGGAGGGGCAGAGGGAGAGGGAGAAGCAGGCTCCTTGATAAGCAAGGAACCTAATATGGGGCTCAGTCCCAGGACCCTGGTATCACTTTTCTGAGGCAAAGGCAGACAGACACTTAGCCACCTGAGCCAACCAGGCCTTCCCCCGCCTTTTTAAAGACTTTTTATTTATTTGAGAGAGAGCACAAGCACGGGGAGGGGCATAGGGAGACGGACAAGCAGATTCCACACTGAGCAGGGAGCCCAATGTGGGGCTCAATCCCAGGTCCCCAAGATCATGACCTGAGCCAAAGGCAGGTGCCCCAGCTTTGTTCAATTTATTGATTTATGTTCGAGAGAAAGAGAGCACCTATGAGCAGGATGGGCAAAGGGAGAGGGAGAGAATCTTAAGCAGACTCTCCACTGAGTGTGGAGCCCAACACAGGGCTCTATCTCATAACCCTGAGATCATGACCTGAGCAGAAAAACCAAGAGTCGGACCCTTAATCAACTGTGCTACCCAGGTGCCCACTCAATTTATTTTTTTAAGTAAACTCTATGCTCATATTGGGACTCATATTCACAACCCCAAGATCAAGAGTCACATGCTCTCCTGATTGAGACAGCCAAACACACGAGAGCTCTGCTCAATTTTTATAGCAAATCCTTCAAAAGCAGAGGTTTTTTGTTTTGTTTGTGTTAAAGATTTTATTTATTTATTCATGAGAGACACAGAGGCAGAGATATAGGCAGAAGGAGAAGCAGGCTCTCTGCAGGAAGCCTGATGTGGGACTTTATCCTAGGACCCTGGGATCATGACCTGAGCTGAAAGTAGATGCTCAAACACTGAGCCACCCAGGTGCCCCAAAAGCAGAGCTTTTTGAAGGAAGAAAGCTCTCTTTCTCTAGCTTATGATACCAAATTGCTTCTATCACAAAACTGTGGATTTTTCTTTGCCTTCTCAGAAGACCAGAACTTCATTTCCCCTTCAGAGTAAAGAAACTGGGCTATGATACGAAAAAGCACATGAAGTATTATTTTCTGACTAGAACTGCATCTTAAAAAAAAAAAAAAACAGAATTGCATCTTTTACATATCTAAAAATATATTTAATATTAACATTAGTTTGAAGGTTTATTTTTAGATAAACTGGACTGTGTGTGAATTTATTTTAGAATCTAAGAAGGAAGTGATAATCCTATCAGGACAGGAAGTTAGAGATTTCTCAGAAAAGGTTTCTTTTTTTTTTTAATTTTATTTATTTATTCATGAGAGACACAGAAAGAAAGGCAAAGACATAGGCAGAGGAAGAAGCAGGCTCCCTGGGGGGAGCCTAATGCAGGATTTGATCCTGGGACCCTGGGATCACGACCTGAGCCACCCAGGAATCCCTCAGAAAAAGTTTCATGTCTCTTTTACTAACATTTCAAATCCTGACAGATAAAAACTAGCTATAATCACTCAGATATAAAGGCTAGTTGAAGAAGTTGGCTTTAAAAGTCATAGGGGGGATAGCCTGGGTGGCTCAGCAGTTGAGTGTCTGCCTTCCGCCCAGGGCGTGATCCCGGAGTCCTGGGATCTAGTCCCACATCAGGCTCCCTAAGAGGAGCCTGCTTCTCCCTCTACCTATCTCTCTGCCTTCTCTCTGTGACTCTCATGAATAAATTTTAAAAATCTTTAAAAAAAAAAAAAAAGTCATTGGGACGCCTGGGTGGCTCAGTGGTTGTGCGTCTGCCTTTGACTCAGGGCGTGATCCCAGGATCCCGGATAGAGTCCCAAATCGGGCTCCTTGCATGGAGCCTGCTTCTCCCTCTGCCTGTGTCTCTGCCTCTCTCTCTCTCTCTGTCTCTCTGTCTCTCTCATGATAAATAAATAGTCTTTAAAAATAAATAAATATGGGATCCCTGGGTGGCGCAGCGGTTTGGTGCCTGCCTTTCGCCCAGGGCGCGATCCTGGAGACCCCGGATCGAATCCCACGTCGGGCTCCGGGTGCATGGAGCCTGCTTCTCTCTCTGCCTGTGTCTCTGCCTCTCTCTCTCTCTCTGTGTGACTATCATAAAATAAAAATTAAAAAGGGAAAAAAAATAAATATCTTTTAAAAATAAATAAATAAATAAATAAAAGTCATTAAAACATTAGCATCACCTTGCCTCCTTCATGGCTATTAAAAACATTTCTAAGGCATAGAGAAGAAAGTAGGGATGGGGAGGGACAACAAGGAGGGAGGTGCATGGCCCAACCCAGGACAGAGCTGAACTTTAGGACATCTCTACTCAAATATACAGAGTCCTTCTCACAGAGGGATCTGGCTACAACACAGACACATAACAAAAATTTGCTCTGCTCTGTTCAGGCACTTGAAAATATAGGAAGCAAAGGAAAACATTTTTGTTTCAACTCTGAATCTGAATTTTAAACACACAGATCATAATTCTAATTGATCCTCAAAAACTGGGCAGCAGAAACATGCAAGGCTCATGATAAGACCTTGTGTGCAGGGAAGAAAACTTCAGAATTCCTACCAGAACTCAGTCGCCAAAAGGATGGAAGCATCACTGTTTTCATGTTACACTGTTTTACATGTTATACACTGCTAAGGCAGTGTCCTTGCCTTAGCCCACACCAAAACAGAATGACAACCCTATAAGAATAAGCAAAAGGATTTCATAAGAACTAAGAACCCGACTAGAGAGCCCCCTGAGTAAGAGCCACCATTACCAAGTTAAAACAATGCTATATTGACAGCTCTGCAGTTCCAAGAAGGAGCATATGGCTTTATTACAATAAAGGAGTGGAAGGATTCCTACTAGGTACCTTTCCAAGTTAATGGATATTTCATTGAACCTGTACCATCTCCCTAAATTCTAAACATGCTACCTGAGAGAAAAGGCTCAAATTATTAACCTACTCACACACTACCTAGTTTTCATCATCTCTCTCACAGAAAAACATGCCATTAAGAGTGCCAGTTTCTTATTTGTCTTTCATACCTTCCAAAATGTGGCTCTTCCTTGGATTTCAACAATGACTGCAAACAGAGATAAACAGGAGTTATTTTAAGAAACTACAACTAGATCCTTTCATGCGTCAAAGCAAAATCCCAAAATAAATTCTAAACTCTGAAAGTTGGCTAAAAGAATCTTCATTTCCTGTCCCCCTAGGATCCATCCACCTGCTGGCTAATGTGATTACAAAATATAACTTTTAAATGTGAAGGGTAATTTTAATCTCATCAGGTAGCATTTGCCAAAATGTAATATGCACTCAACAGGATTAATAATACTGGTTCTTTTTTCTGAAGTTCTTCAGCCTGGCTCCTAAGAGACAGAAAGAGGGGAAAACCTGGCTGTGTAAACCAAATGCTCCTATTAAAACCAAGGAGCAATATTTTGAATCACCTCTTATTTTGAGTCATCACTACAAAACTACTTGCTCTCCACCAAGGTATATGCTAGTTATATCAAATCTTGATTCAGTTTCAAACTTCTCAGATGTTAAAGCTTTAAGCCTTAGGGCGCCTGGCTGCCTCACGCTATAGTATATGACTCTTGATCTCAGGGTTGCAAGTTCCAGGCCCACATTGGGTACAGAGTTTAAAATATATATATATACAAAGAATTTGAGCCTTGTAGAAATAAAAACGAAGCTCAAAACAAATGAATCCTGCCCTACAGAGCAAATATTTATTCTATATCTAAATAAGCAGATTAGGGTTGTTCCAAATGGGATTTTTAAAAAATAAAATGTATTGTTCCTTTTCATCATGATGATAAAGATTTATCCCATGATGTGTACAATATCACACATAAAAACAATTCATTCAGGTTTCCATTTCAAATAATTCTTTAAATTTGCCAAAATGAAATCTAGTAAGTCAAAAGAGCCTCATTTCTAAGGATTCTTGGGTTGTAAAAAGAATTTTTAAAGGAGCAACATTTCAGGAGAGTCACTTGGCTCAGTAAATGAAGTTTCTTAATCCTAAAACAGGGAGTGGCCATTTCAAGATATTGAGTAGTATGAAAAATATGTCCCTTAAACCTGTAAACACCACAGTCAGCTAACAGCTTTTATTTTTTTTTTTTAATTTATTTATGATAGTCACAGAGAGAGAGAGAGAGAGAATGGCAGAGACACAGGCAGAGGGAGAAGCAGGCTCCATGCCCCGGGAGCCCGATGTGGGACTCGATCCCGGGTCTCCAGGATCGCGCCCTGGGCCAAAGGCAGGCGCCAAACCGCTGCGCCACCCAGGGATCCCAGCTAACAGCTTTTAATACTCTAGATTTATTGTATCCTATATAAGCTCAACTACATTTGATTTAAAAATTAAGACAAAAAAAAATTAAAAAAATAAGTAAAAAATCAGGACAAGCTACTCTAATTCCAAAGAAGAGCCAATGATACAGAAAATGAAAGGGCCACTGTTTGTGGTGGCACTAAAACTGAACTTCAAAGGGAATACCAAGTAATATTACAATTATGTACTTTCCAAATGCTACATGACATGAGAAAACTGACAAAACCTGAGTGCTTTTCAACAGATCTTTCCCTTTTCTTATCCAAAAAAATATAATGTAAATACTGCTATAATATATTCAAATATGTATGGATATGGCTAGCTACCAAAGTGTTTATATTCCTCCAACTTTGCAGAGCTAAGTGTATCAGTAGCACATTAAACATTATAATGTAGCTTCAAGAATCAATGCAAATATGTATTACATTTCTACTTTTATTTCAAAACCAGCACTACCAATTTTAATTCCTTTATTTCTATAAAATTTCATTCACCTGCCACTCAGACATCTAGCTAGCATCCTTACCCCAAATTCATGAAAATTTTTAAGACATGAGGAAGCTATTTGTTTTTGAGAGCCTACTATGTGCCAAACACCGTGTTAGATCCCCTGTATCAGGGCTTCTCAAACTGTGGCAAAGAACCAGGTTGCTGTTGTTTTCTTCTAATCTACTATAGAACAGAACTTTTATAAAATACAATTTAAAAGTTACTACAAAAATAATGTAAAAAAAAAAAAAAGACACAAAACACAAGTACCAGGTCTTATTATGTTCAATAGATATAAAATTAGTTTGGCAAACTGTTACGAAGTTTCTAAATGCTTCACTCTCAATTTCTGTACTTATCTTGTCTTTACAGGTTCATGATATGCAGACCACTTTGTGTAGCACTGCTCTCTATGCAAACTATTTATTTTCCAAAGAACTTTTAAGAGCCTTCAACACTTTGCATTGACCACAACAGGCTAAAAGGAACACAGCGCCCTCTGAAAAAAAAAAAAAAAAAAAAAAAAAAAAAAAGCTGGATTAAATGATTTTAAGATCCTTTCAGCCCCACCAACTGTAGGATTCTGAATGCTGATGATGTGACGTGACTGGTAAGTAGAATCTTCATTGCCTGATGACAGCCATTTTTGTCACACACATGGAGTGACTGAAAGAGGAAAGGTGATAAAAAGTCAGGAGAATAACTCAGAGAAAAGGAATAAGAATTTAACTAGGAGGCAAACCCCAAAAGTGAGGAAATGTGGGTGAGCAAGAGGGAGGAAAAGCCCACTGCAAGAGCATTCACTTGGGAGCATTCAGGGTAGGGGGGTTCTCTTACCAATCAGTTTCTGAAAATGAAACATAGTGATAATTAAATCTAACTCATGAAAAAAAAGTTTAAATATCTTATAACCAAGATACAGAAGTTCTGGCAAGTGGAAGAGCTGGGCTAAAAGTTGGCTGGGTGTGTCAACACTAAAACCTAGAGGGTTAACTACTAGATTCCCTCTACATGTACACACATCCCCTGAAGATTCCTACATTTTACAGCTCCAGTTTATTTATGTCACTGACTCAGTATACTATCCTTCTGTAAATCCCAAAGGGTACCATATTCTGTATGGCCCACATGTTAGTATGTATTTTAAAAACAACAGGCAGAGGCACCTGGGTGGCTCAGTCAGTTAAGTGTCTGCCCTCTGCTCAGGTCATGATCTCTCTAGGACCTGGGATTAAGCTCTGTGTTGGGACTCCTGCTCAGTGTGGAGTCTGCTCCTCTCTCTCGCCCTCTGCTCATTTTCTCTCTCTAAAATAAATAAATAAAAACAACAGGCAAAAAAAGAGCCATGTAAAATAAGCATTTTATACACTTAAAAAAAGATTTTATTTATTTATTCATGAGAGATAAAGACATAGGCAGAGGGAGACACAGGCTCCCTATAGGGATCCTGATGCAGGACTTTGGTCCCAGGACCCCCAGATCATGACCTGAGTCAAAGGCAGATGCTCAACCACTGAGCCACTCAGGCATCCCAATTATTTATACACTTTTTAAAAACCTAGTCCTGTGTAAAACATGTGTTTATCATTTAAGTGCCTGTTTAACTCCAGAAGCAGAAGAGTGACATTTTAGCACCAAACAGAACAACTAGAGAAAGATAAATCTGTAGAGTCAGAATTTGGGAGGACTGTTCTAGTTAACACCATAAGTCCCCCCAATTATGTGGAATTACCACATAATCTTGCAACCAGAGAACCTTTTAACTAAAAGTCCTCTGTCTCCTTGACATTGTACTGGAAGTATCTATCTGTAGTCTCTGGAACTATGCTAAGTATGTAACTATGCATCTACAAGGATTCATTATTTTAGTCATTTCAAAGCTTTCCCACTGGTCTGCTAACAGAGCTAAAGCTGCCCTTGGTGATATGGCTGTTTTTGTTTTCTAATGTCAAGTTTCTGATTATTTCAGACTTTAAAAGTTTCAAAAATAACATCTCTACCACGTGTGTGGACTGTTGTTGCCTAATGGAAGCACACTTTGTCCAGAGAGACAAGAAAGGCCCTGAAAAAGGGAACCTTTAGGACCTGCCAGCCTGATCTATGATGAACACCAGATAGCCAAGGTGGATGCTGTGGAGTGAAGAAGCAGAGGTAGCAGAAGCTGAGGTCAGAGAAGGATCTGCTGTGCATCAACTTATATGTGCATCATATACCTCTGGGGGACATGGATCAGCCAGTAACGCCAGCTGCTGCTGGGGAGACAGGGCTAGGAAGAAGACCTTTCCCTGAATTTTGTTTTGAACCTCCGCAATCTTGAACCATGCGTTGCTTTCCCAAAATAAATTAAAGCACCTCTGGAAGTAAAAGACTACACATATAATTTATGTATTCTATATACGACAGGAAAACTTTAGGCATATAAAAATGAACAATGTTATCAATATGTACAGTTAGAGCATAGTTCTAAAGGCTCATTCGGACTTACTGTAAATAATCCTAGAAGGTTACATATGTGTGTTATAGCCCACTTAGAAAAGTCTCACTAGGGCAGCCCAGGTGGCTCAGCAGTTTAGCACTGCCTTCAGCCCAGGGCCTGATCCTGGAGACCCAGAATCAAGTCTCACGTCAGGTTCCCTGCATGGAGCCTGCTTCTCCCTCTGCCTGTGTCTCTGCCTCTCTCTCTCTCTCTCATGAATAAATAAATAAAATCTTTAAAAAAAAAAAAGTCTCACTATTTATAACAATTTCTCTAATATTTTTTTTAATTTATTTATTTATGATAGTCACAGAGAGAGAGAGAGAGAGGCAGAGACACAGGCAGAGGGAGAAGCAGGCTCCATGCACCGGGAGCCCGATGTGGGATTCGATCCCGGGTCTCCAGGATGGCGCCCTGGGCCAAAGGCAGGCGCCAAACCGCTGCGCCACCCAGGGATCCCCCAATTTCTCTAATTTTTAAAGCTTTTTAACAGAATTGACTATCCAAATAGAGGATTGGGTAAATAAATCACTGAACATCTACATAATGAAATACCATGCAGACTTTAATATCTATGCAGGTATTAAAAAGTATATTCTCAACAATACTGAAAATGGAGAAATGACCCCCAAGTAGTATCAATGTTAAGTGAAAAGGACAAGACACAAAATGTATATACAATGATCCTAATTGCCTCGAATATGTTTGGGGTTTTTTTTGTGTGTAAAATCTTTTTTAAGATTTTACTTATTTATTCATGAGAGACCCAGAGAGAGACAGAAACATAGGCAGAGGGAGAAGCAGGCTCCATGCAGGAAGCCCAATTTGGGACTCGATCCGGGAACTCTGGGATCACGCCCTGGGTCAAAGACAGACACTCAACTGCTGAGCCACCCAGGCATCCCAACCCTAGAATATGTTTGTATGTAAGTGTACATATATACAAAAATCTCTGGAGGGGGCAGCCCCAGTGGCCCAGTGGTTTAGTGCCGCCTTCAGCCCGGGGTGTGATCCTGGAGACCCGGGATCAAGTCCCTGTGTGAAGCCTGCTTCTCTCTCTGCCTGTGTCTCTGCACCAATCTCTCTCTCTCCTTGTGTGTGTCTCATGAATAAATAAATAAAATCTTTATGAATAAATAAATAAATAAAATCTTTTTTTAAAAAATTTCTGGAGGGGAATACATGAAAATAGGAACTATACTTATCTGTAGGTGGTAGTAATATAAGTGATTTTATTTTCTTCTTTGCATTCTTTTTTATATCTTGCAAATTTTCTAAAATTCTTTTTTTTTAAGATTTTACTTTTTTGAAGATTTATTTCTTTGAGAGAGACAGAGAAAAAGAGAACACAGGAG
Organism: Canis lupus dingo; assembly: GCF_003254725.2. Lineage (NCBI taxonomy): Eukaryota > Metazoa > Chordata > Mammalia > Carnivora > Canidae > Canis > Canis lupus. The sequence goes on from NC_064268.1 coordinate 10,267,944, forward strand.
TGGGGTGGTAGAGCAGAGGGAGAGAGAAAGAAGCAGATTCCCCACTAATCAGGGAGCGCAACACAGGGCTTGATCTTACAAGCCAGAGATCACAATGTGAGCAGAAACCAAGAGTCAGATGCCCAACCAAATGAGCCACCCAGGCACCCTAAAGATTTTACTTTTAAATAATCTCTAGACCCAATTTTGGGCTCAAACGCACAATCACAAGATCAAGAGTCATGCTATACTGCCTGAGGCAGCCAGGCACCCCAATCTTAAATTCCAATATTTTAATTTTAAAAGTTTAAAGTACTTTATAATGTTTTAAATAAATTATGACTAACAGCCTTATCATACTAATCAGTAACTGATTATGCTAAATTCTATAAAAAAAACTTTGTGACAGTTCCAGTCCTCAAGGCACTGCCATTCAGAAAAAGCTGAAGAATGAACAAAATTCACTGAAACCCCAGAAAAAAATAATCTCTACATGGAAATGTTCAAAATAAATACAACAGTGGTCAAGTTCAGGGCACCTGGTTGGCTCAGTCAGTAGAACAAAAAACTCTTGATCTTGGGGTTATGAGTCTGAGCCCCACATTGGGAACAGAGTTTACTTAAAAATAACACCTTGAAAAAATAGTGCTCACGTTCACTAACCATAGAACTAAGTTAAACAAAAATCCATTCAAATACATTAAGATTTTTAGAATGAGGGACGCCTGGGTGGCTCAGTGTTTGAGCACCTGCCTTCGGCTCAGGAAGTGATCCCAGAGTCCTGGGCTCAAGTCCCACATCAGGCTCCCCACAGGGAGCCTGCTCATCCTTCTGCCCATGTCCCTGTTTCTCATTCTGTGTCTCTCATGAATAAATAAATAAAATCTTAAAAAAAAAAAAGATTTTTAGAATGATGATTAGAGCAAAGTATTTTTTTATTAACTCCATCTATCTAGCTGTTTTCACAAATCTCTCAGGAATCCATTATACTCTATGTAAAATTTGCTGGGCTCTATATAAAATCAAACGTGTTAACTCCATATTGTTTATCCACATTCCAGGGTTGGCAGCATTTATGACAACTGTTCCGATGTGCTCTTTCTTATCTAAAGTGCAAACCATAACTGCAATTAAAATTCCTAAAGGCGGGATCCCTGGGTGGCGCAGCGGTTTGGCGCCTGCCTTTGGCCCAGGGCGCGATCCTGGAGATCCGGAATCGAGTCCCACGTCAGGCTCCCGGTGCATGGAGCCTGCTTCTCCCTCTGCCTGTGTCTCTGCCTCTCTCTCTCTCACTGTGGGCCTATCATGAATAAATAAAAATTAAAAAAAAAAAAAAAGGCTTTCCTTTAAAAAAAAAAAAATCCTAAAGTCTCACCTATGCTACTTTCGTTCATTAAAAATAACTATTCTTATCTTATTCTCCATTAACCTATGTCCTCAACACATGATATTATTTATTAAATCCCACCCTTTCAAATTTGTTCTAAATGCTCTCCTTAGCATTCAGTTCAACCCACATCTAATGCTTGAGCTATGTTAATAGGTACACCATAATGTACACTAAGCAGGGGTTGCCCTCCAAGAGAGTATAATGATCAAGCATGCAAATAAATAACTTTATAAGGCAGTGTAAGAAATAGGGTGACAGTTTCTAACCATAGGCATCATGAAAATTTCATGGAGGATTGCCTTTTGATCTGCAGCTTGAAGGCTAAAGAGTAGGGTTCCAAAAGTAGAGTTTGGGCTCCCCAGAGCAATAGAACCCTATGAGCCGAGACTATAAGAGAGAATGTAGAAAATGAGTTTGTGAAATATATTTATTTCACAAACTATCGGGGGATAGAAAGTAAAGAGATAAAAGGCTAGAAAGGTAAAATGGAACCAAATCATAGCAACCTTGAATTATTATTTTGGTTCACAGGAAATAGGAAACCACTGAAGGTTTGGGCAAGCTGTGTGTAGGCCTGAGTGTGTAGCTCTTACTTAAAATAGGACCAATTAAGCGTTTTGGTGACGCCTTCAGCCCAGGGCGTGATCCTGGAGACCTGGGATCGAGTCCCACGTTGGGCTTCCTGCATGGAGCCTGCTTCTCCCTCTGCCTGTGTCTCTGCCTCTCTCTCTGTCTCTCATGAATAAATAAATAAATAATATTTTTTAAAAAATAGGAGCCATTAATTATTGTCCCAGAGATAACAGGTTATCAGCTCAAGTGCTTACTAAATAGCAGAGGTATAGTGGAAAATCACTCAGAACGAGAGTCCTAACCCTAGCACTAACTACTTACATGAACTTGGACAAATTAGTTGGCTTCTCAAAACCTTTTTCGTGAAATAATATCTTCTCTACTGCTTCATAGAATCACCGAACGGATGAAATGAAAATAGTGTAAATGAAAACCCCCAGACTTGCTGGTCATAGGGTCTCTGTCACAACCATTCAACTCTGCATTGTAGCATAATGGCATACAAAAAATGTAAACTAATGAGCTGGTTTGCTCCAGTAAAACTTTATAAAAACAGACTGCTAGACGTGACCCTGAGGGCCACAGTATGCTGAAACCACTATATAAGAAGTGCTATTGGGGATCCCTGGGTGGCGGAGTGGTTTGGTGCCTGCCTTTGGCCCAGGGCTCGATCCTGGAGACCCGGGATCGAATCCCACGTCAGGCTCCCGGTGCATGGAGCCTGCTTCTCCCTCTGCCTGTGTCTCTGCCTCTCTCTCTCTCTGTGTGTGACTATCATAAATAAAAAAAAAAAGAAAAAGAAAAAAAAAGAAGTGCTATTCAATAGAAATATGTTATACATATATGGAATTTAGTATTTTTCATGAGCTACAATTACAAAGTTAAAGGGGGAGGTGCACACCTGAATGTCCGTTGCGGTTATGCATCCGACTCTTGATTTCAGCCTAAGTCATGATCTCAGGGTCATGAGATTGAGCCCTGGGCAGGGCTCTATACTAGACATGGAGCCTGCTTAAGATTCTCTCTCTCCCTCTGCCCCTCCCTCCATACCAGCTCCCCCCCCCCCCCCCTCTGATAGACAGATAGGAGCACCTGGTAGTTCAGTAGCTGAGTGTCGACCTTTGGCTCAGGTCGTGATCGTGATCCTGAGGTCCTCAGATCGAGCCCTGCATCAGGTTCCCTGCAGGGAGCCTGCTTCTTTCTCTGCCTATATCTCTGCCTCTCTCTCCCCCTGTCTCTCATGAATAAATGAATACATTTTTTTAAGATTTACTTATTTATTTATTCATGAGAGACAGAGAGAGAGAGAGAGAGGGAGAGAGAGAGAGGCAGAGACACAGGCAGAGGGAGAAGCAGGCTCCATGCCGGGAGCCCAATGTGAGACTCGATCCCGGGACTCCAGGATCGTGCCCTGGGCCAAAGGCAGGCGCCAAACCGCTGAGCCACCCAGAGATCCCCATAAATAAAATCTTTAAAAAAAGAAAAAAAAAAAAAGCTTCACTGTTAATGATACATGTTTGGCAAATGGTCAAAAATCAGATTATCCAAGAAAATTAATACTAGTTAATAGTTTGCAGTCAGTAGGTAATGGAAAAATTTGTAGGAGGATAACATTTTCTAACAGAGAAAATATTAAACTCTAACAGAGTTTCCAAAATGTGGTCACTTTTATTTCAGAAAATTGCAAACTATGCTGGTCTTTAGCAAACTTGAACTAAAACAGGAGAGATGCTGGGAGAAAGAAAGGCTATCTCGGGGGGCCCTTCACCATTTGCTTTCAGTGAAGTCTGTTGACCCTTCTCAGATAATGCTTGTAAATGTGTAAAATAGATGGGATTATAAACTTCAATTACAGTATACTGTAATACAGTTACCGAAATGCTTTATTTGTACTATTAATATAGGAGCTTAAAATATATATATAGGAGCTTCATTCTCAGTATATTGAATAACAAGATCCAATATTTACCCTAATTTCCAAGAGATGGTGAACATAAACAATATTTCAAGATATGTTTAACATCTACAATATGATATGAAAATATATATGATTTGTACTGGTCATAGAAAGTCACAGGTTCTACCAGTACTATTAGGATTCTACTACATTCATATTTGAAGGAAATGTTGAATTTCATCTAAGGTATGAGTAAATAAAGATAAAATTTTCCCCATTCTAGTTCATAGATCCCCTGAATTCTATAGATGGTGCCTGAATTCTATTTTCAGGTTCAGAACACCTGAGGGAAAGGAAACTTCTTTTATTATAAGCTCAAAACATGCTTCCTCCAAAGTTACCCACGTATATTTTTACCTTTCCAACCATTTTGCTCCTTTCTAGATTAAATAAACCAGTAGTTGTCATTCAGCTACACCACAACTGGATGATCAAAGGGAATCAGAATCAAGAAATAAAGAAACTCATTCTTCTATTATGTACCACGGTTTTGATGAAAATATGCTGACACAGATTTTCCTTTAACATTCTTAATTATTTTATCTCAACAGTAAGAAAAGCAAACATATGAAAGAGATAGGAGGTCCAGATTTTCTAGTCTGCCCTGAAAATAGTTACATTAGTCTTTGTTCATTTGAAATCAGTAATACAAACTACAAAGCACAAAGCAAATATAGTAAACACAGAAAAGATTCATTACAAATACAAGCTGAACATTAATATTTTGTTGGTATTTTTTTCTTAAGATTTTTATTCATTCATTTATGAGAGACATAGAAAGGCATAAGCAGAGGGAGAAGCAGTAGGCTCCCCGCAGGGAGCCTGATGTGGGACTTGATCCCAGGACCCCGGGATCACGACCTGAGCCAAAGGCAGATAGATGCTCAACCACGGAGCCACCCAGGCGCCCCAATATTTTGTTGATATAAAATACGCATCTGTAGTCATTAGAATTACTAAACCTACAATTTGCATAAAATGGTTTGCAAATTACACATCTCCTATTGTTAATCTAAAATTGCTACAAACTGTGCTATGACCTAGTAATTCAGCCAACCGCAGGTATCAGTAGAAACACAAGGGATTTAAGTGTGTCCATCCCAAGTGTCCCATCACGGAACATTAATTATTCTACAATTGTTCTTAACAGCACTTTATAAACTCAAAGCTCCTCAGAAATATTCAACATTATCAGGAAAGGAATCATACAGCACAATAAAAATCCCCTTAAATTATAAACTATCAGTAGCAATGGATCACAGAAACACATTTAAATAATTACTACAAATTTACAATTTATCAAACAACACTAAACACAAAAATTTTTTGGCCTCCTCTAAGCTGGAATTATCTTTGAAATAGCAGATGTGGGTGGCTCATTCAGTTGAGCATCTGACTCGATTTCAGCTCAAGTCATGATCTCAGCGTCCTGGGATCAAACCCCAGGTCAGGCTCCCTACTCAGCAGTGAGTCTGCTTGTCTTCCCCTCTTTCTCCCCCTCTCCTCCTCCCCTCCCTCAGCTTGCACTCTTTCTAAAATAAATAAATGAATCTTTCTTAAAAATAAAATAGCAGATGTGAGGCACCTGGTTGGCTCAGTCAGTAGAGCATGTGACTCTTCATCTTGAGTTGAAGCCCCATGTTGAGTATAGAGATTACTTAAATAAATAAAAATAAATAAATAAATAAATAAATAAATAAATAAATAAATAAACAAACAAACTTATAAAAAGTGGGGTGCCTGGGTGGCTCAGTCGGTTGGGCTTCTGCCTTCAACTCTGGTCATGACCTCAGGGTCCTGGGATGGAGACCCACATCAGGTTCCCTGTTCAGCAGGGAGCCTGCTTCACTCTCACCCCCCTGCTTGTGCTCGCTCTCTCACCGTCTCTCTCTCTCTCTCTCTCTCCCTCAAATAAATATAATCTTCAAAAAAAAAAAAAGAAAGAAAGAAAATAACCCAGCAGATGTGAGGAAAAAGCACTAAGATACAACAAGACAACCAAAATATATCCACAAATTACTTTGTAGCCATTAAGAATTATAGTTTTTGGTTTTGGTTTTGTTTTTTTTAAGATTTTATTTATTTATTCATGAGAGACACAGAAGGAGAGAGAGGCAGAGACACAGGCAGAGGGAGAAGCAGGCTCCATGCAGGAAGCCTGACATGGGACTCGATCCCAGGGCTCCATGATCACGCCCCGGGCTGAAGGCAGCGCTAAACCACTGAGCCTCCCGGGTGGCCCGAATATGCGACTCTTACTTAATTGTGGGGTTGTGAGTTCAAGCCCCATATTGGATGTAGAGAGTAATTTTTCAAAAAGGAATAAAATAAAATAAATTACGTTTTTATTTTTTTAATATTTTATTTATTTATTTATTCATGAGAGGCAGAGAGAGAGAGGCAGAGACACAAGCAGAGAGAGAAGCAGGCTCCCTGCAGAGAGCACAATGTGGGACTCCATCCTGGGACCCTGGGATCATGACCTGAGCTGAAGGCAGGTGCTCAACCGCTGAGCGACCCAGGCTTCCCTAAATTATGGTTTTTTTTTTTTTTAAGATTTTATTTATTCATTCATATGAGAGAGAGAGAGAGTGAGAGAGAGAGAGAGAGAGGCAGAGACGCAGGCAGAGGGAGAAGCAGCCTCCATGCAAGGAACCCAACATGGGACTCGATCCTGGGTCTCCAGGATCCCACCGTGGGCTGAAGCAGCGCCAAACCACTGAGCCACCGGGGCTGCCCACCTAAATTATGTTTTTAAATCTAATTTGACAAAATTGTTCCCAATAAGTGCTTAAAGGATATAAAACTATATATAGCATTTAATCTCAATTTTATTTATATATAAATATATGAATGGAAGGAAATAGTGAAAAATTAATATAACTATTTCTAGATGGTACAAAGGATATTTCTTTTCTCTCTTACACATATAGGGGTTTTCTTTATTTTCTACATCTATGTATTACTTCTTTATAAGCAAAAAAGTTTTGCATAACATAAAAATACAATCAACTTGGATCCCTGGATGGCTCAGTGGTTTAGCACCTGCGTTCGGCCCAGGGCGTTGTCCTGGAGTCCCGGGATCGAGTCCTACATGAGGCTCCCTGCATGGAGCCTGCTTCTCCCTCTGCCTGTGTCTCTGCCTCTCTCTCTCTCTGTCACTCATGAATAAATAAATAAAATCTTTTAAAAAAATACAATCAACTTAATGTCAGTTATTTTTCATACAGGTTTAAAAAAAAGGTAGAATTACCCTTTATATTGGCACATAAGAGAGAAAATTTTAAGACAATCTGGGCCTAAACAGTCTCCCTAACAACCACCATGCACTCTGAACACACTTCAGGGGCCAGTGTGTCTCTTCCCAGAATGGGCAGCTCCCTGGCACTGCTCAAGTCTGGCAGCATCCCCAGACTATCAGAATAAGAAGTTGCTCTCTCCTGCCTAAATATGGACGTGGTCTGTATTAACTGGATTACCAACCAAAATGAGTATATGTCAGGAGCAAAGATCAAGCTGCAAGAGAAGTCCTCTGAAGTGAAGTGATAAGAGGTAGGCAGCAAAACAGAACACTCTGGCTTTTTTCAGCTGACCATGGTTTAGCTAGTATTTCCAGGTACCCAATTACATCTATAGGCTCACTCTTTTGGAGAGAAAGCCATTGGCTTAAGCAAATGATAAAATTAAGCAAATCCATGAATTCTAAAATAATCTCTTTGAGGGTGCAAGGAAAAGAGGTTCTACCAAACACTGTTGCTGGAGTACAAACTAATATGGTCAACTCTGGAGAGCAATTTGGCAATATCTAATAAAATTTAAAATGACCAGCCATCTGGGTGGCTCAGTCAGTTGAGCCGCTTTCTTTGGCTTAGGTCGTGATCCCAGGGCCCTGAGATTGAGCCCCGTGACAGGCTCCCTGCTCTTTGGGGAGTCTGCTTCTCCTTCTCCATCTGTCCCTCCATCCTGCTCGTGCTCTCTCACTCTCTCTCAAATAGAATAAATAAAATCTTAGGAAAAAAAAAATTTTTTTAATGGTCACCCATGATCCAGCAATTCTGCTTTTCAGAAACTGCTCTAGAGAAATATTCCAACATGTACACAACAGGCATGCAAGGATATATGCACTGAAGGACTTTTTTATTTTATTTTATTTTATTTTATTTTATTTATTTTATTTTATTTTAAAGATTTATTTATTTATTCAGGGGGGTGGGGGACAGAGGGAGAAGCAGGCTCCATGCAGGAAGCCCGAAGTGGGGCTCGATCCCCGGTCTCCAAGACCACGCCTTAGGCCGCCTGCAGCCTAAACCGCTGCGCCACCGGAGCTGCCCTGAAGGACGAATTTTATAAATTTTTTTTAAATTTTTATTTATTTATGATAGTCATACAGAGAGAGAGAGAGAGAGAGAGAGGCAGAGACACAGGCAGAGGGAGAAGCAGGCTCCATGCACCGGGAGCCCGACGTGGGACTCGATCCCGGGTCTCCAGGATCGCGCCCCGGGCCAAAGGCAGGCGCTAAACCGCTGCGCCACCCAGGGTTCCCTGAAGGACGAATTTTAATAGTGAAAACTGAAGGGGCAACTGGGTGGCTTAGTAGGTTGAGTGTCTGACTCTTGGTTTCAGCTCAGGTCATGATCTCAGGGTCACAGGATCCAGGCCTGCATCCGGTGCTCAATGCACGGTCTACTTGTCCCTCTCTCTCTCAAATAAAAAAAAATTTTTTTTAAAATAGTGAAGGGCAGCCCTGGTGGCTCAGAGGGAGGCCTGCTTCTCCCTCTGCCTGTGTCTCTGCCTCTCTCTCTCCTTTCTGTGTATTCTCATGAATAAATAAAATCTTTAAAAAATAAAAAATAAAAATAAATTAAAAAATAAAAAAAAGTGAAAATCTGAAAACACCACAATGAATGAAAATATTCATTGTGGTGGCCTGAATAATGCCCCCCTACAGATATTTAAGCCCTAATCCCCAGAACCAGTAAATGTGACCTTGGTTGGCAAAAAGGACTTTGCAGATATGATTAAATTAAGGGTTGTTAGATGGGGGGGCAGCCCTGGTGGCTTAGCGGTTTAGAGCCGCCTTCAGCCCGGAGTGTGATCCTGGAGACCCAGGATCGAGTCCCACGACAGGCTCCCTGCTTGGAGCCTGCTTCTCCCTCTGCCTGTGTCTCTGCCTCTCTCTCTCTCTCTCTCTCTCTCTCATGAATAAATAAATAAAATCTTAAAAAAAAAAAAAGAAAAAAAAGAAGAAGAAGAAGAAGGGTCCTAACAAAAGCGATGCTGGAGGAGCCAAAGAGAAGACGTGTGATGACAGATCGGACACCAGGGCAACACACTCTCAAGAGAGAGGAAGAAGCACTAGAAGCTGTGAACAAGGCCAAGAAACAGATTCTCCCCTAGAACGTGCAGAAGGAAGCAGACCTGCCAGCAGTTGACTTCAGCCCAGTGAGACTCATTTTAGACTTCTGGTTTCCAGAAACATAAGAGCAAAGATAAGAATAAATTTGTGTTGTTTTAAGCCACTAATTTTGTGAGGATTTGTTAGCACAGCAACAGGAAATTAAAACACCCATCAATCAGGGAACAGCTAGATAAACTAGTATTTCTGGAGTCCCATGCAGCACTGAAAAAAAATGTGGTAGATCTGTATATGGAGTATAGGAAGATCAAAACACATCATTGGTGGGATGCCAGGGTGGCTCAGTGGTTGAGCATCTGCCTTTGGCTCAGGGCGTGATCCTAGAGTTCCGGGATCGAGTCCCACATTGGGGCTCCTGCGGGGAGTCTGCTTCTCCCTTTGCCTATGTCTCTGCCATATATGTGTGTGTGTGTGTGTGTGTATATATATATATATATGTGTATATATATATATACACATATATATATATATATACACATATATATCATTGGCTTAAAAAGTGATGAAAAGATATGTCTAGCATCACATCTTCTCTGTAAGAAAAAAATAATAAAAAGCATATATGCACACAAACACACATAAAAATACACATTCAAAAGTGATCTTGGAGGAGGCACCTGGCTGATTCACATGGTTAAACGTCTGCCTTCAGCTCAGGTCATGATCCCAGGGTCCTGGGATGGAGTCCCTCCTCAGACTCCCTGCTCAGCAAGGAGTCTGCTTCTCCCTCTCCCTCTGCCTCTCTCCCTGCTTGTGTTCTCTGTCTCTCTCTCTCAAATGAATAAATAAATATTTTAAAAATTATCTTGGGGCACCTGGCTGATTCTGTTGGTAGAACATGCAACATACAACTCTTGATCTTGGGTTTATGGGTTCAAGCCCCACCTTAAATATAGACATTGCCTAAAAATAAAATATTAAGAAAAAAACCAAGATCTTAAAGAACACATTAAAAATTTGAGTACTGATTTAAAAGTGGTGAGGAAAAAAATAAAATAAAATAAAATAATAAAAAATAATAAAAAATAAATAAAAATAAATAAAAATAAAAGTGGTGAGGAGTGGATGGAGACCCGGATTAGGGATGGTATGTAAAAGACACTTCAGTTTCATCTGTTTTTCCACTTTTTATAAGGATATATTCATGTATTCATTTTAAAACTTTTTAATAGAAAAAAATAAAATTAAAAAATATTTTAATGGATCCATAAATTGTGTTAAAAAAAAAAAGCAGGATGAAAGTAATAGAGTAATAGTTATACAATATCTGCAATCTTGGGACACCTGGTGGCTCAGCGGTTGAGCATCTGCCTTTGGCTCAGGGCATGATCCTGGGTTCTGGAGATCTGGTCCCGCATCAGGCTCCTTGCATGGAGTCTGCTTCTCCTCCCTCTACCTGTGTCTCTGTTTCTGTGTCTCTCATGAATAAATAAATAAAATCTTAAATATATATATATATATATATATCTGCAGTCTTCTCTCCTTTGGAAGTAGCTATGCATTTATCCTACAGTTGATCACCTGCTATTATTTATATTTGTCTATAAATATTGACTAAACATCTTAAAAAGCAGACTATGCTCCTTGTGTTCATCCCACAAACACCACTGTAAAACAAGACGGAAAGAGGGGGAGGGAGGAGAGAGCATGGGGTCCTTTTGGGACTTGACAAGCCTTTCATAATTATCACTACAGATACCTTATTACTTAGGAAAGAACAGGAGCATGACAATCTACCTGTTAGCCCAGGCCAACAGGTGTTATTTTGTGACAGTCAATATGAAAGCCAAGAAGACAGATAATAATCAAAACTGATTTATTTAGCAAGACCTTAGACATACAATTGGAGGAAAACTGAAATGAAAACTATTATCTCATCTGCCTAGCCAGACTGCAAACAAATTGGGAAGGAAGAAAATTCCAGAGGGATCACACACACACACACACACACACACACACACACACACCCTATCTCCACTATCCACTTCAAGAGGGAAAAAAAAATTTTTAAGATTTTATTTATTTATTCATGAGAGATAGAGAGAGAGAGGCAGAGACACAGGCAGAGGGAGAAGCAGGCTCCCCATGGGGAGCCCGATATGGGACTCGATCCCAGGATCCCGGGATCACACCCTGAGCCAAAGGCAGATGCTCAACCACTGAGCCACCCAGGCATCCTGAGAAGAAAGAAAATTTTGCCAATGGCACAGTTTTGCTTTCATATACAAAGGGCAGCTGACTGAATATGCAAAAAACAACTTTCCAGCAATGAAGCACCTTATAAAGACAGCCCATATACTCTAAGTACATAATCACATCCCTCCTTATCTAATCCTTACATTAACCCTATTATTACTCCCCTCCTACAAATGATGAGGTGTCTAACATAATTTTTGAACCTGGACCCTGGGCTAGAGTTGGACAGATCTATTTCACTCTCAGCTTTGTTAATTATATGACCTTTGACAAGTTACTTCACTTCCGTGCCACAGTCTCCTCATTTGTAAAATGAGGATAACGAAAGTAACAAACTTATAAGGTTTTTACAAGGATTGAATGAGATAATGGGTGTGAAGTGCTTAGCACAGAGCCTGGCACACAACATGCTGACGCTGTGGTCATGGCGATAAGTAGAGGTGGGGACAATGATGACAAGGTAGTTGCAGTGGAAGAAGAAACCAGGGATTACTAAAGGTGTGGAACTGCCTAAAATCATACAGCTAGTATGGGGCTAGAATTTCAGTCCCCATCTTACTCTTTAAATCTGATTTTGACCTTTAGGCAAATACTGCCTCCCACAGTCATAAGGTATTTCATTCTAGCCAGCCAAACCTGAGAGCTGGTTGAGCCATTGTTGCTCAAGCTCACAGAACACTGCACAAAGATTCAGTTGACTCTTCTTCCAATGCTCATTAATTACACTGTCATTAACTTTACTTGCAGCAAAGGTAGTTTTATTCATTTATTCATTACCTCTTCTAAATTTAGAATGTGGAATTCTATAAAAGTACATAAACCACTTCCGAATGAATCTGACCAAAGGATAAACTGGCTGGTGGTATCCTCCTAGGAGAATACATCAACATTTATAAATCTAAAGTATCCTCTCAGGGGATCCCTGGGTGGCTCAGCGGTTTAGCGCCTGCCTTTGGCCCAGTGTGTGCTCCTGGAGTCCCGGGATCAAGGCCCACATCAGGCTCCCTGCATGGAGCCTGCTTCTCCCTCTGCCTGTGTCTCTGCCTCTGTGTGTGTGTGTCTCTCTCATGAATAAATAAATAAAATCTTTTTTAAAAATTTAAAAAATAAAGCATCATCTCAAAGGCTTCATCTGAATGTACCCTAAGTATTCAAAGCCTTAACTCATTTCAGTTGATTGACTCCTTCCCTCATGTAGCAAAACAACAAACAGGAAACAAAAAACCCTCCTGAGCCTTTTCTCATTTCCTAAATAGTTCTCAAGTAAAGCATTCTGGGTTTACATAGGGTTTGTTCGTTTGCTTTAGTGAGATGTAACAGGCATACGATGAACTGCACATATTGAAAACACTCAGTTTGATGAGTTTTGACATATGCATAATATACAACCATCACAAATTATTGTTGCATTTTCTAGAATTTCACATAAGTGAAATCTTACAATATTTATTCCTGTTTATCTAGTTTCTTCCACCCAGCATAAATCACATCTGTTTAGATTGTTGATGGACCTTTAGATTGTTTTCAGTTTTTGACAAGCACAAATAAAGCTGCAATGAACCTTCATGTTCAAGTCTTTTGAATTGGCATAAGTGTGTGGGGATGGGGTGGGTTCTTATTAAAACACACACACACACACACACACAATGAAAAATAAGAAATATTAACTTAAATGCCTGAGTTCAAAATTAAACTACAGGGTACAAAAAAAAAAAAAAAAAACTACAGGGTACAAAATAGCTTAGCCAATTTGGGCAAATCAATGAGCTTTTCTGTCAACATCCATATGTGCAATGCCCGTCCCCACTGGAGTCTGAAGCAAAATGAGATAGGAAACAGGAACCTTTTGGAACTTCCACAAATAAGCTATTCCTTTTTGTCTTGTAAATTCTCTTAAAAAAAAAAAAAAAGACTAATGTTCTAGGAAATGTAATGCATAATGCAATATTTGAGTTGTCATTTTTAAGTTTTTTTAACTTCTTAAATTAAAAAAAAATAATTTCTTAAATTATTTCACACTTAAAAAAATAATTTCCTACACACCTTCACTTTCTGCCAACAACATGAAATTAAAATAAATACAGGTAGCTATTTTATTTTATTTTTTCAGGTAGCTATTTTAAACACCAAGAAAAAAAGCCCTCACTCTGCTTTTTTTTTTTTTTTTTTTTTTTCCACTCTTCATTTCTAATACATTCCAGTGGATTCAAAGTCTTTATCTTGGGGCAGCCCCGGTGGCGCAGTGGTTTAGTGCCTCCTGCAGCCTGAGGTGTGATCCTGGGGACCCAGGATCGAGTCCCACATCGGGCTTCCTGCATGGGGCCTGCTTCTCTCTCTGCCTGTGTCTCTGCCTCTCTCTCGCTCTCTCTGAATGAATAAATAAATAAATCTTTAAAAAAAAAAAAAAAGTCCTTATCTTCCAGCCTTACTTGATCTGCATCCACCACCACTACCACCACCACCCACCCCCCATCTCTCATCATCCTCCTCTTCCCCTTGGTTTACTGGGCTCAGAGCTCCAAACTAGGGCCTCTAAAGATGCTTGCTGCCCTCTGAGGGCCCTAGCTCTTGCTGTCCTCGGTCTAGGATGTACTTTCCCCTATGGTAGGCACACTCTCACTTCCTTCGGGGCTCTGCTCAAATGCCATTCTGTGCTCTCCTTTCCTGCTCATCCTAAGAGGGAGCCCTTCCCCACCATCACTCCCCATTCCTCCTACCCAGCTATATTTGTCTCCACAGCACTTATCAGGTATTATGTACATGTATACATATATAGACTACATATTTGATTATCATTATTGTCTATATCTTCCCACTCAAATAAAAGTTTTTTAAAGACAAAGGTTTTATTTTATCCTCTGCTGCATCTTCAATGCCCAGGACAGTGGGCCCAGATCACTTCTGAATTCCACAAATACTTACTGAAGAAATTTGTTGATTACACATTATTTATTGATTAAAAAAATAAACTCTGAGGAGTCTGGTTGGCTCTGTTGGAAGAGCACCTGATTCTTGGTCTCAGGGTCGTGAGTTCAAACCCCATCTTGGGTATAGAGAGAGATAGAGAGATAGAGAGATAGAGAGATAGAGAGATAGATAGATAGATAGATTAAATCTGTTTAGAATTTACTAGGAAGAAAAAATAGGAAGAAAAATTTTAATTCAAATGCTGGGCTCTTGCTTAAATTAAAATGCTAAGTCAATGTTAATCGACTTCATAGGATGGATTCTTTTCTCAAATGGACATTTAACTTTGAGCAGCACTTACAAAGTGAAAAGAACACTGGAATTCAAAGGTAGGAAAGCCTGGATCTAGTCACCTGTCCTGACATAACTAATTTCACTACCAAGTCATAACAGCTCCGGACCTCAGATAACTTTTTTCTAAAATGAGGAAAGTGATTATCTCTAAGGCCCCTTCGTGCTCTAAAATCCTGAGATTCTACTGCAATTAGTACACAGGTATGCATTAATATTGCCAGTCATAAATTAGTTAGCTTAATCCAAATTTGTCCTAATCCAAAACTTCAACGGAAGGATTCTAACTAGAAAAGCCTGTGAAAAAAAAATTGTTATCCAGCTAGTCTACTGGAAGAGGCTTAGAAGAGCATACTTCATAGGGGTGGTAGCATTTCAATGTTAGTTTTTTTTAAAAAGTTGATGAACCTTTAATCTTCCTCAAATATTAAAAAAAAATAGGTTACTAGAAAGGATATAAAAATATCTGGTTATTATCCTATCTGTATCCAGTTATGAAATTTTAGATAATTACAAATATGAGTATCATACATACAAGGAGGTAGTAGAATATTATGATCAGGAGCAGACATGTTAGAGACCAACAGACCCAGTTAATGTCCAAGATCTCTATGTGTGACCTTGAGTAAGTCACATACTTAATCTGCATTTTGCTTGCCTCATCTGCACAATGGGTGCAACATTTATAGTTGTTCCAACAGGTAACAATATTTACCTACTAGGATTCTTTTGGGAACTTAATAAGATGATGTCTGACACATAGGATATACTTAATATTACTTAATACACCCTTGCAAACACAAATCTAACAGCCACAAAAATATTCTTAGCTATCCATTTCTACTGATACAATATAGCTAGCCTATATAGCAAATGGAAAGAAATGAAAAAAGTTCTTCACCACTGACAGTCATGGAAGGTCAGAACATACATTTTCTTTGAGTTTTTAAAAATCTACCAAACCAGGGAGGTTTTCTTTGAGATCATTCTTCTGTGGAAAGAGCTGACAAATAATACATTTTTGCAGTAAACATCTTGGGAAAGCCAACTTAACAGCTCAGTTATTTTGAACTATTCCTACCTTTTTAATCCTAAAAATAAACATGCTATATACATATCAAATTTTGGGATCTCTAAACTTAGTGTTTAAGGAACAAAAGAGCATCCACTTTCCACATTTCACATACAACAAAGTCAATTAAATAAAAAGATTCCACCATCATAGCATAATACCCGTTGACTTTTCAAGCCAATAAAACACTTGCTTTTTCTAGAATAGGCCCAAATGAGGCATAATAAAACCATAATCCCATGTTAGGAATTCCCTATCAACTTCTTCCCTTTTCGGTGGCCAAACTGAAAAATAAGTCAATTAAGAGTTCACAATGGGAATACTGCAACCTCAACCTCAAACCCAGACACAAAACACAGTGGAACGCATTCGCATCTCAAGCACGCCCAAACGCCTTGGCGAACGCGATCTGATCACTACCGTTTCCAGAAACACACTGTAATGTATTTTAATCCATTTCTATAAACGTTCCTTGTGCTGAAAGCCAAAGTGCATGCAAAACCGCAAAACACAAAAGATTTTCGCATTCCGTTTTTAGCCAGAAGATAGGCCATCCTCTCTGCGCCCTACCCTAGAGAGTCTTCCTTGCGACAGTAGGAATGACACCCCATGCTACCTACACATCAAAATATCACCCCAAAGTGGAGGGGGTGCAGCGTCAGCATCGGCTGGCCTGGATGAAAGGATACTGCCAGTATTCCCACCTCTGGGCAAACATGAAACCAAGTGAAGTCAGTGGAAAGTTCTCAACAACCGAGATATTTGGTTTCCTTCTGCTCCAAACCCAGCAGCAGCAAAAATGCGGAGATTTGCTTTTGCACCTGCCACGGCTCACGGCTTCCCGGCGACTCCCGAGCTCACGAAAAAGGCCTTGAGGCCTAAAGCGCCCGTGACCCCTTGCGGAGAGCGCACGGAGGGCCCCTGTAGCATCACCCTCGCTGTCCACACCGCTCGCTTCCCTGACAAAGGCCCCGTGTCGGTCCGAGGCACGACACAGAGAAGTTACCGGTTTGTCCATCACGGACCGACAGCTGCCAATACCCTCCGGGGGTGGGGGTACCGGCGAGGTGGAGATCAACATAGGACTGGCAATGAGAAAGGGAGAGGTATACAACGTTAAAATTAAAACGTCCCCAAAGCTAAGCAACCTGGGTGTGCCCTGCAAGTGAGTCCAGGGGGCTCGTGGGGGAGGGGAGAGAGCCGGGGAGACGACGGTGGCTCCTCCAGGGCGTGAAGGCCGTGCCGAGTGACAGTCTAATAAAATGCTGGGTGTCAGAACGCTCAGAATGAAACCACAAATGCAATCCCCCGCGAGCTTGAGGCCCTGAGGAGGCAGGGAGGCGGGCGGGCTGCGGATCTGCGGCCGCGGCCCCCCACCTGTCCGCCCTGCGCCCACACACCTGCCGGGGCACACTCTGGGGAGCCTCGGGGTGGGGGTGAGGCAGAGGTGCGATGGCCCGAGCCCTGGGGTGCGGGGCGGGCGGGCTAATGGGCTGGCAGAGGCCGGGGAGCAGCCTCGCTCACCTCCAAGTCGGTGTCGGCGGCCTCCGGGGCCCCGAGGATCTCGCTCGGCAGCTCGGCTAGGTCGGTGACCCGGATCAGCCCGTCGTGCAGGAAGATGGTCTCCTCCTTCACCGAGAGCCACTGCGCCGAGTCCGCGGCCGCCGCCGCCGCAGCTGCCGCGGCCGCCGACGAGCCCATGGCCCTGGCTGAGGGCTGGACGGTGAGGGGCAGCCGCCCGGCCCGGGGGAAACGCGAGCAGCAGCCGCCGAGATCACCAGTCCATAGCAGCAGCAGCCGCGCCCGCCTGCAGCGCCCCGCTCGCCGCGTCGCCCGTGCAGCTCCGCCCTAGGCGGTCCGAGCCGCCATCCCCCCACCCCCGGCCCGGGAGACCCCGGCCCCGCCGCCACCGCCGCCGCCCTGAGGAGCAGGACCCGCCTCTGCCGCTCGGCAGCCAACTGTCAGTAAGACGCCATGTTGGGGGCGGGGCTCCCGGCATGCCCCGCGGAGCGGACAATACAGGCTCCGCCCCCCGCTTGGCCCCGCCCCCAGGCGGCCCGGGCCTCCCAAATCTGCAGGACCTCTATGCCTCGCCTTTCGCTGGGTCTTGTCCTCAGACTGACCTTCCCCCTCGTTCTACCTCTAGCCACCCAGGGGCGCCCGGGATCTGCCGTGCGCCAGCAGAAGAAGCCGCCGCCTCCCCTCCTCTCCCTCCTCGGGTGTGCATCCTTCGCAGGGGCCAGAACGCCCCATCCTCGACAGAACTTAGAGGTTCATTTCCTGCTTTCATATTTAAATGAGGTATATGCAAAAATTGGGCACAGTGAACACTTGTTCATAAGCGCTCGGTAGAGCCTCACAGTAGGTGCTGCTTATTTTACTAAAGTGTCTGGTACTCCATAAGCACTCAAAACCTGATGAAAATAAAGCACCGGTCACAATGCTTGGTGCCCAGCATCTGGCACTTAATAAGTGCGACCTAGTGGGAGTTGAACTATTGTTTTCTTTTTTTTTTTTTTAACTATTGTTTTCTTTCATCAGTATTCAACACTGATTGACATGCATCTTAAAAATACGCCCGCCATCCCATTTTATTAAAACAATAGAGGAAAGAAACGTGTGTAGAGAAAAATGTGTGGGAGAACACATTCCAAATTGTTAATGTGAATTGCCATGCAGAGTGGGACTGGTCTGTAATGGTTGCGGTGAAGATTGCTGTCTTTGTACTGCACTTACAATTTTATTTTATTTTTTAAAAGATTTTATTTGTTTATTCATGAGAATACACAGAGAGGAGGGGGGTGGGGCAGAGACACAGGCAGAGGGAGAAGCAGGCTCCATGCAGGGAGCCCGACGTGGGACTTGATCCTGGGACTCCAGGATCACACCCTGCGCTGAAGGCAGCCCTAAACCGCTAAGCCACCGGGGCTGCCCTGCACTTAGAATTTTTAAAAAAGCACTCATTGATATAAAAGGACTTGAAAATGTATGTACACACACACACAAACCCATGCACACAGACGTTAATAGCAGCTTTATTCATAATTTTCAAAACTTGGAAGTAACCAGGATGCCCTTGAGTGGGTGAATGGATAAACTGAGGTCCATCCAGTCAATGAAATATTATTCAGAGCTAAAAACAGGAATGACTATCAAGTCATGAAAAGACATGGAGGAAACTTAAAGGTGTATTACTAAGTGAAAGAAGCCAATTTGAAAAGGCTACATGTGGGGCGCTTGTGTGGCATCCTCAGTTAAGCAATTGACTTGGTTTCAGCTCAGGCCCTGATCTCAGATCATGAGATGGAGCCTGCATGGGGCTCTGTTGTGAGATGGAGCCCCATTGGGCTCTGCGCTCATCTGTAGAGTCTGCTTAGGACTCTCTCTGCCCTTCCCCCTCTCTATAAAATAAATAAATAAATCATTTTTAAAAAGCTACATACTGTGTGATTCCAACTATAGGACATTCTGGAAAAGGCAGAAAAAAATCAGTGGTTGCTAGGGCTTTGGGGTGTGGAGAGAGGGATGACTAGGCAGAGCATGGAGGATTTGGGGGCAGTAAAAATAATCTGTTTGGGGAAACCTGGATGGCTCAAGCAGTTGAGCGCCTGCCTTCCACCCAGGGCATGATCCTGGAGACCCAGGATCGAGTCCCACATAGGGCTCCTTTCAGGGAGCCTGCTTCTCCCTCTGCCTGTGTCTCTGCTTCTCTCTCTCTCTGTGTCTCTCATAAATAGATAAATAAAATCTTTAAAATAGTAATAATCTGTTTGGTACCATAATGATGGATTCATGTAATTATTCATTTGTCCAAAAGCTTAGAATGTACACCCCACCAAGAGTGAACCAGAATGTAAACTATGGATTTGGGGGATGATGATGTGTCAGTGTAGGTTCCTCAGTTGCAACAAATGTACCATCTAGAGGGGGCGGCGAAGATCAAGGAAGCTATGCATGTGTGATGGCAGGGAGCATATGCAAAATCTCTGTACCTTCCTCTCAATTTTGCTATGAACCTAAAATTGCTCTGAAAAAATAGTATTCATAAGGAATAAATAAGCAAATGAATCAGATGAACATTAAGATGCATACCCTCTGATCCAGTAATTTAACTCTGAAGAAGTTGTTCAAGGGAACTAATCAGACCCCTATAGTCAAAGTTGCATGTACAAGGATGTACAGGAAAAAAAAAAAAAGGATGTACAGGTCTGTACTGTTTATGAGCAGAAAAATTGTAACTGGCCTAAACATTCAACAATATGGAAATGGTTAACCATAATAATGGTATATCCATAAGATTAAATATTATGAAGTCATTCAGAATAATGTTTATGAAGAATATTAATGCAAGTGAATGTTCATGACAAAATAATACAAGCTATTGAGCACCTAGGAGTCAGAATACGCCTATTCATTTATCCACCAGAACACCCTTCAGAGTATTCGTTAACAGCCCCATCAAACAAGAAGTAAGGCTCAGAGACACCTGGGTGGCTCAATGATTGAATGTCTGCCTTTGGCTCAGGGCAAGATCCCAGAGTCCT
The DNA here is from genome assembly GCF_003254725.2 of Canis lupus dingo. Classification (NCBI taxonomy): domain Eukaryota; kingdom Metazoa; phylum Chordata; class Mammalia; order Carnivora; family Canidae; genus Canis; species Canis lupus. Next base: position 10,288,329 of record NC_064268.1, read on the forward strand.
GTGACTGAGTCCTGCATCGGGCTCTCTGCATGGAGCTCGCTTCTCCTCCCTCTTCCTGTGTCTTTGCCTCTCTCTGTGCGTCTCTCATGAATAAATAAATAAAATTTAAAAAAAGGGGGGGGAGTAAGGCTCAGGGGGGTGCTTGGGTGACTCAGTAGGTTAAGAGTCTGCCTTCAGCTTGGAGTCCCATGATCGATGAGCCCTGAGTCAGTAGGGCTTCCTGCCCAGGGGGGAGTCTGCTTCTCCCTCTCTTTCAGCTCCTCCTGCCGCTCCTGTTCTCTCTCTCACTCACTCTCTTTCTCAAATAAATAAATAAATAATCTTTTTAAAAAAATAACTGAAGCTCAGAATTAAGTGATTGGCATCTAAGAATTGGCAGAATTGAGATCTGAACCCATACTAGGCTCCATTCTTCACTGCCTCCCTCCTAAATAAATAATTCATATTCATAGCACTGTTACAATGATCTCACGCCCCTCATCATGATTTTAATTTCATTTTTTTGATACTTATTCCACAAGCATTTGTTAATTCCGTAGTAGATGTCAAATCCTCGGAGGTATATAGAATGGAGATATGAATATTATTATAATTCATAAATTATATGAATTAATATATGAAAAACTTACTCTCTGTTCTGAGACCTAGACAGCTATAATAGTCTTAGCCGTTCGGTTAAGTGTCTGCTTTGGGCTCAGGTCATGATCCTGGGGTCCCGGTTGGCTCACGTTAGGATCCTAGGGTCCTGGGATAGAGCCCCGCATTAGGCTCCTTGCTGAGCAGCAGGGAGCCTGCTTCTCCCTCTCCCCACATCACACCCCCGCTTGTGCTTGCTCTCACTGTCTTTCTCTCTCAAATAAATAGAATCTTTAAAAAAAAAACTGTTGAAGATATTCCACGGAAAGATGGCCCTTCTCTTTTTATTCATTCAACAAATATTTCTTGATTCTTGCTGTGTAACAGACATTGCTCTAAGGCAGAAAAGTCTTCTCGTGAGATAGTGACAATCAAGTAAGGGAGACAGTCAGGAAGCAAAGAACACGAAGTCCAGCAGTTCGGAGCAGATCAGTACCATGAAAACAATAAAACAGACGAATGTGATGAAATGACCATTTCATACATCCTCACAATAGCCCTCTGAGTGGAGTAACATTATCTTCCCTTCCAGTTGGGGCATCAAGGCTCAACAGGATTCTTTGCTCAATGTTCTCACAACCAGTAAGTATTAAAAGCTCAGATCTGGGGCAGCCCAGGTGGCTCAGCGGTTTAGCGCCACCTTCTGCCCAGGGCCTGATCCTGGAGACCCTGGATCGAGTACCACATCAGGCTCCCTCCATGGAGCCTGCTTCTCCCTCTGCCTGTGTCTCTGCCTCTCTCTGTGTGTGTGTCTCTCATGAATAAATAAATAAAATCGTTTAAAAGCTCAGATCTGAACCCATGTCTGTCTCATTCTACAATCCCAGCTTCCTTACCTTGTTTTTTTATTTTTAAGTAAGCTCCATGCCCAGCATGAACCCCAATGCGGGGCTTGAACTCACAATCCTGAGATCAAGACCTGAGCTGAGATTCAAGAGTTGGATGGTTAACCAACTGATGGATGGTTAACCACCCAGGTGCCCCTCAGCTTCCGTATTTTGGCTGTAAGGAAACTACTCTTTCCTTTTGCTCACAGTTTCCAAATCTAATGGCAACCATCACAATTTCTTAAATGCCCAGGTTTGAGAATCTAAACAACCTTCTTGTATAGCTCAGAGAAACATTCTCTTGCTCTTATCATTTATATTTCAAGATCAGGAGTCAAGACCACCAATAACTTTTGTCCTTCAGCCCAATTAATGAAAACAGCACATATCCAGGGCTGCAAGTCTTTAGACTGCATAATGAATAGTTATTTAATATTTTAGCAACAGTTATTAATTAGTCATAAGATTGCGTGGCTGCCACCGTACCATGATAAGGCAGCTGATGAATTAATATTTATAGAACCTCCTCTGGAAAAAGACTATTTATTGGGAATTTCTAGAATGGTCAGAAAGACAAAGAAAGTCCCTGGTCATAAGAACTTTTTGCTGCAAGCCTGGAGGCAGAGAATCCAAAATTAGTCAAGATCACACACACACACACACACACACACACACACACACATACCATGCACACAGGAAACATATTCATAGGATCATAAAAAGAAAAGGGTTGTGGTTGATTATTTTTTTTAAGATTTTATTTATTTATTCATGAGAGACAGAGAGAGAGAGAGAGAGGCAGAGACATAGGCAGAGGGAGAAGCAGGCTCCACACAGGGAGCCCGAAGTGGGACTCGATCCCAGGACCCCAGGATCACGCCCTGGGCTGAACGAAGGCAGGCGCCAAACTGCTGGGAGCCACCCAGGGACTCCCTGTGGTTGATGATTTCTTTTCTTTTTCTTTTTTTTTTAATTTATTTTTTATTGGTGTTCAATTTACTAACATACAGAATAACCCCCAGTGCCCGTCACCCATTCACTCCCACCCCCTGCCCTCCTCCCCTTCTACCACCCCTAGTTCGTTTCCCAGAGTTAGCAGTCTTTACGTTCTGTCTCCCTTTCTGATATTTCCCACACATTTCTTCTCCCTTCCCTTATATTCCCTTTCACTATTATTTATATTCCCCAAATGAATGAGAACATATAATGTTTGTCCTTCTCCGACTGACTTACTTCACTCAGCTGATTTCTTTTCTTTAGAATTGTCCTCTCCACTCTTCCATTCGAGAATGGAGTTTGGGACAGGAAACAAAGAGAAGGTATTGACTGAGTAACCCTTAAGTTGGAAGAAAGAGGAAACATGAGAAAACAGGAAGAATAGCTTTTGGTAGGTTGGACCTCAGTTTCCCTTGGGAGGCATCTCCTCAAGAGACAGCAAGCTTGTTGATGGAGACCATCTCCCTTCTGCCCTAGCTGCTGCTGATGTTCATTGGCCTCAGCTCAAGCTGGGGCCCCTCTGGGATTTTGCAATATCTCTCCCTTCTGCTGGCTTTTCTGTACCAGCTGACTGTCTAAAATGAGTCTGTAATCCTTACTGGGCTCACAAAAATGCGGTGTGGTGTGAAGATAAGTGGTCCTTGAAAAGCCTTAATAGAGCTTGAAATAGTTTTAAACAAAGCATCCATGTTAATTTTTAAGGTTTTTCAAAACACCAAGGAAAAAAAACACATGCACACATCTGCTATACAGACACACACCCTGACAGAAACTGTGGGGGAAATTGATTATTTCCATCTCACTAATCAGTCTCAAAGAGGAAACATAAACCTACTACTCAGTATCTTTTTTTCCCCCAAATGATCTGGTAAGGTCCTGTTCTCTCTCTTTCTTCTTTCTTTCTTTCTTTCTTTCTTTCTTTCTTCTTTCTTTCTTTCTTTCTTTCTTTCTTTCTTTCTTCTTCTTCTTCCTCCTCCTCCTCCTCCTCCTCCTCCTCCTCCTCCTCCTCCTCCTCCTCCTTCTCCTCCTTCTCCTCCTCCTCCCTCTTCTTCATTCAAGGAAGATGATTTCAACTCATGGGTGGGTCTATGAAGCAGCACGGAAAGGAAATCGGATGAAAGAGATATTTGAAAAGGAAGAGGGAGGGATCCCTGGCTGGCTCAGCAGTTTAGTGCCTGCCTTCGGCCCAGAGCGTTATCCTGGAGACCCTGGGTCGAGTCCCACATCGGGCTCCCTGCAGGGAGCCTGTTACTCCCTCTGTCTGTATCTCTGCCTCTCTCTCTCTCTCTCTCTCTCTGTCTCTCATGAATAAATAAATAAAATCTTAAAAAAAAAAATGAAAAGGAAGAGGGAGAAATTCTCCTTGATGCTCCTTTGAATTACCATAACTAAGGGACAAGCCTCTACGCTGATGAAAAGCCCAAGATGAAGCAGCATTAAGTACAGATCCTGTTGCTAATAGGAGCTTCAAGAGTTGTTGTGTCCTCTGGCGTCGCCTTGTGGGCACCAGAGGCCTTGCTGCACCAGAAAATTCTGAGTTGCCAATTTGCAAACAAACTCCCCTACTGCAAAAACTTAAATTAAAAAATGATATCCCCACACTTTATGTTTTCATTAATTCAGTATTCCCCAAGGGCAAGAAGTCCTATCTGTAATGAGGGAAGTGGAGCATAAAGAACAGAAGCACCTGCTCCATATTTGGGCTGAGTGTCTACTTTGTGCAGGGAAAGGTTAGGTTCGTGAAGCTTAGGAGAGGGAAGAGACTTGAAGCAGGTTATTCCACAGAGAATGAGAACTCCAGGGACCAGGATTGAGAAACAGGGAAGGTTCCCTGAGGATGGTGCATTGAATGATGCATGTGAGTTGGTTAAATAATGTGAGGATGGTACGGATTGAATCATGCATGGACTGCCTGAGTTTGGGTCCCAGATCCTTTGCACATTACCTCAGACAAGACATTCCACACATCTGTGCTACAGTTTTCCCATCGTAAAATGGGATCATAATGGGGGCACCTGGGTGGCTCAGTGGTTGAGCATCAGCCTTTGGCTCAGGTAATGATCCAGGGTCCTGAGATCGAGTCCTGCATCAGGCTCCCCAGGGAAAAGCTGCTTCTCCCTCTGCTTGTATCTCTGCCTCTCTCTGTGTGTGTCTCTCATGAATAAATAAATAAAAATCGTTTTTTAAAAAATTGGATCATAGTAATCGTACCTACCTCATAGCGTTTTTGTGAAGATCAAATTAGTTAAGATGGGCAGGACTATTAGCACCATGCCTGAAATATACAAAGCTCTCAACAAGTACTAGCTATTTTTAAATGTGGCACTGAACCATTGTTCACTTATTAATTCAAATAAGATTTTTTAAAATTTTATTTATTCATGAGAGAGTGAGCCAGCACAAGCAGGGACAGGGACAGAGGAAGAAGGAGAAGCAGGCTCCCCACCAAGTAGGGAGCTCAATGCAGAGCTTGACCATAAGACCCCGGGACCACGACCCCAGCCAAAGGCATGCCTAACCAACTGAGCCACCCAGGCACTCACAAATAAGATTTTAATCTCAATCCAGAGTTGGTGAAGCTCTTGGGCAAACACATCATCTGTTGTTGGTAGCGCTTTAAGTCAGCATGGTCTTTTTGGAAAAGCACTTTGGCCACATATATCCAAAAGTCATAAAGGGATCATGCCTTTTGATCCATCATTCCTCTCCTAGATATTTACCCATGGAAATCTTTCACCAAACAAGGAGTTGTTACATTCCTACTTTCTGCTGGGCCCTTATCACTAAGTCATAGCTCCTATCTTCAAGAACCTTAAAACCTAATGGGGGAGACCTTGCGCTACAATACTAGTAGTCCTACCCGTGATAGGGAAAGTGGAGTATATAAAGGAGAAACACCTGATTCATATCTGGGGTGAGACGTGGGGGCGGGCAGGAAATCTAGAGCAGTCATTCTCAACTGAGGATGATTTTGTCTACCAGGTGACATTTGGCAGTGTCTGCAAATGACCTTTATCATCATGGATGGGATTGAATGCTATGGACATCTAGTGAATAGAGGCCAGAGATGCTGCTAAACATTCTGCAATGTACAGAACATCTCTCTCTCTCTCTCTCTCTCTCTCTCTCTACACACACACACACACACACACACACACACACGAAGAATTATCCAGCCCCAAATGTCTTTAATGTGGAGGCTCAGAAACTGATCCGAAGCAATGACTGAAGTTAGGGAGAAGTATTAGAAAGGAGTGTTCTGGGATCCCTGGGTGGCGCAGTGGTTTGGCGTCTGCCTTTGGCCCAGGGCATGATCCTGGAGACCTGGGATTGAATCCCACATCGGGCTCCCAGTGCATGGAGCCTTCTTCTCCCTCTGCCTGTGTCTCTGCCTCTGTGTGTGTGTGTGTGTGTGACTATCATAAATAAATAAAGAAAAAAATATTTTTTAAAAAAGGAGTGTTCCAGGCCTTCAGAATAGCATGTGCAAAATCCAAGAGGTAAGAGATAATAATGTACGTTTGAAATAAAATAGGGGGCGCCTGGGTGGCTCAGTCAATTGAGTGTCAAACTCTTGGTTTAGGCCCAGGTCATGATCTCAGGGTTATGAGATAGAGCCCAGAGACCAGGCTCCATGATCAGTGGGGAGTGTACTTAAAGATTCTTTCCCTCTGTCCCCTGATCCCTTCACTCCTTTTTCTCTCTAAAATAAATAAATATTTTTTAAAAATAGAACAAGGGGTGTCAGGGTAGTTCAGTCAGTTAAGTGTCTGCCTTTGGCTCAGGTCATGACCTGAGGTCCTGGGATCAAGCCCCACATTGGGCTCCCTGCTCAGTGGGGAGTCTGCTTCTCCCTCTCCCTCTGCTCCTCCCCCTGCTCATGCTCTCTCTGCCTCTCAAATAAATTAATACAAACTTAAAAAAATAGTATGCAGCCATTGAAAAGTTTTGATAATTTTGAAGTTTTGATAACAATGTAAAAGACTTATGAAATAATATTCTATGAAGCAAATCAGAACACAGAAATGTACATATACTTCTAGAACTACAGATATATGCACCTAGTAATCTGAAATTTTTGTGAGATGAGCATAAGGGTGAATATTTTCTCTTTAATATTCTTGTCATGAAGTAGTTCAGTCTGAAGCAACATTAGGATTCCAGGGTCGCACTTGTGGGGTTTTATTCCCCATAATTTTAGTGCTATTTAAGGCTCTGTCCTGGAAGTTACTTATTTTTATGTCAGCAATTTTGTTTTCCATAAAAATTTGCATTGAAGGTTCTAATGAGTTAGAAACCAATAAGTTGATCAGATTCCTGCAACTGTTCATTTACTAAGATATTTTAGTTTTCCCTTGTGTCCCCTTTAAACCTGTATCTGGGGACACCTGGGTGGCTCAGCAGTTGAGCGCCTACCTTTGACTCAGGGCATGATCCTGCGGTCCTGAGATCAAGTCCTGGGCTCCCTGCATGGAGCCTACTTTTCCCTCTGCCTATGTCTCTGCCTCTCTCTCTCTCTCTCTCTCTCTCTGTGTGTGTGTGTCTCTCATTAATAAATAAAATCCTAAAAAAACATACCTGTGTCCATATAGAATCTTTCAAAAATGAAAATATGCTTCTCAAGTTCCTCTCTGGCTCAAACATCCTTATCTTCCTTGACTTTGGTGCCCCACAAAATTCTCAGGATCAGGTTCCTGTTGGGTTAAAGTGTCACTTCTTACAGTCTTCATCCCCTTCCTACCACTGAAGACTAGTAATCATCATTCCCTTCTCTGGGCTTTTGCTGTACTTCTGTGGTAGATTGAAAAGGGTCCTCTCTTGGGGCAGCCTGGATGGCTCAGCGGTTTAGCACCACCTTCAGCGAAGGGTGTGATCCTGGAGACCTGGGATCAACTCCCACTTGGGCTCTCTGCATGGAGCCTGCTTCTCTCTCTGTTTCTCTCGTGAATAAATAAAATCCTTAAAAAAGAAAAGAGATTAAAGGGTCTTCTCAATTCTTCCCTTTATCCCTTTATTAAAATTATACAGCCATTCCCTTTGTGATGTGACTGCACTGGGTTAGTGTTCTCCCCAAATTCATGTCCATTCAGAACTTGTGAATGTGACCTTATCTGAAAAAAGGGCCTTTGCAGATGTAATCAAGTCAAAATGATGTTATACTAGATTGAGCAGGGTCAGGGAGGGGGGGTGCCCTAATCCGGACTGGTATCCTTATAAGAAGAGGGACATTGGCGGGGGGGGGGGGGGGGGGGGGGGGGGGGGGCACCTGTGTGGCTCAGTGGTTGAGCATCTGCCTTTGGCTCAGATTGTGATCCTGGGGTCCTGGGATCAAGTCCTGTATCCGGCTCCCACAGGGAGCCTGCTTCTCCCTCTGCCTATGTCTCTGCTTCTCTCTCTGTGCCTCTTATGAATAAATACATAAAATCTTTTTTAAAAAAAGGGCGGGCAGCCCCCGTGGCGCAGCGGTTTGGCGCCGCCTGCAGCCTGGGGTGTGATCCTGGAGACCCAGGATCGAGTCCCACATCGGGCTCCCTGCATGGAGCCTGCTTCTCCCTCTGCCTGTGTCTCTGCCTCTCTCTCTCTCTCTGTGTGACTATCATAAAAAAATAAAAATAATAACAAGAAAAGCTCAAGGCTTATATAAAGAAAATTATTTTTAAAAAGGGGGGGCGGGGAGGGGGACATTTGGAAACAGATACACAGGAAAAATAAAGATGGAAAAAGACCATGTGACAACAGAGGCAGATTGGAGTGATGCATCCACAAGCCAAGGAACACCAAGGATTACCAGCAAACGCCAGAATTCATTTATTGATTGATTGATTGATTGATTGATTCATTCATTCATTCATTAATGAGAGGCAGAGAGAGGCAGAGACAGAGGCAGAGGGAGAAGAAGGCTCCACGCAGGGAACCCTATGCAGGACCGAATCCCCAGACCCTGGGATCACGCCCTGAGCCGAAGGCAGACAGTCAGTCAACCGCTGAGCCACCCAAGCGTCCCAACCGCCGTAATTCAGGAGTGAGACATGCAAAGATTCTTCCCTTAGGAAGAATTCCTCCAGAAGGAATCAACCCTGCTGACACACTGAATTTGGACTTCTAGCCTCCTGAACTGTGGGATTGGATTTCTGTTGTTTCAAACCACTCAGAGGTCTTTTGTTACCAACAGCCCAGTTAGTGGTACTTTGTTACCAACAAAAGGACTTCCCTAGACTTCCCACCGGAGCCGGTGAAGCAGATTTCCCCGCCCCATTAAGGATGGGCTTGGGCACGTGACATTCTTTGGCCAATGGAGTTTTAGCAGCTGTGATGCGAGCGTAGGTTAAATCTCTGCAGTTTGGCATCTGTCTAGAGAAGCACGTACGTGCTTTGGGAGTTGTGGGTTCCCCAAATGAGACGTGTGGCAGACCTGAGCCACCAGCCCACAGCCTGGAGCGGAGCCCCACAGATCCCTACTCTGACTTAAAGCCAATTCACAGCCTACCCACAGACCCGGGATGGGTGAAATACTTGCTTTTTATTGTCAGCCACCGACATTACTGAGGGTTTTTGGTTTTGTTTTTATGGTTAATCTCTTAAATCCCTAATGCCTGGCACGGTGCTTAAAATAAAGTAGTTGCTTAGTGAAGGCTTTTAGTGCTTAGGGAATCTGAAGATGCTGTACAAACAACTTCACACATTCATCCACAATGTGGTTTTACGATCTGCATGTGCTACATACTCTCTATGCTCCGACCCCTCAGCTGCTTCTTCACCTCATCGCGGACCAGTATCGTGGTGATCCAAGAAAGTCACCCTGGCTTCTTTCAATTTCTTTACCAACTGTGTGATTGTTCCTACCTCTTGGCCTTTACACTTGCTGTTAGCCAGCCCAGAAGCACTCCCCTACCTGTGTAGCTTGGCAAACTCCTATTTATCCTTCAGGTCTCAGCTACCTCACACAGAATGCCCCTGGCCCCACAAACATCACAAGGCTGACTCTTTTGGTAGTCCTTAACTACAAGTGAATAATTAGTAATAAAAAGGTAGGTGCCTGTCTCCCTTGCTAGACTGTAAGATACATTATGTCTAGTACAATGCTTACCACATAGTCAGTACTTAATACAGAGTTGAAGAATCACTAAATGCATTTATACCAGGTCATCCTTTGTAGGGAAGTCTATAGGTAGGGAGATTAATTGAACCAAAGCTCTGTTTAATAACTTGAGAGGTGACAGAGGACATGGTTAAGAACATGGATCCAAGGGCCAGACAATCCAGATTCCAATCCCATTTGGGGGAGTTACTTAATCTCTTTGTGCCTTAGTCTTTCCATCTGTAAAATGGGAATGATAATGAAAATACAAGAACCTTCTCCTATGGTGGTAGTATTAAAGAGAGTTAAAAGTATATATCTTAATGTAGAAAGAAATATGGCGGTTCTTCAAGAAACTAAATATATAACTACCATATAATTAAGCAATTCCACTTTTTTTTAACATACTCTTTAAAAAAATATTAAATAATCTCTATACCCAATGTGGGGCTTGAACTCAGAACCCAGAGATCAAGAGTTGCATGCTCTGCAGACAGCTAGCCAGCTGCCCCCAAGTAATTCCACTTCTAATATATACTAAACATATTGAAAGCAGGGACTTGAATAAATATCTGTATATCAATGTTTGTGGTAACTTTATTTATAGTTGCCAAAAGGGAGAAACAAACTGAATGTGCGTCCATGGGTGAATCAGTTAACACAATGTAATATACCTGCCCAATGTAATATGATTCAGCCATAAGAAGGAATGAAGTACTGACCCATGCTATAGCATGGATGAACCTTGAAGACATCATGCAAAGTGAAATAAGCCAGACACAAAATGGGAAGTCAGTGGTTAATGGGTACAGGGTTTCAGGTTGGAATGACAAAAAAGTTGGGGAAATGAATGGTGGTAATGGTTCCACAACAGGAATTGCACAATTAAAAATGTTTAAAACAGTACATTTTGTTATGTTTTATCACAACAAAACAATTATACAGAAAAAAATTTTACGCTTTAACTGCTTAGCACATACTCAGGATCATAGCCTTTCCTATTATTATATTGATTACCTGAAAGTTAAATGAATAAGCAAAGCCAGGATTTCAAATCCAAGTCCTTTCAATTCTCAAAGCTCTAAAATAGGGGATCCTTGGGTGGCTCAGTGTTGAGCGCCTGCTTTTAGCCCAGGACATGATCCTGGAGTGCCAGGATTGAGTCCCACATCAGGCTCCTTGCATGGAGCCTCCCTTCTCCCTCTGCCTGTGTCTCTGCCTCTCTCTTTCTGTGTCTCTCATGAATAAATAAAATCTTAAAGAAAAAAAAAGCTCTAACATTAACCTCTACACTGTTTCCAATTGACTTGCACTTGATGCATATCTTTTGAATGGAATATCCCACGTTTTCCCCAAAGAAATCCCAATTTTATGCTTCTATTATAGGGAAATTCAGAACATTGTTGCCTTTCCTCACATTATTTTGTACTTTGACAGTCTTTTTTGTTGTTGTTAACTGCACATGGTAAAATAGCACTAAGTTGTGTTTAACACTTATTAGAGCCTCTAAAGTTGGGAATCAGGCTCTAGACTCTGGTCACTACAGCTTGGGAGGTGCCACAGGCTGAATAATGGCCCCAAATTATGTCCATGCCCTAATCTCCAGCCCCCTGTACATGTTACTTCATATGGCAAAAGGGACTTGGTGTGATTAAGCTAAAGATCTTGAGATGGGGGCAGCCCAGGTGGCTTAGCGGTTTAGCGCCGCCTGCAGCCCTGGGTGTGATCCTGGAGACCGGGAATCAAATCCCAGGTCAGGCTCCCTGCATGGAGCCTGCTTCTCCCTCTGCGCCCCTCACCCCCCATGAATAAATAAAAATCTTAAAAAAAAAAAAAGATCTTGAGATGGGGAATGTGCTAGAACATAAAAATATATTCGGTCTTTGTCCCTGGTTCCTGGCACAGAGCTCCTAAAACCCATGGAACTACCTAAGTGATAGGGGTATTTTTTGCTAAGAAGCTCCTTTAGAACATAACTGAATTTATGCTAATGAAGTGACTTAGGCTAGGATCCCAGGCTCAAGATGGGGCTGGTCACCAGTGTCCAACTGATTTTATAGAGTTGGAACTTTCAGCCCTCCCCAGACTTAAGGCAAAGTGGGATGGTGGGCCTTGGATTGGAGTGGAGAAGCTGGAGATTAAGCTCTGTAAAAACTCTTGGAAAACAAAACCCTTGAGCAACAAGGTTTGATGGGTCTTCTGGGTTGCTGAACACATGGAGACACTGGGACAGGACTGTGCCTGTAGAGGATATGCAAAATCCCTGCTTCCCCCACTACCCTTACCTTGTGCAATAGATCCCTCCCATTTGGCTGTTCTGGGTTGCATCATTTTTAGTGATAAATACAGTAAGGTGTTTTGAGTTCTGTTCAGTCATCACAGTAAATTACTGAACCTGAGAGGGTTGTAGGGCAGCCAGGTCAGACAGAAGTGGGGTAACCTGGAGTATCTACTACCTAACTGGTGTCTGAAAGAGCAAAGAGGAAGAGTAGGTTGAAGAAACGGCCACAGGGCCTTGTGGCCAAGATGATTTTGGAACTGAACCTGAGTGATAAAGAGCCACTAAGGAGGGACCATAGCCAGAAGTAAGTTTGGTTTCAAAAGTTTATCAGAGCACATGCTATAATGTACCTAGTGGCTCATGGGGATGAGGATGGGGGCTGTTTATACTGTATCATAGATTTGAAAGTTGCTAGATTTTGTTAGTTCTCATGAGTTCCTAAGCACACATGGTGATGGGCATGAACTAGACTTAACAGAAGTCATTACTGTACCCCTGAATTGTACACCAACTGACACCTGTCAATTATATCCCAGTTAAGAAAAATAAAAAATACCAAGTGCAGAGAAAAAAAGTGAAATAACTGGAACGGTCACACATTATGAGTTGGATGCAAAATGGAAAAGTCTGGCAAGTTTATGCTTTCACCATACAATCCAGCAAGCTTACATTTTTTTACCCAACAGAAATGAAAACACACGCACACAAAAACCTGCACGAATGTTGATAGTGGCTTTATTCATCACCTCCAGTAATTGTGAACAACCCAAATGTCTTTCAATGTGTGAATTTTAGAATAGTGATACAAGGACTTAATGGACCAACAACTGACAAGAACTGTGAATTTGAGCACATCCAGTAATATTATGCTCAGTAGCATACTGTCTAGAACGTTCAGAAAAAGCAAAACCATAAACAGAAATTTAATCAGGAATTGCCAGGAGTGGGAGCTGATTCCATAAGCCTGAAGAAACTTTTAAGGTGGGGATAACATTTAACTAAATCACACAGGGCAGCCCAGGTGGCTCAGTGGTTTAGCGTCGCCTTTGGCCCGAGGCGTGATCCTGGGGACCCTGGATCAAGTCCCAGGTCAGGCTCCCTGTATGGAGCCTGCTTCTCCCTCTGCCTGTTTCTCTGCCTCTCATGAATAAATAAATAAAATCTTAAAAAAAAAAAAAAAAAAAAAAACGAAATCACACAGATGTCACAGAACTACACTCTTAATTATGAATCTCGCCTAATGTGAATTGCCAATAAAAGCAGCTTCAAAAAGTCCACAGGGGCCATCTTTCATTTATCTACTGCCAATAACCCAAATTTGCAGATTTTTTTTTCAAATTTGCAAATTTGGTAACCCAATGTTTAAGGGAGCTTTAGAGAAACGACTCTTGTACAAGAGCATAAACTGGCTCAAACCCCACAGAAGGCAGTTTGGCACAATCTACTAAAATTAAATTGCAGAAACATACTCAGCCAAAAATAATTCTTACCTGATACTCATCTGTGTGCACACTTGAGCTTATTTACTACTTTGTATATACTTACAAATCATGTAAACCCAAATACCATATAATGGCACACTAGCCTATACATCAATGAAGATGGACTTCATGGAAGGACCAGAACACATTGTTATCTGTGTAACAGTATATACAGTATACAAGGTTTTAGGGTCAAAAAAAAAAAAATGGTGACTCATACTCATTTGCTGTGTACACTTCAAAAAAACTAGATACACAAGACTAATGGCAATGATTATGGGGGAAGGACTTAGAGTTGGGCCAATGGGGGAGAAATGGAAGTCTGTGGCCTAAAGAGCAGGGCGGTTTCCTGTCCTCATAGTCCAGTATTATCTGGTTCAACAATGACCTGGGAAAAAATGCAGGGTGGTGCTGGGTGACAAGCCAGAGACTAAGGGAGCTAAATGCTAGTCCAGAGCCAACAAAGAGAAGGTTCCACTACAGCTGGTACCACCCATTCAGCTCCCACTCCTCTTAGCAGAGGCTAAGATCCCACAAGCTGGCCGAGTCAAACCACACTTCCAGGCAGGTAAAAATAAAAAAAGACACAAAAGAAATGGATCAGTTGTTTAATTAGGTTCTTTGTAAGAAATTTAGAACACCAATTTGTGAGGGTAAACTCCATTTGTGAGAGAAAACACAGAGCGGAGGTAGCCCTGAAGCTGAGGAACAGCTTTGATTTTTGGCAGAATTTGCGAGTCCACAGCTTTCTGATCAACCTTGCGCTGCTCTGTAATCTCGTATTTCTAGGTGGAAGAAAAAAAGAAAGAAAAGAATTTAAAAGTAGGGCACAAGTACCAGACTCTAGCTAACCCAGGAATCCTATCTCACAAGTACTCAATCCCAGGGAGATTTAGAAAGCAACTTTGACCATCCTTTCCTTAGAAGGCTGTGAAGTATAATCTTGTTTTTAATATAATAAAAATAGTAGCTCTCTTTCTTTTCTCCACTTCAATACACAACAAAGATCAGCAAGGGTGGGGGCACCTGGGTCAGTCAGTCAGTAAAGCATGTGACTCTTGATTTCATCCCAGGTTATGATCCCACCAGGGTTGTTCAGATTAAGCCCTGTGTGAGGCTCTGCACTGGGCATGGAGCCTGCCTGAGATTCTCTCTGCACCCCCTCCTCCACCCCCCAAAAAAGGATAAATAAGGGTCAACTCCTAAAAGAACAGCAGCAGTTAATTCACAGAGCTCTACTAAACTCTCAAAAGCTGAGTTCTCAATTCCCATTAAGAATCAATGAATGCGGCAGCCCTGGTGGCTCAGTGGTGTAGTGCCACCTTCAGCCCAGGGCATGATTCTGGAGACTGGGGATCGAATCCCAGGTCAGGCTCCCTGCATGGAGCCTGCTTCTCCCTCTGCCTACCCCCCTCATGAATAAATAAAAATCTAAAAAAAAAAAAAAAAAAAAAAAAAAAAAAAAAAAAAAATCACTGAGTGTTGAGGAACCTGGGTGGCTCAGTGGTTGAGCATCTGCCTTTAGCTCAGGATGTGATCCTGGGTTCCAGGATTGAGTCCCACATCAGGCTCCCCACAGGGAGTCTGCTTATCCCTCTGCCTAGGTCTCTGCCTGCCTCATGAGTAAACAAAATCTTAAAAAAAAAAAAAAAAAAAAAAAAACAACCACCACCACAAACCACTGAATGCAGCACCACCTTGAACAAGATTATTCCCCAGATATTCTTTATTTACTTCTCTTTGTCAATTCTTAACTTTGTTTTCACTCCCACCCAGGGAAGCTGGAACTATCACAGGCGAAGACAGAAAGAGCAGCTTACCTCCTTCTCTGTGTCAAAAATCTCCCCTTCCTGGTGTCTGGGTTTACGCAGCTTCTTCTTCTTGAAATAAGCATCAGTGAGATGTTTGGGGATTTTCACACTGCTTATATCAATTTTGGTGGAAGTGGCAATGACAAATTTCTGGTGTGTTCTACGCAGAGGAACTCGGTTGAGGGCCAGAGGTCCTAGGGGAGAAAAAAAAAATTAACATACTGAGGGAAAGAGAAAGCAAAGATTTAAGAATGGACTTTGGATTTAAAGAAATCCAATGAGATGAATTTTCTTTTTCTCAGCATCTGAAGAAATCTCAAGCTGCTCTTTCTACTGCCAGCATTCAGACTTTTTCAAGACGTTTGTCCATAGCTCCCCCGCCTCAAACCTTAAGTGTCCAAGCTGGGAAACAGCACTGTCACTCATACACGTTGGCCAAAAACACAGGTCCCTGACAAATTTAAACCAAGCACTGCTCTCCAGAGTGAACAGTACACTTTTTATCTGTTTGGCAACTGTCCTTTGGTTTCAAGTGGCAGATCAAGTACAACTCTTATGCAGGATCATTCCTTGGGGTTAATAGCCAACGATTCTCACTTTAGGTGGCAGTTACTTAGTGGTATGTTGCCACACAAAACTTAAATACCTGCTTCTTTAGAATTCAGGTGTATGCAAGACAATGAAATGGGGTACGTAATCTCACAACACTGGAACTTCCATGTAGGTGGGAGCAAAAATACATTTGAAAATATCAAGTTTCTGAGAATATAATATCCTGGTGATTTTCTTACCAGTCACAAGTAGCGAGCCACTGCTCAGTTGCTTCAGGAAAACTACCCTCTGTAAATTAAAGACATTTCTGTGATTAAAAACAGACTTCTAAATTCATCAAATCACAGGCTTTAAATTTGGTAGAGGAAATTCCAAAATATGTATCTGCTTAGCAATTCTGGAATGAACTATACGAAACCAACAGGGGTGACCCTTGGATATGAGCGATACTTTTGTGTGCTAGTTTATAATGAGCAGCTATTAACTTCTAACAATAAAAAATTTAAAAAAAGGTAACCTAACAACTCAGTAATTCTATCCCTGCAAAATTATCCTGAGGAAGTAAATATATAAACCCTTTTGGGTATAGGGGCATATGAATCAACTGTAATAAGTACTATCAACAGTGGGAAATGGTAATTTATTGGATATTATGGACTAAACCACATTACAGTAGTGACTGGGCTGCTGGTATTGTTATGCCCTCCCACCTCAAACTACAGGTACCATAGGCAAATAAAGAAACTCTACCCAGAGCGTGAACACATTAGGATTAAGCACCTGAGCTGAGAAGCTCTGCTCACCTTGCCTCTGTGGCGCCCAGTGAGGATGATCAAAATGGTCCCCGGAGTGATGCTAGCTCGCAACTTTCTCACATGCTGACTGAAAGGTTTTTTGCCATGGCTCAACAGCTTGCGAGGCACATCTTCAGTAGGATAATACCTAGGCTGCAGGGAATCCACAGGTCCAACTTATTTAAACAGGCTAATCAGATTAGTATTGCTGGTTGTGTCAGTCTTAACACTGGTTATACCCCTCTTCACCTATTTGAAATGATTTACACAATTTCACTTCCACTGCTAAGTAGACAGTAAATTCAGAAAAGATCAATGCTGCTTATCCTTTCCTAGGCAAAACACAGGAAAGAATCCATTTAACTAAAGGAACAAAGACAGAAAGCATTAAGCAAATTACCTTTGTAGGCTTGGGATTAAACCAAACTTTGGAATTATACAGCAAGCTCTGTGTCCTATCGTTACACACTGTGGCGTAGCAGTGATTCTCAAGCTTTTCTGGGCTCCCGGAACTTAACCTAATCTGTACTTCTCCAGAAACACTTCTGACACACATTTTGGAAGTTACAGAGGAGGCATGGCTTGTTTTTCCATTCAAATTGTGTTCACATTCTTCACATTAATGTGCATCAACTACCACGTAATGCACAAAGGAAAACAAAACAAGACCCCACACGGACTATTACATGTATGACAAGTAACTCACGATGACCTCCTGCTTTTATCACAAACATTAGTACCTAACAGAAAAACCAGCCCACAAAAACTATGACAAGGAATCGAAGCACCATTTTCCCTCTGGGATAGTAATTTTCAACTGTGATGACCATAATCCAACTGGGAATATTCCCCAAATGGAAATTACAAACATTGAGAAAATGTTGCGGCTTGTGGGTGTAAAGAGGAGCCAAACAACAGTGCTCTGGTATATAACTGCTCCACAGGCCTGGCAGCATACTAGGCTACATGCCCCACTTAATTCTCGCAACACTCTGAAGTAAACCTTTATTCTTTACAGGCGAGGAAATAAAAACACAGAAAAGTAATTCTACTTAAGATCAAACAACAAATGTTTAAGAAGCCTGGTGTAAACTCAGAATCCTCCATTAAGTAATCCTCTGCCCAACACAAACTTCTAAAACCCACACAAAAATCCCCTCCTGGGGGAAGCCCGGGTGGCTCAGCTCAGCAGTTTAGTACCACCTTTGGCCCAGGGCGTGATCCTGGGGTACCGATCCCTCTGCGTCGGGCTCCCTGCATGGAGCCTGCTTCTCCCTCTGCCTTTCTCTATCTCTCTCATGAATAAATAAATAAAACCTTAAAACAAAAACAAACCACTCCTGGTATTCAAGCTTCCACTAGGCTTCCCGTTTACAGTCTCTTCCAAACCTTACTTACCATTTTGCGAAGTTTAACCACTCGGGTACCACCATTCTTGTCACCACCAACTGGTTTTGTAACGGTAGCAAGAACCTTCTCCTTCTTTTTCTTTTCAACCTATCACGACACAAATGCTTCAAAGTCAGAGGCAGACAAAAATTTTTAAAGTGAAGATGTAAGTCATGCTCAGTCATCTCCTTCAACCCTTACCCTGGATTTAGCTGCCGAATACTTCCTCTTGTACATGGCTTTTCTGGAATACATAGCCGATCGGGAATATCTGCCAATTCCTCTGACTAGGACAGGGTTTCGGCTGCAGTGGGGCTTCCCCTTCTTTGGCGTTTTAGCCTTTAGGTTACCCTTCTTTGCCTTGCCACCAGCATTAACCTTCTTGGCTTCAGGTTTCTTCTCCTTAGTATCCGGCTTCTCGGCTTTTTCGCCCGCCATCTACCAGGATATGTTAAAGAGAAATGCATTGCAACAATTATCCCATGACAAAACATTATGTAAACAGTACATGATAAGGCTTCACCCTCTCTCCCCTGTAAGATCTAGGCCTTCCAAAGCCACACACATCGCAACAGCCCTCATATATGTAAACATTTGAAGAGCTCTTACATTTGCTAAGTATTTAGTGGTCAATGGGATCCCTGGGTGGCTCAGCGGTTTAACGCCTGCCTTCGGCCCAGGGCATGAGCCTGGAGACCCGGGATCGAGTCCCACGTCAGGCTTCCTGCGTGGAGCCTGCCTTGGTGCCTCTGCCTCTCTCTCCTTCTGTGTCTCTCATGAATAAATAAAACTTAAAAAAAAAAATTAGTGGTCAAAAGTCCCTATTCCACTCGTTCACTGTTGCTGGTTTGTGATTTAGAAATCTAACAAGTCGCCACAGGTATGAAGCAGTGAGGCCGGACCCGGAAACCGTTGGTTTCCAGGGCTTTTGCGCTTTTCAGACTGCTGTCTCATTCAAGAAACTCGGCTTAGGAGACGAGAACACACAAACACCCAGCCCAAACTCAGGGCGGACTAAAAAGCGCAAACACAAGAGGCGACTTCCGGTCGCGGACGTGGTTAGATGGAAAAGTAGTATTTGGCCTCAGCCCCAAAGCCCAACGTGGCTCAGGCAAGTTCAGAGCTGTGTTTTGGTACCCGAACCCGGGATTCCGGAGCGCGCGCCCTCACTCTGGTCCCTGAGGCCCCACTCCTCAGCTACGGGTCCCCAAAAGGGCCCTGTATCCCCAACCCAGGAGGGTGACAAGCAGCCGGAGTTTCGGAGCCTCTCCGGCACCTCACCTCACCCTCTTCGCGCCATGAGCAAACCCAGGCGACATAAATGAACCGTCTGGGAGGCCTCTCAGTTGGCCCCGACCATGTCCGACCCCTGTAGGTGTCCACTTGAAACCCTCCTGGTTCGGATGGCGAAGGATTGGGGATTCCGAAATCGAGTCTTGCAGAGAGGACCCGCCATTCTTACCTTGCAAGATGGAAAAGAGAACTAAGGTCCCCGCTTCCGGTCTATAAGGCATCACGGGAGATGCTGAGTATCACGTCCTTCCTGATCTGTGGCATTATGGGAAATGTAGTTTTCTCTCCTTTGACAGTGTTATTTCTTTGTGTGTGTGTGTTATTTCTTTTTATAAGAGGCAAAAGCGAAGAACACTTTGAAAATGTTTCATTTTATAGACCAATCAAATTCTCAAAACACTTTTGGAAGCTGACATAAATTACAACTTTTTTATTTTGCTTACTAAGGACATTAGAAAGGACTATCATTTTCAATATAAGAAAGGATACTTAGATGAAAAACCAAATCTCCAAATAAAGTGAAATCATTCCTATGAAAGGCTCGTTGGGGACCTTCCATGGACATTTTCTCCGCAGTTGACTTAGGGCCAATATCCCCTCTTCAGACTATAGATTATGCTCAACGGCAGAGAGAGAAGCTAGAATCTAACATAAATAAAATAGGAGTGCCTGGCTGAATCAATTGCTAGAGCATGTAATTCTTGATCTTGGGATTGATGAGGTCGAGCCCCACATTAGCGTAGAGATTACTCAAAATAAAATATTTTTTAAAAATTAAAAAATAATATGAATAAAATATATTCCCATTCTCGAAGAACACACATTCAAAGGAAAAACAAACAGAAAAAATGAATAATTATAGGATATTTATTCTGGGAGATTTAGGAAACTTTTACAAAAGAGTTGAGTTTCGGGATCCCTGGGTGGCGCAGCGGTTTAGCGCCTGCCTTTGGCCCAGGGCACGATCCTGGAGACCTGGGATCGAATCCCACATCAGGCTCCCGGTGCATGGAGCCTGCTTCTCCCTCTGCCTATGTCTCTGCCTCTCTCTCTCTCTCTGTGACTATCATAAATAAATAAAATTAAAAAAAAAAAGAGTTGAGTTTCATGTTGGATTTGGAAGAATATAAACAAATTTGGCAGGTGAAAGTGATTATTGGAAGAAAAAAAGCAAGAAGCATGAAAGCATGTTGGAGTACAGTTGTTCATCCCTTCTACAAGCATTTCTGTCTACTTTGTACTTCTTTTGGAAGTTTTGTTTTACTTCATTTTATTTATCAAAGTATAATTGACACACATGTTGCATTAGTTTCAGGTGTCGTGCTCCTTCATTTCTTTTTTTAAGGGATCCCTGGGTGGCGCAGCGGTTTGGCGCCTGCCTTTGGCCCAGGGCACGATCCTGGAGACCCGGGATCGAGTCCTGCGTCAGGCTCCCGGCATGGAGCCTGCTCCTCCCTCTGCCTGTGTTGTGTCTCTGCCTCTCTCTCTCTCTCTCTGTGACTATCATAAATAAATAAAAAATTTTAAAAAAATATTTTATTTTTATTTACTTATTTATTTTAGAGTGATAGAGCGTGTCCATGAGCAGAGTTGGGGGCAGAGGGAGAGGGAGAAGCAGACTCCCCACTGAGCAGGAAGACCCACTCAGGGCTCTATCCCACAACCTGGAGGTCATAACCTGAGTTGAAATCAAGAGTCAGATGCTTAACAGACTGAGCCACCTGGGTACCCCCAGATTCTTTATTTCTAAAATGAGGATAACAGTATTACCTGCCAGGGCACTTGAGTGGCTCATTGGGTTAAGCATCTGCCTTTGGCTCAGGTCATTATCTCAGGATCCTAGGATCAAGCCCCAGGTAGGGCTTCCTGCTCAGTGGGAGTCTGCATCTCACTCTTCTGCTGCCCCTCCCCCTTGTCATGTGTGTGTACCCTCTCTCTCTCAAATAAATAAAATCTTAAAAAAGAAAAAACAATATTACCTGCCTCACAGGGTTGTTGGAAAGATTAAATAAATTATTGTACACAAAATCATAAAGAACTATTTGATGCATGGTAAATGCTAGATAAATGTTAGCTCATGTTACCATCACCTGCCCCCCTGCATGACACCACTGTCATCAACACCAACATCATAGTTTTTTTTTTTTTTTCCTTTTTTAGATTTTATTTATTTATTTACGAGAGACAGAGAGAGAGAGGCAGAGACACAGGCAGAGGGAGAAACAGGCTCCATGCAGAGAGCCTGATGCCAGACTCACTCCCAGTTCTCCAGGATCACATCCTGGGCTTAAGGCAGTTCTAAACCGCTGAGCCACCCGGGCTGCCCCACCAACATCATACTTATTGGAGATTCTACTATATGGCAAGTATTATGCTAATGTTTATGCAGCTAAGAGAATAAGAAAAATATTGTATGTTATGTAGTTAGAACTGTGTTATGTGCCTTGCTTTATTTCATTTAATCCTCTCTACAGCCTATGAAGGGTTCTATTATGAGGACTCTGGGGCTCAGAGAGGTCAAATAACTTATTCATAACATGGATTTAATTTTAGAGATTGTACTTTTAATTATCCATCTGTAAAGATTAAAGAAATGACTAGGGGCACCTGGGTGGCTCATTAGGTTAGGCCTTTGGCTCAGGCCATGATTCCAGGGTCCTGGGATTGAGCCCTGCATAGGACTTCTTGCTCGGTGGGGAGCCTGCTTCTCCCTTTCCCTCTGCCCTTCCTCCCTGCTTGTGTTCTCTTTCTCTCTGTCAAATGAATAAATAAAATGTTAAAAAAGAAAGATGACTAATGAAGATGAATAAAAGTTCTTTGCTCATATTAGAATTATGAATACTTACTACCTTTGCAAAATAAACAAAACACTGCATCCAAGCCCTTAAGACAACATAAACACATATGTGACACCTTTTTGGCTTGAATTTTCTATTCTCTTTCATTTGCTTGTTGCTGGTGGAGAGCTTTTCACCTTTTCTTCAGATCTAAGTCACCTGCTTTGTGGCTGTGTTCCCTGGGAATCATGTAGTCTTTTTCCCATTCTGGTTGACTGAAGATACAAATAGAGTGATCAGATATCTCTGAAAGCCTCAGAGATTTCAGTGGAAACCTTCAGACTACAGTGAATACAGACTGGCTATACCTGCTGAAACATGCGGGTTCTAAACGAGTCTGTCTTCCTTCCATACAAATTAAGGATGAGTGTGAGTCTAATAAGCTGCATTTTATGCCAGTGTAGGATTATTCACTGTCTGGACCTGTAAGATTCCCAAGGAAAAGCTTGGGCACTGCTCTTTTTTAAGAATGGAAATGTCAGCACCTTTATTTATTCAGCTTCCTGAGCAAAACACCTCCTAAAAACAGGTACTTCAGAAAGTGTATTGGGGAAAAAGAAAGAAAGAAAGAAAAGGAATTGGAATGAATGAAGTGCAGAGCTGTTCACTTAAGCCCCTAAAAAAACCCCAAAAAACAAAAA
Organism: Canis lupus dingo; assembly: GCF_003254725.2. NCBI lineage: Eukaryota > Metazoa > Chordata > Mammalia > Carnivora > Canidae > Canis > Canis lupus. Next base: position 10,310,945 of record NC_064268.1, read on the forward strand.
ACAAAACAAAAAAACCCAACAACTTAGAAACTTTCACATAGTACATGCATCAAAATATTTGTTAAATGACCTGCCATTAAAATAAAAAACATGGATCCCTGGGTGGCTCAGCGGTTTGGCCCCTGCCTTTGGTCCAGGGTGTGATCCTGGAGACCCAGGATCAAGTCCTATATCCGGCTCCATGCATGAAGCCAGCTTCTCCCTCTGCCTGTGTCTCTCTCTGCCTGTGTCTCTGTGTCTTTTATGAATAAATAAATAAAATGCTAGGGGCATTTTCTCTTTCTCTGTGTCTCTCATGAATAAATAAATAAAATCTTTAAAAATAAAATAAATGAACCCCCTCTTGTGTTTTGTTGTGGTACTGCAAAATTTACTGTTCATTCCTTGGACAAAATATTGTCAATATATTAGTTATAAAGTAAATGTTATTATCAAGCACCTCTTTTTGTCATATTTAAAATACTTTTAAATTTGTGCAGTGCTTGGGGGTGCCTAGATGGCTTAGTCGGGTAAGTATCTGCCTTTGGTTCAGGTCCTGGGATTGAGCCCTATGTTGGGTTCCCTTATAATTGAGGGGTTGGGGGGGGGGTCTGCTTCTCCCTCTTCCTCTGTCTCTTCCCCAGCTTGTGCATGCTGGCTCTTTCTCTTTCAAATAAACAAACAAACAAACAAACAAACATCTTTTTAAATTTTTTTTATTTTTTTAAATGACTTCATTTATTTATTTATGAGAGACAAAGAGAGAGGCAGAGACACAGGCAGAGGGAGAAGCGGGCTCTCTGCAGGGAACCTGACATGGGACTCCATCCCAGGTCTCCAGGATCACGCCCTGGGCTAAAGGCGGCACTAAACCTCTGAGCCATCTGGGCTGCCCAATAAACATCTTTTTTATTTTTTTAAAGATGTTTATTTATTACACCAAAGAAACAAACAATCCAATCATGAAATGGGCAAAAGACACGAAGAGAAATCTCACAGAGGAAGACATAGGCATGGCCAACATGCACATGAGTAAATGCTCTGCATCACTTGCCATCAGGGAAATACAAATCAAAACCACAATGAGATCCCACCTCACACCAGTGAGAATGCGGAACATTAACAAGGCAGGAAACCACAAATGTTGGAGAGGATGCGGAGAAAAGGGAACCCTCTTACACTGTTGGTGGGAATGTGAACTGGTGCAGCCACTCTGGAAAACTGTGGGGGTTCCTCAAAGAGTTAAAAATAGACCTGCCCTACGACCCAGCAATTGCACTGCTGGGGATTTACCCCAAAGATACAGATGCAATGAAACGCCGGGACACCGGCACCCCGATGTTTATAGCAGCAATGTCCACAATAGCCAAACTGTGGAAGGAGCCTCGGTGTCCATTGAAAGATGAATGGATAAAGAAGATGTGGTTTATGTGTACAATGGAATATTCCTCAGCCATTAGAAACGACAAGTACCCACCATTTGCTTCAATGTGGATGGAACTGGAGGGTATTATGCTGAGTGAAGTAAGTCAGTCCGAGAAGGACAAACATTATATGTTCTCATTCATTTGGGGAATATAAATAATAGTGAAAGGGAATATAAGGGAAGGGAGAAGAAATGTGTGGGAAATATCAGAAAGGGAGACAGAATGTAAAGACTCCTAACTCTGGGAAACGAACTAGGGGTGGTAGAAGGGAAGGAGGGCGGGGGGTGGGAGTGATGGGTGACAGGCCCTGGGGGTTATTCTGTATGTTGGTAAATTGAACACCAATAAAAAAAATAAAAAAAAAAGATGTTTATTTATTCATGAGAGACACAGAGAGAGAGGCAGAGACACAGGCAGAGGGAGAAGCAGGCTCCCTGCAGGAAGCCCAATGTGAAACTCCATCCCAGATCCCTGGATCACGCCCTGAGCCAAAGGCAGTCGCTCAACTCCTGAGCCACCCAGGCGTCCCTAAATAAACATCTTTAACAAAAAAAATTTTTTTTGCACAGTGCTTCATTAAGTACAAAGCAAATTTTTCCTTTCTTTTTTTTTTAAAGATTTTATTTATTTATTCTTGAGAGACAGAGAGAGAGACAGAGACACAGGCAGAGGGAGAAGCAGGCTCCATGCAGGGACCCCGAGGTGGGACTCATTCCGGGTCTCTAGGATCACGCCTGGGCTGAAGGCAGGCGCTAAGCCGCTGAGCCACCCGGGCTGCCCCCACCCCTTTTCTAAGATTATATTTATTTATTTGAGAGAGAGAGTGTGACCACGCACAAGGCGGGAGGGGGCAGGGAAGAGCAGTGGGAAAGGGAGAAGCAGACTCCGGGTTGAGCAGGGAGCCTGATGTGGTGCTTGATCCCAAGATTCTGGGATCATGACCTGAGCCGAAGGCAGATGCTTAACTGACTGAATCACACAGGTGCCCCCAAAGCAGACAGTTTTGCAGACACTAAATCATTTTAAGCCTCAGGGCAACCTCTCTGTGAAGTAGGATTTTTTTCCTATAAAGATTTTATTTATTTATTTATTTATTTATTTTTTATTTTTATTTTTAAAAATATTTGTTTATTCATGAGAGACATAGAGAGAGAGGCAGAGACATAGGCAGAGGAAGAAGCAGGATCCCCGCGGGGAGTCTGGATGTGGAACTCGATCCCCAGATCCCGGGATCATGACCTGAGCCAAAGGCAGATGCTCAACCACTGAGCCACCCAGGTGCCCCCCTCCATGAACATTTTTAAGAGGAAATTGAGTAACTGAGTGAATCACTATGTTGACCTTAACTTAGGGAGGTATTATCAATGTTGTCAATATCATCCGCATTTTATGAACATCACATGCAGAAGCTTATCATCAGATCATATATCAAGTGAACTCCAGGTTATAAGGTCAGTACCGTCTGTGTAGTACAACTGCCTGCTGATTTTCTGTCTTTCTGTGGCACCAAGAGGTAGGATTCAATGTGTCTGTGTGACATTGGATAACTCACTTATTGTAAATGAGCTTCAGTTCTTTCATATTAAATGCCTCCTTCAGTGGGATCTGAGTGGCTCAGGCAGTTGAGGGTGTGACTCTTTTTTTTTTTTTAATTTTTATTTATGATAGTCACAGAGAGAGAGAGAGAGAGAGAGAGAGAGGCAGAGACACAGGCAGAGGGAGAAGCAGGCTCCATGCACCGGGAGCCCAGTGTGGGATTCAATCCCGGGTCTTGGGGATCGCGCCCTCGGCCAAAGGCAGGCGCCAAACCGCTGCGCCACCCAGGGATCCCGAGGGTGTGACTCTTAATCTTGGCCCTGGTAATGATCTCAGGGTCATGAGATGGAGCCCTGCCTGGAGCTCCACTTGGGGCTTCCTGCTCAGCACAGAGTCTGCTTGTCCCTCTCCTTCCCTCTCTGCCCTTTCCCCTGCTTGAGCACTGTCTTCCTCTCTCTCTAAAATAATAAATAGTGATCTCAAGTCCTGCATCAGGCTCCCCAGGGGGAGCCTGCTTCTCCCTCTGCCTATGTCTCTGCCTCTCTCTGTGTCGCTCATGAATAAATAAATAAAATCTTAAGAAATATATATCTCATTAATTTTTGTATGTATTGATTATAGTTTGAATAATAATATCTTGATATATTGGATTAAATATATTTGCATTGATTTCACCACTTTTTACTTTTTTAAGTGTGAATACTATAACTTTTAATATTACATATATGGCTCACATTATAGTTGTATTGGACAATAATGCTGGTCTAGGGATATTTGTGATATATTAAGAGGAAAAAATTAAGTCACAAAGATATATACATCTTTGTGATTATATATGCATATGTATACACTCACTTTTTTGAAAAAAATATTTAAAAATTTTTATTTATTTATTTGAGAGAGAGAGAGAGCATGAGCGGACAAGCAGTAGAAAGGGGCAGAGGGAGAGAGGGAGAAGCAGATTCTCTGCTGAGCAGGAAGCCCGATGTGGGTCTGGATTCCAGGACCCCAGGATTATAACATGAGCTGAAGGTAAACACTTAACCAGCTGAGCTACCCAGGTGCCCCAAAATTATCTTTTTTAAAAAAGATTTATTTATTCATGAGAGACACACAGAGAGAGGCAGAGACATAGGCAGAAGGAGAAGTAGGTTCCCTGCAGGGGGTCTGATGGGAGACTTGATCTTGATCCTGGAACTCCAGGATCACGCCCTGAGCGGAAGGCAGATGCTCAACCACTGAACCACCAAGCATCCCAAAATTATCTTTATTAAAAGGGAAATACACAGCAAAACAGAGCTGGAAGCTGGTGTGGGTGGAAGATCTGGAAAAACAATCAAACAAGCTGCTTAAACATGGCTTCCTGCTGTGAGGGAGAATGATTTGGCCTGATCTTTCCACCTTTACTGATTCAGATAAATCCTCTTAGCAGGGCTGGACCCAGAGAGCCCCATTTTTCAATCTGTTCTCTTCTTAGGAGTTTGGGAAAGTTTAGATAGTTCTCAGGCTTTCAAGATATAGAGGACAATGGGGAGAAAGAAAGGATGTTACATCCCTTTGGTCTGGTGTTATCCCCATCCTCATCCCTCAGTATTTGTTGATGCCAAAGAGATGAACTGCAGGGAATTGGAGTAACTTAGGCAGCAGTATACTGAGCAATGAGGCTGTGTTAATGAGGAAGTAAGCAGCATCCTACTTGGTGTAGAAGCTGGCCAGGAGAGTACGATTGGAGAGATGCTGAAGAATTTACTGGAAGAGACAAATTGGAGTCCATAGTCCATCTGTTCCCAGAGTGTCAGTAGCTGGACCTTTCCTTGGTCAAGGGTCTCAAAGGCTATCCTTTCTACTGAATGTAAGAGGACATACATCGCCTGCTGGCTTCAGAAGCCCATCTGACTCCAGGCTCATGTTTGCTCCTACCCACACAGTTAATATACATAATGTGGGGGAACCTGGGTGGCTCAGCGGTTGAGCATCTGCCTTCGGCTCAGGGTGTGATCCTGAGGTCCTGGGATGGAGTCCCACATCAGGCTCCCCGCGGAGAGTCTGCTTCTCCCTCTGCCCTATGTCTCTGCCTCTCTCTGTGCCCCTTATGAATAAATAAATAACATCTTAAAAAATAAACTATTTTGGGATCCCTGGGTGGTGCAGCGGTTTGGCGCCTGCCTTTGGCCCAGGGCACGATCCTGGAGACCCGGGATCGAATCCCACATCGGGCTCCCGGTGCATGGAGCCTGCTTCTCCCTCTGCCTGTGTCTCTGCCTCTCTCTCTCTCTCTCTGTGACTATCATAAATAAATAAAAATAAAAAAAAATAAACTATTTCTTTTTTTTTAAGATTATTTATTTATTTATTTATTTATTTATTCATAGAGACACAGAGAGAGAAAGAGAGGCAGAGACACAGGCAGAGGGAGAAGCAGGCTCCATGCAGAGAGGCCGACATGGGACTCGATCCAGGGTCTCCAGGATCACACCCTAGGCTGCAGGCGGCGCTAAACCGCTGCGCCACTGGGGCTGCCCAAAAATTAACTATTTCTAAATGGATATTTTTTCTAAGTGAACATTTCTTTTTTTTTATATATATATATTTTTTATTTTTATTTATTTATGATAGTCACACACACAGAGAGACAGAGAGAGGCAGAGACATAGGCAGAGGAGAAGCAGGCTCCATGCACTGGGAGCCTGACGTGGGATTCGATCCCGGGTCTCCAGGATCGTGCCCTGGGCCAAAGGCAGGCGCTAAACCACTGCACCACCCAGGGATCCCTAAATGAACATTTCTTAAGCCTATTCTAAACCAGATACTCTACTAGGCTCTGGGCATATAAAGATGAAGAAAGAGGCACCTGGCTAGCTCAGTCAGTGGAACATGTGACTCTTGATCTCAGGGTCGTGAGTTCAAGCCACACATTGGGTGTGGAGCCTACTTTAAAAATAATGTAAAATAAAGGTGAGGAAGATAGTGAGTTTATTCTAAAAGAAACTTGTAAGGGAAGAGACAGAAGAATCAACCAACAATGATGTTAAACTGTGTTAGGGGCCTATGGAGGGATGAATAGGCAACCCCCAAAGCATAGGGAGGGAGGGTCTCTATTTTATTCTCAGGAAGTTGTTCAGGGGTGTGTGCAGAGAATGATTCCTGGAGGAACTGATTGAGTTAGAGCTGAATCTTGCCTGATGCTTAGTTTTCCAGATGGAGATGGGTTTAAAGGGTGTCCCAGAAAGAAGGAACTAAATTTAGGGAGACAGGGAGGCCTTTGGAAACTGCCAGGTTATGTGAGTGAGTGGGAGTAAATGAAGCTGAACAGGTAGGCATTGTTCATATTTAGAAGGGCCTGATGTGCTAATGGGAGGTTTTCATTTATTGCTAAAGGTTTTGAACTCCCCCATAGAACAGGAGAATGGTATGATTAGATTTGTACTCTCAAAAAGATCATTCCAACAGCAGAATGTACAGATATAGGAAAGATTGGGGAAGCAATGGTTTCTGCATTCAAAGAGTTTACAGTTTAGTTTGGAAAAGAAACAAATAATAACTGGCATTTAGCAAGTCTTTACTTGCCCAGCACTAAGTACTTCATAAACAACAAATCTTTCATGTTTTACCACCTACCCTATGTAATAGTATGGTGATCCCTCCATTTTACAGAGAAGGAAACTGAAACACAAGAGAAGTCAAGTGACTTCCCTATGGACACCCAGGCAGACAGGCTGAGCTTTGCAGATCAAGAACTTATGATAATGTGTCTTAGAGTAGACTATGTGTTTAGTTCTAAGCTAGGATAGGTGTCTTGGGGACCATCTAACCTGGACCAGGAGAATCTGGTAAGTCTTCCTATCCCAGAGGAGATGACCTCTAGTTTGAGATTTCAGGCATTAACTAGAGTTCATGACGTGGGAAGTCAGAAAGAACCCTCTAGAGAGAGAGGGCACAGATTGTGTAGAGTGCCCGGACTGTGCAAGAGCATGATATATTGAGGGGGAACTGAAGGTCACTGAGCATAGCTGGGTAATAGAGTGGCAAGAAGAGGGGCTGGTGAAGTAAGTGGGGGCCAGATTAGGTAGTTTTTTTAAAATGTTATTTATTTATTCATGAGAGACACACAGAGAGAGGCAGAGACACAGGCAGAGGGAGAAGCAGGCTCCATGCAGGGAGCCTGATGTGGGACTTGATCTAGGGACTCTGGGATCACACCCTGGGCCAAAGGCAGGTGCTAAACTGCTGAGCTACCCAGGAGTCCCCAGACTAGGTGGTTAAAATTTTTTGTTAATTTCATCCTCAAAGCAATGAGTAGCCATTGAAGTATTCAATGTAGGGAGTGACTAGTTTTGCATTTTAGATTATTCTGGCTATTATGTGAAGAATGGGTTGGAAAGGGCAAGCCTGCAGGCCTAAGATCAGTTAGATGTTGTTTGAGTCCCTAACACTTGGCCTAGACGGCCAGAATTGAGGGGGTCTGGAAAGAAACAGAGTGGACAACTGCTTGTTGAATGCCTATTACATAAATTAAAATGACATATATTAGGGATCCCTGGGTGGTGCAGCAGTTTGGCGCCTGCCTTTGGCCCAGGGCGCGATCCTGGAGACCCGGGATCGAATCCCACATCAGGCCCCCGGTGCATGGAGCCTGCTTCTCCCTCTGCTTCTCCCTCTGCCTATGTCTCTGCCTCTCTCTCTGTGTGTGTCTATCAGAAATAAATAAAAAAAAATAAAAAAAAATAAAATGACATATATTAAAGACAAATTTTGTGAGGATTTTTATTTTTTTAAGGATTTTATTTATTCATGAGAGACAGAGAGAGAGAGAGACACACACACACACACACACAGAGAGAGAGAGAGAGAGAGAGAGAGAGGCAGAGACACAGGCAGAGGGAGAAGCAGGCTCCATGCAGGGAGCCTGACGCGGGACTCGATCCTGGGTCTCCAGGATCAGGCCCTGGGTCGAAGGCAGCGTTAAACTGCTGAGCCACCTGGGCTTCCCTGTAAGGATTTTTTAAAAAAGATTTTATTATTCATGAGAGACACACACAGAGAGAGGCAGAGACATAGGCAGAGGGAGAGGAAGGCTTCTCTTGGGGAGCCCTATGCAGGACTTGATCCTGGGACCCTGGGTTCATGCCCTGAGCTGAAGGCAGACACTCAACCGTTGAGCCACCCAGATGCCCCCCCCCCGCCTTTTTTTTAATCACCAAGGCTGAAGCAGTGAGCACAATATATGAGGGTTCTCTTACAGGAATGAGGTGGGAGCACTGGGAGGAAAAACATGATTTTGGAGCTACATAGACATGGGTTCAATTCTGACTGTCACTTACTAGATCTGTGGCCTTTAATGAGTTACAAGGACATTCATTAGGTAAAGGCTCTACCTTCTCATTCTGGTCTGAACCACCATCATCTCTAGTCTGGAATATTACAGCATTGTAGTATTCTGAACTAGTCTGTTTCCAGACTTGTCCTCTTGATCTCTCACAGAGTACCCTTACTTTATTACTTTACATTTTAAAACATGGATTATATTCCTTTTCTGCTAAAAATCTTTCAATGGCTCTCCATTTTATCATTCATTTAAATAGTCTATATATATATGACCTTAGATCATCTCATGGTGCCTGGGTGGCTCAGGCCATGATCTCAGGGTCCTGAGATAGAACCTTGGATCAGGCTCCCTTTGCAACAGGGAGTCTGCCTCTCCCTCTCCCTTTATCCCCTCCCTACCCTATTCTCAAGCATGCTCTCTCTCAAATAGATAAAATAATACAATCTTAAAAAAAATTGGGAGTACCTGGGTGGCTCAGTCAGTTAAGCATCTGCCTTTGGCTCAGGTCATGATCCTCAGGTCCTGGGATCCAGCCCCATATAGGGCTCCCTGCTCAGCAGGGAGTCTCCTTCTCCCTCCCCCCCCCCCTCTCTCAGAAAAAAAAAAAAAGGCCTTAGATCATCTCTATGGTGTTCTCACTTCATCTCCTACTGCTCTTCCTTCACCCCTTCCACCTCCACCTGTGCTCCAGCCAGAGACCTCTTCATAATTTTTGGGATACAGGAGGCAGCCTCCTGCCTTAGGGCTTTTGCACTTGCCTCTCCCTAGGCCTGAAATGCTATTCACCAGTTACCACCACCGACTGCTCCAGGATCAGATCTATACTCCAATTGTCCTCCTCAGTGAATTCTTACACTACGAAGGCAATAATATAGCAGCGACTGGATGGCACAGTGGGTTAAGCTGCAGACTCTCGGTTTGGGCTCACGTCCAGATCTCGGGGTCTGGAGGTTGAGCCAGGGTGGAGCCCCTCCCAGAGCCCACCACTCAGTCAGTACTGGAGTCGGCTTGAGATTCTCTCTCTCCTTCTTCCCCTCCTCCTTGTGCTCTCTCTCTCAGATAAATTAAAAAAGTAATAATATGGAGGGGTGTGGAGAAACGACAAGAAAGGAAGATGGAAGTACAGTATTGTCTTCAGTATTTTAGCAGGGATTTCTGTTTTTTCAGTTCACTACAGTACTCCCATAGTTGTGTGGGGTTCTTTTCTTTTCTTTTTTTTTTTTTGGTATCCCCATCGTTTAAAACAGTGCCTAAAAGAGAGAAAACCTTCAACAGATGTTTAATTATAATGGTAATCCAGGTAACAATCGCAAAGCACTTATTCAATAGGGCAGGCCTAGCTCTAAGCATTTTGCATATTTAGTCTTCCCAATAATCCCACGGAAAGAATACAGCTCCTCTCTTCGTCTTCCAGAAACGAAGAAATGGCGAACCCTGAAGCTCAGAGGCTCGGCCACTGTGAGGTTAGACAGCCGAGCAGCGAGCGGAGCGGCGATTTGTGGAATGAAATGAATGAAATTCGATTTGGCAATCGGGGCGGGGATGGAAATTGACAGGGTGGAGCGGCCGCGAGGGGCTCGCGCACGTGCGCACGCTTGGGAGGGCGCCGCGCGCCCCGCAGCCCAGGCGCACGGGCGGGGGAGGGTGCTCGGCCGGCTGCGTCGCGGCGGAGACTCCGCGGGGCCGCCGCGCTGCCACTGCCCGCCGCCGCTCAGTCCCAGGCCCACGGAGAGCAGGAAGTGGCGGCGGGCGTCGCGCGGGGTGACGTCACGGCGGCGCCGGCGGGGATAGGCGGGGGAGGAGGAGGAGCGAACCGGGCTTGGGGGGCGGCTGCACAGTCTGCGGGATCCCCAGGCCTGGAGGGGGGTCTGCGCGCGGCCGGCTGGCTCTACCCCCGCGTCCGGTCCCGAGCGGGCCTCCCTCGGGCCAGCCCGATGTGACCGGGCCCAGAGCAGCCTGAGCAAGGAGCGGGTCCGTCGCGGAGCCGGAGGGCGGGAGGAACATGACATCGCGGAGGTGAGGAGCCCCGAGGGCCCGGCCCGGGCCTCGGCCCCGGCCCCCGCCGCCTTCGATTAGCCCCGCCCGGGAGGGGGCGCCCCGGCCGGGCTTCGGGCGACGTCCCGGGGGTCGCGGGGGCCGGCTCCCTCCCAACTTCTCGCCCTCCCGGGGTCGGGGGCCCGGCACCGCCGCGCCCCCACCTCTCGGGTCCCCATTCATTTCCTGCCTCCCCGAGTTCCGGCTCTCGCAGCCCTGGGGATGCCCGTCGGGACCGGGGCAGGTAGAGCCGCCCGGGGAACCGCGGACGCCAGCGGCCCGGCTCGGCGCCGCATTCCTGACCCATTGCCTCATGAGAATTGCCTCATGGTGATTCCGAAATAACCCCGCTCGCTGGGGGAGGCTCCTCGCCCCGGGACGCGGGAGGGGAGAGGAGGGAGTTTCGCAGGCCGGGTCCCCGACGGTCGAGCCGCTCTGGGTCACTCGGTCTCTCGCTTGCCTTTGGGGGCTTCACTCAGGAACTTGACCCCTTTCTGTGGCTCTTTGCACCTCCCCCCCCACCCCTCACGTGCCAGAAATGGAAAAACTGACTGTATCTGCTGCTATTAGAAGTATTTCCTTCCTCCGCGGTCTTCGCTTTGGGAGATGGGAGGGAAGGGAGCTGTATCTCTAGTTAGTTGATCCTTAACCACAGCTTGGAAAGTCAGGTACCATTAATTGCTTCCGTTTTACGGATGTGGAAACTGAGGCTCAGAAGTTACATGCTAGTAAATGTCAGGATTTGCACCCAAGAATCAGAAGGAGGATTAGTGAATTGATGAGATCCTTTGGAAGTTCGGGGTGGTAATGACACTTCTAATAGCTAACGTTTATTTAGCTCTTACTGTAAGCCAAACATCTTTAATCCTCCCTATAACCTTAAGAGAAGAGAAATTATTCCTCTTATTATTATTACTATTATCCTGGTTCTAAAGATGAGTAAACTGGGATCCCTGGGTGGCGCAGCGGTTTAGCGCCTGCCTTTGGCCCAGGGCGCGATCCTGGAGACCCGGGATCGAGTCCCACGTCGGGCTCCCGGTGCATGGAGCCTGCTTCTCCCTCTGCCTGTGTCTCTGCCTCTCTCTCTCTCTCTCTCTCTCTGTGACTATCATAAATAAATAAAAATTAAAAAATGCCAATGTCTTAAAAAACAAAGAAAGGCTGAGAAACTCTAAAAAAAAAAATAAAGATGAGTAAACTGATTTTCAGAAGTTAGGCAGCTAGCTCGAAGCCACTCAACCAATTAGTGGTGGAGCCAGGATCTCCCCCCCTCCCCTTTTAATCACCATGTTGCTATTATTATTATTTTATAACTGTTGTTAATCGTTTGTAAGCCTTATTTTGTTGTTGAACTGTAGTGTGACCTATTGTTTTCAGATAATGATCTTGTTATTTTGTTTTTGTTTTGTTTTTTTTTTTGATCTTGTTATTTTGTATTGCCACTCTTTATACGATTCACACATAAGATCCATTGTTTGGCCTTTTCCTTTATTGTCTTGTTATGGTCACTGTCATAGACATTTGAAAAACGATTTCAAGCTGTTGGGGTTATTTGAATGAGAGAATTTTTAAAATATTAGGAATGCCTTTTCAAAATACACCTGCACGTTACTCATTCGTGGAATGAAAAGGGGGAGAGAAAAGAAAACCAAGAACTCTTAGGAAATTGAGCGATTTGGACAGGTCTGTTGGCAAGTGCTTACAGATCTGGGTAATATATAACTTTATTTCAACAGGACAGTGTATAGCCTCAAATGTTCTAATGTTTTAGGGAGCTTTTAAATAAAACAGTTGTCTATTCTCTAATCTGTCAAATAGTCATTGAACCTTTTGTTACTTGTGTCTGCTCTTCCAGACAAGTAAGGATCTGCTTCTTTAGGAGACAAAAAGACTGGGGGTTGGGGGTGGGGAAGGGGCCGGGTAGTAATAGACCCTACATTGTCCAGCTTGTTAGTGTAGAAGTGGAGAACTAGGGGTATAGCCAAAGCTGTAAGTGGCAAAGATCATTCCTTTTCTTTGGCCCTCCTATATTATTGAAAGGAAATGTGTGCCACCTTAAAAGTCAGCTTGTAAACATAATGCTTATAATTGGGAATTCTTTATTCTATTTTCAGATTGCAGGTCTGTTTTATTTTTGACCAGCTTTATTGAGGTAGAAATGACACACAATAGATTGCATATATTTCAGTGTGCAATTTGTTTTTCTGACACATGCATAATCCTCACGAAACCGTCTATCATAGTCAAGATAATGAACATATCCATCATCCCTTATGATACTTCCTTATGTCCTTTTTAATCCTTTCCTTGTCAGATGACCACTGCTCTGCTTTCTGTCACTACACATTAATTTGCAATTCCTAGAAATTTTATATATAAATGGAATTTTATGTTTGGTTTCTTATGCTCAGCATAATTATGTTGAGATTCATCATGTTGTAGTGCATATCAAAAAGTTCATTTCTTTGGGCAGCCGGGGTGGCTCAGCGGTTTAGCGCCGCCTTCGGCCCAGGGTGTGATCCTGGAGACCCAGGGTCGAGTCCCATGTTGGGCTCCCTGCATGGAGTCTGCCTCTCCCTCTGCCTGGGTCTCCGTCTCTCCCTCTGTGTGTCTCTCATGAATAAATAAATAAAATCTTAAAAAAAAAAGTTCATTTTTTTTTTTTTTTATTGCTTGGTAATACTCCATCGTATGGCTGTACTACAAACTACCGTTTGTTTATCTGTCCACCTGTTGATGGACATTTGGGATGTTGTGGAGTTTGGCTATCACAAAGCTGCTGTGAATGTTTGTGCACAAGAAGTATTTACTAAAATACCTTTTGGGGGGAATGGCTGGATCATACAGTCAATGTACATTTAACTTTTTCAGAAATTGCCAAACTGTTTTCCAAAGTGGTTATACCATTTACATTCCCACCAGTAGCATGTGAGTTATAGTTACTCCACATCTTGGCAACACTTGGTATGGTCAGTTTTTAAATTGTAGCCATTTTAGTGGGTGTGTCACGGTACCTCATAGGGTTTTTTTTTTTTTTTTCCTTAAGATTTTTTATTTCATTTATTTGAGAGAGAGAAAGCAAGCAAGCAAGCAAGCATGAGTGATGAGAAGAGGAGCAGAGGGAGAAGCAGACTCCTCATTGAGTAGGGAGCTGGATCTTAGGACCCTGAGATGATGACCTGAGCTGAAGGCAGATACTTAGCCGAGTGAGCCAGCTAGGTGCCCCTCATTGTAGTTTTTTTTTGTTTTGTTTTTTTAAGATTTTATTTATTCATGAGAGAGAGAGAGAAGCAGAAGGAGAAGCAGGCTCCATGCAGGGAGCTTGATGTGGGACTTGATCCCAGGACTCCAGGATCACACCCTGGGCCAAAGGCAGGTGCCAAACTGCTGAGCCACCCAGGAATCCCCTCATTGTAGTTTTAATTCGTATTTTCTTTGGTGACTGATGATATTGATCATCTTTTCTTCTTTTTTTTTTTAAAGATTTTATTTATTTATTCATGAGAGTCACAGATTGAGAGAGAGAGAGAGACAGAGAGAGAAAGAGAAAGCGCCAGAGACACAGGCAGAGGAAGAAGCAGGCTCCCTGCAGGTTGCCCTATGTGGGACTTGATCCTGGGACTCCAGGATCATGCCGTGGCTGGAAGGCAGGCACCAAACTGCTGAGCCACCCAGGGATCCCCTTGATCATCTTTTCTTATGCTTATTTGCCATCTGTATATTTTCTTTGGTGACACGTCTATTTGATAAAATATTTTCCTTTAGTTTTTTTAGTTAAGATTAAAAAATTCTTTATTCTGGATATAAGTCCTTTATCAGAATTGTAAATATTTTCTCTTGATCTGTGGCTTGTCTTTTTATCCTTTTCTTTTTAAAGGATTTATTTATTTATTTATTTATTTATTTATTTATTATTATTTATTTATTTATTTAGTTGAGAGCACAAGCTGGGGGAAAGGGAGAGAGAGAATCTCAAGCAGACTCCTCTCTGAGCATGGAGCCAGACTTGAGGCTCCATCCCAGGACCCTGAGGTCATGACCTGAGCCAAAGGCAGATACTTAACTTACTGAGCTACTGAGGTGTCTCTCTCTCTCTTTTTTTTAAAGATTTATTTACTTATTTGAGAGAGTGAACGAGAGAGTGAGCATAAGTGGGGAGAAGGGCAGAGGGAGAGGAACAGAATCCTCAAGCAGATTCTCCAGACCTCTATGAGGAAAGAGCCCCTGACATGGGGCTCGATCCCAGGACCCTGTGATCATGAACCTGAGCTGAAACCAAGAGTCAGATGCTCTACCGACTGAGTCCCATTGTCTTTTCATCATTTTAACAGTGTCTTTTGAAGAACAGAGGTTTTTAATTTTGATGAAGCCCAGTTTATCAATTTTTATTTTTGTTTAATTTTTAAGATTTTAGGGATCCCTGGGTGGCGCAGTGGTTTAGCTCCTGCCTTTGGCTCAGGGCGTGATCCTGGAGACCCAGGATCGAATCCCACGTCGGGCTCCCGGTGCATGGAGCCTGCTTCTCCCTCTGCCTATGTCTCTGCCTCTCTCTCTCTCTCTCTCTGTGACTATCATAAATAAATAAAATAAAAAAAAAGACATAAAAAAAGTTTAGAAAAAAAAATTTTAAAGATTTTATTTTTAAGTAATCTCTACACCCAATATGAGGCTTGAACTTACAACCCAGAGATCAAGAGCCATAGGCTCTGCTGACTGAGCCAGCTGGGCACCCGTCAGTGGTTTTTGTTTTTGTTTTTAATGGATCATGCTAAGGAATCTTTGCTTAACCCAAGGCCTCAAATGTTTTCTCAAAGGCTTTAGGTTTATGATACATTTTGAGTTCATTTTTGTATGTGGTGAGGTGTGGAGATATATATGTATGTGCACATATACATATATATGGTTTTGCATATAGATATCCAGTTTTGGCACTGTTTGTTGAAAAGACTGCCTCTTTTGAATTTGCACCTTTGTAGAAAATCTGTTGTCCATTTATATGTGGGTCTGTTTCTGGACTTCATTCTGTTTTATTGATCTATTTATCTGTCCATATGCCAATAACATATGGTCTTGATTATTGTTTTATTATAAGGCTTGAGATCAGTGGTTAGTCTTCCAGCTTTGTTCTTCTCTTTCAGTTTTTTTTTTTTTTTTTTAACTTCTGTATTCAATCAAATAGTTCTTGAACCAGGCAGGATAAAGCAGTAAGATTGGCAAAGATATTATTCTTTTGGTTGAGAGAGAAAGAAGAGAAAAACATGAATGAAGATTGCAATTTCAGGTAGTAATAGCTGCTGGGAGAAAAAAACAAAGCAAGTGTGGATAATGTTAGTTTGACAAGTTTATTTATTTTTTTTTTTTAATTTTTTATGATAGTCACGCAGAGAGAGAGAGAGAGAGAGAGAGGCAGAGACACAGGCAGAGGGAGAAGCAGGCTCCATGCACTGGGAGCCTGACGTGGGATTCGATCCCGGGTCTCCAGGATCGCGCCCTGGGCCAAAGGCAGGCGCCAAACCACTGCGCCACCCAGGGATCCCAGTTTGACAAGTTTAATAATGATCTCTCTGAGGAGGTGAGGATAGGAGTTGACTCCTGAGTGACCAGTATTCTCAATTTTGTTTTGCTTAATTATCAAAATAATTTTTTTCCGTGTGTTTAGGATTTAGATTTTGTATGCATTTAGTAATTAAAATGTAAGTATATTCAGTATGCTGATAATTCTTAAAGTCATAAGTAGGGAAATGAAGGCAGTGAACAGTGATAGACTTTCTTCCACCCCCCCCACCCCCCCGCCCCGGGTGATTTAGCGGTGGTAGTACCGTTTATAGATTTTGAGGTTGCTTGCGTGCCCCACTCTGCCTTGCTCAGCTGACAAAACTGCCTGTATTCTCCAGGCCTTCTTTCAGCATATGGCAGGTCCTTTACATTTGCTTTGTTCTTCTGAAAGATGATGTATGGTGACTTGAACTGAGAGGAGGAGAAGATTTAGCTTGTTCTCAGACTCCAGGCTTTTGGTTTATCTGTCGCAGGTCAAGTACATTTTGTCCCAGGCTCTCCCTGGTGGCCATGCTGGTTTATCTCCTGTGGGAGTAAATAAACTTGCCTTGCTGAAAAATAGCAGTCCTGTGCCTTTCCAGTTGCGACTGAGATGTCTTTATTAATGTTGTGTCCCGATATAAGCTCAGAGTTTTGGCCAGAGCTGCTCAAAGCGGGGACACTGCTAAGATTACTTACCCTTCTTGCACATGGTCAGCACAGAGACTGTTGGAGGCACACAAGATCCTGAAAAAGCAGAGCCAACTCTTTTTTGTGATTGTTACTAGTGGGCCTCAGTGTACTTTGTTAGGCAGCTACAGAACAATAGGATACTTATTCTTCCTTCTCTTTGGGAAACAGCACTGGCCTTCCAGCATTGACGTTTCTAAGGCAAGGTGGGACACTGCCTTACCTATAAGGCAAGGTGAATGCTCATGCTCTATGGGAGCTGTGGACTGCAGCCAAGGCTTTGAGACCCTTAACTGAAATTCAAACTCCCTAGATGGCAGTTCATTCATCACTGAGTTTTGGAGGGTTGTATGCATTTTGCAGACTTACATGTCCTGTGGTCTTGACAACACTGATATGTGGATACTATTTATGGTTGCAAGAACACTGAATTCAGAGAGGGAGAAAGACTTGTGTGCCAGCATCAGATGCATTTGATAAAAGTAGTACCAAATTGAAATAGAAATTTATCAGTATAGAGATGCCTGGGTAGCTCAGTGGTTGAGTGTCTGCCTTTGGGTCAGGTCTGTGATCCTGGAGTCCCGGGATTGAGTCCCACATCGGGCTCCCTGCAGGGAGCCTGCTTCTCCCTCTGTCTATGTCTCTGCCTCTCTCTGTCTCTCATGAATAAATACATAAAATCTAAAAAAAAAAAGAAATTTATCAGTATAGAATATTCTGTTTAGAACACATGTACATGCATACCCATGATATATACATATATATGCGCTATATATGTCTGTCTATACACATATATGTTATACAGACATACACTATGTTTCTTTTTTCTTTTTTTTTCCATACAGTATGTTTCTTATAAAGGTAATGGATTCTAGATCCAAGTCTTTATCATCCCATGGAGCCATTCTAACGAAACATTGATCCACTCACTCAAGAACTATTTATTGTGGAATTACTGTGTGCCAGGTGCTGTGCTAGGCGCCGAGTATTCAGGTGTTAGGAAAAGAGCAAGTGTGGAAGTGCTGATGTGCGGAAGTTCTTTCAGCACTTTAAGAGCTGAAGGGAGCACATTGGGGACACTGGGGAGGTAGGTGGAGACTGGACCACACAGGAACTTGTAAGGTCTTCACTGGTCATGTGGAGCATGGAGAGAAGTTTGGATTGTATTTTAAGAGCAGCATAAAGCCATAGAAAGTTGTGATCAGGGGAGTGGCAGGAGGTGGTCAGTTTAAAAATATCCTTCTGGCTACTGTGAAGGAAGGATTGTAGGGGACATGAGTGGACTCAGGGTGAGCAGACAAGTGAGAGAGAGGCTTTGAATTAGGGTAGAAGCTGTTTGTGCAAAGACTTTTGGAGGCAGTTTGCTTTCATTGTCTTGTCATCAGAGCCATGATGCTGACCACTGAAACTCTGAGAAGATACAAAGACAGAGCTATCTACTACCTTTAAAAAACTTCCTTCACAAAAAAAAAAAAAAAAAAACAACAACACAACAAACTTCCTTCACAACTTTTTTCTAGTTCCCATTACTTAGACTGCTTGCCCCTATTGACTACCCTTTCTTCATAACTTTTTTTCCTTTCTTCATAACTTATCCTTTTCCTATAGGATATTAAAATTTAATTAGAAAAGATGAATATTCCTATAATCTGCAGAAAGTACCAAACTGTAAACTTTCTCCCCAAGGACAAAGATAATGTTTTTTTTTTTTTTTTTTTTTTTGAGCAGCTGGTAAGAAAGATATACCCAATGTCATTTTATATTTAGTTGAGAAACTGAAATTAGACTTTGGATTCCTAGTTTAAATTCTCTTCTTAGCATGGCAGCCTTGAATAAGAATAAGTTCCTGAAATTATAAGCCTGCTTGACTGTTTCCCCACACCCCTGGGGGAAGAGGGTGCAGTAGATAAAACAAAATATTCAGCATCATTGTATTTTCTTTTTGGTTCATCAGCATTTTTTTTTTTTTTTTTTTTTAAAGATTCACTTGACATAAATAAGTTCCTAGCTTGGGAGAGCTAAGCCTTTGCAGAATCTGTGTTCACTGACGGGGAGGGGTGGGTGGTGGGGTGGTGGGTGGTGTCTAGATTTCTGGTGTGATTTCCCAGCAAATTATATGGGTTTGTAAACTCTCCTGCAGGCTGAGATTCTGTCTTTTGTTTCTTCAGACTCATTCGGGCTCATGTGTTTTAGGCATTGATTTGTGGCTCTTTCTCACAAGTGGTGGTAGTGATGTGTATGTATGTGTGCATATGCACACACGCTTTCAGCTCTTTCGAAGAGATGGGTGGTACCTGCCTGGACCATGTATAACCCAAGATCCTTACTAAATGATAATGCCAGAGGATGGTCAGTTAGAAGTTGTCAGGGGCCAGCAGGTTTGCAGGTATTAGAATTAGCAAAAAGGGAAGACTTTTTCTCCCCCCACCGTGTGACTTTTTCTCTACTTCCCTCTTATATTTTATCCTACCTGTTTCTTTATCCTTCTCCCAAATTCATTCAGCCAACAGCCATTTATCAAATACCTACTATATACATGGGAGGACTGGGAATTTATCTGTTTCTTCTCATCTTGTCTGGATCCATGGTATTAATCACTTTGTTGATATACTAAAATGGAGTTCTACTAATTTGCCTTTACCCATCTTTTTAGGTAATATAAATGTATTTAACATTTCTTTCTTTCTTTTCTTTTCTTCTCTTCTCTTCTCTTCTCTTCTCTTCTCTTCTCTTCTCTTCTCTTCTCTTCCCCTTCCTCCCTCCCTCCCTCCCTCCCTCCCTCCCTCCTCCTCCCTCCCTCCCTCCCCCTCTCTCTCTCTCTCTCTTCTTCTCTTCTTTCTTTCTTTCTTTCTTTCTTTCTTTCTTTCTTTCTTTCTTTCTTTCTTTCTTTCTTTCTTTCTTTCTTTCTTTTTCTTCTTTCTTTCCTCTACTGTTTACATTCACACCAGGTAGGAGATGGGGCCAGGCTTTGAGATGTGTAGCCTCAATGCCTAATATTACAATTGTTCATAATCCTTGAGGCTAGCCCCATAATATTATTTCTACTAGTTCTACTCTTTGTCTTTACCTTCACTAAGATCTAAGGGACTGAGTGAATTCTGACTTCTTATTAGTGATAAGCATGCTGCATATCACGAATTGTCAGTGTTTGAAGACAAATATTAAATATAAGTGGAAAAAGTTTTCAGTGCTTACCAGTGCTTTTTGGAAAAAATAGCTAAGGAAGAAGAGTTTAAAGTAAATCAAAGCTCAAGTAGATAGATTATGGACTAGAACTTCTAATTTCTAATTATATGCTCTTTGAAATAATATAGAGACAGCCCCTGAACCCTGAAGTTAAGTTTATTAAAAGGCAGTGTAACATAAATGATACATATGTCAAAATGACCTATGTGATACTGACATAATTATGCATGAGAAGAATCTTTCTTGCTGTCTTCCACCAGTAATAATGATGATAACAAAGGTGATAGCCAATGTTTATTAAGCTCTTGCTCTGTCCGGCCTTTGTGCTAAATGCTCGTTACTGTTTCCCCTGTAAACATCACCCTCCTCTGTTCATTCTTAATAACATGATAGGTATAATGGTAAGTTGTAAAGGAGATAATAGAGTTTATTTAATAAAGGGGTAAAGAGCCCACCACTGGCCTATCTCCTGTTGCCAATCTACCTGACGGGTAGGGTGGTGTTTACCAGGCTTCACCTTCAATAATGGAAGTCACTTTTATATTGTCTTTTGCACCCTCAGCATCAGCAGGATAATCTATGTAAGCATTATTTCTGTGAAACATGCAAAGGTGAGAACATGTGGTTGCAATAGGATAATGGTCACAGTAAGACAAAGTGTGGGTTTAGATCCTGCTTTAGAAACTTTTAGAAATAAATAGCAGAATGTAATGATTACATTGGCACATGGCATTCAGTAAATGTTTTTTTTTTTTTAATTTTTTTTTTTTTTATTTATGATAGTCACACACAGAGAGAGAGAGAGGCAGAGACACAGGCAGAGGGAGAAGCAGGCTCCATGCACCGGGAGCCCGATGTGGGATTCGATCCCGGGTCTCCAGGATCGCGCCCTGGGCCAAAGGCAGGCGCTAAACCGCTGCGCCACCCAGGGATCCCACATTCAGTAAATGTTGCGGTAATTTTAATCAGCCATGATATATGATAGCCAATACTACATTATTTTGTCCTTGGTATCAGAGCTGGTTCACAATTGCTGAAAAAAGGCATTTGCAATAAACATGGAGAGATCTTTTTTATTTCATAATTTGTAACTTCTCATTCAAATATATAATATTGGTAGTGAAACTATAAATATGTTGTCTTTCTGTCCCCATATTCTCTCTCCAAGTAAGTTCTCATCTTTGTTTTACTTAGTTTCTTTTCCCTGTCATCCCTTTTTCGTACCTTATATAGCCAGCTTCAGGAGTAAGGATGGATAACTTAACTGATGATGTGAGTCATGCTGGTGACTTTAGCAAAATTTTCAGAAAATTTTAAAATAATTTTTATCTTTTACTTGGGATTTGTTTCAATCTTCAAGAAAAGTTACAAGAATAAGAATATTGCAAAGAATATGCAAGTGGATGGAATACCATTTAGCCAGACTCACTACTGTTAACTTTGCATCCCATTTGTTTTATTTTATTATTTTTTCCCATTTTTTTAAAGATTTATTTATTTATGATAGACAGAGAGAGAGAGAGAGAGAGAGAGAGGCAGAGACACAGGAGGAGGGAGAAGGAGGCTCCATGCCGGAAGCCTGATGCAGGACTCGATCCCGGGACTCCAGGATCACGCCTTGGGCCAAAGGCAGGCGCTAAACCACTGAGCCACCCAGGGATCCCTATTTTTTTCCCCATTTGTTTTATATTCTGTGTGTGTGTGTGTAAGTACACATATATAATATTTTATAATTTTCCCCCCAAACATTTGAGTGTAAGTTACGTAGATCATAGCCTTTTGCCCTTAAATATTTCAGTGTATATTTTCTTTTCTTTTTTTTAAATTATTTACTTATTTATTCATGAGAGACACAGAGAGAGGGGCAGAGACATAGGCAGGGAGAAGTAGGCTCAATGGGAAGCTCAATGTGGAACTTGATCCCAGAACCCCAGAATCAACAACCTGAGCTGAAGGCAGATGCTCAACCACTGAGCCACCCAGGCATCCCCAGAAAAGAAAATATTATACAAAAGAGAAAGTGGACAAATTCTGCACCAGGCAGTCACTGATGATGATTAACGTCATTAATGGACATTGTGTGCCTCCAGATATAATACCTAAAGTAGGACACAATATCACCTACATAGCACTCAGGTTGAAATCTAATACTGATGAATTAGACAAATCCAAAATGAGAAATCTTAATTTTGAAAGGGGAAGGGGGGTGTATTTTTCCCAAAAATCACTTACCATAAATGACAAAAGCCTTAGAAATATTCTGGATTTAAGAGATCTAACAACTAAATACAACTAGATCCTGTACTAGAAGAGAAAAAAAAATCCTATAAAGGACATGATTGGGCCAACTGGCACAGTAGAATACAACAGGCTTGACAAAGGATTATTAGAGATGGTAAAATTACTACAGTTAAAACATTTAAAAGATAGCTTTATTCTTAGAAAATATACACTGATGGGGTACCTGGGGCACAGATCAAAGCTGGGTAAATTACTGTAAAGGTGCCAATGTGGTAACAGATGAAGAGGAGTAGACTAAGAGAGTTCTTTCCCCAGTGGTATTAACTTAGTTAG
Organism: Canis lupus dingo; assembly: GCF_003254725.2. Lineage (NCBI taxonomy): Eukaryota > Metazoa > Chordata > Mammalia > Carnivora > Canidae > Canis > Canis lupus. The sequence continues at coordinate 10,333,232 of NC_064268.1, forward strand.
GGGGCCTTTGCCAGCTGACACTTGTGTCTCTTCCGATAGCCTCTTGTGACACCATCAGTGACCTATGTCTATGGGGAACTGTGGGTGTGGGAGAGCAGTGACAGGCATCCCTCCTTCCCCCCATGGCTGCTTTCGTCCTTCCCTTTTAGCCACAAGTACGAAGGGAATCATGTGTTAGCCCCTTTGTGTGGAGTATGACACACATTGGTACAGCAGCAGACGGGTTCTCTCCCTTGTGAACTGCCAGTCCCGTCTTTAACTTGGTGATTGGAGGAATATGTGATTAGATTTCATGATATCACCCAAGGGATACTCAGTGTGCTGTGAAAAGATGGGATGGGAACATCTGACCAGAGAAAAACACATGCAAAGGCCACATGGGGCATATTTGAGGAAAACAGAGAAGTCACCAGAATAAGAGAGTCAGGTTGGGGGTGCCTGGGTGGCTCAGTCATTTAAGCATCTGACTCTTAATTTTGACTCAGATCATGATCTTGGGGTCATGGCTCTGTGCTCGGTGAGGAGTCTGCTTAAGATGCTCTCTCTTCTCTCCCAGTGTTCCTTCCACTGAGTGTGAATATATTCTCTCTGTCTTTCTCTCATAGATAAATAAATCTTAAAAAAGAGAGAGAGAGAATTAGCTTGGGGCACACCTCGCAGGCTCCTGTAAAAATCTATGCCTTTATTGTAATTATTATTATTTATTATTATTATTATTATTTAATTTTATTTTTTATTTATTTATTTTTAATTATTTTATTTTTCTAAAAAGGAAATTCCTGGTTCCAAAGATGAAACTCAAAGGACTGGTTCTGTGCTAAGCATTTTATGTGTATTAATTTATTTCTATCTTACAACAGTGCTGTAAGTGAAGTTTTTTAAAGCCTAGTGAGAAGCCCAGAAATCATAAAGAAAAATCTCATAAGTTTAACCATGCCAAGATGAATTTCTATGGAAAAAGAATACCACAAACAGAGTGAGAGGTACAAAAAGCTAAGACAAATATTTGCTACACATATAATGAAGGATCTTTTTTTCTGGTTATAACAAGAGCTCCTGTAAGTCAGTAAGAAAAAGAAATGCAGGAGAAAATGAGCAATGACAAACTGACAACTCACAGAAAAGGAGGAAAAAAGGGGCTTTGAAAACATCAAAAAGTGCTTAGTGTTACAAGGAAATGCAAACTAGAATGGTACTTTTTCCATGAATCAGATCAACAAAGATGAAAAAATTCGGTAATATATGTAGTATTGGTAAAAGTGAGAGAAAACAGGGGCTTTCACACTCATTTCATGGGGGTCAAAACTGATACCTTCTTTTGAGTGCAGCTGGGGAGATTTGTCAAAGTGAAAGACAAACTCTTGTCAAAGCAGTTTTCTGAAAATTTAATTTATGGGTGTGCTTGAAAAAGTGTCTAATGATAATTGTAAAGGATATGTTCTGCTGCATTTTTTTTTTTTTTTTAGATTTTATTTATTTATTCATAGAGCCAGAGAGAGAGAGAGAGAGAGGCAGAGACACAGGCAGAGGGAGAAGCAGGCATCATACATAGAGCCCGTTGCGGGACTCGATCCAGGGTCTCCAGGATCACGCCCGGGGCTGCAGGCGGCGCTAAACCGCTGTGCCACCGGGGATGCCCTTGTTTTGTTTTTTTAAAGATTTATTTATTTGAGAGAGTGCGTGTGTGCGAGTGAGGAGGGGAGCAGAGGAGAGGGAGAATCTCAAGCAGGGCTCCTCACTGAGTATGCAGCCCAAGGTGGGGCTGTCTTACAACCCTGAGATCATAACCTAAGCGGAAAGCAAAAGTTGGATGTGTAACCAACTGAGCCACCCGGGTCCCCCTCTGCTGTATTTTTTTTTTCCCCCTCTGCTGTATTATTTGTAGTAACAAAAGCTAGGCATAATATAAATGTCCTATAACAGGGATTAAATTCTTGGGCATGTATTCATGATGGAATATTGTGCAGTCATTAAAAAGAATGTACAGCTATAGAAGGATCTTCAAATTGTAAGTGAAAAAAATTGAGGTGTAGATCAAGAGAATTCCATGTGTGTGTGTTTGTGGAGGCAGTAGTGTATTTGCACACATATATATGTTACTGTGCCATTTTACAGATGAGTTAACAGTGAGATGAAATCATTAGCCACAGTCACACAAAGCTGGGATGTGAACCAGAGCCATCTCACTGCAGGCCATATTCCTACCCATAAGGCTTTGTCACCATGTGCCAGTGGTTCCCAGCTTTTTCACCCAGGCAGTTTCCTTTTTTTTTTTTTTTTTTTTTTTTTAACCATAAACCCAATATTCTGAAAAAAATTATTTCCAAATCTGTATTTATCATATAACAATTGGCTTTCCCATTTCTTTTTCTTTTTTGGTAGAAGGCAGTATATATATGCCACTCTGTTTCAGAGTACCACACCAAGTAATATAATTGTTTTGCAGCCAAAAGCAAAAGGAATTTGACATTTTAATTAGTTTATGTAGGTAGACAAATTGAGGGTTAATGTAGGATTTCTAAGATATGTTTTGAAAAGTTTATAAATATATCTGGAAGCCTCTGATAGTTCTTTTTGTTTCCATAGGGCTATGGAAACAGGTGGACTCAGGTGGGAACCAGAGAGCAAAGAAACGGGGCAAGATTTAAAAAAAAAATTGATTAGGGACACCTGGGTGGCTCAGTGGTTGAGCAGCTGCCTTTGGCTCAAGGTGTGATCCTGGGTTCTGGGGATCTGGTCCCGCATTGGGCTTATGGCAGAGAGCCTGCTTCTCCCTCTCCCTATGTCTCTGCCTCTCCCTGTGTGCCTGTCATGAATAAATAAATAAAAATTGGATAGATAAGTAATTGGACTGAATGCAGAAGTATGGGATGCTGGAAAGATAGGTATGTAAATTGAGGTTGAATTCTCCTTGGGTGAAATTCTGGTTTAGTCTTTTGACAAGCTCTCAGAGGGAGAAAAAAGCAAACTAATATTTTTTCCTTTTGATCTCAACCCTGTGATTTTTTTCCATAGGCCAATCAGAGTAATGGTTAGATTCCCCATAAAACACTAGTGAGATGGTATAGGAAAAATATAAAACAAAATGAGTTTCAGTTAATGTAAACAACAGGAATGTTAATAGACCATGTCTGCATTCTTGCTTTTTCTGATTATTTATCTGAGCAACCTTATGTTTATTACAGTTGTCAATAATAATATCTAACATTTAGTACCTTGTGTGCAACAACACTTGGACAACTAAGCATCTCAAACTTAACACGTACCAAATCTAACCCTTGATTTTCCTCTCTCCAGATTTACACAAATGTTGTATGAATACTACAACTTCTGTTTACTTTTTACCCAGATTTAGCAGCTAACATTGTACCACATTTGCCTCCCCCCTGTATATATATATACATGCTGTATGTATAACTTCATTCTGAACCGTTTGAGAGTAAGTTCCAGACATGATGTCTTGTTACTCTAAAATACTTCTGTGCCTATTTCCTAAAAACAAAGACAGAGACATAATTACAGTACTCTTGTCAAAATCAGGAAATTTACATTACAATGGGATTAGCATCAAATTCTTACCTCCTTCTGGTCAATGATATGATCCAGAAAGAACCATGCAGTGTATTACTTGTGTCCTGTGACTCGCCTGAAATCTGGAAAGTTCTTTGGACGCCCCCCTCTTTCACAGTTTTGACATTTTTGAAGAGTATGTGCCAGTTAGTTTATAGAATGTCACTCATTTGGAGTTTGTCTAATGTTCCTCCTAATTAGATTAGGTGATGTATTTTTGACAGGAATATCACAGAAATGGCACTTGTTCTCAGTGACGTCAGGAGGCATATGATGCCAGTTTAATCCATTACTGATGATGTTAACTTTTCTCAGTTGGTTAAGGTAGTATCTGTCAAGTTCTCCACTGTGAGGTTCATGAGTGTTTTTTATTTGTTAATTAACAAGTAATTAATAAGCATTTTGTTGGGGGTACTTTGAGTTGCTATAAATACTGTCCTTCCTGCAGTGATTCTACTGCAAAGAGCTTTCCCTTTGTCCCCAAGTATTTTTTTAAAATTGTGATTAAATATATGCAACATAAAATTTATCATTTTAACCATTTCTTTTTTTTTCATTTTAACCATTTCTAAGTGGCATTTTTAAAAAGATTTATTTTATTTATTTATTTTTAAAATTTTATTTATTTATTTATGAGCGACAGAGAGAGAGAGAGAGAGAGAGAGAGAAGGGCAGAGACACAGGCAGAGGGAGCCTGACGTGGGACTCGATCCTGGGTCTCCAGGATCACACCCTGGGCTGCAGGCGGTGCTAAACTGCTTTGCCACTGGGGCTGCCCTCTAAGTGGCATTAAGAACATTCACATTGTGGTACAACCATCACCCCAGTTCATCTCCAGAACGTTTTCATCTTCCCAACTGAAACTCTGTACCCGTCAAATAATAACTCTCCATTCCCTCCTCCCCCAAGTTCCTGGCAACCACCATTGTTTTCTGTCTATGAATTTGGCTGCTCTGGCTACCTTCTATAGAGGTAGAACCATATAGTATTTGTTCTTTTGTGACTGGTGTATTTCACTCAGCATAATATCTTAAATGTTCATCTGTGTTGTAGCATGTGACAGAATTTTTAACCTTTTAAGGCTGAGTAACATTCCATTGGTACATATAATGATACTTTGTTTATTCATTCATTCACTGATGAATACTTGGGTTGCTTCCACCATTTGGCTGTTGTGAGTAATGCTACTATGAACATGGGTATACAACTATCTGAGTCCCTGCTTTTACTTCTTTTGGGGTATATACCCAGAAGTGGAATTTCTGTATCACATGGTTATTCTGTGCTTAATTTTTTGAGGAAGCTTAATTAGTTGAAAATAAAATTAATATCTGCATGGACTCTTGGTTTCCTATTTTATTCAATGGTCTACTATCTATCAATATCATTGTTTATTTTGAGGTACAAATTGTCTCTAATTTGGCAGGCAGGAGACTCTTAGGCTGGCTCCTCTATTCTTTTGACCTGTCCTCTTTGGAGCTGGGTCCTGTGGCACAGTGAGGTGTTCCAAGATCATCTTACCTTTAGTGCCACAGACCTGGAATCAGCTTTTTCTCCAAGGAACCTAGTTCCTTTTGTTGGAGAATGGTTTTTAGAAACCATACTAATAGTGCTGGTTATGCTGATGGCTACTGGGATGTCATTGCTTCAGAGTCCTTTTAGAAGAGAGAGCTAGGAAGATAAGTCTGTATATGAGCCTGCACATATGCACACAGACATGCACAAACATAGATGTACATCTATATTTCTACATCTTTATATGTATATTAAGAACTAGAGTTTACATTACCTCCAATTCTTTTTTTTTTTTTTTAAGATTTTATTTATTTATTCATGAGAGATACACACAGAGAGAGGCAGTGACACAGGCAGAGAGAAGCTGACTCCATGCTGGAAGCTCGATGTGGGACTCGATCCTGGGACTCCAGAATCATGCCCTGGGCCGAAGGGAGGCGCTCAACCGCTGAGCCACCCAGGCATCCCTCTCCAATTCTAATCTAACACCCCAGGGCTTATAAAGGTTTTCTCCCTTTCCATATTTGTATCCCCTCTCCAATAGTGAGAAACCTGGCTCTCATTATCCCTAATATGTCTATTTATTCACTAGTTTCTTTCTTTACTTGTTTAATTCTACTCCATGTGTTCAATCTCCTGATCACATGGACTATCTTTCTGGGCTTTGGGCTTGGCTTGAGGCGCACACTCTTGGCCCCAGTCCCACGGACTGTGCCCCTGGCCCTACTGACTATGCTAGCAGGATCCCAGGCTCCTATCAAGAGGAAGTCAAGGAGGGGGCAGTGACCAAGGAGAAGAGGGGGAAGAGGAAGGGAAGGTCTTGTTTTGTATTTTTATTAGCTACTCTACTCATAGGCATTTTAGCTGTGATAGTGTGGAAAGTAGTGCTGACAGAGTCTTTTGGTTTTCATTCCTCTCTCCATTTTTCTCTCAAGATGGTTTCACCCAAACATCACTGGCGTGGAGGCAGAAAACCTGCTGTTGACAAGAGGAGTTGATGGCAGTTTTTTGGCGAGGCCCAGTAAAAGTAATCCTGGAGACTTCACCCTTTCCGTCAGGTAAGTTGGAAAAAAAAGAGAACCCTGTAAGGGTTTTTCAGGTGGGAAATGTCCCCTTCCCATGCCACCCCCCCCCCCCCCCCCCCCCCCCGTCAACTTCCTACCCTCACTGAGAGTTTGAAGGCCTGCTTGTGGGCCTGTGGTAAGGCCCAGCCTATGAGTCAGATGTGACTCAAGCCCTCTTGTGGGGGCTCAGGTGTAGCCTACTGAGAGTGGGTGCGTGGGAATGCGGCAGGAGGGGCATCATGATGGGCATTTCTTCTTTCCCCGAGAGACCCCTGTGGGTGAGGTGGCCAAAGTGTCACAAGTCCTTAAGCCACACACTGCTTGATCCTGGTGCCATTCATCCTGAACCTGGTTGCCTGCATTTTTCCTTTTCCTTCTGTTGATTTCTTAATGGGAAAAATGCTTTTGAAGAGTTTCTTCAGCTCCCTTTTCTTTTTCAAGAAATTAACATCACTGAGGAAGTTGTGGTGCCATTGGTTCCCCTGCCCAGTCCCATTCCCCTCCCTCTTTCCCCAAAGGAAGCCACCAGCCAGAGGTTAGCATATATCCTTCCTGAATATGCTTTTATACTTGTCCTGCCTTGGTATTATTGTGAACAACATAGAGTTGGTTTGTGTGTTTTTAGCATTCACATGCATGGCCTTTATAATACATCTATTATTCTGCAACTTCCTGTTTAAAGTTTTGGAGTTCTCTGCTGGTACACACAGATCTACTTATTAATTTTTTTTAAAGATTTTATTTATTTATTCGTGAGAGACAGAGAGAGAGGCAGAGACAAGAGAGGGAGAAGCAGACTCCCTATGGGGAGCCTGATGTGGGACTTGATCCCGGGAGTCTGGGATCATGCCCTGAGCTGAAAGCAGATGTTCAACCACTGAGCCACCCAGATGTCCCTCCTCTTCAAAAAGATTTAAAACAAACTAAAAACAACTCAGTGTCCCACAATAGAGGGTTGGATAAACTGTTGTAGGTTTATTTAGGATACCTTTGGGACTTGAGAAATCTCTTTCTGGCTTAGATTAGTTTTTTGAGGATCTCCTGTCCTTAATGTTGACTTGTGTTTTAATATAAGGAATGGGTTTTTCAGTCCTCAGGGCTTGTCTCACCATAGGCTTCTAACTTAAAGTTGTGTGATATTTGAGCTGTAAGAGTTTGGAAGAGAATATATAGTGATCATGATCATGATCATGATGATAGCAAACATGACTGAGGACTTGACATATGCACCAGGCTGTTGTGTCAAGCACTCTACACATATCATTGTATTTAATTTTCCCAACAACTGAGGAATAATTATCTTCATAATTATCTTCATTTTCCAGGTGAGTAAGCTGAGGCACAGAGGTTAAGTTAGTTAGCTGGTCTCACAGCTAGTCAGTGACAGAACCAGGACTAGGGAATTGGTGGGATTTTTTCCCCTTTGTCCTCCACTTTTTGTTTTGAAAAATTTCTGACCTATAGAAAACTTGAAAGATGAATATAGTGAACACCCACATTGTTTTCACCTGTCAGCATTTTGTCATGCTTGCCCTTTCTGAGTATGTGTATGTACTTTTTTCCCCCTGAACTTTTTGAAAATAAATTGCAGATAATCAGGATATTTATTTTACCTTTATTTTATTTAAAACATTTTTTTACAGATTTTATTTTTAAGTAATCTCTACACCCACTGTGGGGCTTGAACTCACAACCCCAAGATCGAGTCACATGCTCTTCCAGCTGAGCCAGCCAGTTGCCCCTGGTTTTATCTTTAAATACTTTAGTGTATATCAAATAAAGGCATTCTCCTGTATAACTACAAAATCGTTATAGGTAATACATTTTAACCTTGCTTTAATAATATTGTCTAATATATAATATATCATGTGTATTTGGATTTCCCTTATTTTAGTAATGGCTTTTGAAGCAGTTGAAAGTCTCCTCACTTTCCACCCTCCCCCACCCTGAGACTAGAGTCAGGAGGATCTAGTCAAGGATCATTTATTGCATTTAATTTTTATGTTTCTGGTCTCTCTCACCTTTTTTTTTAATCTCCATCTTTTGGCTTTTTGGCCGGTCGCTTCTAAGGTTGTCCTCCAATCTCAATTCACTGATTGTTTTCTCATTTTTACAGAGATAAAACATTTTGGCAAGCACACTCCAGAGGTGATGCTGGATCCATCCCATTATTTGACAGGAGGAAGCACAGGATGTCTATTTGCCCCATCTTTTGGTGATACTCAGTTTAATCACTTGATTCTGGTGTTTGCCAGATTTTTTTATTACAAAGATGCTTTGTTCTTTTAGTGATTAATAAGTGATCTGAGGGATGATAGTTTGTATCTTTTTCCCCAACATTTTTTTATTTCATGTTTTTACCATATGTTGATGAAATTTGTCTGAATAAATCATATTGGTGCCTGAAACTTATTTTTGTAATTCTGTTCTTTTTTTTTTTAAAGATTTTATTTGGGACACCTGGGTAGCTCAGCGGTTTAGCACCTGCCTTCAGCCCAGGGCGTGATCCTGGAATCCTGGGATCAAGTCCCACATCGGGCTCCCTGTGTGGAGCCTGCTTCTCCCTCTGCCTGTGTCTCTGCCTCTCTCTCTCTGGGTCTCTCATGAATAAATAAATAAAATCTTAAAAAAATATAAAAAAAATTAAAGATTTTCTTTTTTTTTTTTATTTGAGAGAGAGCGCATGAGCGGTGGGGGGCAAGTGCAGAGAGACAGAGGGAGAAGCAGACTCCCTGGTGAACAAGAGCCAATGCAGGATGATCTCAGGACCCCCAAAAGCAGACACTTAACTGACTGAGCCACCCAAGCACCCCTCTAATTCTGTTATTTCTACATTTATTAGTTGTCATTCTTCTATAAATAAATGCTCCAACCTTCCCTCCCCCTTTATATTTTGGAGAATCACTATGGATTTATAATGATACTTTTTCTTCTTTTTTTTTTTTTTACATATTTTATTTATTCATGAGAGACACAGAGAGAGAAAGAGGCAGAGACATAGGCAGAGGGAGAAGCAGGCTCCCTGTAAGGAGCCTGATGTGGGATTCTATCCTGGACCCTGGGATCATGCCCTGAGCCGAAGGCAGATGCTCAACCGCTGAGCCACCCAGGCATCCCTTTTTCTTTTTTTATCCAGTGTACTGTAATTCTCTGGCCTCATCATTATTTTTTATTTTCACTTTTTTAATAAAGATTTTATTTATTCATAGAGACACACACACACACACACACACAGAGAGAGAGAGAGAGGCAGAGACATAGGCAGAGGGAGAAGCAGGCTCCACACAGGGAGCCCGACATGGGACTTGATCCTGGGTCTCCAGGATCACATCCTGGGCCGAGGCAGGCGCCTAACTGCTGAACCACCCAGGGATCCCCGAATACTATCTTTATAGTTTACTTTTTTCACTTATAGAAATCTTTTAATGATCTTTCTCATTTTTGTAGTCAACTGAATAGCATATACCTTTCTACAATTTCCCTAGGGATACCTATAGATGAGAAGTCAGTTTTTTCTTTCTTTCTTTCTTTTTTTTTTTTTAAGTCAGTTTTTTCTAATAGTTATTTAACAGTGATAGATAAGGCTCCAGTGAATGTGATCACATTTTGCATATGTTTTGTGCTTTTGAAAATCTGTTTTCAGGGTGAATTCCTGAGAGTGAGGTGATTGGGGCAGAGAGTAAATGCTATGATAGCATAGTTTTTTCAAATTCTTTTCCGTAGCGATTGTGTCATTTTGTACTTCCACCAATAATATATGAGGGGCCTATTTTTCCACAGCTTCACCATTTGAGTGTGGTCAAACTTTTCTTTTTTATTAACTTAATAGGTGAGAAATAGTATCTCTGTGAATTTTTATTTTTTAATTTTTATTTCTCTCAGGATTGAAATTTAACATCCTTTAATATGTTTAATGACCATTTTTACTATCTTTTTTGTGAACTCTTAGAACCACTGCTTTTAATGACTGTGCAGCCCTGCCAAGTTTCATTTTTTATTTTTCTTCATATATCATACAGACACTGTCATATATGTGCACATTCCTCTGTGTGTGCATGTATGCAAGCATGTATGATGTGTTCTGGTTCTGTGCAGTCTAACCTTTGTGTTATGTGCCCATGCTTAAAAATTGATCATCATGTTGCCTTATATTCATTCAGTTTGTCAAGGAAGATCCCTTTTCCTTTCCCCCTTGTCCTCTCACTCTCCCTTTTTAATTTTGAGGAAAAGGAAACGCAGAAAAATAAAATTATGCAAATTATCCATGTTGTTTTTCCTGCCAGTCATTTTTTCCTTCAAAATAGAATATAAAATAAAACAAAATTTCCCTTTATTCACCATTCTTGGTCCTATTCTTCCTTTTGTCCTATTGGCAGCTACTTTCATGAGCTTGTTGTACTTCTAATCCATTAAAAAATAGTATATATGTGTATATTTGTAATATAGTAACATTACATGGAAATAATATCTTTATGGTAATAAAATATAATGTATAGGGCAGCCCAGGTGGCTCAGCGGTTTAGCGCCGCCTTCGGCCCAGGGCCTGACCCTGGAGACCCGGGATCGAGTCCCATGTCGGGCTCCCTGCGTGGAGCCTGCTTCTCCCTCTGGCTGTGTCTCTGCCTCTCTCTCTCTCTCTCTCTCTCTCTGTCTCTCATGAATAAATAAATAAAATCTTTAAAAAAGATATATAACATATATGTGTGTATGTAGATCTGTATCTTGAATAATATATAGTATTACTTGTCTGTGTGCTTATATTTTCATAAATGATACATGCTGAGCATATCATTCTACATTGTGTTTCTTTCATGTAGTATTATATTTTTGAAATCCATCTCTGTGTCTGTGTATTAATGTAGCTCATACCTGAAATATCTTTTTTTTTTGTTTTTTTTGAAGATTTTACTTATTTACTCATGAGAGACACAGAGAGAGAGGCAGAGACATAGGCAGAGGGAGAAGCAGGCTACCTGTGGGGAGCCTGATGTGGGGGCCTCGATCTCTGGACCCTGGGATCACTACCTGAGCCAGAGGCAGATGCTCAACCACTGAGCCACACAGGCATCCCCTGAAATATCTTTTTTTGTGTTATGTCATTAAGTAAAGGCTAGAAATGGGAAGCTCAAGTGTTAAAGTAGAATTAGATACAGTTGGGAGGAGGGTGACCCGAAGGACTCTTTTCACTTACTGGAAAATGTTGTCACCAAAAATTAGAAGTGAGTATTGTCAGTAACATTATGGGATGGTTTTTCTTATATTCTTTAGTTCCCGTGTTTTTTTTCCTTTGGTAGAAATGTGTTTATATTTTCCAGAAGCTTCATCAATAATGCTACAGGGTCAGACTAAGGTCAGTCGTTATCATTTTAGAAGTGCCTGGTCCTTTGTGGGGTGGGGGTGGGGGGTTTACCCCCCAAGGTAATAATGGGTGTCCTTGTGATGTACTCATTTGCTCAGAAAACTGAATGGAAGTCACAGACTGCTTCAGCTAACTAAAATACCAAGTTTTAGAAACTTTTGGTCAATGTTTTGTCAACTCAGTAGGATAGCATTTTAGCCATTTTATGCTGGAAACTGTCAATTGTGTTCTTTTTTTTTTTTAATTTATTTATGATAGTGCACAGAGAGAGAGAGAGAGAGGCAGAGACACAGGCAGAAGGAGAAGCAGGCTCCATGCACCGGGAGCCTGACGTGGGATTCGATCCCGGGTCTCCAGGACCGTGCCCTGGGCCAAAGGCAGGTGCTTAACCACTGCGCCACCCAGGGATCCCTCAATTGTTCTTAAAGTGATTATTTAAGGTACAATTATATATAGTATCATAAGTGCACCATGACATGAATTTTGACAACTATATATGTAACCAACAGTACAGTCACAATATTTTTATCACTCTAGAAGATTCCTCTGTGTCCATTTCTAATCTCCTTCCTTCTGCGTAGCTACCACTGTTCTCATTTCAAACCCTGTAGACTAGTTTTGCTTATTCTACAATTTCATTGACAATTGAAGTCATACAGTATATATTCATTTGTGTCTGGCTTCTCTCTCTCTTCTCTTTTATTTTTATTTATTATTTTTTCTTTTAATTTATTCATGAGAGACAGTGAGAGGGGGGCAGAGACACAGGCAGAAGGAGAAGTAGGCTCCATGCAGGGACCCCGATGTGGGACTCAATCCCAGGTCTCCAGGATCAGGCTCTGGGCTGAAGGCAGCAGCTAAACCACTGAGCCACCCGGGCTGCCCTCTCTCTCTTTTTTAAAGGTTTTATTTTTAAGTAATCTCTATACCCAGCGTGGGCCTTGAAACTCACAACCCCAAGACCAAGAGTCATATGCTCCCCTTCCTGAGCCAGCCAGGCACCCCTGGTTTCTTTCTCTTAACGTAAAGTTTTTGAGATTATCCATGTAATTGTATGTATCAGTGTGTTTTTTTTTTAATTGCTGTGCAGTGTTCTGTGGTCTGAATATGTAACTATTTATTTGTCCATTTTGGTGATAAATGTTTGAGTTGCCAGGATTTTTCTATCTCAAATAAAGCTGCAATAATATTCTTCTACAAGTCCTTGGGTAGCTATACAGTTTCATTTTTTGGGGGGGGGGGTGCAAAATACTTATGAGTGGTTTTACTGGATTAGAAAATAGATGTTTAACTTTATGTGTCTTTTTTTTTTTTTTTTAAGATTTTATTTACTTATTCATGAGAGACACAGAGAGAGGGGCAGAGACACAGGCAGAGGGAGAAGGAGGCTCCCTGAGGGGAGCCTGATGTGGGACTCCATCCTGGGTCTCCAGGATCATGCCCTGAGCCGAAGGCAGACACCCAACCGCTGAGCCACCCAGGCATCCCTAACTTTATGTGTCTCGATTAATTACTGATGAGAAAAATTATTGCCACTTAATATATGCATTTCGGTCAGACTTCCAAAATAGAAGTTGTACAAGGGAAAGGAGCCAGGCAACAAAGCCTTTGTGTTGAAATGGTTGACTTGTAAACTGGCTCCTTGGGTATGTTTCAATGTTTAGGTGAAATCTGATATAAAATGTGAGATCCATTTTTACTAGTGTAGCTCTTTATTAGTTTTTGTTTTCCCCCTAATGGACTCTTTTAGAAGAAATGGCGCTGTCACCCACATCAAGATTCAGAACACTGGTGATTACTATGACTTGTATGGAGGGGAAAAGTTTGCCACGTTGGCTGAGTTGGTCCAGTATTATATGGAACATCACGGACAATTAAAAGAGAAGAATGGAGATGTTATTGAGCTTAAATATCCTCTGAACTGTGCAGATCCTACCTCTGAAAGGTCAGTGATGTTTAATGCACCTCTTCCATGCCATAGGTGTTCTACGAATGCATTACGGGGCTTTGGCTTTACCTGTTTCTCAAGTTGTAATCTTTGCAACTAAGTAAGTTTTACTGAAGCAAGAATCATAGGATGAAATTATTTTCAGAGTGCCTTTTTTCTGGTGAAAGTTTCGATTAACATTCCTTATGCTTAATTTTGCAGGGGTCACAGACTATTCCTGTATATACTTGGTACATGCAGTAATTTTAAGATTATTGAATTCGAGCCCATAATCTTTAAGAATTAGGAGAGGAAAATAAGTGCTAATGGAGGCGCCCAAACAGCAGCAGTTCCCTGTAGCAGCTCCCCATCAGCTATTCAGCCATGCCACCAACAGATGTCAGTTTAAGCTCAGAAGCTGAAAGTCAGAGCTTGCAGAGGGTCAGATTTTTCATCAGTTCTGTTCTGTTATATCCACAAATGTGGGAGAATGACCTTGCTTAGAGGGAATTACGTTATTTCTGAGATCATCTTTCGCTTGATTTGGAACTAAGCTGATGAAAGCTGAGACTTGACTTATTTTTATTGATTTTATTGGTTTTCTACATTCCCACTCTCCTCTCTGACTCAGTACAAACTCAGGGTCTACTTAATTAGGTTTGTATATTTTGTATCTTCAGGTAGGTCTCTTCAACTTGCATCTTCATGTCAGTGCTGTTACAGGCAGATAATTTCTCTAGCTATACTATAACTTCAAGCAAAAGGCTGTTTGCCAACTCAGTTTATTTCTGAATTTTACTCTGTTCATTTGAGGGTGGATGAAAAACAATTCACTGTATATTCCTCTAGTGATGAGCCACTACACTAGCACTATCTGCCATGATAGTTAGTGCTTGCTTTCTTATCAAGATCCTGAGGGAAAAAGCCACATTATTAATATAACTATGTGAAGGTTTTTTAAAAAGTTTGTTTGTTTATTTATTTAATCTCTATCCCCAACATGGGGCTTGAATTCATGACCCCAAGGTCACGAGTCACAGGCTCTTCTGACTGAGCCAGCCAGATGCCCTGTTAAAATGTTTTTTTATAGTATCCTAGAGTGATATCTCAAAATCTGTCCTCTCGTGACCCGCATCAGGACTCTCGAGTACTGGGTAAAAATGCAGATTGCTGGGCTCCTTTCAAATGTAGTATATTGCTATTTCTGGTTGGGCGGCATGGGAATTCATTTTTTTAGCAAAATCCTTCAGCTTTTCCATAAATATTATATGCTTTAGAAATGATAACCCAGCATACAGTCTAAAGATACTGACAGCAAACTTGGAAGCTGTTGAAGTATTGGTTGGAAATATTAAGGAATTTGGAGTGCTTAAATTAATTTATAATGAAAATTTTTTAATGTAATGTTCACATACCAAAGCAAGGACAAACATTCAAATGATTTTTTTTCTTTTTCTTTTTTTTAAGATTTTATTTATTTATTCATGAGACACAGAGAGAGAGAGGCAGAGACACAGGCAGAGGGAGAAGCAGGCTCCATGCAGGGAATCCAACGTGGGACTCGATCCCGGGTCTCCAGGATCAGGCCCTGGGCCCAAGGCAGTGCTAAACCACTGAGCCACCCGGGCTGCCCGATTTTTTTGTTTCTACCATGACCACCTTATTTTAATTTCTTTCTCTTTTCTTTTTTCTTTTCTTTTCTTTTCTTTTCTTTTCTCTTTTCTTTTCTTTTCTTTTCTTTTCTTTTCTTTTCTTTTCTCTTTTCTTTTCTTTCTCCTCCCTCCCTCCCTCCCTCCCTCCCTTTCTTTCTTTCTTTCTTCCTTTCTTCCTTTCTTCCTTTCTGATTTTATTTACTTACTTGAGAGAAGGCACGAGCAGGGAGTGGGGGGTAAGGGGCAGAGGAATAAGCAGACCCTCTCCTGAGTAGGGAGCCAGATGTGGGGCTTGATCTCAAGACCCCCAGATCATGACTCAAGCTTAAGGCAGATGTTTAACTGACTGAGCCACCCAGGCGCCAGTATTTTAATTTCTTTAAATGACTGTGATTCAATAGTCCTTTTACGGTAGGGCATGGAGAAATGGCAAAGTGCATTTTTAAAAGATGGGAGATTCAAAAGAAAATAGGAAAGAGTGAGGGCATTTGTTTACAAATGACTGTGGGCCCATTTAAAAAGTTTAATGATTATTCTTAACATCTTTCTCATTTTTTTCCTGCCTGTTTGGAAAGCATGTTGTCTCATGTGGGATTGGCCAGTCTCTTAGAGGAATGAGTCTGTTTTTTAACTGTGTTCAGGAGAGATGGCTCTATATAGTAGTTTTGTGAAAGAATACTATGAACCTGTGGCAGAACTCCATTGATTTTTCATTTAAAATCAACATTTCATTTTAGGTGGTTTCATGGACACCTGTCTGGGAAAGAAGCAGAGAAATTACTAACTGAGAAAGGAAAACACGGTAGCTTCCTGGTACGAGAGAGCCAGAGCCACCCTGGAGATTTTGTTCTCTCTGTCCGCACTGGTGATGACAAAGGGGAGAGCAATGATGGCAAGTCTAAAGTGACCCATGTCATGATCCGTTGTCAGGTAAGATCCCACTTGAACTACCCGTCTGGCAGAATGTCGTCTTTGGGTGATTCTTCTGCTGGAGGAAGACGGACATCACTTCTGGTCAGAATCTCCTGGCTCCTCCAATCATAGGTGTATATGCTTTTAGAACATTATTTATTATAATTGTTTCATTGTTTCAGAACTTTATTAAATTATTTCCAGTCTCTCGCTGGCAGATTAAGTCATGCCTCAGTGTATCACCTTTTGCCCCGTACTGGCTAATCTGTTTTTGCTGGAGTCAGCCTCATTCGCCATGTTTCGGAAGTGATGGCCTCAGCTTCTCCGATTCTCCCAGTGTGGCATATGACTGCATTCATAGTCCAGAGTTCTTGCATTAACGCTGGGAAAATTGAACTCCTTCTTTCTTTCTCTCTTTCTCTCTCTCTCTTCCCTCCCTCTCTTTCCTTCCTTTCCTCCTTCCCCCTTCCTTTCTTCCTTCCCTCCTTCCTCCTGTCCTTCCTTCCTTCTTTTCTCCCTCCTTTTCTTTCTCCCTCCCTCTCTCCCTTCTTTCTTGATTTTATTTTTAAGTAATCTTTACACATAACATGGGGCTCAGACTTACAACCCTGAGGTGAAGCTCCACTGACTGAAACAGCCAGGTGCCCCTGAACTCACTATTTATTGTTTTTTTTTTTTTTTTAAGATTTTATTTATTTATTCATGAGAGACACAGAGAGAGAGACAGAGACACAGGCAGAGGGAGAAGCAGGCTCCATGCAGGGAGCCCTACGTGGGACTCGATCCTTGGACTCCAGGATCACAGCCTGGGCTGAAGGCGGTGCTAAACCGCTGAGCCACCCGGGCTTCCCTATTTATTGTTTTTAATGTGGTAATAGGATTAAGGAGGTTGATTCTTCGTCAACTATGTCTATGTCAAACTTTGTTTTGACATAGTTTCCTAAAAATATAAGTCAATTCACTTATTGACTTATTGATTGTTTTTAAATCACATATATATTTTAAGAACCCAGCTTTATTGAGGTACGATTCCATACTGTACAATTCGCCCTTTTAAATTGGACAGTTTCAAAAAAAATAAATTGGACAGTTTCGTGATTTTTGGTATATGCACATATTATGCAACCACTGACCCTAATTCCAGAACATTTTCATCACCCCAAAAAGAAACCCTGTGTTCATTACCTCATTATTTCTCCTCCTTCCAGCTCTTGATATCCACTAATCTTTTTTTTATTTTTATGGATTTGCCTGTTTTGGATGTTTCATATAGATGGAATTATAAAATGTGGCTTTTACATTGGTTTCTTTTACTTTACATACAAGGTTTATCCATATTGTGGTGTATGCCAACAAACTCTTTATTGTCAAATATTCCATTGTGTGGCTGGAGTACATTTTGTTCATTCATTAAAAGAATTGATGGGCATTTTGGCTATTATGAATAGTGCTGTTTATGTACACATAAACATTTGTGTATAGATGTTTATGATACCCTCTATTTGGTGAGACAACATCCTCATATTTTAATTTATAAAGTACAGTTTCCTTTAGTTCTTTTAAAATATTTATACTAGTTGATTTCAATTCTTTATCTGGGCTTTCTCAAGGATAGTGTTTATTGAGTACTCCCCCCGACCCCCCATGTTTGGTCCATACTTTCCTGTTGCTTTGCATGTTTCCTAATTTTTTTGTTGGAAACAAGACATTTTAAGTAATATGGTGATTCTGGAAATTAGATGACATCTTTTCCAGGGTTTGTTTTTGCTACTTTTTATTGTTGCTGTAGTTATTGTTGCTCTTTCTGTGTTTCGTGACTTTCCTTTATTCTTTGCCATGAGTAGCCACTGAAGTCTTTGCTTGGTTAGCTTAGTGGTCTGTTAATGATTGGACTGAGATTTCCTTAAGATTTCCTTAATCATTAGGTCTCCCAGCCTTTGCCAAGGGGGCTGTGTGTGTGCGTGTGTGTGTGTATTGGGGCACGGTTTCATTGCTCTGGCAGATTATAACACTGTCTTAGCCTTCACTTTCTGTTTGCACAGAACTTCAGGATGAGCTAGAGGTGAAGATTAGGGTTTTCTTGGATCTTCCCTGGACTTCACATGGCCTTGCACATACACATAGCCTTCTAGCTTCTTGAGAATATGTTAGAGTTTTTTTTTTTCTTTTACTTTTAATTTAAATTCCAGTTAGTTAACATACAGTATAATAGTTTCAGGTGTACAATATAGTGATTCAGCATTTCCGTACAAAGGCTGGTACTTCTCACAATAAGTACACTCCTTAATTCCCATTACCTATTTCCCCCATCCTCCCACCTGCCTCCCCTCTAGTAACCAATAGTTCTCTATAATTAACAATCTGTGTTTTGGTTTGCCTCTCTATGTTAGAAGTTTTCCAAGCCCTCTGTAGACATTGCCTAGATTTTCCTTCTTTCCTTTTGGTCAGTCTCTTATTTGCCTTAACTGGTATTCCCCACTGCAGGCTACTGTGATACTAAACAGTTGCTGTTGATTATTTTTAGCAGATCCCCTGAAGACAGGACTAAGTGAGCTCTAAGTCAGGTCAAATAAACACAGGCTCTGAAAACAGGACTTTTTCAGGGAGCTGCTAACCAGGCCAAATACAGGTGTATCTCAGAGATATTATGGATTTAATTCTAGACTACTACAGTAAAATTAATATGGCAATAAAGCAAGTCAAATGAATTTTTTGGTTTCCTAGTGCATATAAAAGTTACGTTTATGCTATACTATACTGTAGTTTATTAAGTGTGCAGTAGCATTATGTCTGAAAAAATAGACAATATACTTTTTTTGGGGGACAACATTAAAAAATACTTGATTGCTAAAAAGTGCTAACCATCATATGAGCTTTCAGTGAGTTATAATCACTGATTATGGATCACCATAACAAATATAATAATAATGAAAAAGTTTGAAATACTGAAAGAATTACCAAAATATGACACAGAGACACAAAGTGAGCAAATACTGTTGGAAAGATGGTACCAATAGACTTGCTTGATGGAGGGTTACCACAAACCTTTAATTTGTAAAAAATATATATCAGCAAAGCGCAATAAAGCAAAGTACAGTGAAACAAGGTTTGCCTGGAGGGATTATTCTCTGGGGATAGGTCCCATGAGAGAGCTCTAAATTCATTCTGTCCTCTGTAGCTGTGCTAGGTTGCTGGCTTTCATAGCTACTGTGGTTATGAGGCTGTTTGTTTTCAAGGCTATAGAAGAGCTGAAGAGAGATACATGGGAATATAGGGCAAGTTAAAATGCTACGGTTTGCTCCTTAGTCATTTTTCTTGAATAAATGTTTCTTGGACTGTTGCAGTTCTTGGTTAATTTCCAGGGTTCTGAGAAATATTATGAGAGCTTTTTTTTTTTTTTTTTTTTTTTAGATTTTATTTATTTGAGAGAGGGAAAGCATGAGAGAGAGACAGATCACAAAGAGGAGGGAGGGGTAGAGAGAGAAGCTCTCTTGCAGGGCTCATGACCTGAGCCGAAGGTAGATGCTTAACCGACTAAGCCATCCAGGCACCTCTGATGACAGTTTTTATTAGTGTTTTTGTTGCTTTTATGGAAGAATGGATTTTCAGAAGTCCTTTGTCATTCTGAAAATACTTCTTCCCCACACTCCCATCACAGTTTTATTTTTATTTTTTTAAAGATTTTATTTATTTATTCATGATAAAGAGAGAGAGAGAGAGAGGCAGAGACACAGGCAGAGGAAGAAGCAGGCTCTATGCTGGGATCCTGACGCGGAACTCAATCCCAGGACTCCAGGATCGCGCCCTGGACCAAAGACAGGTGCTAAACCACTGAGCCACCCAGGGATCCCGATCAGTTTTATTTTTAAATAAAAGATTGTACCTGAATATCTTCATATATCATTTCTAGGGTATTCTATTTTCTTAGTAATAATAATAACATCCTTTCCTGTTGTTTCCTTTAAATAGCCTATTTTGATCTTCTTATTAGAAAAAAGTTACCTAGTCTCTGTTTATAATTTCCCTTTTAAATTTTCATTACAAGAGGAAAGTAGAGACATGTATATTTTGCCTTCAGTGCTGCCTACCCAGCCTTGGAATTTGTTGTGCTTCAGAGAGAAGTGTTTACTTATCTTCTCTTCAGCAGCCTGCCTTATAGTTGCTTAGCCTAGAATGTAAGTAAATAGTAAAGAATACTGTTTTTCATTTCTTTAACTACTTAGTTAACTTATGAAGGGGACAATTTTTTGTACTCGAGTTGCTGAGAGATACTTAGAGCATCTCACACCTCACAGTCAGCTCTTTCACATTGGGTCAGCCTTTGCCCTTCCATTGTCCTCGTTTCCTTTTCTTTGTATTACTATAGCTGTTTGATCTTTGGGTGAGAGTCAGTCTGTATACTTCAGTTGGGAAAAACAGTAATTTAACATAAAGATAATAAGCAGGACTTTTTGTTTGTTTGTTTTTTTGGTCTTGAAAGGAACTGAAATATGATGTTGGTGGAGGAGAACGGTTTGACTCTTTGACAGATCTTGTGGAGCATTATAAGAAGAATCCCATGGTGGAAACTTTGGGCACAGTACTACAACTTAAGCAGGTGAGCTAAAACTCTTACCTCCTTATAGAGTTAAAAAACTCCTGATGGAATATTTCAAATATAGAGTAGTAGAATAGTGTCATGAACTTACACACACACTGATCAATTTACCAAGTCTTGTTTCATTGTTACTACATTCACTGTCCTCCTCCTTCAGTGTTTGGAAACAAATTCCAGATCTTGCATCATTTCCAGGATTGTCTCCATGTGTATCTCTAAAAGGCCTCCTAGAGGTTTTGTCTTTTTTTTTTAAGATTTTATTTATTTATTCATGAGAGACACACAGAGAGAAAGAGAGAGAGAGAGAGAGAGATCTCGAGAGAGAGAAAGGCAGAGACAGGCAGAGGGAGATGCAGAGAGAGAGAGAGAGAGAGAGATCTCGAGAGAGAGAAAGGCAGAGACAGGCAGAGGGAGATGCAGAGAGAGAGAGAGAGAGAGAGAGAGAGAGAGAAAGGCAGAGACAGGCAGTGGGAGATGCAGGCTCCATGCAGGGAACCCAATGTGGGACTTGATCCTGGACCAGGGATCACGACCTGAACCAAAGGTAGATGCTCAACCACTAAGCCACCCAGGTGTTCCCCTCCTAGAGTTTTTTTATTTTTTATTATTTTTTTTCTCCTAGAGTTTTTAAAGCAAGCTTTTAACAAGTTTTTATTCTAGATTTACCTTTGGTTACTTTGGGTTACCTTACTCACTTTGGAGCTATTGCTATTTCAGAGTTTACCTAGTGGCAGATTATATCATCTCTCTAAGTAATGTTGTGGTCTATTTATAAAGAAAAATAGGTTTGAATTTATGTTACTGGAGTAAAGTATGTGTGGAGATTGAAGAAAGATTTCCTCACAAAATAGAAAAGAAAGTGAAAGTGTATTTGAAAACTTTGATTGTGAATTACCATGTCCTTTGAATTTCTTACTCTTGCCTTATGAATATAAACATGGAAATTTTTTTTTTTTGCATTAACACCTTTTTTTTTTTTTTGGTAATACTTTCTTCATTTCACACCAACTGCTGAATTTGATTAGCCCCTCAACACAACACGTATCAATGCAGCTGAAATAGAAAGCCGGGTTCGAGAACTAAGCAAATTAGCTGAGACCACAGATAAAGTCAAACAAGGCTTTTGGGAAGAATTTGAGGTAAGTTATTAAAAAAAATCTTTTTAACTTGCGTTATTAAAAATACTATTTTTAATGAGAGAAAAGTTGGCCCTGTATTTGGAATTGGATAAAAGACTTGAATCTGTATTCTTTCTTAATTCAGCCATTGATTGACATGGCACAAGTTGCTGAGGGGGCTTCTTTGAAATAGAAGGGCATTGTGTTCTGGGAGAAGGGAGTTGGCAGTTAATATTAAATGGATGAGCCAATAGCTCCATTTGGCTCTTTTGGTTTGGACTGCTGGCAAAAAAACAGAAAAACAAAAGGATCTAATTCCTTTGGAAGATTTCCAGCATTGGCTGGCTTCTTTAGAAAGAATCTATAGCCTTCTTGCAGTGAATAAATAAAAATGAAATACCTCATGGTGGTTTTAATTTGGGAATTGACATTTATAACTTTGGGAAGTTAAGTGAACTGATTTCTTTCCTGAAACCAACTTGGGTAGGAGAATGTCTCCAGAGGGAATGTGCTGTGTTCCTGTTTCCCTCTGGTATGTTACTTACCAGTTCATATTGTAATGTCGTTCTCTCTTCTTATCCATTTGATTGGAAACCTCCTCAAAAACAAGAATTGTACCATACTTACCTTAATAGTTACCCCTAGCATGTGGCACAGTGCCTAGTACACAGTAGAAACTCCATGAATGGAGCCATGGATGGATATTTACATTAAGGTAACGTTGTATTGTTTTATTACTGTTCTGTTTATGGGAATGATTGACTATTCCATACTTTCTGTAGGACTTTAGAATTCATAAATATTTGTGAAATGAATGAATGGCCACATGAATTCCTTGAAACCACAGTAGTTCCAATAAACTTGTTGAGATAAACGTTATTTCCATTTTATGGAGGGGGGCAGCCTGAGTCTTGGGGAGGTTGAGTAAATCCTCCAATCTCTATACCACAAATATTGATTGTGCTATAGCACTTAGGTTGAGTGCAGAATAGAACAGTTATAGTCCTCGCTCCACAAGAACCTGAGCTCAGGTTTATTCGTTCATACGAGGTATTACGTTAATCGCTGAGGACATGATGGTGAACAGGATGGACAGGGTTTCTGTCTTTAAGGAGCTTCTAGTTGAGAGAGGGAAGACAGTGATGATCAACATAATGAGTCAGAATTTTTAAACCTCAAGCTCACTGCTCCCTTGATTCTGTCCCACCAGCAGAAAAAATAAAGGGCAGCATTTCTATTCATTTAATTACTTTCACTTTATTTCATTCATTTCATGTATAAAGCCTCATGAAATAGACATTTTACAAACCTTGCATTAAAATTTGTTTTGTTTTTTTTTTTAAAGATTTTATTTTATTTATTCATAGAGACAGAGAGAGAGAGAGGCAGAGACACAGGCAGAGGGAGAAGCAGGCACCACACAGAGAGCCTGACGTGGGACTCGATCCCGGGTCTCCAGGATCACGCCCTGGGCTGCAGGCGGCGCTAAACCGCTGCGCCACTGGGGCTGCCCTTGCATTAAAATTTGAATGAAGAACCTATTTTTCAAAACTTTTTATTATGTAAAATGTCAAATATATACAAAAGCAGAGAGAAGAGCATAATCGCAGCAATGTGTCTATCACCAAACGTTAACAATTGTTGATATAGGGCCAGTCTTTTTTAGCTACTCCTCAGTGATTCCCCTAGCCTTGGCTTATCTTTTTTTTTTTTTAAGATTTTATATATTCATTTTTAGAGAGAGTGAGTGAGTGAGAGTGGGGAGGAGATGTAAAAGGAGAGAGAGAATCTCAAGTAGATTCCATGCTGAGCATGGAGTCTGACCCAGGGCTGGATTCCACAACCCTGAGATCATGACCTGAGCCAAAACCAGAGGCTGAATGCTCAGCTGCTTGAGCCACCAAGGTGCCCCCAGCCTTGTCTTATCTTTTTTTTTTTTTTTTTTTAGCCTTGTCTTATCTTGAAGCAAATCCCAGGTGTTTTTTCATGTATAACTATTTCATTTCAAAAGATTTAAACCAGAATATCATTCTCACATGTAAAACTATTAATAATAACAATGTTAAATGGGTGTCATTCACTGTTCACATTTTCCTGATTGACATGTGTACATGTGTGCACAAACATGCAGTTTGTGTGGAGAGTGCCTTTTTCTACTTGATTAAGAAAAAACTTTGAAAAAAAAAAGAAAAAACTTTGAATGTGTTATATAGATTTGTATAAAGAACCTCCATATGTCATTATCAACTTTGCCAATTATTATTTTACTTGTAAATATTTCAGTATTTATGGAATTCTTAAAAAATTAATCAAAATACTCTTCCACATCTAGAAGAAAAGAACACAAGTTCATCAGATATAACTAAATTATGCCACTTGTTTTATAATTAAAAAATTTGTTGGGGGATCCCTGGGTGGCGCAGCGGTTTGGCACCTGCCTTTGGCCCGGGGTGTGATCCTGGAGACCCGGGATCGAATCCCACTTCGGGCTCCCGGTGCATGGAGCCTGCTTCTCCCTCTGCCTATGTCTCTGCCTCTCTCTCTCTCTCTCTGTGTGACTATCATAAATAAATAAAAATTTAAAAAAATTTGTTGGATTATGATTTAGATATGCTTCACACATACCTCTCTTTTAAAAGTCTTATGTCTCTTAATATTTTGGCTCCCTTCCATCCTTTCCTCCCCCCTTTCTTCTTCCTCTCCCTCATCGTAGTCCACTCGGTCTTCAGTAGCAAAATACCACAGGCTGGATAGTTTATAGACAGAAATGTATTTTTCATAGTTCTGGAAGTCTGAGATCAGGGTGCTAGCATGGTCAGGTGAGGGCCCTCTTCTGGGTTGTAGACTCTTGTATGCTTAGATAGCAGAAGGGATGAGGGAGCTCTGTGGGGTCTCTCTCTCTCTCTCTTTTTTAGAGAAAGAGTGTGTGTACATGCATGTGAGCAGGGGTAGGGAGGGCAGTAGGGAGGGGCAGTGGGGGAGGAGAGAGAATCCCAAGCAGGCTCCACACTGAGCATGGAGCCTGACACAGGGCTTGATACTATGACCCTGAGATCATGATCGGAGCTGAAGTCAAGAATCAGACGCTCACCTGACTGAGCCACCCAGGTGCCCCTGGGGTCTCTTTCTTTTAGAAGGATACCCTGCCTCTTAATATCATCACCTTTGGGGGTAGAAAAAAAAATATTTTTTTTGGAAAAAAATATTAAACTGTTTTTAGTAATCACAACTCAGCAAAATCCAAACCATAAGGAACTTTCAGGACAAAAGCCCTGCTTTCTCCAACAACAGCAACAACAAAGAGGAGAAGCAGGCTCCCCTTGAGCAGGGAGCCCAACATGGGGCTCAGGACCTTAGGATCATGGCTTAAGCAGAAGGCGGAGCTTAACCTAATGAGCCACCCAGGCACCCTAATAGTAACATTTTTAATGTTGCATGTTAAAAAACACAATAGTTGTCACTCATCTTTTTATTATTATTATTATTATTATTATTAAATATTGTTATTTTTTTAAAGATTTTATTTATTCAGGACACCTGGGTAGCTCAGCAGTTGAGTGCCTGCCTTTGGCCCAGGGCATGATCCTGGAGTCCCAGGATCGAGTCCCGAGGCGAGCTCCCTGCACAGCGAGGAGCCTGTTTCTCGCTCTCCCTCTGCCCCTGCTCGTGATTTCTCTCTCTCTCTCTCTCTGTCAAATAAATACAATTTTTAAAAAGAAAATTAAAAGATGTTGAACTTTCTTGGTAAAAATAAGACGTAGTGAGCTATTTTCAGTCTAGATCCATGTTCATCTGACACATTGTTGTAAAATGGTAGCTCAGGTGATCATTCATACACACACTTCCTTTATAGTGACTATGAACTTTCAAAAAAAATGACAACAGTGAAGTGGGTGTCTGTCGTAGTGGTGGATTATTGAATACTAAGTTCACTTAGGCAATGCTTAGGGAAAAAGTCAGACCTTCCCAGAGAGCTTGTGGTGGCAGGAGTTTTTCGAGATCTTGTTGGTGGGGTCAAGATATGAGCTTTGAACTCCTAGCCTTACTTTTCTGGCCTTGGAAAAAGAAGGTTGAATTGCTGGCCTAGTGGTTTCACTCTGTGACATTTCAAATTCAGGTCATCTTTTATACATTATTAACAAAAAAGGTGAGGGGGATTGAGTTGGCTTTTCGGGGAAGTGGAAAAAACAAGATCATGTCTTCTCTGTAGAGATCAGTCTGATGTGATAAAGCATCATTCACTACATCAGAGTATTAATGTTAAATCTGATAACCAAAGGTAGATAATAGCTGATGGTCTGCTTTCTGGGTCTCTTAGGTACCTGCTTCTCAAATCCAGTTAATTAATTAGTTAATTAATTAAAAAAAGATTTATTTATTAATGGAGAGACACAGAAAAAGAGGTAGAGACACACAGACAGAGAGAAAAGCAGGCTCCTTGCAGGGAGCCCCATGCGGGACTTGACCTCCGGACCAGGATCATGCCCTGAGCCGAAGGCAGATGCTCAACCACTGACCGGTCTCGGCGTCCCTCAAATCCAGTTAATTCTTAAAAAATGCCCTTTAACGTTGGGGTGAAGGGAGGATGGCTAAGAACAGAATCAAACCATTACAGAAAAAATGAGATATTTGGAAGCAGAGACTCATATTTTAAATCCTGTGAAACTGAAGTTTGATCCCAACAGCAAGGCATTATTATTTTAGCAATTATTTCAGTTGTTTCCTGGGAGGTGATACATTTGGGATCAGTTTCTTCTTACTGTGTGTTCTCATGCTCTTTAAAAGTGAACCAGAACTCTAAATTGCAATGCCTCTTGTAATTTAACTCTGACAGCTGTGTTTTGTTTGTTTCTATGGCCAACTCTGTTATCTGTAAAACTCTGTGTGTCCTTTCAGATATGTTACCCCAGAGGACACTTAGAGATTATTTCTGCATTTTATACATCCTTAAATACAAAGGATGTAAATACAAGCTTCTTATGAAGCTCTTTGGGTTAGGTCTTTTCTTCTTTGCTTCTAAAAGAAATTCAGGGGATACCTGGGTCACTCAGTGGTCTAGCGTCTGACTTCAGCTCAGGGCATGATCCTGGAGTTCTGGGATTGAGTCCCGCATGGGGCTCCCTGTGGGAAGCCTGCTTCTCCCTCTGACTGTGTCTCTACCTCTCTCTGTGTGTCTCTCATGAATAAATTAATAAATAAAATCTAAAAAAAAATTAATAAATTCAGGTTGTTGATCTTCTTCTAGGGTTTGGACGAAACGTTGTAACCCCAAGTCTGATTTTGTTCCTAGAGACTGCCCATTTTTGCTCTGTGTACACATCTTGTATCTCCTACATCTCTCTGCTTATGAATGTGAAGAGGCAGCTAATAGTTCTAGATTTGTTGTAATGGAGCAAAGTTCTGCTAAAACGAGGCACTCACTACATAAATGAAAAGGCAGGTTATGATCTTAGAATTTTGTGCCTGCAATGTGCTTTACCTGAAACCAGAACTCAGCCTTTGTGCATCTTGGTGAGATCTGTATTGTATGGCCACGTTTATAGGGTATGTGTACTTTCTCTCCACCCGTTCTTCCCTTTGGAGTCCGCTGGGCCTGAGCTGCCAGGGTACACTGGGCTGAACCTGGATATTCCATCTGACTGCAAGACCCAAGTGCAGGGTGGAAGTCTTGCTGCTGACAGTATTTCAGCTGCCACTCCTTCTTTCACCCTCCTGCTCCATCTGGCTGCCCTCTCTGTATCCAGTATCCCTACTCTCTAGATACCTGCTTCATCCTTTGTTTCCTTCCATAGATTCCTCAGCTTCTTGACTTACAAACCGTACTTCTGGTCCCTTACAGGTTGAAACCAGCAACTTTAGTCTTTGTACCAAAGTCTAGGATTCTCATTGGCTCAGTTGCCATCCATATCTGGTCCAAGGAGTGGTACCCAGGACATGATCACTTAGAACAACTAAGTCTGTAAGGAATAACAGTTGTTAGAGATGAGTGTTCTAGGGAGTTAGACAGATGTCCCCCAAATATTTCCCCCAACAGTAGACATTGGTAGTGGCGTGATTCATTCATTCATTCACCAAATAGTTATTAAGCACAGACTGTATGCTGGGTTCTCTTCTAGGGCCTGGGGATGTACCAGGAAGCAAATTGAAGTTATTATCCTTCTGGAGCTTTATAGTCAACTGGAAGAGACAGAGAGTAAACAAATAAGTGAATGTTATGTGAGATGGTGATATATAGGTGATATATGCTGTGGAGACAATAAAATAGGGCCAGATAGGAAGGGTGTGCTAATGGGAGCATTACCATTTTACACAAGTCTGTCTCTCTGATATAGTGATATTTGAACAGAACTTCGAAGGAGATAAGAGAGCAAGCCATGGAGATAACTTCAGAAAGAACATTCAAGGCAGAAAGAACAATGTTAAAGTTGGACGTCTAACTGCCTGATAGACATCTGATGGGAATATGATTGTTCATATGATGTTATGGGTGGGATTATACTAGGATAATGTTCCTTTGTCACTTCACCTTATTAACACTCCTCAGTTCCCAGCTTCAGGGTCATTTTCTCAGGGAAACCTTCCCTGATCCCTGTCTGCGTACCTGGATTGTTTTTTTTTTTTTTTTTTTTTTAGATTTTATTTATTTATTCATGAGAGACAGAGAGAGAGAGAGTCAGAGACACAGGCAGAGGGAGAAGCAGGCTCCATGCAGGGAGCCCGATATGGGACTTGATTCTGGACTAGGATCACACCCTGGGCCGAAGGCAGAGGCTCAACTGCTGACCACCCAGGCATCCCATGGATTGGTTCTTATTACAGGTGCACCTAGGTAGCAGCCCTTTACTTTATAATCCTTGCTCTCCTTGGAGTTTTCAGGCACTCCATGTGGCTATTGTTTTCATGCTTGTCTCTCGTACCATGAATTCACAGAAGCAGAAGACATTAAGTCTGTTGGAATAATGAGAGATTTTGCTCGAATTAAACTAATGGTGAACAAATAAAGAGATATACTTTGATTCTGCTATTATAAGTCTGCCATGTGCATATTATCTCTGAAAAGAACCCAAAGCAGTCTGTGGGCCCCAGAAGAACAAATAGTCCTGTGTTGTTTCCTGTATCTCCCAGGAGAGACTACAGGAGAGCCTGGCTCACAGTAGACACAAAGGATGTATTTGCATTGGGTGTTGAATATAAGTTCTTTTTAGTAGAGAGAGAGAGAGAGAGAGAGAGAGAGAGAGAGAGGTATTGGATTCAGACTGTATGTATTCAATGGGGAACAGCTTTCTGATGCTTACAAAGTATGGAGGAATATTCCAGGCTTTGCTTTGAGATATTCCTCTTTACTCCTGTGTACTTTTCATGTGGAGACCCTGCTTGAGGGTTGTAAATGCACATTTTAGTCTTCAAGACCCTTCTACATACTTGCCCAAGAGAATCTAATTCAGCATGGTAGTTAATGAATTTCAGAAAAATTTTAGCTTTGAACCTCCTGTTCTGACTTAAAAAAAAAAAACAACAAACCCACAACACACACTCATACAAACCCTACACATCATATTAACTGGGGTTATTTTTTCCCAGTGCTTTAAACTTGTTTTCCTTAGTAATTTGATTTTTGTTTTTCAAGCCCATCCTCCTTCTGTTACGCAAGCGTCTCTCTGTCGTGGTCTGAAGCTGTTTTCAGCTTGCATGGGCGCTGCAGTCATTTCCCTGACAGCTACACAGATGTCCTGGATTCTGCCAGCAGCTCTGCCAACCGACGTGTCTCTAGGAGGAGCTAATGCCTGTCTTCAAACCCACAGTCCGGTTTGATTTCTTTAAAGTGATTACGTCCTGCTCAAGGGAGCTATAAATTCTACTTTGAGACGGTTAGTTTTATGGAAACAAGACTTTAACTGCACCCCAAAGCTGTGTCTAGAATAATAATTCTTGCTGGTGATCTCTAGCTGACATCTTCCTCTTGGTGGTTGAGCCCCCAACCAGGGCTCTGGCCTTGTGCTTCAGAATGCTCTGGGACAGCAGGCCTGAGCTGGAACTAGGATTTTCCACATAGGCCTGAGCTCCCAGTTGCTTAACAGAAGCTCTGGTGCCTTCCTGTGGGCAGAGCTCTACAGTGGTTAGAGGTTTTATTCTGCAAGCTTAATGCTCCATTCTGGGGAAATTCTTTTGTTTCCTTTGGACTTTCTCTTCCAGCATTTCTCTCTGTTCTGTTCTTTGCCCCTCTGGTGTCAGGTTTTTCTCTTTAGAGTTGTTTCCTTTTGCTGGAGCAGCTCGGTGTCTTCACAGAGAATAAGAACTGAAGGTGCTTTCAGGCCCTTGAACAGATACCTCCTCTCTGCCTCAGGCTTCCCTGTCACCCTTAAATGACCTTGCTGCTTTCTGCGTCTGCCATTCTCCTCTGTCTTCCTCATTGAGCGGGCCATGGCTGTGGCCTCTGTTTCTTCTGAGCTCCTGCTCTGTTTAACCTTGGGATGGGACTTCTTCCCACATACCAAGAGAGCACTGGTGGAAGATCCCAGCAGCTTTCTTATTGTGACACCAATAGTCTTTGCTTTAGCCCCTTTTCCCTTGTGTGCTGCTTTTGAGACCACTGTCAGCTCCTCATTCCAACAATTTCCTTCTCTTGCTTTCTCTGACCTGTGGCAGCATAGGCTTGGTTTTGGCCCTTTCCCGCTCCCTGTGCCTCTGGTTGCTCTCTACCTTCCCTTCTTTTGACCAGCTACTTGACAGTTCCCTAAGACATGGTCTGGACTGGCTGACTATGGCCGTTCCCTAAGACATGGACATGGTTCATTTGGCTTGAAAATTTGCTTTTCGTTGGGTAGTACATCCATTCTCATCCTTTTCTGGCTAACCCCTAAGTTTATCTTGCTTCTGAGCTCTGGTTTTGCCTTTTAAATTATGTTTTCCACATTTCTTGGCTGTCCTGTCTCTTCATATTTGAAGATATGAATAGGAGCCTATTATTTCCCCCTTCAAACCAAATGCCCCCTTTTACTTCACTGTCTCTGGCGCTCATGCTGTTTATACATTGGCCCCACAGGCTGGAGTCTTCAGAACCTCTCCTACCTCCTCTTTATCCCCTTTCTACTGTACCTTGCCATTCACCAAATGCTATCGATTCTCCTTTTCTGATGTCTTTCTGCTCTTAGAGAACAGAAGAAAACTTTCATTTATTGTCTACTTGGTGCTGCATATTGGGCTAGGGAAGTCATCTCCATTGCATCCATGTGTTCTGAGAGATTAAGGCACCTGCTTGGGACTGCCCAGGTAGGCAGTGGTGGAGATAGAGTCTCATCTGATGCCAGAGGTACAGGCTTTCATCACCCCAGAAGACACAAGCTGTTCTTTTCCCCTCTGTGTATCACCCTCCACCCTTTGTACGAATCTGCACTCAGTATTTCTCCTGTCCCTCTTGTGCTCAGAAACCATCAGTGGCTCCCTATTTCCCACCTGAGACATACCCTTTGCATTTTGATGAAGAAACTGGAAAGAAGTGAGAAACTTGTCCCCAGGGGTGGGGCTGGGGGTGGGGCAATGGTTGGCTCTGTGGTGTGATCAGGTAGACTTGACTCCGAGTCTGCTACATCATGCTTCTTTTCACTCAGCTGTTAAAGATTCTTCTGCCCAGTTTTTAAGGCCCACCATTGTTTTTCTGACCCTCTGCATCTAACCCCATTGCCCCACTTCCTAGTATACAGCTTCTAGACTTATCTGCCAGTCTTCTTTACCTCTTATTAACTCTAGCCTCTTAGCCATGTTTGCTTGCCTTCCCTAACTTGGTGAGGTGTCTTTCTTCCTTGGACCTGTTTAAATGCTTCACCTGCGTCAGGCCTCAGCTCTTCCCAGAAACCTGCTTCAGTGAGTTTTCGTGGATATCACTCCCTAAATTCCACACCACATAATTAATTCCACACTTAATTATAGATTTGTTTTATACTGTTTGCTCAATTTGTGAGCAAATTGTGTCAGAAACTGTTCTCCTCTAGGGACTGTGCCTTTTAATTCATTTTTCTACTGATTCTCCACCTTCTTAGAGGAAGGGGGTGTCTGGGTTTACAACAGGCAGCCGGGAGAGGACCAGATCTTGGGTTGGTTTTGTCCGTCAGCTTCCTAAGTGCTTATCCATCATTTGGGACTTTCTCTGGTGATGCAGGTCTACAGCTGCCCCTTCATTCCTGGGCAATGCTGTGGACTCGTTCAGGACAAGCTGCCCCAAATCCATCGCATAGAAATGGTGACAGGCTGTGCAGCATGATGATGGGGGTGGGGGTGGGGGCTTTCACCTGCCTGTGGTGCCTGGTGACACCATAGGCTTTGCAGTAAAGAGGACCTGATGAGAAATTGCAGTGTTCCTCTGCATAGAGGACAGATGCCAAAGGAAAACAGAAGTTCATTCAGACTGGGTAGAACGCTTGCTTTTGGATCCTGCCCAGGTGGTTACCACTGTCTTAATAATTATTCATGGCATCAGAGCCAGGGAGACCATCTGCCTGCCAGCCTTTCTCGGCTCCCTTTCTGTCCTTCAGGAGGCCATGGCCAAGGGGCGGGGAAGGGAGAGCGAGTGGGAGCTTTTACATTTTTATTATTAATTTGCCTGTAAAAAACCCCTTCGTTTATTATGGAAGCTTTCAAATACTCCAAAGTAGAGAAAACAGTGTGATGGACCTTCTTTTTCCCAACTTTGAAACTCACTAACATTTTATTAATCTTCTTTCCTTTATCACCACCCCTCCCCCACCTCATCTAATACATACACCCTTGTAGTTTTTTTATTTTATTTTTATTTATTTTTATTTTTAGAGATTTTATTTATTCATGAGAGACACAGAGACACAGGCAGAGAGAAACAGACTCCCCACAGGGAGCCTGATGTGGGACTCAATTCCAGGACTCCAGGATCATGCTCTAGGCCGAAGGCAGATGCTCAACCACTGAGCCACCCAAGTGTCCTATCTGCCAGTTTGTTTAACAGCTGCTGTCTGTCTCTCTTTGATCCTTTTCCTCCATTTGGATTGATGACGTTTTGGTCAGGAGTCAGGTCCAGTGGTTTTCAATCAGGGCTTTGGAAGTCCTGTTGGGGTCTCTTGGTCATTATAGTGACTGGGGGTGGGGTGCTGCTCTTGGCATTTAGGCTGCAGGGGCTCCGGGGAGTGGGAAACGGGTGTTCATTGGCCATAAACATCAGGGGATGGTTCTGCTCAATGGACACTTGTCCCATACACCATTAGTCATGCTCCTGGGCACTTTTTTTTTTTTTTTTGAAGATTTTATTTTTAAGTAATCTCTGCACCCAATGTGGGACTGAAACTCACAACCCTGAGATCAAGAGTCGCATGCTCCACTGACTGACCCAGCCAGGCAACCCAGCTCCTGGGCACTTCAAAATGTACAATGTGGATCAGGGGATTGGCTCGCTCTTGAGACTTTTTAAGGCTTAAAATTTAATATAATCCCTTTGGCTCTAGATCTGTTTTGACTCATGCAATCAGGAGACTGTAACTAGCCTCTGGCATATTTTAAGGTTCATCATTTAATCCAAATTCTTTGTTTGTATTACTTGGGCCAACAGGTATCTTGCAGCCTCTGTCCTTGCAGCTTTACATTGTTCCTTTTTCTGCTTGTCATTATCATTAGCATCCCTGCCACCACCGAGTGGAGACTGGGGATGGAGACACAAGTGACATTTAGCTTGACAGGTCATTTGCAGCTTTTTTGTGCCCCAGGGACTGCTGGTGAGAGAGAGGTTGTGGAAGATAAACCAGCAAAGTGTTGTAATAACCTGCAGGGGCAGGCTTGTTGGATATTCTTCTGCTTCTTCCAGCCATCAGCCTGGTGTTGGGGAGGAAACACCCCATGACAGGTGGTAGCTGATCATCTTGGGTTCCGTTGGGGAGCCTCTGTGGGTAGAGCATGGCAAGTCACCCTTCTGAGTTCTTTTTATTTTCAGCCTCCCTCTAGATGGATGGCAGCCTTCCTCTGTGGAAAATGAAATGTATTCAGACAACTTGGGCCCCAGGCACAGATGAGAATGGATTCATGGGCACTGAGGAAGGAGCTGGCAGTAAGACACATAGTTAGTCATTATTAATCTGTGACAGCTGCTGGCCACTGCCAGTTAGCACCGACTGTGCCTGGGACGCAGGTGCTCTGGGCTTGTTCTTTCTGGAAGACATGGGGGCCCAAAGGCCTGTCTCAGCCTGTGTGCTGTTCAGACCCCAAATCCACATGAAAGAGGCAATTGGTAACTTGATGCAGGATGAGGGTAGCCCCTGGTCAACCTGAGTAGATGGTCTAGCCAACATGCCATGTTTTTGTACTTTCCACAGTTTTCTATCTCAACTCTCACACCAACCCTGTGGGGTTGGTAATTAGGATTATCCCCACTTTACACTTGAGGAAGCTGAGGCACAGACAGGATCGTCACTTGGCGAAGTAGAAGCTGAGGTTAGAGGCGGGGCTCCATTAGCTCAGAGAAGAGAAGGCATATGAGTTGTCCTGAAAAACTTAGACTTGGTCTCAGGCAGGGGGAAACATTGAAAGAGATTGAACAGGGAGGGCCTGGGTGAAATTTGCCTTTTATAGAGCTAGCTTGGATCTGCGCCTCCACCAGTGAAGCGTCACACGACATTTGGTTCTTTTTTTTTTTTTTTTTTTTTTTTTTTTTTTTTTTTATTTATTTATGATAGTCAGAGAGAGAGAGAGAGGCAGAGACATAGGCAGAAGGAGAAGCAGGCTCCATGCACCGGGAGCCCGACGTGGGATTCGATCCCGGCTCTCCAGGATCGCGCCCTGGGCCAAAGGCAGGCGCCAAACTGCTGCGCCACCCAGGGATCCCCGACATTTGGTTCTTAAGTGAGCGCTTGAGTGCTTCACTGTCAGGTTGGTTTTGAATCAAGCAGCTAATTATTTCCTAGCCCCTTCCACTCCCTCTGTAGCTTTTGTTGATGTTTCTCTTCACTTGTTTGGCTTTTAATTGGTTGAGTCAGTTTGCAGTGTTTGAGCTTCTTTTTGAACCTCACCTTTGTGTCTGAAAATCACGATTGAACCTTCCTAACATGGCAATATCGCTCTGTAAGAGTGGCTTACAATTCAGAAGAAATGCCAGTTTTCAGAAGGCAAGTGGCTGGGGCGCCTGGGTGGCTCAGTTGGTTGAGCATCTGCCTTCCACTCAGGTCTTGATCTCAGGGTCCTGGGATCAAGGGAGCCTGCTTCTCCCTCTCCCTTTGCTCATCCCCAGCTGCTTGTTCTCTCTCTCTCTCTCTGTTAAATAAATAAATAAAATCTTTAAAAAGGCAAATGGCTTTAATTACTTAATCTGAGCTCATTTTAAAAATTGGAATGGCCGTCTCATTGTCAGAGTTCTGTGTACATTATATTTTATTCCTGCCCAGGTTCTAGCTAGCTAACTACTTTTGTTATGAGCTGTGTGTCAAGGCCAAATACTGCATTTTCAAACAGAGAGTCAAATAACAGTTTAAAATCCTGACTTTCATACCTGTCTGTGAAATTCAGATAAATGAAATGGAAATACAGTGGGCTGCTTGTTATAAAACACTGAATTGATTCTTGCTCCTGGTGGAAACCTTCATGAGCTAGCCATTTTGAAATTTATAATGTGCATATATAGCACATCTATATTTTCTTTTTAATTTGCCTTCCACTTTCTTGATTTGCCCACTTGTGATTTCTGCTTACAAATTAGACTTTTTGGAAACTAATGGTCCCTTAAAGAGGTACATTTGAGTATGTCTGGGTGGCTTAGTTAGTTAAGCATCTATTTTCGGCTTGGGTTATGATCCCAGGGTCCTGGGATTGAGTTGCATTTCAGGCTCCCTACTCAGTGGGGAACCTGCTTCTCCCTCTCTCTTTACCTGTCCCCTTGCTCATGCTCTTTCTCAGATAAATAAATCTTAAAAAAAAAGGTACTTTTTATAATTTTGAAAATAAAACCTACCCATTGTACATGCTTCAACCTGGCCTGCCCACTTCATCTGTTTTTGCAGCTGGTCCTTCTCTGCTTCCCTATGTCTTCTCTTCCACTTGGGCTAGTCCTGCTGTGGCTGCCTCAGGTAGCCTCTCCCTGATTGAGTTCCTACCTCCTTCCCCTGCAGAAGTGTCCCTCCTGGCCGCTTGCTCCAAGAGCCTGACATTCTCTTCCTCATTGTCTGGCTGGGGAAAACATAGGAAGCAGGTGTTTGTGTAGACGCAGTAGATGCAGGCTGGCTGCCTAGCACACTAATGTGGGTTTCTGGTGTGGAGGAGCAAAGCTTGTATGCCCATGATCCAGTGGTACCCAGTACCACTTCTATAGTATCCAACTTTGAGAGCTGATGTGTGGCTTGCTTTGAATTAAACAGTGGTAAAAGTAGGCAGCAGACCATAAAGTCAAGAGTGTAATCACAGCTGTTACAATGCTCACTGGCTTTTGTTCTTTTTTTTTTTTTAAGTTTATTTGTTTTTAGTAATCTCTACACCCAATGTGGGTCTCAAACCTATAGCCCTGGGATCAAGAGTTGAACACTCTCTTAACTGAGCCAGCCAGGTGCCCCGATTTTCATTCTTAATAATTATTATTTTAAACAGTTTCTCTACTAATGAATATTTTTTTCATTGTAAAAAATTTAGGCAAAAAAAAAAAAAAATGAAGATAAGGCCTTCATAATCCCACTATCCAGAAAAAGAAATCCCCATTACTTTTTTGGTATATATTCTCCTGCCATTTCTTATATACATAGGCAAATGCAAACATATGACTTATGTAATAATACTGTTTTGGAAATCTGACCTTCTTTTCACTTAACACTCTGATAATTTTTTCCATGGCATTAAAAATTTTCTTAGAACGTCTTTTTAAGTGACTGCAGAATATTTGTTTGTATGAATTCATGGTAGTGTTATATAGGCAGTTCTTTTTTATTAGAAATTGTTTTTGGCACTATTGATACAGTGTTAAGATGAGCTTCCCTATAGCTGCTGCAACCCTGAACCTTTCCTAGGATAAATTTCTCAAAGCAGAAATGCTGAGCCAGGCTTTTTTTTTTTTTTTTAAGCTTTTGATGTGCAATAATATTTCTTTTTTCCCTCTCCAGACACTACAACAACAGGAGTGCAAACTTCTTTATAGCCGAAAAGAGGGTCAGAGGCAAGAAAATAAGAACAAAAATAGATATAAAAACATCCTGCCTTGTAAGTATTAATATTCTGTTCAATAATAGTCACTCTTGGAGAGTTTGATTCCTATGTCCCTGTAACTTCCTGGGTGCCACATGCCTTCTCAGAAGATCTGAGGCCTTAGCCTCTTTGAATTGTGAGTGGTTTCCAAAATCAGAAAATGTGGTGGGGATGGTTGATAATTCACCTAGTTCTTGTGATGCTGGTCCTGGGTAAAATTGCCACCAGGTGGTCTTGAGTGTGTTCTTTCTTTCTTCCTTCCTTCCTTCCTTCCTTCCTTCCTTCCTTCCTTCCTTCCTTCCTTCCTTCCTTCCTTTCTTTCTTTTCTTCTTTCTTTCAAGATTTTATTTATTTATTCATGAGAGACACAGAGAGAAAGAGACACAGAGACACAGGCAGAGGGAGAAGCAGGCTCCATGCAGGGAGCCTGACGTGGGACTCGATCCTGGGTCTCCAGGATCACGCCCTGGGCTGAAGGCAGCACTAAACCGCTGAGCCACCCAGGCTGCCCATGTTATTTCTTGCTGTTAATTATTTTTGTCTGCCTAAGAGTGAAAATCTCAAGGCTTGCCATCTCCCAGGATCAGGCCACACCAAGACCCTCAGAGGTACCAGGCTTGTGTCCTTGTACTTCAGGACTCCGTTTGTGGGTCTTGGGGAAGACACACCTTCTGGGACTCCATTCCCTCTTCTGGGGAACAGGCAGCTTCCTCCTGAAGACTCTTCAACTGCTGTCTGCTCCCTGAGCTCCTGAACTCGAGTTATAGGAGATAACAAGTACATACTTACACTTTGCTCTGAAAAGGACCCCGAGGTATCCATAAGGCATTTTATACCCAAATGCTGCCTGGTAGAACCCAAGCTGAGCCACAGGGAACAAGAGGCCTGGAAGGATGAAGGTCTTAGGTTAAGATCCCAGAGATGGCACTAAACAGTTGTCATAGCCTACCTCCCCTGAGGGCTGACTCTGCCAGACTCTGCATTTGTCTCACTTACTTCTTACCACATGCACATAAAGCAGGTGTTCTTATTCTTCCGGTTTTTATAGACCATTTTAGCAAGATTGCAACTTGGAGAACTGACATAGGAGCCCCCATAGCCACTGCTCTTAGCACCATGCTCTCTGAGGGATCTCCAGAGTGGCCTGTGCAAGGCAGTCCACTGGGGAGAAGGGAAGGAACATTTAGAACTTCTCTTGAAGGGATCCCTGGGTGGCTCAGCAGTTTCGCGCCTGCCTTTGGCCCAGGGCGTGATCCTGGAGTCCCGGGATCGAGTCCCATGTCGGGCTCCCGGCATGGAGCCTGCTTCTCCCTCTGCCTGTGTCTCTGCCTCTCTCTCTCTCTCTTTCTCTCTCTCTCTCTCTCTCTGTCTATCATAAATAAATAAAAATAATCTTTAAAAAAAAAAGAACTTCTCTTGATTTATATCCTTTATCTAAAAAAATAAACAAAGAAAATTTAAATCTGACATACAGATTGATAGCAGTGCGTGCATAATGTATTTACCAACTTAAAAATAGGGCTTGTTTGTATATATATGTGTATATATTTCAGAGTTCAAAAACTTCACAATTAAGTTCTTTATTGGGATGTATGCACAAATTTGGTGAGCATTGCTCAAATGTCTCATCAGGTCCAAGTCATTTTGTCAGGTATCAGACTTGGGGTGTGTGTGTGTGTGTGTGTGTGTGTGTGTGTGTGTGTGTGTAGCATGGTCTTTCTCTTTCTGTGTACATATATACACTTATATGGTACATATGCACATCACATCGATACAGTTATTTGAGATATATGTAGGTGAGGATGGGAGAAAGTGGATGCATTAAAATAGGGAGAATAGACAATACGAATTTGCAGAGAATCTATCTCAGTCACACTATGGTCCTGATGACCTTGGGGAAGCCTCATCCTGTTTCCGTTGTAAGTTTTCTTTTCTGCTCAGAGGACCTGGTGGAACTCATTAATAAGATTCAGAGATGTAGGAAAAGGTGATGGGAACAATAGTATGTAGTATCTGAAGAGAGTATCCTTGCCTTTTCCTCTCCTAAAGATCCCAGTCAGATGCTTCCTCTTGGTTAATACCTTCTTTCTTTAGACTTGAGGAGTCCAAGGCATACAGCTTTATTACTAATTCCTGTTGTAAAATAATTTTTTTTTTAAGAGAGGGTAGGAAGTGTTCAGGGAGAAGGAGAGAGAGAATCTTAAGCAAACTCCACACCCAGTATGGAGCCTGACATGGGGCTCAATATCACATGATCTCAGCCAGAGATTATGACCTGAGCTGAAGTTGAGAGTTGGACACTTAACCGACTGAGCCACCTAGGCACCCCTCCCATTATAAAATAAGTTGCTTAGTAGAGCACTCAGATTTTTATACCAGTAATGTGGTTTTTTTTTTTGTTTTTTTGTTTTTTTTGGGTTTTTTTAGTAATGTACTTTTGTACAGAATTTAGTCGGTTGATACCATCAAAATCTTATCTTCTGGGGCGCATAGGTGGCTTAGTCTGTTAAGCGTCTGCCTTTGGCTCAGGTCATGATCCCAGGTCATGGGATTGAGTCCCAACATCAGGCTCCCTGCTTGATGGGGAGCCTGCTTCTCCCTCTCCTGCTGCTCCCCCTGCTTGTGCGCTCATGCATTCTTTCTGTCAAATACATTAATAAAATCTTTTAAAAAATTTTATCTCTTAGATTAGATTTCATTCTGCTTCACTAAAAAAAAAAAAAAAGCCACCATTTTTATTATGGGGGGATCTCTCTCCCCAAATTATGTGAAGCAAATCTCAGACATTATGTCATTTATCTGTACTTTACTCTTCTTAAAAAAAAAAAAAGAAAACTTTTGTTTTGAGATACTTTTAGACTCATTAGAAGTTATAAAAATATACAGAGGGTTCCCATGTACCCTTTATCCAGCTTCTCCCAGTGATAATATCCTGTGTGTCTATAGTATATCATCAAGACCAGGGAGTTGCTGTTGCTACTTTATTTTTTTTTAATATGGTATTATGAGACATCATGTGGTATTCAGATCATTGTTGTGCTCATTAAGATTTAATTTTTTATGTGGTTTTATCACTAAAAGAATAAAACTTGGATTGGGTTGAAGATTAACTGATCTGAAATGATTTATCCTGAAGAAGTATGACTGTGGTCTCTTTTTCTTCCAGTTGATCATACCAGGGTTGTCCTGCATGATGGTGATCCTAATGAGCCTGTTTCAGATTACATCAATGCAAATATTATCATGGTAATCTTTGCTTTCCACAGTGTTTTCTGACCATATATTGCTACCCATTTTTTCTATTTTGTTTTTTGTATTTCTTGTAACCTGAAAGCAACGTTCAAATGTTTGAAGGATTTTCTTAATAAATTTCTAGCCTGAGTTTGAAACCAAATGCAACAATTCAAAGCCCAAAAAGAGTTACATTGCCACACAAGGCTGTCTGCAAAACACCGTGAATGACTTTTGGCGGATGGTATTTCAAGAGAACTCCCGAGTGATTGTCATGACAACGAAAGAAGTGGAGAGAGGAAAGGTATACTCTGTGCTCTTCTAAAAATATTTTTTAAATATCAGACATGTCAGATTGAACCTGTTAAGAGTTGAGTAAACAAATTAAGCTTACTCTAAACTGACCCTCTGGAGAAAAGAGAGTAGAAGAAATTTGATTGTGACAAGCCTTAGTGTAGTTTTCATAAAAGTTCCTTCTGCTTGGTGTTCACTGAGCTTCATGGATCTGTGGATTTATAGTTTTCTCTAACTTTGGAAATGCTTATTATTTCTTCAAACATGGAACACCAATTACACATATATTAGGCTGCTTGATGTTGTCCTGTGGCTTACTGAGGCTTTGCTCATTTTGTGCAGTTGTCTTTTTCCCCTTGTTTCATTTTTTTTTTTAAAGGATGTTTGTAGTACATACACCATAAAGATTTAGAGAGCATGTGTGCACACAGAGGTAGAAGCAGACTCCCCGCTGAGCAGAGATCCAGATGTGGGGCTTGATCCCAGGACCCTCACATCATGAACCCAGGTGGAAAGCAGATGCTTAAGTCTGCTGAGCCACCCAGGTGCTCTCACCTTGTTTCATTTTGGATAGTTTCTTTTGCTGTATGTCTTTAAGTTAATCTTTTGTTTTGCAGTATGTCACCTGCTATTAATACTATTCAGTGTGTTTTCTATAGCAGATGTTGTCTTTTTTCATCTCTAGAAGTTTTACTGTTTTTTTTTTTTTTTTAATGTCTTCTGTCTTTCTTTTTAGCTTATACTTTTTGGACAAATGGAGTATATTTGTAATAACTGTTTTAATGTCCTTGTTACTAATTCTGTTATATATATCTCTTCATTCTGCCTGTATTTTACTTGTTTAAGGTGGGAAGGTGAATCCAGTCCCTCTTACTATATTGTATCCAGGAGCAGAGGTCCACAAGGGAGTGTTGAGAAGGCCAGTCTAGTACCTTCAGAGGATTAGACTACTAACAAATAGCGGTTTCACTGGTCATATAAATTATACTTACTATGATGTGTAAACATTTTAACATTAATTTGAATTATTTAAACAGCATATTCATATAAATATCCAAACTCATTATGGTCATGGTTAAAATTGTGTTTGTCACTATCTCTTGTCCACCCATTTGAAATCCCCGTTACCAGTGTGTGTGTGTTCTTCCTTGCTGTCTTCCTGGCTTTCTCATACATACATGTAGGAGAGACATTATTATAGGCATTACATACCTGCAATTATGTATATGTATGTATGTATGTGTGTGTGTGCCTGTGTGAGTATACAGTAATATTTTCTGAAAACTACTACATGTAAAAGTGTTTTCAAATCTTAACTTTGTTGTGGATCTTGGGCCCCACCCAAATGAATCTTCTAACATCTACTGTTAGTACATAGTGACCTATTTCCTTCTTTTTAGTAATTGCATGATGGTCCATAGTAAGATCCATAATTTACATAAATCTCACCATTATGTATTGGGCATTGAAATGTTTCAGTTTTTGCTCTTAACAAACAGTGCTCAAGGGAATAATCTTATTCTTGCTTGTGTGTGTGTGGCAAGTGTCTCTCTAGGTTAGATGTCACAAAAAGGAATGCTAGGGCAGCCCGAGTGGCTCAGTGGTTTAGCGCCTGCCTTTGGCCCAGGGCATGATCCTGGAGTCCCGGGATCGAGTCCCACATTGGGCTCCCTGAATGGAGCCTGCTTCTCCCACTGCCTATATCTCTGCCTCTGTCTGTGTCTCTCATGAATAAATAAAAAAAATAAAATCTGAAAAAAAAAAAAAAAAAAGGAATGCTAGGTCATCGGGCTTGCATGTTGTAAATTTAAAGAGATTGTGCCAAACTGCTCTCAGAGTGGTTGTCCCAGCATGCACCACCCCCACCTCCCCAGCTGCTCTGTCAAGTAATCATCTCCTAGCACTCCTCATGACACTTCAGGTCTTTAAAAAGTTGTAACATCCCACATCCACAGTGAAGCAGACAGATTTCATTGAGTGACAGTTCTGTGTGCTATCCCAATGTGAGTCCATCCATGTGGGTTTTTAATATGGGAAAGTTCTGTGTTTTTGTGTTTCAGTAACGTTCTTTTGTAGTTATAGTTTAATTGGCTTACATAAAGTTTGCATGGAATTTAACAATCATACCTGTGAGTTAAACCTAAGACAGATGGGTGATTTTGCATTTTAGCTCTCCCAATGTAATTTTCCTGTCAATTTTGAAGGGCAGCATGGTTTTGTAAGATTTTCATCATTGTGCTAACTAGTCGTTATGCTTCTGAAAACCTTTGAGGCCAGATCTGGTT
Organism: Canis lupus dingo; assembly: GCF_003254725.2. Lineage (NCBI taxonomy): Eukaryota > Metazoa > Chordata > Mammalia > Carnivora > Canidae > Canis > Canis lupus. Next base: position 10,375,930 of record NC_064268.1, read on the forward strand.
ATTGTGAAACAAAGGCTTCCTCTAGCAGCCACCTGCAGTAATATTAGGTGGTGGTGGTGTTTTTTTTTTTAAGATTTTATTTATTTATTCATGAGAGACACAGAGAGAGGCAGAGATACAGGCAGAGGGTGAAGCAGACTCCTTGCAAGGAGCCCATTGTGGGACTTGATCCCAGGACCCCGGGATCATACCCCGAGCCAAAGGCAGATGCTCAACTGCTGAGCCACCCAGGCATCCCACATTAGGTGTTTAATGGACAGGTCTTGCTAGTTTCTGCTTCAGATGAGTGTCACTTGCCCTGAGTATAGAAGAGAAAACCGAGCCATCTGTCCTGCCTGGTGTCTGATTCATAGGAGACGACCTCTCCTCATGGGATCTGGGGACATGAAGAGAGGGTTCTTTTTTTTTTTTTTTTTTTTTAAGAGAGGGTTCTTATGTCACTTCAGAGGTATTAGTTTTGGTCCCTTTCAGAAGAGCCGTTGGAAGCTTCTAGAACAGACAGACATTGGGCCAATCAGTCTGCCCCTTCTTCATCTCCATTTCAAATCTGGACCTGCTTCCCGATTATGCTCTTCAGTCCAGTGGAGAGGATAGAATGATAGATGCATTCTGTCCACAGCCGGTTCTGATAACCTGCTCTCTCGGCCTCAGACTACTCTAGATTCCCCTCGATTCCTGGGCTTTAGTTTATTTTTTATTTTTTTTTGAAAGGCTTTAGTTTAAAAGCTGATGTATTAGCTCTCACATTTTAGAATATGTTTGCCAAAGTCTGTGTAAGAGTTTGGAAATCTGGGAGGAGGGCTGTGGTAGGTAGCCTGGTGATGTTTAAAGTCAGCTGAAATGTTTTCAGAGTTGTGATTTAATTTTCTGTTCTCTATTGAATCTCTTGAGCAACCAAGTCACAGAGTTGATTGGCCAGCAACAGCATTGAGTACAATTAATATTAAAAGTGCTTATCTGGGGATAATAAAAATTGTATCAAATCTATCAAAGAGGTATTTGTATCTACAAAATACTGCAGGGATAGCTGAATTCAGGATAATAATAAATAAAAGACCATGTAAACCATTGCCAGGCAAAAAAGTTGCACTATCTGCTAATGCTTCTGTTCAAATTTCCTTCTGCCATTTTTTTTTTTCCTTTCAATTAATCGTTGACTATGGGGATGCCTGCAGCTGCTCTCTTATTTATAGTTTTATAACTGAATTTCTTTGTCTTCCTAATATAAAAGGTAAATTTCTCTTGCTGATACTGGTGTATTGGTGATTGTAGAAAGTCTGCTCCTATTAAAAAAAAAAAAAACAAAAAAAACACAAAAATAGTTATCTGCCCAGGGCATGTCACCAAATATATATACAGACTCATCTCTCATTGAGCTAAATATCATCCTCTTTGGCAACAAGAATAATTTACTTGGTGCCATATATTTCAATCTGTCTGCTCTGAAGCCAGCAGCTACTGTAGGCTTGGTGTTCCTAGGCACCCAGTGAAGCGAAGGTGATGTGTATAGGAGGTAGCAAATGGATCTGGATATAGAAGAAGCAGCTGGTTCAAAACCCCATCAGCTGCCTTGCTGTGCTGGAGTTTTTCACACTTGAGTTAGATAAGGTATGGAGTCCTCCTACACAAGTGCGGAAATGAGCCAGACAGTCTGGCTCTTTGGGCAACCCATCCACCTCCAGAGGGTAGCTTGCTTGCTTGCCTTCCCTGGAGAGTGACTGGCAGATCTCTGGAATCCAGAATTCAGTGATTGCTAGATAGAACCCTCAAACTGGCTAGTCCCTCACTCTGCATCTTTGGTTCCTTAGAGATAAATGAAGAATCCTTGACTGTCCTTTGACATGCGTCTTAGATCACACAGCTCTGCAAAGTCTGTTCTGTCTTCTCCTTCTCCTGGCTTTGCAAGTACCTGCTTTTCTTTTTCTTCTTTTTAAAGATTTTATTTATTCACAAGAGACATACAGAGAGAGGCAGAGACATAGGCAGAGGGAGAAGCAGGCTCACTGTGGGGATGCGGGACTTGATCCCAGGATCCCGGGATCATGATCTGAGCCAAAGGTAGATGCTCAATCACGGAGCCACCCATGCATCCCAGTACCTGCTTTTCTTATTTGAACTTATTTTTCCTTTCCTTTGAAAATCCAACAGATGCTAGATGGATCCTTTTCCTAATACTGGTCATTAAGACTCGAATATTTTTTTTCCTGAATATTTATTTTCCACTGGTTTAGGCTTTAATTTCAGAGTTCACAGAGGTTAACTGTCTTTTCTCTGATCCCTTTCAGAGTAAATGTGTCAAATACTGGCCTGACGAGTATGCTCTGAAAGAATATGGGGTCATGCGTGTTAGGAACGTCAAAGAAAGTGCTGCTCATGACTATACATTAAGAGAGCTTAAACTTTCAAAGGTTGGACAAGTAAGTATATTGTCGTATTTTACAGACTTTGGTAAGCAGTTTTCATATGCAGTACTCCAGGGTCATGCAGTTATTCACGTGTGCATGCATTCATGCTCTCATTCACTCATTGATGTAGTAGCCATTTATTAGGCGCCTTCTATGTACCAGGTATGTACATTGCAAACAAGATAGGTACAATCCCAGCCCTCACAGAACCTAGGGGGTTAGAAGGTTAAAAAGCAAGCAACCAGCTTGCTTGATTGTGCTCAGTCTACGGAGGCTACAGGAAGTTATGTTAGAAGTGACTGGGTAATTGAGATGGAGTAATCAGAGAGGGCCTCTCGGAGGTTGTATCACTTGAGCCAGAGGTGGAGGAGCCAGGCATCCAGAGAGTCCGGAGAAGAGTGTTCCAAGCAGTGGGAACAGCAAGTGCAAAGCCTCTGAGACCTGTTTCGTGATCAGATTCTATGGCATCAGATCTCAATTGCTTATAGTTTAAGTTTGTCACTGGGGTGACTAACTTTATAAACCAGGGTTAGATTTGAATTCATTTTAATTTCATGGTTAGAGAGGACTTACTTTTTCAAGGTCTTTTGGGGACACAGATGAATGAAGTCTTTGTCCTTAAGGAATTGAAATCATGTAGCAGTGGGAAGCCACATACACAGCTGTGCTTCAGAGCAGACACAGGCTGTGACAAATCTGAAGTGGTGTGGGATTGTAAAGGTTGGGCTTTCTTCTGACTGGGATGTCAGGGAGACTGTTTCAGAAGACGCTGGGCTTTTCTGGGTAAGATTTCCACTGGAGAAGATGATAGAGAGACCTCCCAGATGGAGGAGGTGTCACTGTAAGCCCTGGCACTGAAGTGCCAACTGAAGTTGGAAATGGGATTTATGGGGAATGAAGGCAAGTGGAGAATTGAGGGAATAAACTCCAGAGAGGTGGGGTCCAAGTTGGGAAAGAGTCTTAATTCTTACATTAAGAAATGTGAATTCCGTGTATTAGTTAGCTCGGAACCTATGGTGGTGATGCTTTTGCCAAGTGAATGCACACACAAAGCCTTGTGTTGGGAAAGTGTCTGACAGCTTTGGGTAGGGAGGTTCGGGCCAGGTGACCCAACTGGCCAGCAGGCTTGTTGGGAGGCTTCTGCGGTGGTCTGGGTCTGGTGGCCTCCTCTTCAGAGGTCAGATCCCAGGGACTCTGGCACTTGTTCTTTTTTGCCTTCTTGTTCCTGCCTCCAGAAACAAATATTATGCAAAATGCCAGAATAAATGGAAGAGGAGCAATGGAGGTGATGGCTGCCTTGAGGTGGCACCTGCAGGGTGTGGGAATGGTTGGGCTGCTGGAGGAGGAGGGGGAGGAAGAACCAACACAGTGTGAGGGGACAATGGCACTGTGGTGAGGGCAGAAGATATACAGGATGGCAGGGCTTGAATGGTCCAGGTAAAAGGTGGTGTGGTGGTGGCAGGGTGGTAGACAGAAGAGGACTGCCTACAGGTAACTGAGGAGTGGATGTGAAGGAGTTTGGTGACAGTGTGGATGGGGGGTGAGGGGCAAGGGTGGGTTAAGGATGATCACCAGCTTTCTAGCTTGAGTGAGGGGTTGGCAGTGGATTTGAGCGGAGAGGGAAGGGCGAACAACCTCCTGGACAGGTAGAGTGTGAGATGTCTTTGAGATGTCAAAGTAAAGATGCCAGGGAGGCAGGAATGGAGGTTGGATGGCGAGGGGAAGTAGGATCCAGAGCATCATGGGTGGATGGTTTTTTTTTTTTTAAGCATTTTATTTATTCATGAGAGATCGAGAGAGAAAGGTAGAGACATAGGCAGAGGGAAAACAGGCTCCCTGTGGGACCATGGGATCACACTGTGAGCCAACGGCAGGTGTTCAACCACTGAGCCACCCAGGTGCCCCAGATTGGCTGGGTTTTGATGAATGGAGGGCTAGTTCTTCTGTCAGCAGAACGGGAAGAGGAAGAGGTGACCACAGATGCAGGTAGAGGAGCTGACATGTATTTTCTTGCTATTGTCTATAGCAAGGCCATCAACTGGAATTAGAAGGAAATCAGAGATGAATTATCTGGGGAAAGTGGGAAAAATACCAAATAATAATGTGTAGAAATGATGAGGAATCCAGTGAATTTTCAGGCAGCACTGAGTGCCCATTTGAATAGGTGAATATGAACGTTTAGTGACACCAATTCCCTGGTGTGATTTTTCTCCAAGGACACTGTTCCTCGGGTATAAAATGGTGAAGGTGGGTGGTTGGTTTTGTCCAGGCCTGGGGCTTTTCCCAGGGGTGCTGTGGATGGAGAGAGAGTGGAGGGAGCAGAGCTGTACAGTGGAGGGTGATTGTCACAATAGTACTCTGGAGGCACCTGGGTGGCTCAGTTGGTTGAGCGTCCAACTCTTAATCTCATGGTTTTGAGTTCAAGCCACATGTTGGGCTCCAAAGTAAAGATGGAAAGTACCAAAGTACCACCCTGCCACCACCACACCACCTTTTACCTGGACCATTCTACTGGGTGTAGAATCTACTTTAAAATAACAAAAAAGAATAGTATGTAGAATCTAAGCCTGATGTGGGGCAGCAGGTTAGAAGAAGGCAGGTGGAGAATAGAAGAGGGCTCAGTGGTCTGCTGAGCTCCATAAGGTGATGGTCAGGGGACCAAAGGTAGCTGGAAACCTGGGTGGCTGTGGTCCAGAGTGGGATGCTGGGACTTTTGACATTAGCAGGAGTGTGATTCTGCTGATGGTGGGATGAGGCGGAGGGTTACTCTGCTGCAGAGATTGAGAAGCTGGAAAAGCATAGCTGTCAAGCTGAAATGGAAAAGATTTAGAGTACACTGGCCAGAGATTCCAGATAGGTTTGTTCAGATTTAGGCTAAACCACCCATCTTCTTATTATCAGGTGTTTCTGAGTAGCAGATTGATATTTCTTCAGTTTTAGTGATAAAGTATCCATCTTCTTGTTAACAGAGATTTTTGAGCAGCAGGTACAGGAAATATTGACATTTGGGTTTGTGTCTTATACCCGTGGATTCAGGTGCCGACACAGGACAGATCATTTCTCCAGAATTGCTGGTCACGTGCTTTTTATAGAAACACATTTTTTACCTGCTTTTTATAGAACACATTTTTTTCTAAAGTGCTGTGACATGATCTCATTTAAGTTTCTTAGCAGGGAGGAGCTGGGTCAGAGATCTCTTGGGACAGAGATATACCAAGGACGGGAGCAGGATGTTCAGGGCAGCTGGGTCTCCTTCCTTGAGTGTCCTTACGGGGTAGTCCCCGAGATTTAGCTAACTGGTAATGTCAAGAAAATTTTTTATTGTGACATCGATAAATTAAATGCACATAATTCAAGAAAAGATCTTAATTGTGGTTTAGATTCCTTGGATGTCCTGAAGGTCACCGGTGGTAGACACTGGCTTCATTTTTCTTTCTTTTCAAAATCTCCTTTAATAACGTCACTAGCTTGGATTTCCTTCAGATACATAAGATGCAGATGGAGCAATCAGCAGCACTGCTACAGTGACCTCATGTGGGTAGACCCAGATGGTTTTCTGTAGTCTTGACCTTGGTTACTGATCCCTCTCCTCAGAAGAGCACCGGTGGCCGATTCTTTTATTGCTGCCAAGTAGCGGCTGTGTGTTTAATTGGTCTTGTTTAATCCCTCTCACTGTATTGTGAGAGAGATGATTATTCCTATTTGCAAATGAAGAAATTGAGGCTTAGAGATGCCTGGAGATGACGGTGATTATGAATGCTGGAATTTGGGCTTAAACCCAGCCTTCTGACCACAAAGCCTGTCTACTTACCTACTTTGCACTAAACAGAAGGTTTAACTGCTATGATGTTGTAATAAAAGTGGGTGTTTGGGGAGAGGGGATGAGGGCTGGGTATAAAAAGACAAAGAGGAATACTCTTGACAGGGTAGCTGTTTTCTTATCTGCTGGGAAGAAAGCCCCAAGTCCCAGAGGCTTCAGTTGCCTCCTGAATTGAGCTACACGCAGACAAGGAAGATGGACATTGCCTGCCACCGAAGATTCAGAAAGCTGATTCAGGTTGTAGCCTCCCAAGGAACTGATCGCTGTAGGACCGAATCCCACGTCGGGCTCCTGGTGCCGACATTTTGGTTCTTTTTTTTTTTTTTTTTTTTTTTTTTAAAGTTTATATACCATTTATACAGATGGCTTTTATTTTTTTATGATAGTCACACAGAGAGAGAGAGGTAGAGACATAGGCAGAGGGAGAAGCAAGCTCCATGCACCAGGAGCCCGACGTGGGATTCGATCCCGGGTCTCCAGGATCACGCCCTGGGCCAAAGGCAGGCACTAAACCACTGCACCACCCAGGGATCCCGACATTTTGGTTCTTATGACAGAGGCAAACAGTTGCCTTCAGGATTGCTCAGCCAGATCCGAAAGGAGACATGATTTGGAAGCTTGTCTGACCTTTAAATGGAACGTGGGGAGATTCGGTGCTGGTCTGCTCCATTGGCTCACATTGGGTCCAGGGAAGATCAGAAATGGGCGATTCCTCAACCCCTTGATTTATTTAATTCTTTTCTGGTTTTTCTTGGCTCTACTCCAGGGGAATACAGAGAGAACCGTGTGGCAATACCACTTTCGGACCTGGCCGGACCACGGAGTGCCCAGTGACCCTGGGGGCGTGCTGGACTTCTTGGAGGAGGTCCATCATAAGCAGGAGAGCATTACGGATGCAGGGCCTGTGGTGGTTCACTGCAGGTGACCGGCCCCTGCCACCTCTCCAGGCCGCAGCCTGTCCCATCTCTTAATGCCCAGGGCTTGTCTTTACCTCCCCACCCCCAGCCCTTTCACTGTGAGAAGAATTTCATCTCGGTTTCAGACATGCATAAACTGCATGAAGGGACACTTTGACCATAGAGTATTTTTCTCATAGGTCCTACAGTACTGCCAGGTATTGGTGGTGGCCGGGCAGAGGGTGGTGGACTTACTCCTTATCCTCAGGCAGCCTTTACCTAGTCTAGTGATGTTTGCTTGTGTGTATATGTGATTTTTTTTTAATATGGTAGTTTAGAATTAATCACTTTGATTGTGATCCTATTCTCTTCTGCTGCAGGAATAAGATGCATTTTTCCCCCTGATAAGACACTTGTTCACTTCAAAAGATTTGGACCACTCCCTCCCCAGACCTCTGGAAGCCCTGCCCGTGGCATCTCACCACGGTTTACAGCCTCCTGGCACCCAAGTCTGGGCTTCATGATTATACCGGGGGAAGTTTAGTTTACCAAATCTCATCCATACATTGGGCAAGTAGCTGTGTATGAAACTTTTTCACTTTTTTAAAAGCTACTGTTTATTGAGCATGTGCTCCACTCCGGCCTCTGTGCTCAGTGTTTTCCATACATTACTAACATTTGATCCACACAACAACCCTGTAAAGTATGTGCCATTATCTGCATTTCACAGATGAGGAAACTGAAGGTCAAAGAGGTATGGGATTTGCCTTGGGAAGTCCTAGAGAAGCTGGGCTCCACGTGTGGATTGGACTAACCCCAAAGCCCTTAGCTAATCTATTCTCAAATACAAACAGGCAGTCTTATAAATACTCTCAAGAGCAGACATTGTTTCTGTTCATATTAATAGTGTGGGTTTGAGTCCAAAACCCCTATGAATGGCTCCAGCGTCATTGCTCTTTGTCCTTCTGTCCACAGTGCTGGGATTGGCCGGACAGGGACGTTCATTGTGATTGATATCCTTATTGACATCATCAGAGAGAAAGGTGGGTCATCTGGAGGGCAAGAAGTTGTAAGTTCTTTTTTAGTTTATGGAAGGAAAGTGCTAGTGAAAATAGCCTGGAGGAGAGAATTTGAATGTTAAAACATTTTTAAAAATCTGGGCTGAAGACTTTGACTTTCAGTTGTTTATAGGAGAACAAAAGTGATTCTATTTGAGCCTTTGACATAAAATGAAGCCCAGGAGCCGTGGTCCCGCTGCTGTGGTCTTTTGTTGAATATGCAGTGGTGGTCTCTGGGGTGGTGCTGATGGAGAGTCCTGACCTCCGATACTTATTCAGATCATTTTCTGGAATCATTTATATTAGTCAGAAGGCAGTGTAGCCCTTGAAACATGTTCAGTTAGAACATTAAAGACTACATTTACTATATCTCTGAGTCTGCTAAAAGTTGTGCATTAAACCACTTCATCCTGGCCCCACAGTTTCTCCTAATGCTTCATGGTGCTTGCTTTGCAGGTGTTGACTGCGACATTGATGTTCCCAAAACCATTCAGATGGTGCGGTCTCAGAGGTCAGGGATGGTCCAGACAGAAGCACAGTACCGATTCATTTATATGGCTGTCCAGCATTACATTGAAACACTACAGCGCAGGATTGAGGAAGAGCAGGTACCAATCCTGGAGGGGGCTGGTGTGCATATTTGTACTTTCTTTTCTGGGCAGCTCTGATACACTCTGCTTTTGAGCAGGATGGGCCTCTAAGAGATAGCTGTTACTGTTCAGGAATGAGAAACTCATTCCCAACCAGGAAGGGCCTCTCTGGAAACTATTCCCTACTTCACAACTCTGGTATTTCAGCAGAGGGTAGCTTGGAGATAGCTGCTATCATCCTGGCCTGGCAGATTGGGGAACTGCCACGTGGAAAGGTTAGGATTTTCCCAGACAACATCCCAGGATTCTCACATGGCAAGTTTGGAAATGAAAGCCTTGAAGTTTCCAGCCTGTTCCTGTTTAGATCCAGGCCATCTTTATCCTGATCCCATCTCTTAAACAAATGCTTCACTCTTCATAGCACATAGCAGTTTGAACCATAAACTTGGTTGAGTTGGAAACAGTGAAATTTCAATTTTAATAAGCCATGCATAATGAAGAAGAATGTGGAGTTGGAGCATTTCCATTTGAAGCTATTCATAACAGACACAAAGCTGAGTTAATTAAGAATACGCTGAGATGAGGGAAATGAGGAGACTGCTCCTTTGGGGATCTGGGCATCTCCCCCCCACCCCCCCACCCCCAACTGCTCTGCTGCAGACAGGGGAATGTCTAAACAGCAGTGATATCTGCCTACTTTACCCTGTGTATTGCCTTCCAGAGAACCCGGCTTCTCAGAATGGCACCTGCCAGCGAATTGAGAGACTTCTAGCCTAGCAGAATAGCAGCCACATTATCAAAAGCTTCATTAGCCAAAGTAAGATATCTGTCAGCTTAGTAGGTTCTCAGTTCACATAAAAAGACTAGATTATGGGGTGCCTGGGTGGCTCAGTCGGTTAAGTGTCTGACTCTCGATTTCAGCCCAGGTCATGATCTCAGGGTTGTGAGATTGAGCCTGGCACTGGGCTCCGTGTTCAGTGCAGAGTCTCCCTCTGCTCCTCTCTCTGCTCGTTTGCATTCTCTCTCTCAAATAAATAAGATCTTAAAATCCAAAACACTAGGGGCAGCCTGTGTAGCTCAGCGGTTTAGTGCCGCCTTCAGCCTGGGGCATGATCCTGGAGACCCAGGATCGAGTTCTGCGTCGGACTCCCTGCATGGAGCCTGCTTCTCCCTCTGCCTGTCCTCTCTCTCTCTATGTCTCTCATGAATGAATAAATACAATCTTTAAAAAAAAATTCAAAACACTAGATTGTTTTCGTTGTACAAAAACATCTTCAGCAACGGTGTACGTATAGAAATATAAGGTCAAATAATCAACATGGTACCAGTTTTGACCTTCAGTGCTTTAAATCTGATTTGGTGTTATCGTAATTGTTACAAAATATTTAGATGGTTGCTATAGGCTATTTTCTATTTGTCTTCCAATTATACTGAATTTGGGCCAGGAATAAAACATGAAGTTGCCCATATAGAAAGACCTCCTAATAAATACAAAGAGAATGTAGCACACTATTGGTACAAATTCAGGAATATCTTGAAGCATATAATCTTGTTTGGAAAAGCTAGGGGAAAAGCTCTCTTTATTTCATTCAGAAGTTTTGGTATTTATCCTTGTTTTGGCAACTTTAATAGGGACTTCCCCAGCCTTACAGCACTTGAGATCTTCTGAATTACCGTATATAGTCTCTCTGACCCTAAATCTCAAGATGTAATTTGGATTTAAGAACTCCTTTAAAGATAGCTTTATCGGGCAGCCCTGGTGGCGCAGCGGTTTAGCGCCGCCTGCAGCCCAGGGTGTGATCCTGGAGACCGTGGATCGAGTCCCACGTCGGGCTCTCTGCATGGAGCCTGCTTCTCCCTCTGCCTGTCTCTCTCTCTCTCTCTCTCTCTCTCTCTCTCTCTCTCTGTGTCTCTATGAATAAATCAGTAAAATCTTTTTTTTTTTTTAAAGATTTACTTATTTATTCATTCAGAGAGAGCTACCCTAAATCAGTAAAATCTTAAAAAAAAAAGCTTTATCACCCCAGGGTCAGGAGGGGGTAGAAAAAAGCAGAACATATTCCTTGATAATTTAAGTCTTATAGAATATCGAAACTGGATGTCACTGATAATCCTATTTGAAGAGTGCTTCAAATGAATGCATGCATTCATTCGTTCAGCCAGTACTTTTTGGTGCCAATATGTGCCAGTATTGTCCTTATTAGCACATTAACTGCTCTTTGGGATCTGAGCCTTCAGAGTTTAAAAAGATGGGTTGGGGGATCCCTGGGTGGTGCAGCGGTTTGGCACCTGCCTTTGGCCCAGGGCGCTATCCTGGAGACCCGGGATCGAGTCCCCCATCGGGCTCCCGGTGCATGGAGCCTGCTTCTCCCTCTGCCTGTGTCTCTGCCTCTCTCTCTCTCTCTCTCTCTCTCTCTGTGACTATCATAAATTAAAAAAAAAAAAAAAAAAAAGATGGGTTGGCTTATTCATTTTTAAAAATGAGATCCTATAACGTGTAGTTCCATTTAATTCCATGTATGAACTTACTACCTGATTTTGTGGTAGAATTAAGAAGTACCTTCTTCTGGTAGAAAGCTTAAGTGGTAGCCTTAAGAACTAGTGAAGCCACCTGAGTTTTAAACTAAGCCAAAGAATGAAACTCATTTAGGATCATTGGTTATTCTTTTAAATACCATCATTTCTACAATTCTGAAGAGTTAAAGACCTTTGGGAATGAAGGAATTTTTGAAAGAGGGTAAATGAAAAAAGACAGTGAGTCAGGGGTGTTGAGCCTGGGGAAGGAAGCAGGAAGTAGTGCTGGTGCTGGGAGGAGGCGAAGCAGAAATAGGTGGGCGACCAGGGGAGGGTGCAAATGAGGCGAGTTTGAGAAAATTCTCAAGTTTTTATAAAAGATTCTTCCCACACTCTGCCATTTGCTTGAAGGTAGATTTGTTTGTTAACTTCCAGTTATAGCATTAATTTTTTTTTTAATTTGCAAACCCAGTGTACGTAATTCCCTTCACCTTGTTAACGTTAACATACTTTATCATTCATTTGTATTTTCTCTCTTTATATACATTTATGTAATTTTAAAAATGAAGTGTTCATAAGTTGCAAATATCTGTGCCCCTTTGCTTCTTAATATTTTTGACCTATGTATGTCAAAATGTGTATGTCCTAAAAATACAGACATTCTCTTATTTAACCATAGTAAAATGATAGAACCAGGGAATTAACATTGATATGGCACTTATCAATATAGACCATATTCAAATTTTACCAGTTTGTCCTCCTTCTATCTTTCAGTGGTCCAGGGCCCCCTGGTACATTTGGCTGTCATGTATCTTTACTTTCGTCTGGAACAGTTTCTCAATCTTTATCGTTTTTTGTTTGTTTGTTTTTAAAGATTTTTTACTTCTTTATTCATGAAAGAGAGAGAGAGGCAGAGACAGGCAGAGGGAGAAGCAGGCTCCTCACAGGGAGCCCAATGCGAGACAGGATCCCTGGACTGGGATCACACCCTGAGCCAAAGGCAGACGCTCAACCGCTGAGCCACCCAGGCGTCCCTCAGTCTTTATCTTCTGTGACCTTGCCATTTTTGAAGAGTTCAGGCCAGTTATTTGATAGAATGCCCCTAGTGTGGATTTGTGTGATGTGCTCTCTTGATTAGAATCAGGTCGTGCGGGCAGCCCTGGTGGTGCAGCGGTTTAGTGCTGCCTTCCGCCCAAGGTGTGATCCTGGAGACCCTGGATCGAGTCCCATGTCGGGTTCCCGGCAAGGAGCCTGCTTCTCCCTCTGCCTGTGTCTCTGCCTCTCTCTGTGTGTGTCTCTATGAATAAATAAATAAAATCTTTAAAAAAAAAAAAAAGAATCAGGTCATGCGTTTTTGACAGGGCTATCACGGAAGTCATGTTGCATCCTGGTACCTCACGTCAGGGGCACTTCTGTTGATGCATTTCATACCTGGCAGCGTTCTCTTTGACTGCTTAATTAAGGTGTTGTCTGTCACATTTCTCCACTGTACAGTAACAATTTCCCCTTTTTAAATTAATATCTTATAGGAAGATGTTTGAGACTATATAAATAACCTATTTTCCATAATACGTTTTGTGTACTGATTTTGCATGTATTCACTATTCTTGCCTGGAAAAATGACTACTGCAACATCTGCCCAGTGGTGATTTCCTACTTCCTAATTCCCTTTTCATTCATTAGTGTGGCGCCTACTCTAAGGAAGAGCTTTCTCTTTTCATTCATTCATTCATGTCAGAATGGGTGAGAATCCATTTCTAGTATTTATTTTGTTCCTTAAATTGTCCCAAATTTGGCTAGTGGGAACCTGTTCAAAATGGTTCTTGTCCTTTTGATAGTTCTCATTTTTGAGTACTTCATTACACTTTTTAAAAAATTTTTTTTAATTAAGTTTTTATTTAAATTCCAGTTAGTTAACATACACTGTAATATTAGTTTCAGGTGTAGAATTTACTGATTCAGCACTTACATACAACACCTGGTACTCATTACGACAAGTGCACTCCTCCATCCCCATTACCTAGTTCACCCTCCCTGTGACCATTAGTGTATTCTCTGTAGTTAAGAGTCTGTTTCTTAGTTTGCCAAACTACTTCTTGCATGCACCCCCTCCCCTGTAATTGTTTGTTTAGTTTCTTACTGCCTTACACTTTTGGACACCAGAATATGAAGTCTCATCTTGTACTTTCCCAGCTATTTTTCATAGGAGCCCTGATTTTACAGGAGCCTCTTTATTGTAGAGTGCTATTTTGAAGCCAAGAGCTGGGTACTGGCTGTGTTTATTTGTACTGGTATAGGATTATTTGTATTGCTAAATAGCCAATTAATTACTGCTTTAATTGTTCAATTGTTGAGCTCTTGCTGTATAACCTCATATTTATATGAGGTTTATATATTATGTGAGAAATAGATATATATACGCACACTTCTTCTCCAGTAGCTTTTTAAAAATAAACTTTATTTTGGAATAATATTTAGACTTCTAGAAAAGTTGCAAAGATAATGTTAAGAGTTCCTTTGGGTGCTTCATCCAGTTTCCCGTAATGTTAACATCTTGCATAACCGTAATACCTTTATCAAAACTAAATAATCCCAATAAATTGCTGGTGACTACACTCTAGAATTTATTCAGATTTCACCAGTTTCCCCGTAAATATCCTTTTTTGTTCTAGGATCCTATCCAGGATCCCACATTGAGTTTAGTGTCCCTTCTGGTCTGTAATAGTTTCTTAGTCTTTGCTTGTTTTTCATGAACTATGACACTTGTAGAGTGCTAGTCAGATATCTTGTAGAGTGTTCCTCAGTTTGGGTTTATTTGATTATTTCTTGTTTGACTGGGGTAGTGGATTTTTGGGTAGAGTACCAGCAAGGTGATTTGTGAGGTACCCCTCTCATCACTCAAGGGGCACCTGATAACAACAACATGGCCTAGGGATATTAAACTTGCATCACCTGGCTAAGGTGCCAGATTTCTCTTACTGTAAAGACTCCCTGTCCTTACTTTGTTCTTTGAAGTAAGTCATTTAGTATAGATCATACTCAAAGGAAGGGGAATTAAGCTCCATCTTCTGGAATGAGTAGTTGCTATGTAACTTATTTAGAATTCCTTTGTAAGGAAGATTTGTCTCTTCTCTCTGTTTGTTTATTCAGTTTTTTCTTTTTTCTTTTTGAGAGACAGTCCATGTTTGTATATGTGTGTATGTGGGGTGTGAGGGGTGGGGGCGAGGCCGAGGGAGAGAAAGAATCTTAAGCAGGCTCCTTGCCCCGCACAGAATGTGACATGGGGCTTGATCTCATGACCCCGAGATCATGACCTGAGCCAAAATCAAGAGTTGGACCCTTAATTGACTGAGCCACCCAGGTGCCCTTATTTATCTAGTTATTTCTTTATATCTAAATAGATTCATGTATATTTATTTTATACTTGGGGTAATAATCCAATATTATGCTATTTGTTGCTCAAATTGTTGCAGCTTTGGCCATTGGGAGCTTTTTCAGGTTGCCTCCTGTGTCCCTTTTGCATGTCTGTAGACTTTTGCTCCTGTGCACTTGCTTACTTACTGGCATGCAAGATGCTCCAGGCTCATCTTATATCTTCCCTGTCCCAGCCTTTGCATTGGTCATTTTTCTATGGAGCCCTGGTTCTGTTTATTAAAGACAAGTATTTAAAATTAAAGTTTTGTGTGTTGGGTATGCTTGTTGCTACTGGGTATTACTGCTTCTGGGTCCCCTCAGTGGACAGTGTTAGGAAATGATGTCTGTGTACTAATGCGTGTCCACATGCATCAATAATGTGTATCTATATAAGCTAAACCTCAGTTCCTGTTGATGTCTCCGCTCTCACTCAGTACCACAAGGCTCAGTCTAGCCTTCCCATTGCTAATTTGTAACTTCTCTGACTGGGAGAAACCTGGCTCCCATGATCTACAATTTATTTACTCATTTGTTTACCCCTAGTATACATGTGAAATGGTTTCAGAGAGACCTGTGTCCCTGTGAGAATCCAATTTACCATGTGGGCAACTCTTGTTTGAAGGAAATAATTCCACATTCCACAGCAAGCGTCCTTGAACTGCCGTGTAAAGGCTTTAGGTGGTATACTCTGAGTGAATCATTGTAGGACAGAAGTTATCTTTAAAAATTCTGTAATCAAAAAAAAAAAAAAATTCTGTAATCAGGGGGCTCAGGGCATGATCCCGGGGTCCTGGGATTGAGTCCCGCATTGGGCGCCCTGTGGGGAGCCTGCCTCTCCCTCTGCCTATGTCTCTGCCTCTCTGTGTCTTTCATGAATAGATAAATAAAAAATACAAATTTATTTTTAAAGATTTTATTTATTTATTTGTAAGAGACGAGAGAGAGAGAGAGGCAGAGGCAGAGGGAGAAACAGGCTTTCTGTGAAGCAGGCAGCCCAATGCAAGAGTCAATCCCAGAATCCCGAGATCACAACCCAAGCTGAAGGGAGACTCTTAACCTACTGGGCCACCCAAGTGCCCTTGGTGCTATTCCTGTAAGAAATATTTGGGAGCACCTGAATGGCTCAGTCGATTAAACATTTGACTTCATCTCAGGTCTTGATCTCAGAGTCCTGGGGTTGGGCTCCACGCTCAACAGGGAGTCTACCTCTCTCTCCTCTGCTCTTACCCCTACTTGTGTGTTCTCTCTCTCTCTCTCTCTCTCTCTCTCTCATATAAATTTAAAAAAAAAATAAATAAAAAAAAATAAATATTTGGGTGCCTTTTGTGTTCCAGACACTGAATAGATGCTAAGGATGTAATAGAAGAAGACAGACATAGCTATTGCCTTAATGGAACTCAAATTCCACCATATACAAAATTTGAGTTACTATGAGGCCCTTGTCTACATTTGTTCCAAAACTTTTATTCATTTCCCTGGACTTGTGCTTTTCACATATCTTCCTAAGTTCCTTGGTCCAATCAAAAGGCCCTTTTACATTTGTTCATTCATTCCCACATTAATTAAAGTAGGTTATACTGGGTGCCAGGCACTGTGCTGGGGGTATAAGTGATGATATTCCTGATATGGAAAGAAATCTGTGTGGTTGGACTAGAAGTTGTTGAGAGGGGCAGGGGGTGTCATAGGTGGGATTGGGAAAGTAAGCAGAAACCTGATTTTCAGGGGGTATGGCTTGCAGTCCATATTAACGATTTTAGGCTTTATCCCAAGGGAAATGGGATATCACTGAGGATTCTGAAGCAGGAGAGTGACATAAAAAGATCCTCACTTTGAAAAGAGGGTGAGGAGTGAGTGGGCTCTGGGGTCAAGCAGAGGTGACCAGCGTAGGTAAGGATTGATAGCAGTTTGGACAGGACGAGAGGGCTAATGGTGAGCACAGCGAGAAGCAGAACTAGTAATCATCTCATTTTGTGATGAGATGTAGGGGGGAATCAAGGTGTTTGTAATCCTGATGTCTGAACCCAGAGTATCCTGCCCAAGTAGTATTGTTGCTCCGGAACCTAGATAAGAGCATTTTCTTCTCATTTCCTTTCCTTTCCTTTCCCTTCACTTCCCTCCCCTTCCTTCCCCTCCCCTCCCCTTTTCTTTTCTTTTTTCGTGGGGGTGCAGAGGGAGAGGAGAGAGAGGATCTTAATTGGGCTTCACACCCAGCACAGAGCCTGATGTCACGATCTCATGACCCTCAGATTGTAATCTAAGCCGAAATCAAGTTGGGACGCTTAAATGAGTGAGCCACCAAGGTGCCCCAAGAGCATTTTCATTTGACCCTTTCTTCCTACTCTTGGCTTTTGGGCTTTTCTATCTTTTTTTTTTTTTCTGATTAATATATGCTTTATTTTTTTAGTCTTAATTTTTTTTTTGAAGTAATCTCTATGCCCAGCATGGGACTCAAACTCATGACCCCGAGATCAAGAGTTGCATGCTCTACTAACTGAAAAAAGCCACGCACCCCAGGCTTTTTTATAATTTAAAGTTTAGAAATGGACTGGAGTTACTTCATATGGCAAGATATTTAATGCCAGATGATTTTAGAGACTTATGGTTGGACCCTCCTCTCAACCTTGACTGTTGGCAAGGCTCTAAGATTTATTATAAATATTACAAAAGGTTTGGTAACTCTGCTTTGTCCTTGAATTCAGGAGGATAGATCAATTTCAGACCATTTTTTAGGGCTCTGTAACAAAACTCCCCTCACCCCTCCCTATGAAAACAACCCCTATCCCCTGAGATTTTTTCTTGTTCTATAAGGACAGCCTGGGCTGTCATAGTACTGAGAAATAAACTCCTCTAATTTGTAGATCGGTTTTACTTATTGTTCTTTCTAAATAAGCTAAGAGGCTCCAACATTTTTATGCTTTTTCTTGAGCCATTTAGTTCATTGAAATAATTCCTGTCCCATTTGTATTAATTGTTCCCATTAGAAAATTCTTTTGTAATTGCTTTATGTAGAAATACTGATTTTTTTTTTTTTTCCAAGAAAGTAATAGGGAAGGAAAAATGAGGGTTGCTGTTCAGTGGATCTAGAGTTTCAGTTATGTAAGGTGAAAAAGTTCTAGAGATCTGCACAATGATACCATATACTTGACAGTATTGTAGTGTATACTCAAAATTTTGTCAAGAGCCTGTATCTCATGTTATCTGTTCTTTTTCTTTTAACAACAATTTTTTAAAAAGTGTTGAGTAGAAAGCAAGCTTATGCTTCAACTTACTGGTTGTATATTTCAAATTTTTATTTTAAAAAAGAGTTAATTTTAAGTTATTTTAAGTAGGCTCCATACCCAGTGTGGATCCCAACACAGGGCTTGAACTCAAAACCCTAAGATCAAGACCTGAACTGAAACCAAGAGTTGGATGCCCAGCTATCCAGAATAAGTTTTAAAATAAGTGATGTTCTTAGCCAGGTCTTCCACTTAATATTTCATTTTAAATCCTATCTTTTAAGAAATTGTTTCTTGTGTAAGTATTTCAGTGCTAAAAACCTGTGGCTGCTTTTCAAGGCCATTAGATTTTTAAGAACAGTTGTTCAGAACGTTAAAATATTCTGTAGAGTAAACAAAACAGTTTCTCTTTGGATTTCATTTTTGCAACTTCTTTCCTAGACTCTAAGTTCTGTGATGGCTACTTAGTTAACAAATTGGCTGGGCTGCTTTAACAGAGTTGAAATAATAGTGGCTTCAGCAAAATAGAAGCTCATTTCTCTTCTAACATAAAAATCCAAGTTGGCAGGCAATTTGGGGAGAAAGTGGGCAGCTCCGCTCCATGGGGTCATCTGGGGACCCAGGCACTCTGTATCTTGTCCCCCAATTGTCCTTTCGGATGTTTCCTTTTCTACATGGTTACAGACAGCACAAGGAAGCAGACAGCAAGCAGCTGTTAATGTCAAGCTTTTTCTGTGAAGAGTCAGACAATGAATCTTTTAGGCTGTCCAGCATCCTTAATATTTTGTTCTCATGTTCACATATGGTAGCAGGTGCTTTATAATCTATAGGTTGGAGTCGTAACAACTCTTGTTGTATGTGAAATAAGATTTTCTACTTTTTATTCGCTGTTGTTTTGGGGTGAGTTTTGAGTAAGGAGAGGAAGGAGAAACTTCAGTGGATTTAAATTTATTTAAGGTTTCATTTGAAAAAAATGTAAAATACTACTAGTACTATACCTGTTGTCGATCATTTTATTTTGTTACATTTCTTCCAAGTTTTTTCCCCTTTTTAAGATTAATTAAACTTGGGATCCTTGGGTGGCACAGCGGTTTGGCGCCTGCCTTTGGCCCAGGGCGCAATCCTGGAGACCCGGGATCGAATCCCACATCGGGCTCCCGGTGCATGGAGCCTGCTTCTCCCTCTGCCTGTGTCTCTGCGCCCCTCTCTCTCTCTCTCTGTGACTATCATAAATAAATAAAAATAAAATAAAAATAAAAATAAAAAAATAAAATTAATTAAACTAATCTCTGCACCCAAGATCAAGAGGCACACAACTTTCCAAGAGAGCCAGCCAGGTACCCCTCTTTTTCCTTTTATAACAGCAATCGAATGTGGCAGTTACAGCTGTCAGCCCCAGGTACAACCCTTATTTCTACCCTTGGAGCCCCAGGGCAATTGCTTGGCTTGCAATCTTTTTTTTTTTTTTTTAAGATTTTATTCGTTTATTTAAGACAGAGTATGAGCAGGGGGAGGGGCAGAGAGAGAGGGAGAGGCAGAATTCCTGCTGAATGAGGAGCCTGATTCACCCCAGGATTCTGGCTAGGATCATGAGCCAAAGTCAGAGGCTCAAGCGAGCCTGAGCTACTCAGGTGCCCCTGCTTGCACTCTTTTTTATATTTTAAAATAAACATACCAAAAATTGGGACGCCTGGGTGGCTCAGTGGTTGAGCATCTGCCTTCGGCTCAGGGTGTGACCCTGGAGTCCTGGGATCAAGTCCCACATCTGGCTCCCTGCATGGAGCCTGCTTCTCCCTCTGCCTATGTCTCTGCCTCTTTCTATGTCTCTCATGAATAAATAAATAAAATCTTTTTTAAAAAACCAATAATCTACACATAATAGATAACATTATTGTATGTGTTTAGAATGTTCAGCCTGTATCATACTGTTTTATTCTATAATTTGTGTTTTTCCACTTAACATTGATTATGAAGCCTTTTTGGAGACACAGTCTCTCATGTTGTTCCTCCTCACTATTGCATATTACTTCATGATATGAATACATCACATTGATTCCTTCCCTGGGTATAAACACTATTAAGAATAACATGTCATCAGACATCCTTTTACAGCTCTTTTAGGCTCCTGTGTATGAGTTTCTCAAGAAGCAAATGTTCAAGGTTGTAGAATATAGTTTTATTATTACTAGATACTGACTGGTTAGTACTGTGAGTTCTGACCAGTAGTGCACTAATTTTACCCTCTCACCAGCCATGAATGGAAGTCACTGCTGTACGTCAGTGTTTCAAAAAAGGGTATGTGGATACCCTTTCTCATATTTGGTAGTTTTCTGGAATAATCCTAGAATGAACGCAACATTATATAATGATGATTGGTGGGTTAGATTTTCAGAATTGGTTATTTTTGGGTGAAATTAGGAGTGAAGAGTGATAAATCATATAACCGGGACTCCTACTAAATATATAGTTAGTTCACTCTGCATCTAAGAGGAGATTATTCTTCTGGTTTTCTTTGCCAAGTTTTTTTTCCCCCAAAAAAGTATCATTAGAGCCAAAAATGAAGTTATAAAGGTGCTAGGGTCTTTTCTGGGGTGGAGGTGGGAGGCAGGGAAGATATAATAAAGCATATTACTGTTTCTGTTAAGAGTACTACCATCTTTTGTACCTGTGTGCTATTTTTACTTGGAGTGAATTTATTTCTGGAGCTCTTTTCCCAACTGTTTATCTGAGAATCATTAAATGTGTTGCAAGTGAATTATGAAATGATTAGATGTTAATGTAGCAAAGAAAGTGAGAATTCTCTTTTAGCTCAGAAATAGATACATTTGGTTTAATACAGTAAGTTGTTAGTGCATGACTCTGCTTTTGAATTGCATGGTTCAAAAGTACTTTTCACTTTTACATTGAGGAGGTGAATTCCCTAACATTTGATCAACGTATTATTTAGGGTCCAACCTTTCTGTCTGCCTATGTGTCCGTCGCTCTTTGGTGAAATGCCTTCTTTGCTTCTTTTTCCCTTAAAAAAATCCAATTCCTCATATATCAATCTTCACCTTTCAGAAAAGCAAGAGGAAAGGGCATGAATATACAAATATTAAGTATTCTCTAACGGACCAGACAAGTGGAGATCAGAGTCCCCTCCCGCCTTGTACCCCAACACCATCTTGTGCAGAGTAAGTAGTAATGAAGGAAATTCTTTCTACCTGAACACGGTCCTATAGAAAAGCTTAAAAAACAACAGGTCTTGGCAGCACAAGCTGTCATTATTGTTGCCCAGCTGATTAACAAACGAGTCAATGGCTTTCTAAACTAAATTTTAATTTACCTCAACCGAAGGCTAATTGGTACACTAGCTATGATTATGTGAGGTTATAAGTATATCAAGTAGTGGTTCTCTATGAAGAATCTAATTTTTCTTTTTATGCAGTGGGGATAACATCTGTTATTAATGATACACAACAAAGGTAGGTATTTTTGGCCTTTTGATGTGTAAGATTCCTTGCTAAGTAAAAATAGATCAATTGACCACTAATGTCTCAACACTGTCAGGATCTGCTGATTTTCCAGTCAACACACAACAGAAATCTATTGGTCCTTTAAACCAAGAGTCTGCAAACTACAGCCTCCAGGCCAAATTCCGGCCATGGCCTGTTTTTGTACAGCTCATGAATGATTTTTATGGGGCTATATATTTTTTAAAAAACACCAGCACAAAGAATATTATGTACCAGAGACTGAGTGTGGCCTGCAGAGATTAAATTATTTACCTTCTGGGGATCCCTGGGTGGCGCGGCGGTTTGGCGCCTGCCTTTGGCCCACGGCGCGATCCTGGAGACCCGGGATCGAATCCCACATCAGGCTCCCGGTGCATGGAGCCTGCTTCTCCCTCTGCCTGTGTCTCTGCGCCCCTCTCTCTCTCTGTGACTATCATAAATAAATAAAAAAAATAAAAATTTTAAATTATTTACCTTCTGATCCTTTATAGAAGAACTTTGCCATCCCCTTGTTTAAGCTAAAACATGCATTAGGAAAACATTTGTTAAATTGATTATGTGAACAGCAGTTGTAAATTGTTGCTTTTCTATAAATTCTAAAGTAGTCTTTGGTATAACATTTACTTTTTTATTTTCCCCCATGAGTCTTATCTCTGTTTGCTTCTGATGTGGATTTTTAAACCCCTGCTGACTTTAATACTCTATATAAACGTTTTAGATAACAAATATGGCACTTATATTTACATTTGGTTTCTAGTTAATGTTGAAATGAAATTATACAGCAAAAGTATTCTTTCCACCAAGTTGCTTTTTCCTCCTGCTTGCTTTTTCCTTTCCCAGTGGACTAATGGGTAAAGTTGATATTTTAAATTGCTATCTGCAGTAATTTGCCATGGCAGCTGCATATCAGGGCTTTCCCCGAATATTGAATATCTGACGACTCCCTTCTTGGTGGCGGCCTATACCCTGTGCAGGGTGTCACCCAGGATACCCCAGACCCTGAGGCCTTTCTGCCCATTTTATCTTGTCCCTATTGGGTTGGCAGTGATGGCTGCTGGGTACCCTGTCCCCCTAGACTGCTCTGATCTCCACTCCCTGCTCATCAGAATGGAGTCTGGCCTCTGATGCATTCACTGGCCCTTTGTCTCAGGGCCCTAAAGCACCATGGAGCTTCACACTCATTGTTGCCCTTCATGTAGCTGAATTCAGGGCCAAATGGGCCTTTAGGCCCTGCCTCATTGCTCCTGCACTTTCCTTTCCTGGACCTCTTGCTCACTTGGAATGAATACCTAGCCTTTCTACATGCTCACATCTCACCCTGCTTCAGGGTCTTACTCAAAGTCCTCATTGTCTAGGCCTCCTTGGCTCTGCCCACCAGAAAAAAACAGCTCGCTTTCCTCCAACCCCAGAGAGCTCAGGGACTTAAGGCTCTTATTCCACTTTTATTAGGTTGATACTGCTGTACGCTTATGTTTTACAGCTCGTCCCAGAACTTTAGTTCTTACAGGCTGTGTCTGCATCATATCGAGCCCCCCAAGAATGGAGTGTGTACTTTATAAATACTGTGCAAGCTTGGTCAGCATAGTCTGTGTTTTTATTCATGTATTTATTCTTTCTTTCCTTCCTTCCTTCCTTCCTTCCTTCCTTCCTTCCTTCCTCCTTCCTTCCTCCCTCCCTCCCTCCCTCCCTCCCTCCCTCCCTCCCTCCTCCTCCTTCCTTCCTTCCTTCCTTCCTTCCTTCCTTCCTTCCTTCCTTCCTTCCTTCCTTCCTTCCTTCTTTTTCCTTTTCAGAATGAGAGAAGATAATGCTAGAGTCTATGAAAATGTGGGTCTGATGCAGCAGCAGAAAAGTTTCAGATGAGAACACCCACCAAGACTTCAGCACAGATGTAGGTATTTAAATGGATGCACTCACTGGTTGTTACATCATTCGTGGCACATAATTTGTGAGTGTTCTAGTGAAGTGTACCATAACTAAGTTTTACAAACCAGCCTCCTTTTTTTTCTCTTCCTAAACTTTTTCTAAGTTAGATTTATCTTCAAGTTCATTAAGGATTGAAACCAAATACAGAATTCATTCTGTGAGGGGCAAAGCTGGCCCTTACTGTGGAGAGATGGTTGATATGGGTGATGAAGAGCGGGCATCACTGTTCCTTAAATTTGTATTAGAGTTGGGTACCCCAGTCTGTGCTGAGAGGTGATCTATGGGGACCCAGGAAGCAGAGGGATACACAGCCCCAGAGGGTTGGAGTCAGGATGCCCAAATTCTCATCCCCCTGGGCCCTCTGATTGGCTGTGTGACACAAGGCTCTGGCCTCATGGGCCTCCACCCCCTCACCTTCCACACCCCTTCCAGCTCTGTGGCTGGGAACTCTTCTCCCTGGTACGTCTCTTCCCTGTCAGTCACCTTTGTAGACAGTGACTCGGGTTGTGATATATGTTGGAAACTTACAGTTTGAATATTGCATGTTGCAATTCCCATTTTAATGGGTGGTATATTTAGAAGCTTTTAGTCTACTTGAAAATGGTTTAGTGCCTTGAGAAACTTTGAGATGTGTACTCCTTAAAAATTCTAACTTATTTCTTCCCTAGATATGGACCTTTACCCTCTCCCTAAAAAGATCAAGAACAGATGCAAGAAAGAATATGTGAGAATGAATTTGAATTTGGAAAGCTTGTGTTGTGGACCTTTGGAGAAGCAAAATTTGAAACCATTTAAAGACCACTTTATTCTAACTCAACAATACCTGATTACCAATTACTCATTTCCTCAGATAAGAAGAAATCATCTCTACAATGTAGACAGTGTTATATTTTATAGAATTTTATTTTAAATTGAGGAAGCAGTTAATTGTGCTCTATATTTTACAGATGATGGTGATTCAAATTCTACATATATTGGCATTTTCTTTTCCTTTTATAACCTTAAAAATTCAATTATTTTTCTCTTTGTGAGGGATAACGGCACTTTTAAGAGGAAAATGTTCTGGAAAAGGTGACAACATCCTGTGGGAGTGAGAACAGTTTCATTTATCATTGTTTATCCAGTAGTGGATAATTCATTTGATGGCCTCATTTTTTGGCTAAGTGATAATTAAGCCAGTGCTCCAGACCATGAGAAGTCGACTGTCTACCTTTGCATTGCCATTAAAAAATCGTGGGAAAAAAAAGAGTCATGGAAACTTGGGAGAATAGGCGTGTTTTCTTCTTAGCAGATGACCAGTTACCTTCAGCCTGTTGGCTGAGGAGGATGTGGTGGGAAAATGTTTGTCATGTTTTCTTTTCATTTGAGTAATTGTCTTGTATTTAGAAAAAAGAAATGCATCTGTGGAGAACCAACTAGAGTCGTGATTACCGATTGTTGGTGACAAACCACCCCAAAACGCAGTGGCTTGTCCTTTTTTTTCCCCTCCTCACTATTCCTCAGTCTGGGCTGGGCTCAGGTGAGCTGTTTCTGTCCTCTCGCTGGTGTCACCCATTTGGTCAGCAGGTTGGCCAAAGACACTGGGATGGTTGGGCTTTTCTCTGCAGTTCCATGGGCCTCTCCTTCTCCATGTGGCTCCAGTGGCCACGAGAGCACGGTAGCTGGACTGCTTACATGGCAGCTCAGAGCCTGCAGGGTATAAAGCAGGCATGGCCAGGCCTTCTTGAGACTTAAACCCAGAACTTCTACTATCCTCTATTGATTAAAGCCTCACAGGCCCAGCCCAGATTCAGGAAGAGGAGATGGCACAAGGGTGCCAAGTGGAGGTATGATTCACCACAGGGGATGGGGGTGGGGGGCAGAGTAGTAGACTGTCAGAATCAGTGCCACAGGAAAACAGCAATAGTTAGCAAAAGTAGAAGCTGCTAGTGATGTTGGGAAATTGAAGCTGCTTTCAAGAGCTGGTGTAAGCTGGAAGTCAAACAGAGAGGGCCTTCTAGAAGCTCCCTGAACCACTTCTGCTGGCTCTGAGCATATTTTCTGAACCATCCCTTAGGGAAAGTGGTCTCATAAGGATGGATGTGTTTCAGGAGCAGAGCATCTGAAAGCAGAACCACCTGTTGCTGTTGACCCACAGGAGGAGGTGAATGTGGTGCTTTCTCCTTGCCAGTGGTTTCAGGCTGCGGAGAAGAAGGGGCAGTCCAAACAAGGCCGCTAATCAGATTGAATTAGCAGCAGTTCATTTTTGTTTTAATCAAGCCGTAAGATTTGCTACCGTTCTACCTGAAGTGCCTTCTCCAAAGACATCCTCTTTGCCCCATGTGTTGGATCATCCTTCACTGAGTGTGTTTCAGTTAAAGTATCATTGGTTGACATTGTAAAGATCATAAAATGCATGGCAGCTTTGCTGTTAGCTTATGGTCTCCTGATGGCAGATCCTTCTTGATTTGGCTCCCGATCCAGTCCTGGTAGTACTGAGGTCTTTACCTCCCATGAAACCTTGAGGTAGTTTGAAGACTGCCTTCGCTGCCATTTTCACAGACAAAATGCACATTGGTCCCCCTTGCTCCCCCTCCATTGAACCTAGAATTGCTTTAGAACACAGGTATGGCCCAGAGGTAATTACTTTCTGAGAGGAAGGTCAATGACTACTGTCTTCTTGTCAAGCCTGGAAAGAAAGAGATTCCAGTTCAGTATTTGCAGCAAGGATCTTGAATCCTATTCTTTTTCATTCATTGTCACATTGAATTGTTCTTGTTTGCCTTGATTTTTTGTGGTATAGTTTAGACTCTGGACTTGGGGGGCAAAGTCTTTCACCAGCACACAAGGGTTTGATTGTACAAATATATCTGCTACATTAACGTCTCTGCCGGTAGCTTAAGATCAAGTTGTTTTGCGCTTGAAACAGAAATACCTGATCTTGGCTAGCTTTGTTTGTTACAGGACATTGATTTCATTTAGATTTCCCTCCATGAAGCCAGCAAACTATCATGTTATGTGAATTCATGCCAAGATAACATTGTGGGAGTCCCTGGGTTGCTAAGGTTTGTCATGTTTTTGGTGAAAGGTGATTGCAGGTTCTCAGATGAGGTTATTCTCCATGAGATGAAATTAGGAAGAGAGGCCATGAAGATGTGGGGAGCTGGAGGTGCAGGTGTTAAAAAATTGTGGAAATGAAAGTTCCAAAGAGGTGGTTTGTGAGGAGGTCAGAGTGCGTGGGGCCAGAGCAGTCAGTACTTGAATAGGTTGAATCGGGTAACCTGGCAAGTAGGTATGATAGATACAGGGATACAGTCTGCTTCTGGGCTGCTGGTAGACATTAAATTTGCACAATATCCCATAGCTGGTCGAGTATTTTAAAAATTATAAGCATAGGGTTTTATATTTGGGGTGAAGAAATTATCTGGCACATGGTATTGGGGTTTTTTTGTTTTATTGTTTTTTTTTCTTTTTTTTAAAGCCAAATTTCAGAGTCTTAATAGTTTTTTTTACCCCCTTTGGTTAAAAAAAAATAAAAAGACACCTCACCTCCAGTATGTGACCCTCCTGAAAATTATGGTCCTCTCTCCCATTGAATCAGTGACTTTTCAGATGTGGCTAAATGGGGATGAGCAAATTGATGTATGATTTACTTGGTGTTTGTACATTCTTTACGGAGCCTTGTTGTTTTGGAACAGCAAAGATTATCAAGATTATTTTTAGTTTTTTTTTTGTTTTGTTTTGTTTTTACTGGGGCTCTTAAGAACTAATATAACATCCTGGGTTATTTCTAGTTCAGGGAAATGTGGAAAGGTATGCAATTGTGAAGTATTTTGTTGTAGCTTATTAGTCCATAAGGGGAATTTAGGCCGTAGACATAAGGACACACCCAGTGCAGTTTCTGTTTTCTGTTGTTGGGGGGAAAAAGTTTTCTATAGCAAGCACATGGCCTCCCTGATTTCGAGATGCCTTTATTAGGATCTGTATTAGCCCTTAATGTTGTGGAAACCTTTCTCCCTCTTCCTCTTGAAAGATAAGTTCCAAAATACAGTTTATTGTATCTTCCATCATTAAAAAGTTTGTTCTTTTTTTCACTATGGGCAGTTCACACAAGGCAAAAATATTAAACAGTTGATTTTAGTGTGTTATATAACTTTACTGTATATCAAACTAATTTCTACAAGTTTTCATCCTAAACCTCAAATCATGTAATTAATAATTTGCCTGTTTATTTATGACATAATTGTGATTCTTTTATTAATAAAAGCTAATGGAAAAGGATCCTTTATTAAGCTGATGACTAGACCTACATTTAATTTTCCTGCAGTATATGAAGTATTGTACCAGAGTATTAAAAGATATGTAATATTTTATTGATAAATCTATCCTTTAAAAGGAATACATTTTAGGATGTCATCATTTTGATGTGAATCATGTAAATGTTGATAATATGCACTGTTTATTATACATTTAGTGTTTCAAAAGATTCACTTAATTGCCTTTTTGCCCACGTATTATGTAGTCTGTTTGCAATTGTTTTTTAAAAAAATTACATGAAAAGAATAGTTTATGTAGAGAAGCATTAGTGGATGTTGTCTCCCCACCTGTATTTATGGGTGTTAGTTCAACTGCGTTGCTAGTTGCAAAGCCGTATTATCAGAGTAGACGTGTATTTGTAAACTGTATGGGAACTAAAAATTAGGAATAAAACCATTTTCTTATATTATGGTATGTCATCTACTTCATTGGAAATGTCCAGGAAAAACTGAGATTATAGGTCACTCAGCCTCTTATACTGGCCAAATGCTGACATTTAGTGGCTCTTATCTGGAAGTTAAGTCAGAATACAGAATACACGAGTCAGTTCCTCAAGCATTTATTGAGCACCCACTTTATGAATAGCTTCAGGAGACAGGCAGGGAATTCCACTTCCAAGAATTTATGAGTAAGTGACGAATAGGAAATATGTCTGTAAAACATACAGGAAGTGATCAGGAAACATACAAACCGAATGCCAGACACCACCCATGTGCTAGACTCGGGCCAAGCAGTGACTGAGACAGATAGGGGGCCACCCTTGCCACATTGATGTCCTAGGGTGAGCTGGGCCTCACAGGAGTCAGAAGGCAGAAATTCTAACTGGGACACAGCACTGCTTGGAAACAGGTGGCCAAGACACAGCAGGAAAGACCGAGATGAGGATTATGAGGAGGGGCTCTGGGTGTCTATTCCAGGGGAACCTGACTTCCCATAGAAGGAGGGCCTCTGTGCTACCCTGGTGGTTATCCTCTGGGGTCTCAGAGGTGGTACTGCATGCGCTTTCGGCCTGGAGACACCTCATTCCCCATCATCCTTCCTGAGATCCTGAGTTAAATTAGAAGGCACGAAAGAAAGAGACTTCTAGTTCTATAATTCCTACTCACAAGAAAAATCCCCAAGAAAACGTGCAGATTAGGGATCCCTGGGTGGCGCAGCAGTTTGGTGCCTGCCTTTGGCCCAGGGCGCGATCCTGGAGACCTGGGATCGAATCCCACGTCGGGCTCCCGGTGCGTGGAGCCTGCTTCTCTCTCTGCCTGTGTCTCTGCCTCTCTCTCTCTCTCTGTGACTATCATAAAGAAAAAAAAAAAGAAAAAAGAAAAGAAAACGTGCAGATTAGAGACAAAGCAGGTCTCCCATCCAAGGAGATGGGATAACTGGGTGACAGGCAATGAGGAGGGCACTTGATGGGATGAGCACTGGGTGTTATATGTTGACAAATTGAATTTAAATTTAAAAAATTAATAAAAAGATGCAAAGCAGGATGTCTCATGACAAATCAGTTGTGGGCTGATACGGTCATCTTGTCAGTGAAAAGCTTCTGAAGAGAGTTCCTACTCACTGTTGGATCACATTACATGTGTATCCTTTGCAGCTAGCCATTTGCTTTGGCTCCGTGAGACACCACAAAAAGGGATTGTCATGATCTCGAGTGAATGGTTTCACTGCAAGTGCTGTTTTCCCCCCCGGGAACTAGCTAAGCTTCCAAATAACTGAATTTGCAGAATGATAATGAGCCAGAAATAGAGATTTGCTGTTTTATCAATAACAGCAGTTACCAATGAGCTGATATTCTTGTCATTTGAGGTCAGACGATTTAAATCCTGAAGTAACATGATGAAAAATATCAGTACTATACATCTGAAAGGAACTGTATACTCTATGTTGGCTAATTGAATTTGAATTTAAAAATCGCTACTAAATACTTTTTTGTAAGAAAGTGATACTGCACTGTAAAATCTGGTGGCAGTGTATGGACAAAGGAGTTGGGGTGATATTCAATCTTGAAGTCCTCTCTACCTTATAAGACAGCTGTTCTACTGCACTGGCAGGGATTTCGGGTTCAGATTCTCTTCCATTTAGCAAAGATGAAATCCCACCCCCTTTCCACCCAGGGACTAGGCACTGAGGAATGGATGAACAAAATAGTTCTTGCTTTCCAGGAGCTAGGTGTACCCAGGGAGGCAGATAATTATAATTGGACTGGAGTAGACAGTATTCAGAGTATTACTGTAAAGTGAAAGTTACATAGAGGAGTGAATTAGAGAGGAATTAGAATTCAGTGCTGGGGGTCACTTGAGCTTATTCTTGACCAGTGAGGAACCTCTGTGTGTGTGTCTATATGTCTAGATCTCTTTCTAAAAATGAACTGGAAGACAAATAGCTGTTTCTCTGTTCAATTCTTGCATCTCTATCACTGAACAAAGGAGAATAATTCTCTTTATCATGATTCATATGGATGGCCTTTCTAGCACTTTTTGGGCACATTTTTGCAACAAAACAGTACATATTTACATATTTTAGTGTTTCCATTCTCTGTGTATCTATCCATTGCAGTTTTTACTTCAGTTATTGATGTCTAAATTAATATTTTGGGGGCAGCCCCGGTGGCGCAGCGGTTTAGTGCTGCCTGCAGCCCGGGGTGTGATCCTGGAGACCCGGGATCGAGTCCCACATCGGGCTTCCTGCATGGAGCCTGCTTCTCCCTCTGCCTGTGTCTCTGCCTGCGTCACTATGAATAAATAAATAAAATCTTTTTAAAAAAATAAAATAAATTAACATTTTGGGTAATATAGGTCAGTTTTGCTAAGACTTCCTAGTATAATTTAGAGTGTACATTATGGTTTGGAATGAACCATTTCATTCTGAATGTAATCATCACCAAGATCACGTATTTTTTAAAAAAAGATTTTATTTATTTATTCAGGAGAGACACAGGCAGAGGGAGAGAAGCAGGCTCCCTGTGGGCAGCCTGATGAGGAACTCAACCCCCGGGCCCTGGGATCACAACCTGAGCCAGAGGCAGATAACGCACAACCACTGAGGCACCCAGGTGCCCCAAGATCACATTATTTTATTTTATTTTTATTTATTTTTTATTTTTATTTTTATTTTTCTTAAGATCACATTTTTTTTAAAGGGAAAAATCAAATTCATGTAGTAGGAGCAAAGGATTTTTTTCCCCACATTGCGTTTTCATAGAAACTCACAAAGAAAAGTTAAATTACGGTTTAGTTGGGGCGCCTGGCTGGCTCAGTCCAAGGAGCAGGTGAATCTTGATCTCGGGGTCATGAGTTCAAGCCCGTGTTGGGTGTGGAGATTACTTAAATAAATAAAAAACGAAAAAAAATTGCAATTTAGTTTTACAATGGATAAAGTTCCTTTATCAAGAATGATAACATTATGGGATGCCTAGGGTGATGCAGGCAATTAAGCATCCGACTCTTGGGTTCAGTTCAGGTTGTGTTCTCAGGATTGTGAGATCCAGCCCTGTGTCTAGCTCCACCCTCAGTGTGGAGTCTGCTTGAGATTCTCCTCC
This sequence comes from Canis lupus dingo, assembly GCF_003254725.2. Classification (NCBI taxonomy): domain Eukaryota; kingdom Metazoa; phylum Chordata; class Mammalia; order Carnivora; family Canidae; genus Canis; species Canis lupus. Next base: position 10,407,096 of record NC_064268.1, read on the forward strand.
CTCTGCCTCTCCTGCTTGTGTTCTTTCTCTGATAAATTAAATAAATGAATAAATAGATAAGTAAATAAATCTTTTTTAAAAAAGAGAGAATGATAACATTATATTCAAGCAGGACTATTCATAGAGAATTCAAGCGGTCTAAGCTCCTGAGTTTTCTCAGTGTGGCTGAGTCTTCCAAATGATGGCATTTGAATGTGGCCTCATGGTTCAGTCTTGTGTGCTTGTTTTGTTTTCAAACTATTTCTATTATAGTAAAATACACAAAGCATAAAATTGACCGTTTTAACCATTTTTAAGTGGACAGTGCAGTAGCATCAAGTGCATTCACACTATTGTATGACTATGACCACCGTCCATCTCCAGAACCATTTCATCATCCCAACCAAAACTCTGCACCCATTCACCAATACAACTTTTTTTTTTCCCTAAGATTTTATTTATTTATTCCTGAGAGACACAGAGAGAGAGGCAGAGACACAGAGGGAGAAGCAGGCTCCTCGCAGGGATCCTGATGTGGGACTTGATCCCAGGACTCCAGGATCACGCCCTGAGCCAAAGGCAGATGCTCAACCGCTGAGCCACCCAGGGGTCTCTTTTTTTTTAAAGATTTTATTTATTTATTCATGAGAGACACAGAGGGGGAGAGAGAGAGAGGCAGAGGCACAGGCAGAGGGAGAAGTAGGCTCCATGCAGGAAGCCCGATGCGGGACCTGATCCCAGGTCTCCAGGATGACACCCCGGACTGACAGTGTACGCTAAACCGCTAAGCCACCTGGGCTGCCCTACAGCTGTTTTTAAAGTTATCCCCCTCGGGGGATCCCTGGGTGGCTCAGCGGTTTGGCGCCTGCCTTTGGCCCAGGGCGTGATCCTGGAGTCCGGGGATTAAGTCCCGCATTGGGCTCCCTGCATGGAGCGTGCTTCTCCCTCCTCCTGTGTCTCTGCCTCTCTCTCTCTCTATGTCTATCATAAAATAAATAAATAAATCTTTAAAAACAAATAAAGTTATCCCCCTCCCCGAGGCTTAAGTCTCTTCTGAATTTTGGAATTTTGTGTATTTTTTGAATAGGTAATACATCCACTTAGAACAAAATGTAAAAGGTTCAGTAGAGCACACAGGGAAAAATCTCTCCACATCTTTCTCCCATGGACAGTTTCCCATCATATCCCCAGGACCATGAGCAACTTTGAATACATGTCCCGCCATAAAAGTGCTGGTTCCAGGGGGTCTTACACTTCTTACTAGGGTGGGTAATGCTGAATTGTCCCTCAGTGAGTCTGAACCCACTTTATCTCTAGCAGTCTGTTTCCTCACACCTTTGTCAGATTGACGTGTTTTCGAACCTGCACTCCTGTCCACCCGATGGGTAAAAAATCATAGTTCGATGTAAGTAAGTTTGCATTTGTCACAAGAATGAGGCTGAGCATTTTTTTTTCAAGTGCTTTTGTATGCCTTTCTGTGAACTCTTCAGGTCATTTGACTTTTTTTTTTTCTGTTGAGTTCTGGATCTGTCTTGTCTTGTTTTGCATTTAGAAATAAAGATATGTATATATATACATATATACATATATATATATATTTCAAGATTTTATTTGAGAGAGAGAGAGAATGAATGGTGGGGAAGGGCAGAAGGGGAGAGAGAGAGAGAGAGAGAGAGAGAGAGAGAGAGAGAGAGAGAAGCAGACTCCTTGCTGAGCAGAAAGCCTGACTTGGTGCTCCATCTCAGGACCTGGGGATCATGACCTGAGCCAAAGGCAGATGTTTAACTGACTGAACCACCAGGAGCCCTAAATATATATTTTTAAATTTATTTTATTTTCTCCCCACCCCCAAGGGAATAAAGATATTTAATTATCTGCAACTGATTGAGGTGGCTGGCATTACTGAGTCACCAGGATCAATTTCTGTGAAATACTCTTCTGTAGGTGCATGTGGGATACGCCTGTCTGGGCTGGGAGTTGTGGTTTTGGTCTTGCTGTGATTATAATTCTCAGAGGGGAATTAAGAGACCAGTCCAGGAAACACGTTCTCAGCACTCTCGGGATGCTGGAGTTCTATATATCAGCCACCACATGAGACCCGTCTTAATTATCCCAGCAACTGGATTGAGAATGACTCAGATTTTCTTTCATATTCAAAAGTGCCCAACAATATGCATGCAAGCATGCATCCATTCAACCACTTATTGATAAGTACAATGAGTCAGGCATCAGGCTAGTGCTGGGGGGAATACAAAACAGGTGTCTGTCTTAATGCATGGCTTAAAGGACTTTATGGCCCATTTAGGGGAAGGAGACACACAGGCTAAATACAAGATGAAAAATAAAACAGCTTTGGGTGAGGCCTGGCTCAAGACTAAAGGGGCAGGGGCTCCTGGGTGGCTCAGTGATTGAGCGTCTGCTTTTGGATCATGTCGTGATCCCAGGGGCTTGGGATCGAGTCCAGCATTGGTCTCCCCTGCAGGGAGTCTGCTTTTCCTTCTGCCTATGTCCCTGCCTGTCTCTCTGTGTCTCTCATGAATAAATAAATAAAATCTTAAAAAAAAGACTAAAGGAGTAGAAGGAAATGACCACGCTCCCACTCATTTACTAAGTGACAGTTATGTGTCAGCCACTATTGGAAGGTTTGGACAGATTATTTTTTACCTGTAAGGTCGGTACCATCTCCAGTCTATTTTGCTCACTGCTGTGTGTATCCAGTGCATGGCACCTGATGCTCAGTCGTAGGATGAACGGCCGATCTCGATATTATAGGTGAGTAAACTCAGGATCCAGGACATTAACCGACTTCTCCAAAGTCCCCGTGCTTCCTCATCACCACGCTGAGCCCTGCAGAACCCCGGGAGAGGACAGGAGCCCTAAGGGAGGACATCACACATGGCTGGGGACCTGGGCAGGGGAAGAGTGGGGGACCCAGGAGAGCATCCCTGGAGGGCAGAAAAGCACATGGTTTGGGGGATCAGGCTGGAAGCAGTTGGCTCTGGCTGGAGCAGAGGGAACCTGAAGGCAGGAAGGAGATAACAACTGAAAACCCAAGTGGGGGCCATGATCAAGGAGGCTGGGCTTTTTCATTTTTTGTTTGGGATAGAAGATGGACAACTATTTTTTTAAACAGATTTATGGAGATATAATTCACATTCCATACAATTCACCAATTTAAAATGTACCATTTGGTTTTTCAGTATATTCACAGATATGTACAACTCTACCCACTGTGAACGTTAGAACATTTTCATCATCCCCCAAAGAAACCCTGTTCCCTGTGGCTATCTCCCCAGCCTTCCTATTCCAAAGCATAGACATAATTTTTCTAAATAAAAAGGTTTCATTTAAATAATAAGATTATAGAGAGACTTTTCCCATAAGATTACAGGGAGGACAGGTTCTCTAGAAGTGGAGCCTGTGACGGAGGTTCCCGTGGAAGTGATCTGCAGAAGGAAAGCCCTCAAGAGAGGCAGGAGAGGGCAGGGAAAAAGCTAAGTGCTGTGAGACAGATGGATGGATGGACAAACATGGTTTCGAATGGAGGAAGCTTCAACCCGGCCTGCTGGGGTTGCTGTGAGCTGTGAGCAGTCACTCCCAGTGCTGGGGGCGCTCAAGATTGGGTGGCCATTCTTTGCACCTACTTCACCAGCGGAGGAGATGGCATTACTGCCAGCCAGTTGCTGAGGCCAGAAACATGGGGCTTGCCCACGACTCCTTGTGCTTCACTTTCCACCCTTGGCTTCTCCACCCCACGAGCTGGTTTGGTCCTTCCAAAACGTATACCCCATCGTGTCTTCTCCCTATCTCTACTACTGCCACCCTAATCTAGCCACGGCCGCTTATGCAGGTCAAGGATGCAGGGCAACAGTGTTCCTGGAACCCAGAAAGATCTTAAGTGGCCTCTCCATTTCCAATCATGCTCCACTATTGCCTTTCTCCCCACAAAGGGGTCTTTTAAACACATACATCAGATTCCAATAGTCTTCTGGTCTCTGGTGGTTTCCTGTCCTGCTCAGAATCCAATCCCAATTCCTTACTGGACTTCTGGAGTGGAGAGAACTTCACTGCATAGCACTGTCCTTCATATTTTAGAGTATTTTGTATCCCTGATCCCAAACTGGTAAATGCCAATGGTGCCCATAGTCCATATGGCAACCACAAAACCCCGTACATCACCAAATTCTCCTGGAGGGGGTTAGTACCACCCCTGGTTGAGAAGCTCTGTGTGATTTCCTGGCCTCTGTCCATGCTGGGATCTCCCTACAGCTATACATTCATAGCATCTGGCAAGTGGATTCCAGCTACGGGATATTTGCACATGCTGACCCTCTCCAGGGTCGGGTCTTTGCTGAAATGCTCTCCCTCCAGGTCTTCACATGGCTGGCTTCTTGTCATATATATTTCAGTTCAAATGTCATCTTCCTGAAGATACCCTTATGAACCACCTTAAGGCACTCTCTGTTATGTCACCCTGTCTTGTGTTCAGCCCTATTGCATCAGAATCTGCATTTTTACAAGATCACCAGAGGATGTAGAAACACATTTATAGGTTGTAACATGATGCACTGGAGGATGTCTGGGAGGAGATAAAGGCCACTGGAAATGATACTCAGGCTTGGGTCAGTTCGTGTCTGCAGACATGGATTTCAGAATCACCTGACGTCACAAGAGTAGCCACAAAGAGTAAGAAAAATCCAAAGGTTGGATTTCAAAGAACAAGACAAGCGTCATCCCACACTTGGAAACAGCTTCAGATATTCTTAGATATCACACCTACCAAGATCGAGTTTGTGAAATCCCAAACATATGTGAAATCCATCTAACTATGGGAAGAGAAGGGGGAAATTTTTTAAAGGAAGCAAACTCTAAAATTAAAGTCTGTTCAGGAGGTGACAGATGTCTGGGTCCTGATAGATTTCTAGACTTGTAAAAGCAATTTTTTTCATTTTCATTCATACATGTTTGTTGCTTTCCATATTACCATGTTTTTTTTTTTTCATTAAAATCATTTTCCGTCTTTCTAAAGGGTTGATTACCCCAAGTGTTACATTGTATGAAGTCTTTAGAAATTGCCTAATAGGGGTTCCTGTGTGGCTCAGTTGGTTAGGTGTCTGTCTTCAGCTCAGGTCATGATCTCAGGGTCCTGGGATGGAGCCCCATGTCAGGCTCCCTTTCTCCCTCTCCCTCTGCCCCTCCTCCTCGCTCATTCTCTCTCTCTTTCTCAAGTAAAAAAGAAAAGAAAATACCTAACAAAGTTTTGAGTTATGGACAGAAAAATATCCCTGAGTTTCAGCCACATGAATGATCCTCTAGTCCTGCCCTATTGTGAACTGATTTATCCTGTTTAATACCTTTTCTGCATTTGAAAATGGACTAAATCCTTGCTTGGGACCATATAATTCTCATCTTTAGATTTTAGGTTAAACCATCAGGTTTCTGATAAGGGTAAGTTAGAATAAATACATTTGAATTTTAGGGTCCAAGTGGAGATGGGACATTTCTGTCCTCGGTGTATGGATTTCTTTGGAGAATCAGGGCTTTAGGACAGCACAGGCTTGAGTTTATTTCCTAGCTTTGCCACTTACTAGCTGTGTGATATTGGACAAGTCAGTTAAGGCTTTGATCCTGATGTCTCTTTAGGAAAATGTAAATCATGGTATCTAGTGTGAAGGACTATTGAGAAGTTTATGGCAGTAGGTGCTGTCTCTAGGACATAGTTAGTACATGCTCAATAAACATCTATGTTCTTCCTGTAGGGCTTGGGAATGTCTTGCAGGCCCCTGCCATAGCCTGTTTCTGTGTTATACAAATTTACCAGTTGATGGCACATAGCAGGAAAGATATGAATAAAATTCATGGATTCCATTAGGGTTTACACAGCCCTTCAAAAAAGTAATTGTTGAGTAAAAATCTTTTGCTCTTTTACAGTCAATTAGTATTGCAAATCCTCAACTAGCCTTCCTCCGTGGCACAGAAATGCAAAACTTAATTCAAACACACCTTGGAAGTTCCAACATGGTTTTGTTTTTTGCTAGTGGCTTTTAATCTTGGGAACAGAAATGGGTTGATTGCATCCTCTGCTTTGGAAAAGTGACCAATTGCTTCAATTTGAGGTGGGGGTGATTTGAAAGAGGTGAGTTTGGGGAAGGCAGAGAATAAAGACCCAGTCATGAGTCTTGCCTGTGTGACTTCAGCAAGTAACGTAAGATTTCAGAGCCTCACTGAGAAAGGGGCTGAGAAAGGTTGTAATATACTGCCTGTGCAACTGTGCAGAACCATGAGTTAGCAGGCATTCACAAGAATAGCCATTTGTTTGTAGGAGCAAAGCGATGGAAGATGCCCCAAATGGCCACCTCTGCAGAAGAATGGATGGACTCAGTGGGGTGTTTCCCATCTGCTGATGTCTGATACAGCAGAGGAGAGGAGTGGATCACATTGGGGGGGAGGTGAACCATACAAACCAATAAGCAAGCAAGGTTATTAATTTTTATTACCTACTATAGAAGATCATATAGGATTTTATGTTACATTTATTCTGTTGAACATTTGAGATACTTCCATATGAAACGTTAAACAGATTAACCGAGGTAATAAATGTAACAATCATCCTGTCGGGATCCCTGGGTGGCGCAGCGGTTTGGCGCCTGCCTTTGGCCCAGGGCACCATCCTGGAGACCCGGGATCGAGTCCCACGTCGGGCTCCCGGGGCATGGAGCCTGCTTCTCCCTCTGCGTGTGTCTCTGCCTCTCTCTCTCTCTCTCTCTCTCTCTCTGTGTGACTCTCATAAATAAATAAAAAAATTAAAAAACAAAAAACCAATCATCCTGTCAATAGAAGGGGCATTGCTGCAGCCAGATGCATTCACAGCCAGTAGTTACTGTTTATTGAGTGATTACTATACGCAGGTATTGTGCCAAGTGCTTGACACGTGTTTTCTTTTCTTTTTTTTTTTTGACACGGATTTTCTTTTTTTTTTTTTTTTGACACGCATTTTCTTATTACAATTCACACAACCACCACACCAGAGAGGTGTTCTTTTTGCTTTCATTTTACAGATCAGCAAATTGACGCAGATAGCCAATGCACATTGATTGAATGCTTTGTTATGTGCGAGGCACCGGCGGTACTGTTATTCTTGCATTATCTTATTTCATCTTCCAGTAACCCTGGGCACTACACCAGAAACATGGCTTTCCACTGGGGGTTGGCAAACCTTTTCGGTAGAGGCCCAGATAGTAAATCTCTTACGCTTTGTGGGCCACACGATGCCTGTTAATGACCATTCAGTTCTGTGGTTGGAACAAGACATCGGCCAGAGATAATGCAGGAATGACTAGCGCAGTGTGCCAATAAAACTTTGATAGATGCTGAAGTTTGAATTTCATTTAATTTTCACATGTCATGGGATTACATTTTCCTTCTGATTTTTTTCCAACCATTTAAATTTTATTTTTTATTTATTTTCATGTGTTATGAAAAACCAGGTTGGATCTGGCCAGTGGGTTATAGTTGGCCAAGCATGACTTTAGATGGTCAGTTCCATGAGGGCAGGAACCTGGTTGATTTTACTCAGCATTGTATACTTAGCTGCTGGCACACCATTAGGGACTCAGTACATGTTCGGGGAGTGAATGACTAGAAGACGATATAGCAGATGTCAGATGATGGTGACATTTTCTCTCCCATTTTTGGCAACTGCCCTTGACATAAGTAAGGTGAGCACTTTTTTAGAGGGTGATATTAATAATGTCTGTCCTAGGCAAACCAGGATGCTTGGTTATCCCAATGTTCCCCACTGGGAGATGGTTCTTTACCATAGTGACAGCAGGCCATTGGCTTGTATGTCTCTGTATTTGCACACACACGTGCGTGGATATAAAACAGTTACCGACTTTCCCTCACAATTCTTAATTTGAAATCATTCAAACTTGCAAAAGATGTGCAAGAATAATAGATCAGCACAATAAACAGTCAGATACTTGTCACCCTGATGGAGCCATTTTTGACATTATGTCATGTTTATACTATGTATCTCTTTCTACATTTATATATATCACCTATCATTGTTTATCTAAGAACCAGGTGCAGACAGCATGGCACTTAACCTTCATTACCACAGTGTGCACCCAAAGATACAGATGTAGTGAAATGACAGGGCACGTGCACGCCAATGTTTATAGCAGCAATGTCCACAATAGCCAAACTGTGGAAGGAGCAAAGATGTCCTTCAACAAATGAAGGGATAAAGAAGATATGGTATGTATACAATGGAATATTACTCAGCCATCAGAAAGGATGAATACCTACCATTTACCTCTATATGGATAGAATTGGAGGGTATTATTACTCCAATGTCAGTTGGAGTAAGACAATTATCATATGGTCTCACTCATATATGGAATATAAGAAATAGTGCAATGGACCATAAGGAAAGGAGGGGAAACTGAGTGGGGAAAAATTAGAGAGGAAGACAAACCATAAGAGCCTCCTGACTCTGGGAAACAAACAAAGGGTTGCAGAAGGGGAGGTGGGCAGGGGGATGGGGTGACTGGGTGACGGGCATTGAGGAGGGCATGGGATGTGATAAGCACTGAGTGTTATACTGTATGTTGGCAAACTGAATTTATTTATTTTTATTTTTTAAAAGATTTTATTCATTTATTCATGAGAGACACACACAGAGAGAAAGAGAGAGAGGCAGAGACATAGGCAGAGGGAGAAGCAGGCTCCATGCAGGGAGCCCGACATGGGACTGGATCCTGGGTCTTCAGGATCAGGTCCTGGACTGAAGGAGGAGGTACTAAACCGCTGAGCCACCCGGGGCTGCCCGGCAAACTGAATTTAAATAAAATTTTAAAAATTAAAAAAAAAAAAAAAACAACACTGCAGTGTGCAAATCCTAAGGTCATGGACATCCTTTCTTATAACCATGACATGATGTTCACACTCAGGAAGTTGAACATTGATGCAATACTATCGTCTACCATGCAGTCATTATTTTAATTTCCCCATTTGTCCACAAAATGTGTTTTACAGACTTTTTTTTTTTTTCCTTCCGAATCAGGATCCAACCAAAGATCGTGCTTGGCACTTAGTTGTTCTTTCTATTCAGTCTCTTGGAATTTAGAATCGTCTCCTTGCTTTTTTTTTTTTTTCTTTCCTGGCACTGATATTTGAAAACCATAGGCCATTTGTTCTGTACAAAGTCTTCCAACTTGGATTTGTTTGATTGCTTCTTATGATTAGTTTCAGGTTAAACGTTTTTGGCAAAAATGCCTTGTGGGTGATGTTGTGTTCCCAGTGGGTCCTAGAGGGAGGTGCAATATCCTAGCAATGATGATGTTAACCTAGTTCACGCGGTTAAGGTGATAGATCTGATTTCTCTCCTGTAAAGGAGTCTTTTTGCTTCACAATTAACACCTGCCATTTGTTAACTCAAAAGGAATGCCATTCAAGGGAAGATCCATTGGAGGGTGTAAGCGGGAAAGGACAAACAGGTACAAGGGGTCTGACAGCTTCCAGGTTCTTAGGAGCTTAAGAGTGACTGCATTCAACGGAGAAACACAGCTCACGGCTCCTTGCTTTGTGGCTGTATGTATGCAAAGCAGCGCTGTCACGCAGCAACTGTAGATTTATTGGTTGTGTTAACTCTCCACGATTCGGTGGTTCAGGCGGGCTGCTGGGTGCGACAAATCTTCCTTGGTGGTTGCATCAGTTTTCTTTTTTCTTTTTTTTTTTTTTAATTGGTGTTCAATTTACCAACATACAGAATAACCCCCAGTGCCCGTCACCCAATGCATTAGTTTTCAAATTGTGTAGTTACAAAGATGGGACGTGGCCAGCCTCCCCTCCTCCATATGGTTTTCCCAAGAGCAGCAATGTGGACACGTGCCACTATGTTCCAGGCCACCATTTCTCTAACCTGATTACAATAGTCCCCTAATGCTCCCTCCAACATCTACCCTGCTTGCTTCCTTATCCCAGTCCATTCTCCTTAAGGCAGCCTCCCGTGCTCTTTACAAACTTCAAATTACCAACCCTCTCCTTAAAATTTTGCCTATCGTTCCTTGGATAAAAATCCTTAGAATTATATCTACCCTGGATGGTCTGGTCCTTATCCTTCTCTCAGATCTCATTTTCCTCCACTGGTGCCTGTCTCTGAACCCTAGCTACAATGGCTTTCTTTCTGACAAAAATGCTTCTGCCTCAGAGCCTTTGCATCAGCCTCACTGTTCTTGTACCTGAAACATTCTTTCTTTGTTCTCCTACTAAGGCAACTACTTGTTTTTTTTTTAAAGATTTTATTTATTTACTCATAGAGACAGAGAGAGAGAGAGAGAGAGAGAGAGAGAGAGAGAGAGGTAGAGACACAGGCAGAGGGAGAAGCAGGCTCCATGCAGAGAGCCCGATGTGGGACTCGATCCAGGGTCTCCAGGATCACGCCCTGGGCTGCAGGCGGCGCTAAACCACCAGGGCTACCCTAAGGCAACTACTTGTGTTGTATGCTCACTAAAGATGGATCTAATTTTGGGTATGGCTACATCCAGAAGCTCTAAAAAAGTTACTAAAGATTTATCTCTTGAGTCGGTGTTGGCTTTATTTAGGCTGTTTCTTTCTTCATGGTGACAAGATGGCTACCAGTATATCTCCAGGCTTAACTCCTGCCCCCTAGGCAGCTCCTATGAAGAGAGAGTACCTCTTTCCTAACAGTTCTTATAAAAATTAAGGGATTGGTTTTAATTAGAGCACTATAGGTCATATGTGCATTGCTGAGCCAATCCTTATGGCCAGCGGATGGAATTGGTCATTGGTCAGGCCTGGGCCAGGTGACCGCTCCTTGGCAGGGGGTGAGCCTGGGCTTTTCCCAAGCCTCTTGGATTGAGAGCCAGGGAAGGGTGTTTCCAAAAGAAGAAATAGGTGCTGGGCTGCAAAATAAAAGTTGCCAGTTACTGAGTCACAGGATTTATTTCTTTGAGCCCCTTGTGGGGCTCTCTGCTCAGCAGGGAGTTTGCTTCTCCCTCTCCCTCTGTGCATGCACTCTATCTTTTTACAAAAGATTTTACTTATGTGAGAGACAGACAGAATGAGTGGGGGAAGGGGCAGAAGGACGAGCAGACTCCCCACCTGGCAGGGAGCTGGACTGGGGCTTGATCCCAGGACCTTGAGATTATTCTCCCAACTGAAGTCAGGGGTTTAACGGACTGAGCCACCCAGGTGCCTGAGGTTGTAAGAATTTTAGGCGATAATGCTTCCTGTCCTCTGAATCCATTTTTTTTCTGGACAATAATAAGCATTGTATAAATAAACAAAAGAAAATAACAAAATGAGAGCAAGATTTGGCATGATACTTGGATGTGTGTGACGAAGGAGATAAGGAGCTTGGAGACCTCAAGTCTGGAGTGTGGGTTCCTGCGCCGGCCTACCTGGGACTAAGAATTATGTGGAGGAGGGCCGAGTGGGAAGGAGGAGTAGATAGTTTGTCGCGTTATCCCTTGTGTGTGTGAGTGCGCACCTGCACTTGCGTAGGTGTGTTGCATGCGTGTGTGTGCATATGTGTATGTGTGTACATGCATGTGCACGTGTATGTATGGTGCATATGTGTGCATGCACGTGCATGCCTATGTATGTGGGAAGCAAAATGACTGGTGCTCAGAGACCATTAGCTTCAGTTCCATGTTTCTTAACACCAGGAACCCAGACCCTGAAATAGGGAAAATAATTGGCTTGCCCTCTCATAGCGACCCCTATCTCCTGGTTTTACTACCTCCAGCCTGGCATTTTAATTTTTTTATTTGTTACTTTTTCTTTGTCTAGAGGAATGCACATTTAAATTAATTTTGAAAACTGAAGGAGAATATCGCAGGCAATTTTAGTGGCAAAGAAAATCGAGTTTCCTGAGCCTTAGAGCAACACTGATTGCAATATACCAGTGTTCATAACCTCTGGGAGGTTGCTGAAGTCTTTCCTTTTATGGCTCTTTTTCATAAAGGCAGTTTGGTGAAGATGAAAATACTCAGAGACTTCTGCAAGTCATTTTGTGTAATGGCCATTGACTGCTTCTCACATTTTTCTGGAATTTTCATATAAGCCTTTCTTTACACGTAAGGGCTTTTTATGGCCGATGCCTGAAGATATAAACCCATTTAACAGAGCTAGACTGAGGTTCTCAGTTATTCATGTTGAAGAGAGATTCCAGGAGTCCGTGTCCAAAGCATCTGACAATGACACCTGTATTTATTTGTGTGGTGCTGCTCTCAGCCTTTTCATAGTAATGTTATTGCAAGGAATACCCCGGGGGAGCTTCCTACAGACACTTCCCTTTTCCAAACCAAGGTTATGACTGGACCTACCTTGGTGTTGTTTTTTTGTTTTTTAAAGATTTTATTTATTTGTTCATGAGAGACACACAGAGAGAGGTGGAGACATAGGCAGAAGGAGAAGCAGGCTCCCTGCAGGGAGCCCGATGCGGAACTCCATCCCAGGACCCCAGGATCACGCCCTGGGCCGAAGGCAGAGGCTTAACCACTGAGCCACCCAGGAGCCCTATCCTGGTGGTTCTTATTATGATTGCAAGATGCCCATCAGCAGTAACCATTAGGAAACTTTAAAGGAAAGCAGCTTATTACTTATAACCCCCAGAGCACACAAGGTGAGCTAGGCACCACAAAGCAAGGGAGAGGGTAGGTAAAGGGAGAGGTTTGAGGAATGAGAGAGAGAGAGAGAGAGAGAGAGATTGATTCTGCTTTTTGGGGTTCGAGAGTGGGTCCTTGAGAATGGGTCCTAGGGTTTCTTGGGCTCTCTCTTTACTGATGAATTTGAAATATAAGAGTGGGAATGCAAAGTGCCCAAAGAGGAAAAAAAAAAAAAAAAGTGGCCCAAATGGGCAATTATGGAAATCAACCAAAATCTCTAAAACAGAGGCATCTCAGTGGGGGAAGGCTGGCTCTTTATTTAGTCGGGGTGGCTGACCGTGTGTTTATCAAGATAGCCCTGGATGCTTCTCTGAAATGGATGCCTCTGGAAGTGGATGTCTCTGCAACGCAAGCTGAAGTCAAACACTTGGTGACACCAAGAACAGCTGCTGTTGGCGCTTACACTACAGTATGAATTTGCTTGTGTCCTGGGGCAGGTCTCTTCCATCTCCTGGACCTGTTTGCCCCTGTAATTGGAGGGGGAAACCAGAGTGGAATGCAGGGTAGAGTACAAAGGATGATTGTTTTTGTTTGTTTGTTTGTTTTTTTATACAAAGGATGATGGTAGTTGATACAAGGACAGGGCTTTAAATCACTTGGTTAAGGTGATCTACTTTGTTCAGATCTCTTTCAGTCTCTGATGGATTACCCCATGAAGAAAAATTCAGCTTTGTGCCACTATGGCTTTCATGCCTGGTGCTTGCTAATTTCTCTTTCCAACAAAGAGAATTTCATAATTTTTTTTATTTTGAATTTATGTTTTCCCTTTACCTTCTTTCTATGTAGCCTTCTTTCTAGTTTTCCATTTCCAACAAGAGCAGCCACCACCGGGCAGCCCCAGTGGCGCAGCGGTTTAGCGCCGCCTACAGCCCAGGGTGTGATCCTGGGGACCTGGGATCGAGTTCTGCATCGGGCTCCCTGCATGGAGCCTGCTTCTCCCTCTGCCTGTGTCTCTGCCTCTCTCTCTCTCTCTCTCTCTCTCTCTCTGTGTTTCTCATGAATAAATAAATAAATCTTAAAAAAAAAAAAAAAGAGCAGCCACCACCACTTAAACCGTGCTTATTCTGGGCAATTTTCTAAAGGTTTTGCATTCATTTCATTCTCTTAAAAGATACTATTATTATTTCCACTTTATGGATGAAAAAACCAAATCACAGAATGGTGAAAGTAGTACTTGCCCAAGGTCACACAGCTAGTAGGGACCAAAGGCAGGATTTGAAAAGCAGAAAGTCTGCTTCCAGAGTTCTGGAACCCTTCTGCTTTGCTGAGGCATGAAATAATATTTCCTTTTAAAACATATTCAAGGGGCACCTGGGTGGTTCAGGTGGTTAAGCATCTGCCTTTGGCTCAGGTCATGATCTCAGGGTCCTGGGATCAAACCCTCTGTTGGGCTCCCTGCTCAGCAGAGAGTCTGCTTCTCCCTCTGTGTCCCTCTCCCTGCTCATGCTCTCTCTCTCTTTCAAATAAATATTTTAAAAAATGTATTCAAGAAAAAGGGGAGTGCTGGATGAGTGTCAATCTCAAAGAAAACATTAAATAAATAATAAAAGCATGCACGATGGGGATATGACAAAATTGTGACCAATTGTGACTTCAGCTTTGAGTCACCGAACTGTGGGAAATGCTGGATACTGTAGAAATCTGAAATTCTGTACGTGAGGAAAATGCCTGCATTAGGCACAAGAAGAAGCCAGATGGGGGCTCCTGAGTCTATTCTAAGCCACAGCACTGGTAGCTTCCAGAATTGCTTGTCTAAGATGAGAAATGTCTTCCTCACATGGCCACGGAGCTGGGTGACTCCCTTGAGGGTGCCAGGCATGCCGGACTCCTTCCATCTGACCTTGCTCCAGGCTGAGGACCAGTGTCCTTTTGTTGAGGTGCCAGCTGCCTCTTGAAGGTGGTTTTATTTTTATTTTTATTTTTTTTGAAGGTGGTTTTAATGTACTGTCCATGCACGAGTGTGGGCGTGCTGGCCGACCTTTGGCCAGTGTAATTAATGGGCATTTGGTACAGCACAGTCACCTCACGTCCCCTTGGGCGGCGCAGACGAGGGGAGGAGACTTCCTGCAGCCTCGGGGACTGTGGGCAGGTCACCTCGCCTTCCAAGTCCTCCCACCTCCCTCTGCTTTGCAAACAAACCCTGCCTCAGATCCGCACGGGGACTCCTAGCCTAACCCTGACCCCTACCCTCTTGCTTACCTTACCCTTAACTCCTAACCTAACCTTAACACAATCCTTACCTGATCTGCTATTTCTCCCCTTTATCCACCCGCTCGGCCACTTACCCCCCAACCCCTAGCCCCCTGCTTTATTGAGGCATACCTGACAAATAAAAATTGTCCATATTTGGGCACCTGGGCGGCTCAGTGGTTGAGCGTCTGCCTACCACTCAGGGCATGATCCTGGGGTCCTGGGATCGAGTCCCATATTGGGCTCCTTGCAAGGAGCCTGCTTCTCCCTCTGCCTGTGTCTCTGCCTCTCTCTGTGTGTCTCTCATGAATAAATTAAAAAAAAAAACCTTTAAAAAATTATCCATATTTAACATGTGCACTGTGATGATTTGACATATGTATATACTGTGAAGTGATGGTATATTAGCCAGTAATTAGCACACTTGTCACATGTTACCATTTCCAGCCACCCATTTATTCATTTACTCATTCGTTTATTTTTTTCATCCATGTCAGCTAGGTTCCCGTGGGAAAGAGACAGCACACTTTAACTGAGCAGTTGGGGAGAGTTTGGTACAAAGACTGTTGATAATGAGGTAGGTGCAAAGAAGGGATCTCAAGGGTATATCGAAGAACTGAGGAGCTAGCAGAGCAAGGAGCTGTTACCACCGCTGGGGCAGAGGGAGGGAAGGGGGTGGGGGGCACCCAGAGACTGGTGGCGCTGTGGTGGAGGGGCTGCTGACGGGAGCTCCTGATAAGTCATGAAGTGTGTGGTGGTTATCACAGCAGAGGAGGCCAGGAGGGAAACAGCCCGCCTCTCCTTCCTCTCCTGCCTTGGGAGCTCCTCCTAGACCACTGGGTATGCCTCCATGAGGTAGAGATCAAATGGCCCCAGGTGGTGTGCATCAGTATATAGCTGCTGTTACAGTAGAGAGGAAAGTGAAATGTATATTTTACTCAAGGCCCTTTCAAAAGAGGAAGAACAAAAGTTGAGAGGGCTTTGTCTTAGAAGCAGATGAAGAATGAACATTTTTCTTTGTGGAAATAATGGTCTTCCTAGAGGTTTAGTGTGGCTGGGACAAAGAATACAATCTAAGACATCGTCAGGAGGCAAAGCCATCTGATTTTGCTGTATAATATGTTTGGCTTCCGTAAGGCAGAACTCACTGTACTCGCTGTTAATTTGCTCTCATTGAGGCCCAGAGAGGGCAAGTGGTTTGCTCAAGGACACACAGCATGTTTGTCAATGCTGAGCTGGGGCTGGAACTCATCATCTGTGAAACTGTCTTCCATCGCTCCCTGCCTCTTGGGACAAGTCCTCACAGTCCCTGGAAGGACATGTGGTGTTGTTTTTTTTTTTTTTAAATTTTTATTTATTTATGATAGTCACACACAGAGAGAGAGAGAGGCAGAGACACAGGCAGAGGGAGAAGCAGGCTCCATGCACCGGGAGCCCGACGTGGGACTCGATCCCGGGTCTCCAGGATCGCGCCCTGGGCCAAAGGCAGGCGCCAAACCGCTGCGCCACCCAGGGATCCCTGTGGTGTTGTTTTTTAATCTCCCCAGCTGCATTTCATCTTTTCCAGGTGTTAATGGCACTTCCCATCATGCAATGCTCCAGACAAATGCTGGGTTGTCTTCCTTGCCCTTTGCCATCTCAGAGAGGTCAAAACATGATGGTTTCATTATCTGCCCCTGAAAGCAAATTTTCATTCCAGCCACCTCTTCCACAAGCAGCTTGGTCAGATCTTAACCCGTCATCCCTCCCCCTCCTTTGGCTCCAAATCCCAACTTTCTTTTTTTTTTTTTAAAGATTTTATTTATTTATTCATGATAGTCACACACAGAGAGAGAGAGGCAGAGACATAGGCAGAGGGAGAAGCAGGCTCCATGCAGGGAGCCCGAGGTGGGATTCGATCCCGGGTCTCCAGGATCGCGCCCTGGGCCAAAGGCAGGCGCCAAACCGCTGCGCCACCCAGGGATCCCCCAACTTTCTTTTTTTTTTTTTTTTTCCAACTTTCTTATTTGTCAGGGAAGATGTCATGTGTTCAAGGCTCCTAGGTTGTTAAACCTTGGATTGATAAAATCTTGGAATCTTCTCTCTTTTATTCCCTCTGTCCAAGTAGTTTTGAACTTCTTTGGCTTTGGCTTTGGCAGTGTGGACTAGTGGTTAAAAAAAAAAAAAAAAGTGCAGGGGGTGGGGAATGTTGGCCTAGGATAGACCTGGGTTCAGATCCTAACTCTCCTGCTTTCCATCTATGAGACATGCATCAAACCTCAGTTCCAAGTGTCATGCTGATCTCACTTCAGCAGAGGACACATGGCCCTAGATGCTGGGGGTTGGAAGGCCTCTCTGTTCATGCCTTCAAGGATCCCTCGGCTGCAGAGCCACCTGGCTCGTGTCCCCTTCCAGGCCAGCCTACAGTTTAAGACCCATCAAGAAGGAACATGAAGGCCCAGCCATCTGGACCCACTGGGAACATCACCACATTAGTTCCCTGACTCCCTCTAGGGTAGGCTGAGGATGTGGTTGTGCCTCGGCTTCCCCTCGGCCCACTCCTGCTTCCTCCCACAGGGATTGATCCCAAGGATCCTCCTTCATAAGTAGCCAGTATGCTAGACTGTGTCTCAGAGTAGGATTTCTGGGAACTTCAACCTAGGACAGTGTCTGGTCATCACATTTCCTCCTGACAGACTGACCCTGGGACCTTGACCATGTCTCTTCACTCCTATCTGTAAGATGGGGATCATGCCTACCTTTCACTGTGGTTGTGTGGATCACATGCAATCGTACTTGGGAAAGGCCTGGGGCACACAGCCTTCTTCTCCTCCTTGGGTGAATGACTGTTCTTTGGGCCTCGGTTTCACATTCTGTCAAAGGAAGGGGTGGCATTGGATCAGTGGTTTCCACAGTTGGATGCACATCAGGATCACTGAGGCAGCTTGTTCAGGTCCAAATTCATGGAAACAGTGCTGGCACAGAACAGAGAATCAATCAAATCTTGAATAAATGAATGAATGAATACTTCTTAATTACTGAGGGCCTTTGAAAACACTTCATCCTTTAAAACATTTCCACTCTTATTTCTACATATGATCTGTACTCTGGCTGAAGAAAAGGTTCACCAGATTTCAGAGGAATTTGAACTCATGAAGTGATAGTCAGAGACCTGGCAGTGTGGCCTGCAGAAGGGGCCCCAGATTCTGAATTGGTCAGAAGATCTGTGTTCTGAGACACCTGGGTGGCTCAGTGATTGAGCGTCTGCCTTTGGCTCAGGTCTTGATCCCTCTTTACTAGGTACCAGGCATGGTGCAAAGTGTTGGGAATTTGGCCCTGAACAAGAAAGACACAGTTCCTGCCAGGCAGGAGTTTATAATAACTTGGTGGTGGTGGCGGAGAGTAAACAAGAAAATAAGCAAAGACACAAATAAGTATATAATTGCATTTCATGAAAGAAAGAATGGTAGGGGCTAGGAAGAGCAGCTATGTGTGTCTAGCAGTGAATAATTAGAGAATATTTAAGGAACATTGGGTTGGAGGTCAGGGAAGGGGCCCGTATGAGGGGGGACATTTAGGATAAAGCCTGAAGTGAGAGAAAGAGGTAGCCAGTCAGAAAGCAGGGAGAAGAGCATTTCTGGCAGAGGAAGCAGCACAGACTAAGGTCCTAGGGTAGAAGGAGTCGTGCATATTGTAGGAGTTAATGGCATGATAGCAGAGGGTGAGGGAGGAGACCAATAGCCTAGGAAGACTCGGGGGATGAGAAAGGGGTCCAGTCATGATGGAGACATAGACTTCAGTGTGATGTCTGGAATGGAAAGCCACTAAAAGGCTTTAGGCAAGTGAACATCCCAATCGGATTTCCTTAAAAAACAAAAACAAAAACAAAACAACAACAACAAAAAGCCATGGCAAAGGAATGGAGTTCTTATTAGTGGTATCAGCATCCATGGTAATAATGGTGGTCTCTTTTCTATCAAATGTTCTGTTCTTTCCCCATTTACCCTGAAAGCTATTTTTGGGGGGAGGGGCGGTTTGTCTCATCTTTACAAGACATGCTGCTGGGAGGGAATTCCATCCTTCTCAGTCTTCAGGAATATCTGGAGCTGCTGTTACAAGTAGTTTTGATCTATAGCCACAACATCCGAGGGGTTCATTTCCTATGATTTTCGAGGGGAATGACTCATTCTTTTGCATATTTTAAGCGAGAGATGGATGCACGGGCAAACAATGTTCCAGGACCCAACCTGCCAGAGACTATCCCCGGGTTCCAGTGCCCTCTAGCCATTCTGCTTTGTGTCCAGATTCTCTCTCTGCCCACCTCCTGGGCCACCCCACATGGTGGTTTGCCACCAGTCAAGCAGCCAGTCCAGCCCAATGTTTGCATAGTTTGAATAATAATTTTGCATAATAGAGGCTCTCATTTAAATGATGTAAATTTCCTCAGTCCTCTCTCCAGATTAGTATTAATCCATTCAGCGAGATCACTTTTAGGGAATGAGAAATATTTACAAAAGACGGCGAATCAAGTGCACAGGCTTTGAGGATTTTCTAGTGAAAATTTTAAAAAGTTTTTTTTGTTGTTTTGTTTGATATATTTGAGGGTAGAGGTTGGAGCTGAAGGCACAACCTTTTAATGCAACTCAGCGATTTTCATGCACAATTTCCCTGAGTCAGTTAAGGTAGGGGGAAGAGGGAATGGGGGATGGGACCTAAGAGTTGGTCCTAGGGGAGGGAGGGAGGAGGACATTGGGAAGCAGTGGGTCCAGTTCTCTCTCTGGATTCCTCTTGTGAGATGTACCTGAGGATGCTCTCCTGCTCTCTCCTTCCTCCCTCTGTAAATCCTCTGTGTCTTCTGTGCGAGCCTGGTATGTATTTACTTCCTTGTCTAACAGGAAGGACAAGAGACAGGGGGAGGAGGGGTGCTGGGCAGACCTGTGTGTCTGTCAGGGTTTTTTGATTGTAAGCAACAGAAATCAGCTCAGGCCCCGTTAAGTCAAAGGCATCCCTAGAAGGCTTGGCATGTGGGGAGGGGGCATCCAATCAGGCCAGCTGGGGTTCATGCCCACATTTTGGCCTGGGGAGATAGGGGCACCTTGCAGATCCACACCTAACACATGTGGCCCTCGAGGCAAGAGTGCAAAGGGAGGCCCATATGCCGTTTGTTTACATATTTGAAAATTACAAATCATGCAGATAAACTTTTTTTTTATTTTTTTATTTATTTATTTTTTATTTTTTTTTTATGATAGTCACACAGAGAGAGAGAGAGAGAGAGAGGCACAGACACAGGCAGAGGGAGAAGCAGGCTCCATGCCCCGGGAGCCCGACATGGGACTCGATCCCGGGTCTCCAGGATCGCGCCCTGGGCCAAAGGCAAGCGCCAAACCTCTGCGCCACCCAGGGATCCCCACATGCAAATAAACTTAAATCAAACATCATCTGTCCTCCTACTTTGGTGCAAATACCTAAAGGACCGGGAGTTCTAGGTTTGAGTTTAGAATCTCAGATGCCTTGGAGTTATGGGCACGGGTTGTGGCCTTCAGTGGAGGGTTGCAGTCAGCCGTTCCTGACCCCATATGAAGGGAGTCAGTAAAATAATCCAACAGCACACCCTTCTTGCCTCCCGATCTCTTACTGGCACCTCCCAGTGGTCGAATCCAGCTGGACTCCAGAGGGCCTGGGAACCCACTGGGCTGTCCACAGGGTCATCATGCTTTGGCCAGGATGGGGAGTAGGGAGAGCAGGTGCGGAGGGGCTGACAAGTGTGAGTCTGGAGAAACATCTCTCTATTTGTGAGGCAAACAGTCCAGGCAGGATGGTAGATATTGATGGGTGCCTGCTCTTGGTGTTGGGAAGGAAATGGAGAGTGGGGTGACGTGTGGCAAAGAGGAGTGTGAGATTCCTAAGGACAGGAACTGAACACCACTCTGGCCAGTTACTGCTGTGCAGGGCTGTGGGTTGGGGTTGCCAGGGACTCTGGATTTTGAGTAGCAGGTCATCCAGATTTTGCAAGTAAAAAATTTTAAGATCAAAACATATGGGTAACTAAAGAAAAAAATATTTTATAGCATAGTGCAGGTCTAATAAACCCTGTTCTCAGGCACCTGGGTGGGTCAGTAGGTTAAGTGTTGGCCTTCGGCTCAGGTCATGATCCTGGGGTCCTGGGATCGAGCCCCACATCAGGCTCCCTCTGTCCCCCTCTCCTTATTCCTGCTCTATCTCAAATCAATAAATAAAATCTTAAAAAACAAAACCCATTCACAAACTAGATTTGGCATTGAGGCTGCTCCAAACAGAAACTAATTTGAAGCATCTGTGTCCATTTCAAATTCTGGGCGGAGTCTCTCACCTGTTTGGGCTTGGTTGTCCCTCTCTGGTCCAATCAACCATGGCTGGAGAGAGGTCATAGCCCTGCTGCCCACTCAGCCAGGTGTGGAGGCCGAGAAAATTAAGGCCATTCCGCTTTAAGTTCAGCGTTAGCACAAGTACACCCATCCCAGGCCCCTGTGAATAAGAGTTGAACTTTACCTTACTACAGTTACGGGAAGAAAACAGCTTACCGCTTAAAATCCTAGAAAGCCCCATATTAGAATAAAAACAGAGCCCAGGCCAAGGGCAGGAAGCCCCTATTAGAATAAGAACAGAGCTCAATGCCCTTGAAAGCCCCATATCAGAATGTAAACAGAAATTCCTCCGCCCCTTCTGGAGGTCCCCTAGACCAGCCCTTTTTTTTTTTTTTTTAATTTTAAATTTTTAAATTTATTTATGATAGTCACACAGAGAGAGAGAGAGAGAGAGAGAGAGAGGCAGAGACACAGGCAGAGGGAGAAGCAGGCTCCATGCACCAGGAGCCCGACATGGGATTCGATTCCGGGTCTCCAGGATCGCGCCCTGGGCCAAAGGCAGGCGCCAAACCACTGCGCCACCCAGGGGTCCCTAGACCAGCCCTTAAAACTAAGCTGGAACCCACCTCGGGGTCCAAGTCCCTGCTCTGCTGTGTCGGGTACACTTGGACCCAAGCTCGAGCTTGTAGATAAACCCTTGTGTGTTTGCATCGGTGTCGGCTCCTTGGTGGTTTCTCGGATTCGCAATCTTGGGCACGACACAGGGACAGGACGGTCAGTCTGGGAGCCGTGCAAGTCCCCTTGAGGGCAGCAGTGACCTAGGCATCTATCGCAAACACTTACTCTGGGGTGGTCATGAGGTACCTCTCGGTTTACCACCCAAGCTGTAACAAATGGCCATATGTGTAGTGGCTTAAAGTTCTTGTTTTTTCTTTTTTTCTTTTTTTCTTTTTTTCTTTCTTTCTTTCTTTCTTTCTTTCTTTCTTTCTTTCTTTCTTTCTTTCTTTCTCTTTCTTTCTTTCTTTCTTTCTTTCTTTCCTTCTTTCTTCTTTCCTTCTTTCTTTCTTTTCTTTCTTTTTTTTTCTTTCTTTTTTTAATTAAAGATTTATTTATTCGTGAGAGACATGGAGAGAGAGAGGCAGAGACTCAGGTAGAGGGAGAAGCAGGCTCCTCACAGGGAGCCTGATGAAGGACTCGATCTGGATCCTGGGATCACGCCCTGAGCCAAAGGCAGACGCCCATCCCTAGTGTCCTTGTAGTGGCTTAAAAACACAAATTCATTATCTCACAGCTGGGGGGCAGATGTCCGAATGGACTGAAATGAAGGTGTCAGTAGCTCTGCGTGCCTTTCGGGAGCCCTCGGGAGAACGCTCCTCCTTGCGCTTTCCAGCATCCTGGAGGACAGTCGCATCCCTCGGCTTGTGGCAACTTCCTCCATTCTCCAAAACAGCAATTGCCAGGTGAGTCTTTCTCACATTTCACCTGTCACGCTGATCTCCTTCCTTCTTCCACATGTAAAGGACCCTGTGACGGGCCGGGACAATCTCTTTATTTTAAGGTCAGCTGCTTGGTACCTTTAATTCCCTCTCGTCGTGTAAGGTAGCTTAGTCCCAGGTTCCAGGGATCCGGATGAAGACGCCAGGGAAGCAGTGGGGGTGGTGGTGGGGAAGCATTTTTCTGCCTCCCTTTCTCGAACTTTGCTGGCCATCTGTGAGGTGGGGAGGGGGGGATAATCATGCCCTTATCACAATTGTTAAAGGATTCAGGTGGGAGCCCGTACAGTACACCTGGCACAGGCCCTGGCACATGGTAGGCACCCCCATTAGTCCCTTTCTCCCCCTCCTTTGAACTATTTGCTTCAATGTGGGCAGAGTTTCAGTTTACTCAAATGCAAAGATAGGCCAGTTCTGCCTACCTCAAAGAGCTGTTCCCTTGTTCCTTGATTCATTCATTCACTCATTCAATACTTATTGAGGGCCTACTATGTGCCAGACACTGGGATGTTATTTTAGGTGAGAGATCAGGAAAAGCATGCCTGAGTGACATGTGAAATGACAGTGTTTGTTGATTGACTTAATGATGTTAGGCTGATTTCCAGCTTGATTACGGCAGAACTGGATTAGCTGATTTTGTTGGTAATCAGTATGAATTACATAAGACTGCTTCCACAAACATTTGAAGGTTTCATAGCTTCATTTTTCTGTGTTGAATTTTACCATTTCTAAAAGAAGTGCCCCCCAAAGGGCCTATCTATCCATCCTTTTATTTTTTTTTAATTTTTATTTTTTTTATGTTTTATTTTTTTTTTATTTTTTTAATTTATTTATGATAGAGAGAGAGAGAGAGAGAGAGAGGCAGAGACACAGGCAGAGGGAGAAGCAGGCTCCATGCACCGGGAGCCCGATGTGGGATTCGATCCCGGGTCTCCAGGATTGCGCCCTGGGCCAAAGGCAGGCGCCAAACCGCTGCGCCACCCAGGGATCCCCTATCCATCCTTTTAGAACAGGATGGACATTCTTCTGAATTAGCTCATATTCCTCCCAGGGGCTCTGAAGGTAGCAGAGAGACTCTGCTAGTCCTGTGTCTGTCCCTGTCTGTGACCTCCCTGCAAGGCTCAGCAGCCGGGAGCCTCCACAGGAGGAAAAGCACTTTGGGTCCCCAGCAGAAAGATACCAGGAAAGGCAGGGCATAATTATTTTGTTCTCCCCACATCTTCAGTGTGCAGAAAGGCCATCAGGGGCAGACGGAGGAAGAGGGTTCTGGCGTCTGACCAAGCCCGGGTCATGTGCTGGTCAGTCCCCCCTTATGCCTGTGACCCATCGTGCTCCTGGGCTGCTGGTGACGCCAACATCTCAGGATCCACTCTAGTTAACCCCGCTTCCTTTTTCCATATCAGAACACAGCTCTGTGACCCTCCGGGCCTCCGTGGTCGCCAGAGGATGGACGCTGGCTGGAGCAAATGATGGTAAAATAGCTTTGATTTGCAAAGCACCAGCTCACGGACTTCTCACCAGACCATTTTATAATAAGGAGCCGAGGCTCAGAGAGGGTAAGTGATATGCTTAAGAAAGTGGGTGAACTTGGATTAAACTCAGCTTCACCTGGACTTCATATAACATGTTTCTTCTTTCTTTTTAAAGGTTTTATTTATTTATTCATGATAGACATAGAGAGGGAGAGAGATAGAGGCAGAGACACAGGCAGAGGGAGAAGCAGGCTCCATGCAGGGAGCCTGATGTGGGACTCGATCCCAGGTCTCCAGGATCAGGCCCTGGGCCAAAGGCAGGCGCTCAACTGCTGCGCCACCCAGGGATCCTGTTTCTTCTTTCAAAATACATCTGAACCTTCATACTTTTCCCCACCCCCACTGCCATCACTGTGTCCAGCCACTGTCACATCTCACCCGGACTGTCATGGCAGTCTCTGCCCTGGCCTCCCTGATTATGTCCCCCCACCGCCTCCACCCTATGGTCTGTTCTCAGCCCAGCAGTCCCTGAGATGCTAAGTCCCTCCTCTGCTTAAAACTCTTCTGTGGCTCCCATCTTACTCCCTGCAGCCTCGCCCTGGCTTATAATGGTTTGTAAGCCCCATATGTTCCTTCTTTGTCCTGATCTCTTGTCATTTGTCCTTTTGCCCTCCTCAATTCAGTCACACAGACCTCCTTGCTCTTCCTTAATCATACCAGGAATGCTTCTACCTCAGGGCCTTTGCATTGGCTGTTCCCTTTGCCTAGGAAACTCTTCATTAGACAGCCACATAGACCTGTTTCAAGACCTTGCTCAGAAGTCACCTCCCTGATCCATCTCTGACAACTTTAAAAAAAAAATAATAGTTCTTTCCTGCCACCCTGATTCCCT